>NC_066375.1:3293333-3917777 GCF_013377495.2 Cygnus atratus
AAACCCATTGGAAAGGAGGTGTTCTACTGAGCGCAGACAATTGCAGTGATGCTGCCACGTATCTTTGTCCCGAATTATTGGTGAAAATGTTGCTCTTCGGCCATTGCAGAGGTTTCAATTATTTTCTCCACGCATCTGCTGTTATCTCCCACGAAGCGCCACTTTGCTAATGGAGAACGAGCTTCAAGCCTTGCTCGGGCGGCATTAATTGCGCTAATTTCTGCGCTGCTCGGGCTCACAGCACCATCTGGTGGCCCGGGGGCTGCCGCTGGGACCCGCAGCAGCTGCGGGCTGCGGAGCCCCGGTGGCGTCCTTGGGGTGCTCGGCGTGTTTTGGGGGTGCTGAGCTGTGCTGCGACACCCAGCACATCGCACGGAGCTGTTGGTGTCCGCAGGCTGAAGCCCTCTGAACGCTGCTCCCGCACGGAGCATCCTCCCCTTCCAGCCTTGCTTCGTGGCGTGAACTTGGGACCAGTCTGTTCCAAAGTCTAATTCTCCACTCATACGCTTGGCCTTGTCTGTGTCCCAGTGGCTTCGGAAGGGCTCTTTTTGTTTAAAATAAGGCATACCTGAAAAAACATGCTCTGCAGAATCCTGTGCTTATACCATTAGCTTGTAACTTGTTGTAATTGTATTATCATTTGTATTTCTTTTCAGCGTTAGTTAAGAAGCGCTCTGTTGCTTTTAGTATTAACACCGTGCTTGCTATTTTTAAATCTATTCCTGCTTTTCTAGGAATAACGAAGTACAAGTTGTGTATACTATCTATTATTGTTGTTTCTGTCTTCTAAAATTCAGATATTCCCCTGATACACCCTTTAGCCTTGTAATTGTACATGTAGCATATCATGTAAATAATCTCTTATTTATATGGCAAAGTGGAATAGTAGAAAATTAATTAAAGTGCTACAGCATCTGGATAATTCAGATGAATGAGGTATTGGGCACAGGTATGCTGCTGTCTGTGTTCATTGCCATAAAACAGCCTGATGCTCTTGTCTAGTTTGTACAAAAGCATTTATCCAAACTTAGCTGACCAAACAGAAGCGGTGCTTCTTGGTGGTACAAGTTACATGAGTTAGGCTGCTCTCTGAAATTACAAAAAGTAACACACAGTGCAGTGAATTTTCCACCTCTTGTGTCTTAAACATGTACTTCTCTACAATACCTTACGGTCATTTCATCATGCAGTTTTTTTATTGTTGTATAAAGGAACCTCAGTCTCACTAGTGTAATGGGTTTTATTTTTTTTCCTTAATAGTCTTCGCAGTCCCACTGGCTGACAACAGAGGAGAGGAACCAAGTTTTACTGGATCTCAAAGCTTCAGGCTGGTCTGAGTTAGGCGAAAGAGATGCCATCTACAAAGAATTCAACTTCAAAAATTTTAATCAGGTAATTATTGTTATATACCACTTTTAATATAAAGGAAATATAATTGCTTTAATTTCCATATGATCCTGATGGGAAAATATTTGTATTCAGAAAGCTGGGAGTATCCTGCTAGGGCCAACCCTGTTGGGTTTGCCTCAGTGAATTGTTCTCTGATTCCAATCTCATTAGGTGGAGTAAATTAAATCCATTTTGTAGTTGTTAAGTAGATTTATTATTCTAAAATTGTAATTTCTTGATTATAATATTAGGGTCAAGGTCAGGGTCGGTACTATGAGATTAGACAAATAATATTTAATCCTGATTTTTTTTTCATTACTAGCACTCCTGAATTAATGCTAGAAATATGTAAATGTTGAATAGTGGAGTTTTTTTTTTTTTTGTGCGGAAAAACTGGGAAAAATGGGTAAATATAAGAATACAAACTTTTGGGAAACAAGGTGGGAAAAACATTTCACCTTCTAAACAGGAAGCCAGAAGTCTGATACATATTCGCGAATGAGTTGTTGTAGCTGATCTCGCAGTGTCTTCAGTGCAGCAGATTCCTGGTCAGACCCTGCTGGGTTTGTATTTGAAGTCCGAGTCCTGACCATTTTTCAAATCACAAGAACGTGTCTGTGACATCGGTTACAAGCTTTCTTTGGAAATACTGAATTTTGCTTGAGATTTGTGGTCAGCTGCATTCTACTTACTTAATATTCCCCCTCACCCCATTTATTGTGAGGAATTGTGAGTTTGCTTAAGAAGGTGCTGCTCCAAGAGCTGGAGTTAACTGCATTAAATGTCTGCGTGACATTTTCTTGCTGCGTTCTGAATTTCTGAGTTTGTACAGAAAAGTGCATCTTTGTTAATTTCACCAAAACTAGAATTAAGGAAAATATTTATCTACACCTTTGATGTAGCTAGCCTTTTTAGCTGGGTTTAAAGTCCGATTTGAGGAGACATTGCCAGAAGGTGAACAGATATAGCACACTGCTTTGCATGCTGAATCTTTTGAAAGCCTGCTCTAAGGTGTGCGAATGCCGCTGGTGCTCTTCCACTCGGGTCTGTTGTGTAAATTCAGTCTTTTTCTTCTGGGCAAAGTCGCAGAGAGTTACAGTATGTTAATGTTTTATTTGTAGGACATGAGGGCAATGACAAAAGGCTGATTTTCTTACAATAACAAAAAACAGCAAGAGTGTGGAACGGATGGAGGACAATCCCCACTCCGTTTTATTTCTGAGAGCGCAGTGAGCGCTTCCTTGGGTGGGAGAGGACACGCAGGGTTTTCTTAGGGCGATTGCTCTCAGAGGTGGCTCTTTTCTCCCCCGTGGGAAGGACGTAGCCAGCTCCAGGCTTCAGGCCATGCATTAGTCTGTGTACAGCGACCGAGTGAGATCTGTTCATTTACGTGGCACTGCCTAAGCCCAGACCAAGGTTTTTGGGAAATCCCAATGAGCTGGATAAACCATGATTTGTAACACTGGCTCTGTTTGTCCTGTTTCAGGCAGTAGTTGTCATGGTTTGGGAAGCTCAGCAGCAGAGAGCAGGTGGGAGCAGAGCTCCTGGGCTGCTCGGAGCAGGGCAAAGGAAAACGAGAGAACAACGGCAGGGAAACACGGCCCAGGAGCAGGACCGTGCTGGTCGGTGAGCACAGACAGAGCCCTGGGCACATTTGTCCTGGATCGCACTTCAGTCCTGAGGGTTAATAATAGAACAAATAAAACCCTATCAACTAATTCATGAGGCAACGCAGATGGGGAAGTCCATGAGAGGGAGCTCACATGAAACCTTGGGGAGGTGCAAAGGCAGCTCAGGGAGCTGGAACCACCAGGAGGAGGACAGCACGCTTGACACGGTGAGATAGGCCTGGCAATGCAGAGTGGGGGTTTTAGCCTTTGTGACTCAAATATTCATGAAACGCTGTCCCTGCCAGCGCACGGTCAAAATCTGTTGGTTCAGCACAACCAGAGATAGTTTTATTCCAAACTTAATGAAAAGTATTTTTGCACACTGTAAGTAAATCGGTTTGATCAGATAGACTCAGGCAGTGTGCCAATGGACAGGTCAAGAGACAAGGCAGGGGGGCCCACCAGCAGATGTCTAGAAAACCCACTGCTTCAGTAAAAATCTAAAAAGTTGTGTTTTTTGAGTGCATAGATTTACCTTACGAAATAGGTAGCTATTCATAGCTCTTCCTAACTTGAAGACTGATGAAGCGTATGCCAGCATAGGAAATTGAGTGTACTTACTCAATGGGTAAGTTAAGAAGTATACATTTATACTTCTAACGTGTCAACTTACAAATGGTACTCAAAAAAAAATTGCTGCTTGAACTGCCTGGAAGGTGTTGGTGCAGTCCATGTGCCGTTCCTGGTTTCCCTTCGCAGACGTCGTGCCGGGGCTGTCGGAGCCAGCCTGGGCTTTCTGCTGGGGGGGCAAACCTGAGGGCAGGTCCTCTGTGTGCCTCCAGTTAGGATCGAGGCTTTTAGGTGCAACTCCTTTTATTTCCTGTAGTACATTTTCTGTTTACAATATTTAAAGTATAAGTATTCAGTAAACGTCAGAGCACTGAGAAATATTATTTCCTCAGTGGTCTTCCTTCTGCTCTTTGCAGATGGCATAAAATCAGGTGTGTAAAAAACCGAGTAGTGGAGCTGACATGAAAGGTATTTCAGATTTATGCTTTGCAGATGATATTGGTATGATTAATGTATTCATTGCTTTTTTTATTGCTTCTCACAGATAGTGTTCATGATGCATGGAAAATTCTGTGGCTTTAAAATCTATGCCAGGTTTACAAAGTCTGTGTATGTCAACAGATGTTAAGAATATAAACACAACTTTTATTATAAAGTCGTGCAAATGTGTAGACATGAACTTGGTTTATGTATATTATTTTCAGCATGAGAATGAAATGAAACTTCTGTGAAACAAGAGTTATTTAGATTCCTGAAGCTTTCAGGCTGAGATTAGCTTGGTTAAAAGCGATCAGAAATGGGCTGCCTTTTTAACAACTGACAAGCTAATGACACTTCTGGCTTATGGAATTATTTTGTAACACAGAGCTTGAAACTGCTGATGCTGTTGGTTAGTCTGAAGATACATTTTCATGAAAACGGGCTTTGGAGACACAATTCCCTAAAACGAGCTGGAAAGCGGCCTGAAGCCCCCGTTGGAAGCTGTTCGTGAGCTGTGTGCTGTGGGTGCCCACCGTGCACTGGTCCTGGGGGGAGTGGGGCTGGATCCTGCCCGGGGAGAAGGGGCTGATGCCCGCTGGGGCTCCTTCCTGGGCACGGCAGGTTCCTCTCCCACCGTGGTGGTGCTGCTGCTCGTGTCCCCATGTCCCCTCCCCGTCCCCTGCAGCTTGCCCCTGAAGCACGGTCACGTATCCAGACAAGGCAAGATTTTCTGCATCCTCTCCGAAGACCCACGTTCTGTCTTCCTTTAGTGTGAGGTAGGCTTGTGGTGGGTATGTGCTCTAAGCTTGTAGAAAATGCAGAGTGTACCGAGTAGAGGGAAGAAATACAAACACAGCTCGGCTGTAGAGGAGAGCTGCGCTGGCCATATCGATGTGCCCGTTCCGCCTTGCCCACGCATCGCTTCTTGGTTTTCCTCTGCTGTTCCTGTTCTCTCTTGTAGGAGGGAGAATCCGGCTGCTGAAATGTGTTGCAGGGAGCAGTTGTGGGGAGAAAGGAAGAGCAGAAGTTGCCAAGGCTTTGGGGCCTCTTAGTGCCATCAGGAGGGCGTGCTGTAGAGCCTGCACGTCCCTGGGTGATGGAAACAAAATGTTCACCTTCCAGCTGTAGGGTGAGCCCTCCGCAGCGTTCAGAATCGGGACAGAAGTGTAACCAACTCTGGTGGTGCTGCTGGGATCCCAGACAAGAAACTGCAGAAACTTTAGGGCTAAATGTTAAGACGTGGTCATCGAGGGAGGGTGGCGTGCTGCAGACCTCAGAGTCCTGGTCTGGATCTCAGGCGTTTCCGCGAGTTTTCCCGGTGTGTCAGTCCAGAACGCTTTGGGAGGAGTGATCGCGCGAAGGGGACAGACCTTGCTTAAAACCCAGAAGTGCTGAAAATGCCATGCCTTCCTGTTTGCACAAAGCGCACTTAGAAGTAATGCAAAAGTTCTGTTGAAAGTCTCTGCGTGGCTCGGTCGCTTTGCACGCAGCCAGTCGTTTCTTTTCCTCAGCACTCCCGATAAGTTCCTTGCACGGTTTCTGCGGGCAGCGGTGATGCCTGTGGAGCAAGGAAACCGCTCTGGGAGCAGTGAAACAGCTGAGACCTGGGTTTCGAGGGATTTGTCCTCCCGGCCTGTCTCCTCCATGGCTTTTGCCCCAGCTGTGTGATCCCTCCAGCTCCCCTCGCCCGTACATCCCCCAGCCTCGTCTCTGCGGCAGGTTCGGGTCCCTTGTCCCACTGCTCATTTTCGCCAGACCCGCAGGAACATCGCAACGTCGGGACTTCCATGGTTCTTGTCAAATTTGGCTGGATTTGGCTGGAGGGCTTAAGGGGCAACTGCCTGTGTGATTGCATTTCCTTAGGTAATCACGCCAAAGCAGAAAATGCAGTTAGGAAATTACGAAGGTGGGCATGTTTGCTGATGGCCAGGTTCAGTATTTACAGCTGCTTTCTTTTACTGGGTAAGTTTTTAATTAAGTTTTTTTTTTCTTTTTTTTCCTAAATTTCACATAGGAAGTCTCTGTAAGACCTCTAATGTCATTTTATAAAATGACAGGAAATCAAACGTTCTAAGACTTTTTAGGGTTATTTTAAATGTGTTTTCTGTTTTGGGGATGCAGGACGCAGGTGAAGGATGAGCCTGAGTGGAGATGACAGTGAGGAAACGCTTTGGAGGATGGCTCGGGGAGGGCGGAAGCATGTGTTTCGTTGCAGTTGGGGAGTCTTGTGTTTTAAGAGCTTACTTAGAGATGTGCTAAAAATTTAGAGCTGTTAAATAAATTATTATTCTCACTTTGCATGTCCTGTCCAGCTTTCGGTGCTGTGCCCGTGCTCCAGCTGGAACTGTGCTGATACTTCCCTTTTCTCCTCTGGCACATTGCTTTGTCCTCTGTGTTGATCAAAGGTATTGGAAAATTTGTTTTTATATATGTAGGCAGTGGATTTCATTGCTGCTTTATGGACATAATCTTTTGGCTGTTTGGCTGAAATATGTCCACGCCTTTTACGTATTGAAAACATAATAGCCTTTAACCTACAGTCTGCAGAGTTAAAATGAATTTTATGTAAAATATTCGGTTGTGGGCCACATCTCCAGCTTTTTATATGCCACAGTGGTCTTGTTTTTTTTTTTCTTCTCCATTGTCTGATAGTGAGGTCATTTTCAGTCCTCTGAGAAATTTTATTCCCAGCCAGCTGCGGGCCATATATTAAAAGTAGCACCTGTGGCTAATATCACAGCAGCTTACCATAAATTTACATGGTAACTAGGATTATATCTGTCAAGACTGTTAAAAAATGTCTAGATTTAATTTGATTTCCAGTATTGAAGGAGCTCTCCAACATTTTGCTTCATAACTGTATTTTAAAAGTTAAAATCACTCCATTGTTAAGTTTTATAGCACTCCCAGTGCCCATTAAGTTGATTTGTTAAATGGAGGTCAGAATAAAGCAAGTTGGCTACATTAGGATCGGAAACCAACCCATTTGCGACAAATTTAGTCCTCGCGTGTGAATCTTCTCAAAGCCTGGGCACTGATTGGTTTCAGGTGTGGCTCATGTCGGTTGTGTTTAGCCTCAAGGAGCGAGCAGCCTGCAGAGCTGCCCCTTCTCATCAGCTTTGGCAATCAAAGGACGAGCCCCTTTTCATTTGTTCGGGGGGGAATTTGGTATTTTTCATGTAGCATTTGTCTGCTTGCTCCCTCTGCTAGAGTTCTGCGTTAGGTTGCCTGTTGAATGAAAATAATCGATTTTTTTTTTTATCTGCCTAGGTAGGTGCTGTTTTTCATATACTCCTTCCTAAACCGCTTCATTTTCCATTATCCTTTGAGTCCTCTCCCATATGCCATGATTTGTGCACCTGCAAAGTTATGAAAGTATTTCTTTTGGTAGTTACATTGTTCGCTGACTTCCCTGCGTTTATGAATACAATAACTGATTTGCAATAAATCAGGATTATTTACGAGTGGCTTTACAGGGTCGAGAAAATCTTTGTATCTGAAAATAATGAATTTCTGGCGTATCTGCCTGCTGACATTTTCCTTTATTGGAAACCGATAGCGAAATTCTTGGGACTGGCAAAGGTTAACCTGTGGGCTAAACCAGCGTGAGCGGGCCGGCGTCTCGGAACAGAGCGTGGTAAGTGCACGGTATTGCTGGAGGCTCGCTCCTTCCTGGAGCTGCTGCTTGTGGGCTGAGGGGATAGCACCCAGGGGCAGGCTCCAGCTGCGGGACTGGGACCCCATCCATCCATCCATCCATCTGTCCGTCCACCCACCCCCTGCACCAGGCTGGGTGCCGTTGCCCGGAGGTGCCGGTCGGGTGGATCATTTGCAAGCCGAACAATCTCCATCCTCAACTTTAAAGGAGGAGGAGGCGCCTGTCAGCTTGTCCTGTTTCCAGTAACACTTGCAGTTAGCCAGCAGCGAGTGTTTTTTCTCCTGATGAGCGATACTGCAAAGCCGCAGCGGTGGAAATATGCTGTTGGGTTGCATCTAGGCAGAAAGTAAATCCTTGGTGCTGGGAGTTGGGAAACACTGGATTTATTTTCATCTCGGGGTACAAAAACATGTGTAAAGTCAGCCTGTGCTCCAGGATATTTTCAGACGAATGTTTTGCACTTGGCAATGTTTTTTCTGTTTTAAATGAAGTTGCCGTAGTGCATCAGCTGCCTCGTATGTCTTTTAAAGTCCTTCACAATCCAGCCTCCCCTTCCACGCCTGGGTATTGCTGTGAGACCCGCTTCGTTTTGGCCCCGATGGCAGCTGTGTGTGTGTCACTCGGGTGCTGCCATGCCCGATGCCTCGGCTCCCCTCTGAGCAAGGGGGGCTTCTTGGGAGCCATCCCCTCCTTTCAGCCCCTTCACCCAAGTTCTGTAACGTGTTGGGGAGCTGCTGCCTGGCTGGGGACGTCCCCTCCTCGGCCAGGGTCCCGTCACGGTGCTGCAAGAACTTGAAGGCTGGGAGCGGGCTCGTGGCCGGGTGCCACCTCCCAGGGTCGCACGAGTGACATCCGCTGATCCTTCCCTAGGACCTACCCGCAATTAGGGACGCTCGTGTTCCTGATGAGCTCGGTCACGTCTCTCTGGAGACGAAGCCCTTGTTTTATTGCTTATAATCGTCCAGGGCGGTGGCGTTTCTAATCGCCGAGCCTGCCGCGCCCGGCAGACCTGTTGGGTCTTGATTTAAGCGGGCCCTGCCGACATCTGTCCGGCCGACCTCCGGGCTGCTCTCCAGTTGGCTCCAATACAAACGCTTCCCTTAAAAGATGGATTTATTATCACTTTAGTAGAAATTATGACGGCGTTTGCCTGCTGCTTGTTCCAGGCATTAAGCTGAAAGCGCAGATAGGAATTATTTGTCAAAGTGCCTTTTGGGTTTCGCAAGGCTTCTTGTAGATCCGAAGGGGAAGAGATGTTTCTCCCTCCTCTCAGCTGTGTGTTAGGCACACAGTGATTGTCCCCTCCGTCTGAATTTCTGAATTAAGTGGAAGAAATGTTGGAGCAGCCACACGGGCAGGGCCACCGTGTGCCTGCACCAAAATGCAGCAAGTGTGAGCGGGTCGGTGCTGGTAGCTGGAGCTGGGGCTCCCTCCTGCTACCTGCCCCAGGTCCAGAAGAGGACTCACGTTGCCTCTTCCGAAGAAGATGTTCAGCCAGAATAACGCTTTACCTTTCCTCTTAGGGAAATCTCGTGTCTCGTAACTCCTCGTGCATTAAAATTTATGTTTACAGGGGTGCTGGAAAGATGCTGATTAAGTGCAAATAGCACATCTCTCCCTCTTGGTTGCTTAACCTTCTGCGTCCCCTTGTTTTGGGATGATGCCTGGCTACATTTCCAAACCGTAAGTTGCTTTTTCCAGTTTCCCCACTTGCTCATAGTCGCTCCAAAAAATAGCACGAAGGAAAGACGTGCTTTGGGATGTTACCCTCTGCGACTGTAATTAAAAATGGACTCTGCCTGGCAGAATAATATAAAATAAGTTGGCAGGGCACCTATTTAAAAATTAACCATTACTTGCCAAAAGCACATCAAACCCACTTAGCGGACATCCGTTAATCCGGTGGTTAGCCGTCTCGGGCTTTAATGCACACTGTTTTACACGTTAACGGTTTTGAAGTCGCAGGCCAGCGCTGACCTTTCACATCTGCTGCTCTCACAGTAGGAATCTCCACTCGCTGCTTCCTGTCAGGGCGGATTAGAGTGACGAAGCCCAGCGCTCGTGCTGGCTGCAATTTCGTTTTTGATCAGAATTATTTCTTTCACAAACAATCACATTTGCTAAAATGTTACATCTGCTCTGAAAAGCCACTGGCAGACCCACAGTTTATCAGTGTGATGTGAGTATAATTTTTCATTCGTCTTTCATAAAGCTGTAAACCAGCTTCAAATGGGTTTTGGGGGGGAGAACTTCCCGTCCTCCCTTTCCCCTCTCTCTGCTGCCCTTTTTCTTCCTTTAATTTGGCTGGGCTGAAGACGACAAGTCGCGTGCGTTTTGAAGACCGCGGACTGGCGGATGGCTTGGAGGGGCTTGGTGGGGCTGAGCGAAGAGCTCACCCCGTGCTGAGCCAGGTTTGGAGTCCTCATTCGTTCATTTCAGGGTCTGGTGTGAGATTTTCCTTGTGCTGCGATGAGAATGGCACGAGGTGTTCACATCCATGTCTGTGTAGGACCAAGGGGTGCCTTGACGGGAGAGGCTTTATTCCATGGTATGAGTAGTGGGTGCTTGCAGTGAGCAGAAGTACCCCTGGCTTTACAAGCTCATTTCGTTGTGCCTAGGCGTGCTTCTTTTAATGCCCAATCTAATGGAGAGTCGGAGCTGTGCGGGGGATTTCCATTCGTGGTGTGCTAATATGAATTTCTGAAGGAAATTTGGTGTTCACTGAAGGGCCCAGAATCAGTATTTGCCTGCTCTTGAGCCCATCTGCCTGTTTCCAGGTGCAGGGATGTACGAAATGGGGTGGGTTCCCCAGGGGAACCCTTAGTAAACACACAGCCAACGGGAGCACCCATGGGTCCTCTCATAATACAGCACCTTGAATGTACCCTGCTGCTTCCAGGAACGTGCTTGGGGCACGGGGAGGGCTGAGGACAGCAGAAAGTGTTAAACACGGCTTGTGTACTTCTATCCAAATTGTTGGCAGTTAGCAATCCTTTTTTTTTTTTTTTTTTTAATAATGCAGCTTCACGTAGCTGCCTTTGTCCATTTCTCCACTCCCTGTGCCAGCCGTTCTTCCAGCCACCGAGTGCAGGAGACGAAGTGCAGGTCGGGGTGCTCGTACGGACTGCAGAGGCTTCATCGCACCGAGAGCAGCGGGCGTTGTGAGAGAGGAGGCAAACTACCCAACTGCTCCGGGCTGGGAGGGTTTCCCAGAGAGAAACGTGTCGTCTGGGGCGATGCTTGCTCCTACTCTCCTTTCAAAGCCTCTGTCACTTCTAGACTTGAAACGTCTGTCTGCAAAATAACGTTTGAATTGTACATCGCCATCTGTCTCAGAAGCCTACTGATGCTCACCCAGGGAGGTCTCCTGCTGCGTTCACTGCTCCCACCTGTAATCTACTCTCCTACTAAAAGAGGCATACAGGCCTGCAGACTCGCTCCGACAGTACCTGAGGATGTTTTCAGCAGCTCAGCTGGGTAAAATCCCTGAGTAGGCCTGCGAGCAGTGGTTATTTGTGGTATTTCATGGCTTTGGGTCATTTAGGCTCTGGCTAGGAGGGTGGCCAGAAGACCCCTCCAAACTCCTCACACCTCCGTCGTGATTTCTTCTGTCGCATGTGTGAATTATTGACCTTGTCTTTTAAAAAACCAAACCAAAAAAGCTCACAGTGTAGTGGTAAGAGGATGGTGAAGGATGATAGGATTGTGAGACCAGCTGCTGCCTTTCTTAATCCATCATAAAGCAATGCCTTTCTTATCACTCTTTGATGTTTTCTTAGGATCATAAATGGCAGAGATTTAAAGGATTATCAGAGGCAGGATATGATTGCCCTTGGATACTCAGCAAAGAATATTTTGTATATTAAACTGGTAGTACGTATAATCTTGGCCAAAAGACCAAGGAAAATTTGGTCTGAGCGCTTCTTATTGTTATCAGCGGCATATATGGCATGCAAACCTCATTTTCGTGTCTACAGAATGAAATCATCCCTTCGCATACAAATTAGAAGAAGCATTGGGTAAAAAGAGGAGAGTTTTATTCTGCTATAGCCAGGTCTGTTCCATCCAAAGAGCGGTGCAGTGGGATAGTGAGCTTCCCTGCTCTTTCGCACCAATTCGGAAAAGTTTTCCAGCAGAGAAAGCACCTGAGCTCTGTACAGGAGGGTTTGGGGACATTGCTGAAGTTGGGGCGTCGCTTATTTGGGTTCTCATTCGCTCTGTTAGAGAACAGCTTTGTGGGGTGGGCTGGCACGGCGTGGGCATGGGTGTTTTTCTGCCTCTTGGTGTGCAACAAGAAGCCCCTACATGAGTGGAGACGTGGCACGGGTCCAGGGGTGGGAATGGAAAAGGTGGGAGCTGGGGGCTGACGGCATCTCGCTGCTAGTTTATTTTTACAGTGTTTGCTGTGACAGCTTCATTCAGCTAGAGTTTTGATTTGCTGGGCCAAACATTTGTTTTAACAAGTAAAATTATCATTGTTCTTTCAGTTGCGCAGCCGAGAGAGTTTATTATTTTAAGTTACTGATTGCTTTAGCAGGTGCTCAGTTAATGGGGGCTTCGCTGTATTATTTAATGTTTATAGGTTGGGTGCAAAAAGCTCATTTAGAAAAATCACGTTTTGTGAAATAGCCATTTTATTTGGTGTAAACCTCCTAAGTGCAACCTTCACATTCCTTGTTTGAGCTGGAGGATTTCTTCCCTGTTCCAGTTCAGTCCTGAAACCTGTGATTATTTTCTGTCTTTTTCCTGTGTTGAGCAAGTAAGAGTGATATTAAGGAGAAGGACAAGTGGAGCTTGTTAAAACTGGGTACGGATCTCTAAAATCTGACCAAACCCAATTTTGAATAAACAAAATAATATTTATGAGGCTATGTTTGCCTAGGGTACTGAAGGAACTGGAACTGCAAAAATAATTTTAAAAAAGGCATTTATTCAGAATGCTTCCATATAAAGTAATACATCACAAATGCCACGTATGAAAATCCTTGGAATTATATCTGATTTTAGCTGCCGTGGGTTCGACACTGAAGCTGCTAAGATGGAATTAATTTAGCGGCGAGTGAAGAAAGTGCCACTAAATCTTTGCTTTTGCTCCCTCCTGTCATTGATCTGTGTTGACCCTGAGCCAGTTGACTTCTACCTGAAGGCACCCAGCGTTACTGGGACCGGGCGATGCACAGAGCTCAGGGTGAGGATGGGCACCGCGGTGCCGTGATGGGACTGTGGCTGTGACACGCGTGGGGATCAGCCCAGGGCTCTGCCCCTGGGGGATGGCACCTTTCAGGGTGCCCTTGTCCCAGTTCTGGCAGGGATTTTAAATTCAGGACTTCTGCGCATTTTGCGGTAGACTTTACGGGCAACTGTAATCGCTTTTACGCGTCTCCAAGCACACGATGTGATCTGGCTGTACCAAGCCTCGAACCGTTCATCCCTCGCAGAAAGAAGTTGTAATGCCGGTTTAAGACACCTCACTTCCACTCCGTTGAGTTTATAAATCTTTTTGGTGGATTAGGTGATTAACTTGGGCGTGAAGTCTGTTCCCTGAATCACTGTGCGTATTATCTGCTTTCTCTTCATGAAACCCAGGTGCAATCACTTACTGTAATAAAAAGGAGAATGGGAAAAATGATCCCCGGCGCTGCTGGAAAAGTAAAAATGTGACAAGGAAGAGGGGAACAGATGTACCATTTCGTATCATCTTGTCACCAGTAAGAGAAAAATAGGCCCAAGCTCAGCAGTTAGGAAAACGCTGACATTAGCAAAAGATAAGGCCGGGATTTGCGGGGCAGCTGGCGGGTGAGCATCTCACGCACGCGGCGGACACGAGGGAAGAGTCGAGCCAGGGGAGCAGGTCGGGGCTCTTACACCTTCCCCTGACCCTTTCTCTTCCACTGACTCCCCATATCCCTCGGCCTCCGCAGAAAATGTGTATTTTCAGACCTGTAGAGCCTCGGACGGGGCAGGTTACGCCTGCACCTGCTTTATGGCCAGCCGCTGGCACTGCCAAGGTCGCTGCCGGGGTTGGAGGAGCAGCTCGGCGGAGGAGCGGCCTTGTTGGAGCATCGCACCGCCACACCTGGTCGGGGTCACACCACACGGCCGCCAAGCTCCCCGCGCCGCCGGCGGCTTTCCTGCGGCCAGAATTCCTGAGGCTGCCGTCTGTCATCTCCTGCGGCGCTTGACATTGTACCGGTACCTGCGTGAGCGAACGCCCCCGCTCCGAAAGGCCATGCCTCAGAGCTCCGGCTCTGCTCGCCTCCATTTATTCTTCATGTTCTTCAAATTGGTAAATCATATGACAATAAACAGAAATACCCTCAATGAAGAGGGAAGGGGAAACTGTTGTTTATCTGGTCAGGTGGTTTAGATTAGCAGTGATGCTGGTCTGTATTATGTTACTTTAAATCATAGTGTCCCAACAGGACATAAATTATGAAGATTGTTACAGTATGTTTCATCCAATGTAAGATCAACAAATTGGAATAATTTTTTTATAGGAAAATCAGTGCTTTGGCAAGGTTATTGTTGAAGAATTTAATTTAACTTGAGCTTTGCTTGCATTATTTCTTAATATATAAAAACTATTTGCATAATGTATGAAGTATAAACATTTTTAGAATCAAAGGCAGGAATGCCTTTTCCAAGATTACATAGAGTGGCAAACTACTTAGAATAGATCAGTGTTTGTGCTTTTGCTGTCAAAAATGTTTGATATAGAGCTGGCTAGCTAGTTTCTTCACCGACATAATTGTAAACAAGTGTTGGGAGACAGAACCAGCGTTCTTTGTGGAGCGCAGTGTAAAGGTTTTCACATACGCTGCCGCAGATCTAACGGCGAGCTTGGAGAGCAGTGTTTACAGCCACGATCTGAATATAAATAGGTAACTTTTTTTAGAGAGCAAAGCAACGTTTCACGTTTGTATAAATGATGTGTGCAGCTAAGCATGGGGGATGTGAGCAGTCGGCTACGGGTTGTAAAAGGGTATTGTAAATGCAGAAAAGTATAGACAAGTTGGGAATTTTAGGGCTTTTTGTTTGTTTTTTTTTTTGAGGGGTTTGCTTTTTGCTTTTGTTTTGCTTTGTTTCATACAGCTTCTTTACGAAGACAGCAGTGGCATCTCAGCACAGGCCGGCATGTCTGCGGCGCTCCACTTCCCCCCTTTCCTTTATTGGTGTCCTTCAGGGCTATGCTCGCTCTTGTCCCAAATGCTGAGCAGTGCTTGGGCAAAGGGAGGGCTGCCTGCATTCACAAGGTTTTGCTGCTCAAGCTGCTAAAGAGGAGAAAAAACCTTTTCTCCCCAGTTTGCTGGGGGCCGTTGCCCTCCCAGCTCCTGCTGGGGATGGAGGGGATGGGGACAAACGGCCAAAATGTGCTCGCAGCTCCCCCAGGAAGAGGTGGGGACGTGGTTTGCCCGGCTCCGGGCAGGCAGGTGAGGGGCAGAAGAGCGGTTCTCCAGGACGTGCTGATGCAGGGCACGTTCACAGGAAGGGCTGAATCACCCGGAGTTTAGCTGTGGTTTGGGGCACGGTCTCGTTGTGGTTTGGGGCACGATCTCGTTGGGTTCTTATGCAGGATGGCGCTGCTCGGAACAGTGGTAAAAGGGGGAAGAGCAATGGGAATGCGTTCCTCTGGTTCATGTTGTGTGTGAATCCAGGCAGGACAAAAGCCCCGAGGCAAGCTAGTTCCCTGGGGGTGGTTCACACAGGCCAGTGGTGCCAGTAGGAACCAGTCCTAGACTGGGCACGTGGCTTTGAGACTGAATGAATACCTGTCCTCGTGTGCTGCCTTCATCTTCTCAAACGTTAGTTAAGCACTCTTCCTTGCAAGACAATTTTTGCATGTTTATAAGGTAGAGGTATTTCCTAATGGAACGAATAGAATAAAAATAAAACAAACCATGGATTCTTCTGGTGAGCACACCACAAAATGTCATGAGATTGAGTTAAACCCTCGCGACTAGCTAAACATTGCTTACCATAGCTTGCCATCAAAGAGCTTTTCCCTTTTCTCTGCTGACCCATAGCTCGCCAGTAGGTAGTAATGGAAGCTGGCTATGTGCAAGCTTGGGAATGAACCTTAATGATCCGCGTTTATTGTTGTGTCAAACTGCTGAGGAGAACACGTGCTACGTGCTGTGCGCAGGGCTATTTTTTATTTGGGTGAATGGAAAGCAAATGTGCAAAGAGTAGTCGTCTCTTGCCATGTATGACAGCATCGCCGTAACTTGTTTTATTTATTCGTTTCCCACTGATAAATGGTACAGATGCAGCCCGGATGGGTGGGGAAGGGAAGACAGGTAGCCCTCACACTACGCAAGGTCAAGGTTAATGCTACCTCCAGCGTTATAATGACAGATGGGAGGCAGAAACCTTAATGTACTCGTGATTAGCATATGGTTTCCTTGGCTGAGCGTCTGAAGGATTTAGGAAGCCTGGGTACTCTCTTTGTAGCTCACACATTTCAAAACAAATAAATAAAAAACCTTGTATGATTACATTGTTGAGCCTTTCGGCTGTTTTTTTCTTGAATATCTCTGTTTTCGAGTCAAGTACTGTCAGCTGTTAGCTCTGGAGATGCACTGCGGTAATCTATCACTGGGGACGCGCCGCGCGGTGATATATTAGCACGACACATCGACCTGCGCCGCTTTGATGTAGAACTCATCAAGATAATCTTGGCAAGCGCCGTACAAAAGCAGCATGTTTAAAAAGTATTAAGATGAATGGATTCCTTGCTTAAGAAGTGTGAGAGGAAGAATAATAGCAGATTAGCTCCGGGATCCCGCGATTCTCCCAGAGCTGTTAAGCGCGGTGCGGTGCAGAGCGTTGGGTGGAATTTCATCTTTCCTCCCACCGCTGAGAGCAACGCGGCCAGCTCTGGTTTTCCCATTCTCAGGCAACAGAAGTCGAATTAAGTCTTACTTTGTGATAGCAGCATGTTTTGTCACTTTCCAGAGCGGTTTGGCCAGCCCTGAAACACCCTTTGACCAAGATGTGACAGCTGCATTTTTTTTTTAAAGTTGTGGATTTTTTGTTTGTTTTGTTTTTTACTTTATTAGGTTAACTTGTTCTTCTGAGAGAAGCTCTGATTTTTATCTCATGGAAGCGCCCTGTGGCTGCTAGTGTTTAAAAATAATTTTAGAAGTGATGGTATGACTGAAACACCCGTAGTTTTCTGTTCTTTTATGATCTGAAAAGACACGAAGGAAAGAGACGTACTGCACACCTACGGCATCTCCTTGGCAGTTCGGAGTTGAGTTGCTTCCCTCCTCACTCCTCTACTGCTGTTTCTGGCTGGCTGCAGGGATTCTGCTGTCTTCTGGGGCTTTGGTGATGTGGTGAACTTACTTAGGGTAACCTGTATGTCCGGGTGTTACTTCAGCCAGAATGTCCTAAAAGGATTAGGCTGGAAATACCCACCAAATATACCTGTTACTGAACTATCAGAATAGTTTATAGTAGTTAATACAGCAAAGTCTCTTTAAATACTTCTTTATGGCTTCTAGAAAATGCACCAATCCTTTCTTGCCCCTCTCTCTTCCTTTTTCAAGGGAAGATCTGAAAAAGTTCCCGTTGGTGGCTGAGGGGCTGCAGAAGTCTGTTAATACAGTGAAGCTCGTGATCATGTTGTGTCTTACCGGTGTAAGCAAAGTACTTGTCCCACTTTCATCAAGAAATGTGTGATGGTCTGATAAATTTTGCCCACCAATGCAGTCTTGACAATGATCTTGCACTGCAGACTGCTTAATAATTTTCATTATTTTTAATTAAAGTTGAAGAAGTGCAGACTCCTGCTCAAATTAAGGTTGGTTGTGTTGCCGGAATGTGGTAATTACTTTAATTGATCACAAGATAGTTTCCTTGATCACCAATTAGACCAAATTACCGATCAAGTTTCAAGACGTGAAGAAATGTCCAAACTGATTTTATGTAATAGTGTTTTCATATCTAATCAAGCCTAAATATCTTTTCCTTCCAGAGCCAATTGTATTTTCTCAAAGAAAGGTTACGGCTCTACAAATACAAAGGTGATTCATAAACAATAGCGTTCCAATTCATTTAATTAGCAGAGGAAGTATTTAGGACCTTAATGGAGATTGCGCTGGTGAAATTGCCCGCTAGAACTGTAGCTCATTTTCTTAGCGGGGAGACACTTGCGTTTTGCGTAGAAATAAAATAAACTGAAATACGAAAAGTAAGTTGCTCGGGGTGGTTTGCAGCGAGGGAGAGCGGCGGGGCACGCACGCAATCCTTTGTGCATGGCCTCCACGGATGCCACATGCCCCGGCTGGGACAGTCGTGGCCGCACGGCAGGAGCACGGCCGTGGAAGCCCTCCCGGTGGCACGGGGACCCTCGGCAGGGCACGTCGCCTTCACGCCAGCACCCACAGCCCCGGGGGAGCGAGGTGAGAGGGGTCTGCTGGCCGGCGAGCTGCACGAAGGAAGGCTGTGGAGCGGATGGATTGAGCAGGGTAGTTCGTGTGCCCAGCTCCTGCCTGCCTCCCGTCCGTGTGCGGAGCGGAGATAAGTGTCCTGCAGTAAATGAATCACGCTTGGCCCGTGTAACCGCGTGTGTGCACGTGGGCGAGCTGCTTGGATGGGTGGACAGAGTCTGGGAGAGCACAGGCAAACCTGGTTGTTTTTTTTGTAGGTTTAATCTACTTTTTCCTTTGCTGTTTGTTTGCACAGAGGCAGCCTAGCTGCAGTGGCGTTGCTGTTTTAAACTTCTGGGAACCTTTCTCCATATAGGCTGCCGCAGAAACGTACACTGTTGGAAATAACTTTCCTATCAAGACTGCGGGCTCTCTAAAACTATTTAAATAAAATTTGTTTTCGAACTGTTAATGCGTGCATGTTCCAAATTGTCACTGCCTAGTGCACAACTTCCCGCGTTCTGCTTCAAAGCGTGCTGCCGAAACATTGGAAAATTTTTAAAAGTAATTGTTCACTCCAAGCAAAATTAAACTAAACAAGAGCTTCAAGGGAAGTTAGGTTTCCCGAATTTTGGAATGTTCTTGGGTCAAAGAAAAAAGCTTTTTAATTGCTGACAGTTTGGCGATTTCCAAATGACAAACCTCATTGGAATGATTTTCTCTGATTATAACATTTGCGTTCATTTGACTGGCAAAGCGACTAACAGAGTCATACTTCATCCAGGCACTGATTTTTTTTTTCTTAAAGGTTTTTGTAATTTGTGAGAGGAAAAAAGACTGAAACTATTATCAACCATTATATGTTATTCATTGACCACGTTTGTTTGAAACGGCCATCGCTTGGTGGAATGTGGGCTATATACATTCTCTTCCATAAATTAGCACTAAAAACCTACCTAAATCAGGTAGGTCTTTGTTGAGATCGTTGTATTATAATATGAACCAGACTATAACGTGGATGTTACTTATGCTTTGCATGTTAATTGAGGTCCTGAACCCCGATGGATGGAGCACAGCACGAACAAAGCCCATTGACTTGGAGGCGTTCTGCGCACGCACTGAGGCCCTTTGGGCCCCACTGTGTAATTGCATTCTTGATTTACATGGACATTCTCATTTTCTTTATAATGTAGTGATTTGCTCGTAAGCATTTTGGCAAGGGTATGCTATTATTTTCTTCTAGAGCCTGCGATAAAACCTGCATCCTGGGGGAAAGTGCCATGCAGAATATAGGGGCGGAGGATTGGGAAACTTATTTTAACTCACTTAAGGTAAAATATTTTCTCATAAAGCAGAGAGGCAAAGCCACCTGCCACCTCTCTCCCTGCAAGTAAAATAAATAGCAAAAGAGTTATGTGAAAGGACGTGGTTCTGGA
This sequence comes from Cygnus atratus, assembly GCF_013377495.2. Lineage (NCBI taxonomy): Eukaryota > Metazoa > Chordata > Aves > Anseriformes > Anatidae > Cygnus > Cygnus atratus. The sequence continues at coordinate 3,312,850 of NC_066375.1, forward strand.
AATGGTATCTGTCCGGTGCAGGAGTACTGTGGCGTGGCGCTTAATTAGAAGTGGCACGTTGGCAAAGAGGCAGCGAGGGATGAGGGCTCTCGGGGTGGATGTTTAAAATCACTGTCGGATGCCAAAGGTAAAATCACTGCCCCCACGCAATGGCTTCGAGTCCTGGAGTAAGTAATGTTGAGCAGAGTGATTTACCAGGACCCGAAGGGGATGATTTTCGGCAGTGCAGAAATGCATCAGTGGCTTGAGAAGGTGAGTTGCTCCCCCAACACACTCCAGAATGGGGTGCAGTAGTCTGGAGCATCTCTGGCAGCTTTTGAGATCTTGGAATGAGCCTTGATCAGCTTCTAGAGGAACTTCCATCAGTGTCCTTGCAGGTGGAGGAGGGCTTTTCTCTCTGTTCTTTCTCTCCTAGGCTTTCGGATTTATGACACGAGTCGCTCTACAAGCGGAGAAGATGAATCACCACCCGGAGTGGTTTAATGTCTACAGCAAGGTAACGGACGTGTCCACCAGCCCTAGTCACCACCACTGCAGATTAAGGAGACCAAAACTCTAGCACATCCTCGGTGCCTCTTTTGTAGCTTGTATACAATGGAAGAGAGAAGGGAATAGAGAGAGGCTGTGCCTTTTTAAAGGGATTTGAGTCTTTAAAGAGATACTGCGATCGCGGTGCTGAGGTGGCACCAGGAACCCATTTTTTTTTTTTTACAATTGTTTGCTGCCAGCTGCATGGTTCAGAGCTGGCAACTAGTTAATCTGCAACAAACTCAACAATTTCATCACCTTCAGGTGTAGCAAAACACTTGAGCCACTGACTCTGCTTGACCCAAATCCTTCGTGAAACAGATATGTAGAATTTAAACACAAAGAACAAGTTATTTAATCAGACACCTCTCCTTGGGGAAACCCAGAGGTGCTAAGCCAGTTTTAGCGTGTGGAGCTTTAGTCCACAGGTTCTGCTGAGCCCCTTCACCTACCACCTCCCCTGGGCGATGTGAGCAGTGGGACCCGGCTCGCTCCCTGCACAGCCCCCAGGGCTCTCCGGGAAGCGCTGGCCTTGCTGCCTGCCGGGCTCAGCACGGCTGTTGTAACACCTCGCTTTTCCTTTCAGGTTCAGATCACCCTCATTTCGCATGACTGCGGTGGGCTGACGAAGAGAGATGTGAAGCTGGCTCAGTTCATTGACAAAGCTGCTGCCTCAGTGTAACACAGGTGTAAAGAGTTTCAACGCATCATCCGTCTGTATCTTGTATTTAATTGGTGTTCCTCATTCACTGTGACTCTGATTTCACACACCCCTGGGAGGAGAAGGGATTTTGTAAGGGGTGGTTTAGCTTCATTCGCTTTTAAGACCTTTATCTGAGAGACCCCTCTGAATGCCTGCGCTCGTCCTTTTTCATTGCTGGCTCCATGTGAGGATGTAGGGGATAAAACAGCAACAAATTGGGTTAGAACAATCCTTTCCTAGAAAGCAAAAGAAGCTGCAGTGAAAGCTAGCACCCGGCCGCAAGTGTCCATGTTTCCCAATCCCAGGGGATTGGGGGCTGGTGCCAGCTGCCCCACGAGCGTGCCCCACGTCTCCCACTTCCATTTCTCAATTTGCACGCCCCTGTGCTCCGGAGGATGGGATAGGGGCCAGGCGGGGCATCCCCCGCCTAGCGGCTTTGTCAGGGAAAAGTGACACTGCGTGCCGGGGAGCTGTCCCCTGCCTGAGGTGCGGGGTCCTGCAGTGGAGGAAAAATTCCAGCTCTGGTCCAGCAAACAGCAGCACATCCCGGTGAGCAGGATGGAGCTGTTATTTCTGCTGCAGTGCTCGTACCTGCAGGAGAGGAGGGGGAGCTTGGCCGGGCGCCCGCAGCCGCCGGCAGCGGAGGAAGAGGCATTAGCAGGATTCTTGCTAAGCTGGGCTCGGCTGAAGCTATGCTCACCCTCCTTGTAGCTGCAATTACTCACCGAGAGCCTTGTTCCGAGAGCTGCGGATCCCACCGACTAGCTCTAAAATAATTTCTTCCGCGTTTTCAAAGTCTTTGTTTTTATCCCGTGATCCTCGCCGGGACAGATTTCCCTGCCAGCAGGGAGATTTCAGCCCGCCGAAGGGCTGCGGCAGGGCCTCCCTCGCGCTGCAGCCTGCACCCGCGTGCCCTGCGAGCCCCTCGGGGCGCAGCCGCCAGCAGAGTGACACCTGTGAAATGCCCAGCACATAGCTAGAGGGGCACCGAAGGCAAGCTTACAAACTGCTGAGGAATGAGATGCATACTGAGGCGGCAGTCGCTGCCAAAATCTATATCGGGCGCGGGTGCGAAGTGTGTGGTCTCTCAGCTATTCGGGATGCAGAATGCCAATAGCTGACCCGCAGATAGCCGTGTCGGTAAAATAAGAAAGGTATTTTTTGTTAATCCTTAGCGAGCATACTGCCACATGCTAATTGTTAGCGGGAAGCAAAATCGAAAAGGTGGGGATTTACTGTCGCTGACCATACTTGGGATATCAAGTCTGAGAGAAACCCAAATTCAGGCTGCGTGCTCAAATGTTCCTTGCTCCGAAGTGCCTTTCCCCGCTGAAGCGGCGGATTTCCCTGATATGGTTTGAAATCGGTCACTGTTGTGAGGAATGAATGCAATTAAAACAAACAATCAGGCTGGGATGTCTCCTGTTACTGGTGGGGAAATGAAACGAGCTTCACCCAACGTTTTGACAATGCCTCTAATGAACTGTGAAAACTGTTGTTAGAAATTGATATATAATGCAAACGCTTTGAATAAAACCAATAAAATCAAATTCCTCCTTTGTAATTTGTTTCTTTATTATTATACATATGTGACAAAGCTGTTTAGTTTTAAGATAAATAATATTTAGTTACTGGGAGGTCTCTGGTTTAGAATATTGATTTTTATTTACATACTCCGAGGAAAAAATCCCCACTGACTAGTTTTCCCCTGAGCGCTGCACTGTCTCGCTGTGGCCCAGAGCTGTGCAGCCCATGTGTTCTGCGGCTCCCAGCCTGGTGAAGAGGCCGAAACAGCCCAAGAAGAGGAGCACGGCTTCGAAACGCTCACAGCAGTGTGGTTTCTGCGTTAGTGCTTGTTTAGCCACCGCTCGCTGTTAGCTCCGGGGCATCACGAAGACCTGCCGGTGCCTTTTGTGAGCATCGCTATGCAAATCTAATGACGATAAAATAAAAATAGCAAATCACCCTTGGGCTGTGCTGCGGTGCCCTGTGCTCCGACGGGCTCAGCTTGGGAAGCAGCGGCCCTGCCCTGGGGTTCGCTTCCCCTTGCAGACACCGGAGATTTCTCCTATTATAAAAGTGCTTTTTTATTTTATTTTTTTTCCTTTTTTAATGGAATTCCCGGCATTTTTGAACCGCAGCCCAAATCTGCGGTGAACCCCTGCTGAACTCCCTGTCCCTGCAGCCCCCCGGCTCGCTGCTCCCTGCAGAGCTGGGCAGGGGAGCATCAACTCCTCCTCCTGTGGCTCCCTAAATCCCTGCTGGGAGCCAGGTGGGAGCCCCCCAGCCCCATTCCTGCATCTCCTCAGCTCTCCTCCACCTGCGTCTGCTGGTGGTGCGTGGCGAGCGCAGGATGCTGGGGGCACGGAGGGGATGCAGGGCACAGCCTCCCTGACCGAGCTGGAACTCCACGGGAAATGAATACAGCACAGATTCAGTGACAGGCGCTGGATTTCGGCCAGGAAAGTCAGCCCAAGGCTGAGCTGTGAAGAGCATCGTTGGCTCCACGCTGAACAAAAGTAGCCAGACCTCAGGCTTTGGGTTTTTTTCCAGGTGATGGCGACTTGGGCTGCTCTGCTGGGTCACAGCGCATGGGATCCAGCGGCTGCCCAAAATACGGCGTCCCCCGCTGGTCCAGCTCCTCCTGGGGCAGGTCCGAAGGCTGCGCCGGGCTGGTGCTGGTGCCTGCTCCCCGTCAGCCTGCAGGATCCCACCCTCACGTGGGACAGCTCTGCTCTTACAAACTAATAACGTTTCCCTGCTTACTGTGAGGTACAGCGCATGGCTAGCAGCCACCAGGTCAAATATTCCTCTGGAAAGAGGAATTTTCCCTTTCCCTTTCCCCTTTCCTGTCTTCTTCTTCTTCTTCTTCATCTTGTCTTTTTTTTTTTTTTTTTGCTTTGAGGCTGATTGTGGCATGGATAATCGATCTCAAAACAGCCTTCTCCTTGAGAATTACTTCCCACACCTTGGCCGTTCCCTCGCTGTGCCCCCCCCCCCCCCCCCCCCAAGCCCACCCTATGGCCCCTGCGAGCCCCTCCGACGCTGCTCCGCGGGCACAGGAAACTAAAAAGCTAAACCACGAGGCTGAGAGCAGAGCGTGAAGGACGCCTGCAGCATGCTCCTTGCTTGGGGTCACTGCTGGGGTCCCGCGAGTTTCGGGGCTGCTGCTGCTCAGCCCCCTGTGGGGATGGCACCTTCGCAGGGCAGCCCCTGGAGCAGGACCAGAATTACCCCGTCCTCTCCCCAAAATGGGAGCCCGTGGCCCAGCAAACTGCCACGGTCGCAGTGGATGTAGCTGGGAGGTGGCCTCCTCCTGCCCCACCGTGAGGGCTCTTCCTTGCCTGCGAGTGCTCCCTGTGCCTGCAAAGCAGTTTTGAAGGCCTCGAGCTTTCTGCAGCTTCTGGTAGTTGTGTGTGCCTCCTCTGGCCTTTCCAACCTCAGGTTAACGAACCAGTTGCCATTTAACTGGCGCTAACGAGATCATCCCTGTGAGCTCGCTTCAGTTTTTCACGGTCGTTTGCATCAAGCACCAAGTGTTTGTTGTCCTCAGGATAAGGCAAGCACGTGTGTGTCCTGGAACAAGTGCTCGCAGTGCGGCCAGGCGAGCAGGCACGGAGATGCTGACTAACTGGAATAAATTGGCAATCGTTAATTCCCTTTCTCTTTTCCCTGAAGAAACAAGGCAGAAAGCAAACATGGATGTGAGTTATCCCGCAGACATCAAAGCCCGTGTTTATGTAAGCGCTACTCATGCTGAAGATCTGTTGCAGAGTTGGACCCTTTGGTGAGGAGCTGACAACTCGCCTGCGAATGGACTTTGGAAATAGTCCAGGCACGGCTGCCAGCGAGGCTCTGGTTCGAGCCGGGCCAGCCCCACGGGCTGCGGGGCCGCGGGAGCTGCAGCAGGGGCTGCAGCACGAGCGGAGGCTGTGCCTGGGCTCCTGCACCTTCCCCAGGGCAGACGGTGGGAGCAGGAAGAGGATGGCCCCGTAAAGCTCGAGCACACAGCGTTTGGCCACTGATGCTGGTGCAGGTTTCTGCCCCAGGGACAGGACGTGGGTGTGTGGGGAGGTTTGGTGGCTTCTGAGCATCCCAGCATGGAGCCAGCTTGGGCAGCGCTGGGGACACCGCGGCCAAGGGTCTCCTGCTGGCTCCTCACTCCTCAATAATGGAAGTGTTGCTGCCAAACAGCTGCCGTGTGCCTTACACTGAGGAGCTGGGCAGTGTCCGGCCACAAAAGAGGCAGCTCTCTGCCATGATGATGCTCCTCGGAGGTGCTGGCATAATTTCAGGTTGCACCAGGGCTGTTTCGGGCTCAGAAATATGCTGGGGCACTGGAGAGGTGCTCGAGCTTCCCCGTGAAGACAGAGAGCCTCTCATTTTTGAGTTGTTTTCAACAAATTAGGAGTTCAGCTAAAATACAACCATGGCTGGAGGAGGCAAAGCCCCTGGGAGGCTGTCAGTGCCCCTGTGATCTGCCCCCGGTCCATCGCTGGATTAAAAGCACTTTTGCCAATAACAATTTCCATAAATCTCTAGCCAAAATTCGTATTGTTTGCCTAAACTATTCAGTGATGCGAACCCAGTTAATTAAGAATAATCAGCGTCTGCCTGTGGTGCTTGTAGTGCAGAAATTCTGTTTATCCTGGAGCTGGCCCCGGTGTGTTCTCCTCGGCTGGAGGCGACCTCATAAGGCGGTGGCATCAGAGAGTAAAATTCCCCATGGAGGAGCAGCCGGCTGCTTCAGGGGGGACCGCAGAGCTTCCAGACTTCCCAGGATGGATGAGACATCTCCAGCTCTCTTACTAAACCCTTCCCTTCTCTCCATGATGCAGATGAAAGATTCCCTCGCTTCTTCCAGTTCAGGTACACGTGGTGCCAAGTCCATTTAGGATGGCCTTTCTTCATTGCGGGGGCAAGCTTCAAACCTCTCCACTAATGCGATAATTATTGTTCTTAAAACACAACTGTTTGGTGCTTTCCATGGCGGCTCTTCCCCCCCCCCCTTGCGGTTTTGGCACACCTACCTTTAAGCATCCTTTTAATACTCAATTTTCACACTGAAAATCCCTGGTGGTCACAGTCCCTGATTTTCTCGTCTCCTACAAGCCAGCTACTGTACGCGAGCCTCTGTGCCTTAATTATGTCTCCCAGTAATATAGAGCCGGGCCTGGCTAATGTCAGAAACCCAGCCACGGGCTTGGATGTTGCAGAAAGCTCCGACCGCAGCCGCCGGCTGTGCAGGAGCACGGGGAGCGTGTCCAGGGTCGATGGGGACGCTTTGGGATGTGACCAGAGCCCTCCCCGTGGTGGGGGGAGCTTGGCTGGGCTTGAAATGGTCCCTAGGGTCAGAAGCTGGTTCTTGTGGATGTTTAATGTGAAACTGGGAGCTGAGGGTAAGGAAGTGGCATGCGGGGTTCAGCCGCTGCCCGGGCTCATCTCTGTGCTGCTGGCAGATGCGATTTTCTTCTCTGTTTGCGCCGAGCCCTTGCTGAAGCTGCACATGGAGACCAGCAGCTACAGGACGAGGGGCTGCAGCATCTTGGACACCATCGTCTTCACCTCTGCCGTCTACCTGGACTTCGACCCCGTGGCCACAAGAGCCCTTCCCCTTCCGTATGGTCACCTTGTGTAAATAAATCCATCCAGACCCAAAGGAGGGGGCCAGTTCTGGCCAACACCACTAACAGCGAGCGCCCCCCAGCACTTTGCTGTGGCCCAAGAGGGGCTGATGCTTGCAGTAGCTCAGAAATCAAGGTGAAAAATGACTAATTCCTGATTTTCTGATGGACTCAGCCGTCATTTATTTCCCCTGTTTCTCCTTCCCCCACAGAGGGGAGAGATTTTCTTTTTTACTATGGCAGAGCAGACACACAAACAAAAAACCCACCCCCACCACCCTGTAAAATCCAGGTCACGTCCTATTCTTGGTCGGTGTGTATTTTTCTCTCCAGCACACCATCTCCTACTTACTATTCTCCTGACAGCTCTGGAGGTTTGTTTTTCAGCAAGGAGCTTATGTGGGCAGTGAATGCTCCGCCAGCATTTCTGCGTGTGATTAATTGGCTGGGTAGCCCACCAGAAGTGGGATGTTTATGGGCACAGGGCTCTTATAACGTTCACTTCTGAGCCTTCATTCCACTGGTTTGGATCGTAAACTTCACTTATCACCAGACTTTTATATGTTAATTATTCTGTGTCACCGGGAGAGGGGACATGGAGAAGTGCATGAAATAATGAGTGGTTTTGGTGTGGTGAATCAGATGCTCCTGTCTGGGCTGGCTGGTAATAAAGGGGCATGTGGACATGTGGCAGAATGGGGAAGATGTTTGCATCGGGTCAGGACACGTGTGTGTGCTGGTTTGAGCCTTGCAGTGCACATTTGCCTCGTGGAAGTTGCTGCCCCAAGATGCCACATCTGGGGACTGAGAGTAAGAGCTGTAGGGTAAGATTTGGCACCGTTCTCCCCCGAGGCGCTTAAAATATTGAGGTGCTTTGAAAAATCGCACGTGGCACAGATCTGCAGGTTTAAGAGCCTAAACACCTATGAAAATCTGGTCCGTGCAAAACCAAGTTTTGATGGAAGTCAATGGGACTTAGCACCTAAGGGACCGGGGCCACGGGGAAATCGTATCCTGACTTCGGGCATGAACGCCTCTAATAGCATTATTTGGGGAAAAAATGCCAAAGAGGAAAATCCTTTAGGCCCTAAGAGTCCCTTCCTGTTCCAGAGGTGCTCGAAGTATCCCGCACAGCCCTGCCACGCCGCTGCTCTGCCTCCCCAGGGCACCAGTGCCCACCTTGGTGTCCTGACCTGGGGGACAAGAGCCCTGGGCCATTTGGCATCCCAAGGGACAGCACCTCTTGGCTTAACATTTGGTTTAAAATGTGATAGGGCTGTCTAAATGCATTTTGCTGAAGGTGCGGGAGGCTGTTTATTCTCTGTGTGTATAGTAATTTATTAATTGAAGTCTAAATTAGCCCTCAACAGGTTAGCAGTATTTAAGGCAGAGAGCTCAAACATGCAACACATTCTTGGCACGTTTCCCTTTATTAATTAAAAACCTCTTTAAAACACTCTGCCTTCCACCTTGGAGCAATAAATTTCCACCTTGAGGAAATAATTTCCTTGTTGTATTCCATACAGAGACGTTCTGTTAGCTGCAATCCCTCTTCTAGTGTAGGCCCCATTCATCTTTCTTTCGATTTCAAAATAAACCTAAGAACGCCAAGCTGTTCTTTAAAAAGAAAAAATAAAAAAAAAAATAAATCGACTTCTCTGCTTTTTTAAAAAATATATTTGGGATTAATTCCGAGGTAGTTTACTACCTGTGCAGCCTGCGGGCCACAAAGCTCCTTCTTAATAAAAGCTCAGAGGGCTCCGGGGCGGTTCCCGGAGCCGCCTGGGCAATGGGCAGCGGTGACGGTCCCGCGCGGGAGGCACCGCCGCTGCCGGCAGCGTTTTACGGCCCTCTCGTCACCTTGGCTCTGGGTGGCTGTTTTTCTTTACGACCATGTGCCATGGCCCCGACCTGCCCGACGCCGTGACCCAACTTGGCAAAAATGCTGGGGCGGTGCTGGGTCCCCGCGAGTCCCTCCAGGAGGTGTGGATAGGCAGAGGCTCCTCCATCCCCTGGGAGCTTGGACCAGATGGGATGGCTCTTGGACTGCTGCTTTGATTTTGAGATGCTTCTACGTGGGTTGTCCTCGTGTTGGATGCTGCTGGTGGGGCTCGGCATCACCTCCTCTGTGCTTGGAGTGGTTGGCTCCTTGCTCTTGGTGGGTTCCAAGCTGTATGTTCAGGGCCAGGACTATGGCACCTGTGGCTGAACATCATGTGGTGCTGGTGTTCACCAACGCCTTGGGCATTCGTGCAAAATTGGGCTAAAAACCGTGCTAAAGCCCATGGGGATGCCGCGAGCTGCTGAACGCCTTTTCTGGGTGCAGCGGTGGTGTTTTAAAGCAGCCTGCTCCCGACTGCCAAAGTACAGGGGCAAAGCAGCTGCTGAAGACACTGGCAGGTCAAGAGTAGATGGAGAAACACAGTGCTTGGGGTGGTTTTATGTAAAACGCCTTTGCTGCTTTCACCCATCTCAGCACAAAGCCCAACAGCATGGCCATGAGTCTGGAACGTCTTTACTCTTGGTTATTCATGGCACAGTCAGCAACATCCCCACTGCCCTCTTCGCAGGCTTTGGTTCAGTGACCATCAGCACAGCATTTTCCAGGCTGCCTCAGCCAAATGACAAACTCTGGATCTTGGAGTGCTGCTGGAGGCCTTCAACCAACCTGTGAGTGCAGCAGGGGGAGCGTGCACTGCTCTCCAGTGAGCTCATGTTCCAGATCCCTGGGAGAATTTCCTCTGACACACAAACTTCCCTACCTGGTGCTGCAAATTCAGAGGGGAAAATCTCCCAAGCCAACAGCAACGAGGCCTGTGCTAGCTGAGCTAAACCCGGACCTCTGAGGAACAGAGAAACTGTGTTGAATTTAAAAAAAAAGAAAGAAAAAGAAGAGAAAGACTTCATACGGCTTGTGAGTTATGCTGTGGTTTGGAAGCAACTCCTGGTCTGCTTAAATACATTTGCAGGCTGATGGTTGGATGGACTTGCAGAAAGGAGTGGGTAGGTATGGGTGTAGCAGTAGCTCCTTGTTCATCACCACGTTTGTCTTGCTGGGCCACCTCATTCTCTTCAATAGTTCGTGGCACTCGTGATTAACTCCAGCGAGGTCGGAGAGCTCTGCACGGCGGGGCTCGGAGGCCCCATCGCCGTGGTTTGCGTTGGCAGGGCTTCACTCAGGAGTACGAACGCAATCGCAAGGCGGAGGAGGCGGCTGCCTGTTGGGCCAAGAAAAAGGAGATCCTGAGAAAGCAGAGGGCGAACGTGAGCGAAGTCACACTCCGGCAGGTGGGCTGCGGGCAGCTGCGGGCTGGGAGCAGCCTCTGCACATTTTTGGTGCTGCTTAATAGGGTGAGGTATGGATGAGCCCTCTTCAGCAGAGGAATAAGTTCCTTTTCTTTCCTCCCCCCCTCTATTATAATAAAGCAGGCTGTAGCATCCATGGGTCAGTTTGGTAGGATCATTGCATGTGCAGCTGGAAGTATTGCGATGGCTCAGAGTGGTTAAAACATTACAAAGGTCTAGGAGAACTCCTAATCAGCTTCGATGTGTTTTGTCTGAGTTTGTTTAACTTCAAAGAGAAGTTAAAGAAATCCTTTCAGGTCATGTCAAGCCAAGAGCCCTGTCCAGAAGCGCCTTGGACTCGCTCTCTGCCGGTGCTCGAGGGAGGTCGCGCTCCTCCCTGCACAGCCCGGTGATGCCAAGTATCCAAAATGTTACCGGGGCTGGGAATTCACGCTGCAGAGCCTGTAGGAGAGCTTCACACTGCTTGATAAAGGGCTTCTGCAAAGCTGACTTGAAATAAATGCATAAAGCTGTCACTGAAATGTAAATGATTAGAGCGACGTGACTCTCTGTTTCCCCCGACTCTTCTGCTCTTGGTTGCCTTTAGCAAATGTAATTTGAAAATAATCAGTTCAGGATGGCTCGGTGGTTCCTGCCCTCGGGCCAGAGAGCCGCTGGTTCCAGGACTGGTCGGAGGCACCGGTTTTAGGGGGGCTCTGGGTTGTGGCTGGGGGTGCCAGCAGGGCGGTGGGACCTGCACGGGCACTGGGGACCCCCTGGGACCTCCTGCACCAGGACACAGCCTGGCTGATCCCACAGCACCGTGGGGATGGGGTGCAGGTGGCCCTGCTGCCAGCCCTCAGCTGGTGCAAAGCCCACGGAGGGGCTGGCAGGTGACAGTCCCATGTCACCTCCTCCTCGCTAGCAGTGTTTTGTTTCCTGGGCTTGTTCTTTTTCACCCCAGAAAATCACTCCATTTAAAGAGTTCAGTTTGCTGGCGGAGGACATCAAAAAGGTTGTGTCACTCTGATACCATCGTTACAGGGGGATTGTGTTTCAGCATCCCATTTACTGACCTGTGTTTGGTGGTTCTGAGCCTCTGGGGTTACGAAATGACCAGGTCAATAATGTTGAGCATGAGAGAGACTCCAAGTCGCAAAAAAAAGATGCCCTTTTGATGTACCGAGTTATTTCTTTGGAAGAGGTGAGCGTTTTGAGGCTGTAGTCCCTGAGGAAAATGCTGCTGGCATCAGCACGAGCAGTGCTGAGAGCCTAGGAAGGTCCCAATATATGGCACATGCTAGGAACAGGACTGTTTTTTTCCCACTGGAAGGGCTGCCACACCTCCCAGCTCCAGGGAGAGCCTGCGAAGGACTCAGTGCCCGTGTGGGATCGGGCTGTGAGCAGGCAGGACGCGGGTCCGTCACCAACGTGCTCAGTTTATGGCTGGTAAATTCAACCTTGAGTTGAACTGGAGCCGCGACTGGGCTCCACCCTCCCGGCAGGGCCCCCGTGCTTCTCCTCCAGCATCCCTGGGAGAAGGCAGGAGCATGTCCCGGACTCACGGGCAGTGGGGCTGGAGGAGGTGTTTGTCCCCGAATTCAGGAGGTGGGGAGGCAGGAGCACAGGGCTGGTCTTCCTGCAGCGCCAGAACAGGCTGGCCGGAGCTCTGCCTCAGCAGTGGCCTCTCTGCATCCCGTTGAGGGAAACGCCTAACCCCAGGCACTTAGTTTAAACCGTGTAACCAGAAAATCCTCCCACAAATCCCCCAAATGGAGACTGCTGAATTTTACATGTCTTGGGTTAACCTTAATGTGATGCAAGCCTGTGATCACAGCTTGGTACCTATTGTTTAACCGAGCTGCGGTCTGGCCTGGTGTTCTGCAACCTTTTCAGCTGCTTCCCCTGCCCTCCGCTTGCAGAGCTGCAGACTGCCTGGCCACAGCGCCCACCTCTGCCGTAGAACCGTTATTTCCAAAATTCCCTTTTTCCCCATTCCCCAAGCAACCCAGGTTCCTCTCAGGAGTCTTAATATTACTTTTCCCCCTGTGATTTGAACGCACGGGTCAGGACTAATGCTTCTCAAAATCTTCCTCCGTGCACATGCACATGTTGCTGATCCAGTCCCAGGTTGCACTTCTGCCGTTCACGTCTGATTTTGGGGACAAAAATAGATAAAAGGATGCTGAAGAAAATCTGCAGAGCAGGGGCTCATGCAGAATCAGTGGGAGATTTTCACCCCCCGGGAGAAGGGAGCGGAGTTTGAGGGGGTGCTGCTCTCTGTCTGCCTTACACCCTGGCATTTCGCATGGTATTTGAACGCGATCCAGCTGCTAGTGGGATATTTTTACTGTGCTCTTCTCTCACTGCAGGTTGCAGCTTCTCTATCGTGAACTTGCTGGCTTATTGAGAGAGATGAAAGCAAAACATTTGCCAGATGAGAAGACGACAAATTAAAAGCTCTGCTAGGGGAAACTAAGGGGCTGCTTGGAGCCACAGAAAGCAGAACCGTGCTAAGGAACTGGGGCATAATATCTCGCGATGAAGCAGCTCCTTTCTGTGCTGGGGTACACTTTGGTATCTTCGAGTAACCTGGTCGGATCCATCCGATGGTTTTAACGCACACCCAGCCACGTGGCCTCAGGTAAGGACAGAGGAGCCCTGTGGTGCGGGGCGTACTGCTCAGAGGTACGGCTCCACAGCACGATGGCGGTGAGAGCGGAGCTCGACCTGCCCGAGGTGACAGGGACGAGCCACCGTGACCTGCTCTGGCTGTGCAGACAGCCGGGATTAGCAGAGCGGGGCGTGCTCGTACATCTCTGCTTACCTGCCACACTGTTCCCTGCTGGCACACGGTGTCAGGAACCGAGAAATCAGAGTTGGAGCGGGATGAAAGCGCCCGGGGGTGATGGGTTTGGGGGCTGGAACATCTAGAAAACATCCCCGTAAATCCCACCAGCACCAGCACCAGCAGCACAGTGCCCCATCCCTCGTGGCACCACTGGCAGCAGAGCAGCAGGCGACAGCCCCGGGCCCTCAGCATCCCGAGGGGGCTCGGATCCGCAACGGGAGCTCCTCGTAAAAGGGCTGGAGAGAAACCCCTGACACGAGATCCTGCTGAATTTGTTTTTCATGTTCTCGTTTGTAATAATTTTGCGTTTTATGAGGGATACTTCCTAAAACTTCGCCGACATGATGGAAACACATGTGGTGCTCTAATACATGATGTGGCCTTTTTGGGGGAGAGACTAGATCAAAACCTGCTTTTCCCTGACAGCTATATGGGATACGCTCCACCAAGCCAGGCACGCGGAGGAGTGCAGGTACCAGGCCTTCCTGCTGTGTGTCCTCACCGCCCACCCCTCCAGAAATATTGCATGTGCGTCTTTGCATCTGCAATCTCCAGGTAGTTTCTCTTGCTAATCCATTATTTAAATTTTTTCTCCTCCCTTCTTCTGCAGGTAACCCAGGTCTGCGCCCGTGCAGGTCCCTGTGCATCACTTGGGATTTTATCCGAAGCGCAGGTTTGCTCCTGTGCTCTCTCCAAGGACAGGGGGAAGCAAACACTCATCCGAGGGAGAGTTTCTGCAGGCTTCAAAGCTGATAATGCCAAGGTTACAGGAACTTTGCTTATCTGAATTAACAAATCCCTCTAAGGTGGGTAGGACTGAGACGTCAGTGGGACAGCATCACTGCCCTACTCTCGGTGTCACCGCCAGCAGCACCGTGCCCGCAGCAGCTGGGTGTCCCCAGCACGGGATGCGGGCTGGTGGTAATCCTGGTTTTCATTATTTTAATGGTAAGATAAAACTTTTGTGTAATGTGTAAAACAATCCTAAGCCTCCCTGTGTTTATAAGAAGGGCTCAGGTGGGCTGAAAAAATGGCACACGGGAGGCAGAGACTGCAGGACAGCAAGCAGTGCAAAAGGATGCCAGGCATAAATGGTCTGGGGTTAATTGTAAACTGAAAATAAAAGTCTAAGGCCAGGGAAGTGCAGCAGGGATATTGGGATATTGATGTGTAATTCAGGATGAATGTAGAGGACAGCAATTGGAGGTAATGACCAAAAAGGTGGAGAGTGTTAAAACCTCCACCCTGCTGACGGGTTTCTGATTCGCAGCTGGAAAAGGCAAAGCACTCTCAAGTTGTTCAGATTCCTTAAAATACTTGTGGCCGTGCCTGATGGCCAGAAATGTTGCTGCTTTGGAAGAGCCCTCTCAGCCTGTCGTTTTGGTGAGGAGTGTGTGTGTGTGTGTGTGTCCCAGGTTGGGAGCTGCAGGGGGCTGGGGCGAGGTGTGTGCCATGGGCTGCTTTTTGGGTGTAAAAAGCCTCAATACCAGGATGGAGAGCAGACAGGCTGCAGTATGGCACCTGGGGATGTGTGGCACATGGGCAGAGCAACCTGTAAATTACATAAAATAACCTGCAGGGAGCAGGAGGCTTGCTAGGAGACAGGCTGTGTTTCAGGGGCTGGAGGACTCACCTGGGCAGGCAGCTTCATAGCGCTGCTTCCCCTCCCTCTGTGCCATACAGCCCCCCTGAGCTGGGCACACAGCTCCTCCTCTCCAAAAATGACCCAATTTCTCTGCTAAAGTGGCCAAAAACCAGAGCCCAAGGGCCGAGCATCACGCAGCATGATGCTGCACCTCGGCTTTGTCCTAGGGCAGCCAAGTGAGAACTGTGGGTGCTCAGCAAAGAGACCCCACATATTAATGAGGAAAATTAATATATTTGTGAGTGTGCTTCTCCTGCTCTTCGGGCCGGTGTAAATTAGGACCAGGCCAAAGAAGTCGGGAAGGCTGTACCAGTGTAAGCCGGACTCCATAAAATAAAGAAGAGAGGCCCCTTTTGTCAGGCGATGGCTTTTCCTCAGAAGCTAAATGATACATAATGTTTATATAGTGTTTTGCCTCTCCTAAATGCAGGCTAGACATTAATTGATTCCAGGTTTGCTCTGTGAAGTAGGTCAGCTCTTTCCATTTTGCAGATAAAGGAAGGGCCGAGATTGCCAAGGGGTGCAGGGGTCAGTGGCGGCGCTGGGACACGGCTACGAAATGCCGCGCCCGCCCTTGCCGTTGGACCACGCTAAATATACAACACCCCTGATGTATGTCGACATCGGCTGCGGGTCTGTAAACCCAGCTACATTAAGCCCAGTTCAAATGAAATCTGTTTATGTCTCCAACGCTCAGCGCTGGTCAAAGCAGGACTTAGCTAACCTCGCGCTGTTTGTGTTCAAAGCCTCTTAAACCTCTGCTCCGACCAGCTCGGAGTGAAATATAAAGTACTGGCTGGGGCCTGGCCGGGCTCCAGGGGGCCGCTTCAGCCTCACCCTCTGCCTTCTGCTCGTGGGGCCATTTAGAGAAAACATCGCACGTTTTAAACAGCGATGGAAAAAATAATTTTAATTCACTTCTGTTTACATAGCTTTGGAAGCCTGCGAGGGTTTTGTAGAGATGATAATTAATGGTTGAAACCGGCGTGGAAAAACGTCGCCTTGCTCTGCCAGCAGGAGGCTGGCTCTCGAGCCCTGGGGAAGGAGGGACTCGAGCCTTGGTGGGTCCCATCCTTGCCATTCATTCTGGAGTTTTGGAAGTGTCCTCCTGCCCGTCCTACTAATGTTGAGCTATTAAAGAGTGAAACTTGGATCTGAGGAAATGCCTGGCTCTTGCTGGTTGCCTCTGATCCCAGATGCCCAGCTTGCAGACCGCAGTGGCCAGCCCCTAGGGACATGAGGGGTCCCCGGGCACCGCTCTCCAAGCTGGCCCATGAAGCCCCGATGGAGCCATGCCCGTGTATGTACTGGGTGGACGTGAGCAGGGATTTGGGTCCGTATAAAGTGCCCGATGGCTTTCTGACCGGCTGGGGATGAGCAGGCGCAGGCACACCCATGGCACAAACCTGGCCCGTGTGTCACACGCGTCCTCGCATGAGTCCATCAGAAGACTCAGACATGGTTTTACTGGTCTATTGCACAGCGGGAACTTGTACCTATAAAACTACTCTTAATTACTTCCTAAGTCACTAAGCAGGGTGATGCTGATTTTGTCTTATAACCCAACAGGATTGTGTCTGTTTAATACAACCCCCTGCCCACTGTAACTTCTTTGCCTAGGCTTATTGCTCATAGGTTGCATGCACCTGTGTCTGCAGCTCCAGGCTCAGCTCCAGGCTCAGAAAGGGCGCCCACACTGGGAGAAGCATAGCTGGGAGCTGAGAGCCCAACGTGGAAGGTGCTGAGCTCGGGGTCCTCCCTCCCATTGTGGCTGGCTCGGATGCACAGGAGGGATCGTCCCCTGTAGCAGGGGTGCTGCTGTTCTGCTTTCACTCTGCTCCTCCAGGTGACTCAGAAGCAATGGCTGTAATAGCAAAAATCCAAAACAACAACAAAAAACACTGATGGAGAGAGCAATAGCTGGGAACTACTCCATGCCAGCACCAGTTCCTGCAGCCTCCAGACTCTGCTGTGGAGCTCTCCACTCGTAATGCCACCTCCGTGATCCTCAGCGATTACCATGCAGTGTGGCAAGCAGCCGAGTGCCAACATTGCCAAACGCAGAAGCACGCAATTTAGCTGCCTGCTTTGCAAGTCAACCTTGCACAAGAGCTCCTGGGGGTGCCTGGAGGCGTGCTGGCGGTAGAGGCTGGATCACTGCGATTATTGCCACTTCTGGCTCTAGCTGAAACAAGTGTAGGGCTAATCTGCCTCATTAAGCGGCTCTGATGTATTCTGAAAACTAATCTGCAATGTGTGAAACGTTGCTTTTAAAAGGGAAATGTCCATTTATGAGGATAAAGATGTTTGGAGGCTTTTGCATACATACCAGAGGCTGGTGTTGGCTCCTTCAGGATCTCATGACGTGTGTTCCTCCGGGGCTGCAGGACCCCACAGTGCTGTGGGACAGTGACACGGGGGACAGCAGGGGTCCTGGTAATGGCATCATGGTGGGGTGGTGGTGTAAGGCACACCCGGGGCCATCCCCACCATCACTGCCCTCCACGGTCACTTGGGTGCACCATGGTTTTCGGCTGTGGACATGTCAGTAGATGAAAGACCTGTGAGCAGCACACAGGCTGAGGAATACTTTGTGTACTTAGTCATCCTGTGTGTGATTCAGCCTTTATTTGACAAGATCACCCTATCCCAGAAGGTTTTTCCTTGGAAGTCTCCAAATTTGTTCTAAAACTGTGCTACTGCGTGAGTCCAGCCTCTTCCCGCACAGGAGGTCCCTCCAGAGGGACGCTGTGTTTGATACAAGGCTCATGGGTAGCATCACGCTCTGACACATAAATGCCACAAGACCCAGAACCGTCCCCAGCGCCTGCCCCAGCTGCAGGATCCTCACAGAGGAGGGGCTGATCTCAGTGGGGACTTCCCTGGGGTCAGCCACTGGGGAGTCTGGCTAGAAGGAGATTAACAAAAGGCCTACAGTTGGATTTGTGTTGTAATAGAGGCAACTACCTGGCCAAAAGATAAATTACTTGGTTCATATTCCTCCTGTGTACCAGCACACCAGGGTTAAGTTATTCTGTACTGATCCTGGCATGGGAGGAGAGTCAGTCCCAGAGTTTTCAGACCTGACATTAATGCTCAGAGGTGTGAGAGCACATGGGAGCAAAGTCTTTGGGGATAAGAAGCAAAATAAAATCTCAGACCAGCACAGAAACTGCTGTAGCCCTGGCCCGGAGAGCAAAGGATTGCGACGGACATTGCACCGCTTGCTATCCATGGCACGGGGTATGCCCCAGAAGCCGTGCTTCCTTTCCAGTTCTCCATTTTGCGTAGAAATTGGGCCCTTACGAGCACTTGTCCGTGCTGTTGTGTTGACCTGATGAGGTGGGGGGCGAGGTGGCACACTGTCCCCCTGTACCTACCTGGGAAACCGTGCCCGTGCCTGGCTCCTGCGCCCTGCAGGATGGCTGCTGGGGGGCAGAGCTTGGCCAGCCAGGGGGAGGCCGTGGGGAGCCAGGTCCTCGGCGTCTGCGCCCAGTGCTACGAGGAAGAAAATGGTAAAACAAAACATTTGGAAATCTGTTTCTTATTTACTGTACTGCCAAGCTGCTCTGTGCTGGAAGAACCGTCCCAGAAAAACAGAAAGAGGAAAGGATTTTCCTGCTGATCCCGTCGGTGGTGGGAGAGAGCCCTTGGCCTGCCACTGGCTGGGGCAGGTGGGGGACAGGGTCGGGGTCTCTGCGTGCTCAGGAGGGTGAGGAAATGCTTATGGGTGTTCCATGGGTCTCTACTCTTTCCGAGAGGGAAGTTTGTTAAATGTTGGGAAGGACTGAAGGCAGACTGCAATACTTGGAGAAGGGTTACTCGAGGCACATTTAATGGGTTAGTTTTTGGTGGTGATGAGGGGTAGACATGATGTTGGACCATGACGGCAGCACAAAAAGCATCAGATGCTGGCCAAAGTGTTTTTTTCTGGATGTTTCCATGCTCAAGGCCCCACCTACAAGGGGTTCTCCACACCACCCACCTGCAGTGCACCAAGGGAGATGCAGGGGCAGCCTCTGTGCTCCGTGGGCTGTGGAGCAGAGGATGCTTGGTGGTACCAGCTTGATCTTACCAAGGCAGTGAGGTTTTACATCTGCCCTTTTCACCTCCAAGCACCCACGCTGTCCTGGGAAAGCCGGGCATTGCCCGTGGCTGCTCACGGGCTGGAGCCTCCGCCACATGCACAGCAACCGGGGTAAGCTGAGCCGGGGGAAAGTTTCCCAGAGAGTTTTGGGCCATGACGCCAGGAGCTGTAATTGCCTTGGCAGAGGCGACCACAGCTGTTGGAACCTGCCCTCTCGCCCGTGAGTCAGAGTGGAAGTGCCTGAGCCATGGGATGGCTCTGAGCAAAGATGCAAAGCTGGGAGTTGCTTTCCGAGCTTTTCGTTTCCTCACGGGCAAGTCTGAGAAAGGCGAGCACAGGAGCAGGAGAGCCTCCTGCCGCCTCGGGGCCTGCCTGCACCCACAGAGGTCGTGCCAGCACCGTAGAGATGGGGCTGATCCTGCCCCACCATCCCCTTCCTGCTCAGAGCACAGGGGGCACAACCAGTCCTGCACGCCGCGCACCCGCCTGTGTGCAGCCCAGGTCAGAAAACAGCAGGAGATACAGCAGGTTTTTAGCTTTTGCTGCATCAGTCTGTGCAGTGTGTTCGGCTCTTGGGGTTTATTGGTTCCCCTCTGCTCCGTGCAGTGGGACCAGGGGTGGGTGAAGCCTCAGCACCACTTGCCCAGGAGCAGGGACGGGAGCTGCTCGCTCTCCTGAGGCTGCTGCTGTGCTTGGCTTTGTACCTTAGGCAGCATTGCATCTCTGCCCGGGACCTCACCCCCAAACCAAGCCCCAAAACCCACCTGTAGGTGTGGGAACCATTTCCAGCACAAGGAAACCATGAGTGAGTTACTATCAACCCGGCTCCATGAGATGGCTGAAGTGGTCGGGAAGAGGTGGCAGCAGGGATGCTGGAGGTGGGCAGGGGACCTTTCTGGGGACGGGTGGCCATGGAAGCACCAGCACCAAGCTCTCCCCAACCCCAGGGAGGTCCTGTTGCCTCCAGGCTCCATGTTCGTGGCTCGGAGCCATCTCTCATTTAGTCCCAGTGAATTACCGAGCCCCAGGAAGCCTCCCTTACTTAGGCTTTTGTAGAAGTCGGGGGCTCAAATTGAGCAGGAGCTTGGGGAAACCATTTCCCTTGTTAAAATAAATGTATTAGTTTAATACGTACCAGGAGAGGATAGGGAGTTCTCCTTGTTAAATATTTACCAGTCAAACCCTGCTGAGGACTTACTTGGAGCAATTCAGCTTTAGTGATTTCCTTCTATTGTGGTCTAAGTCTCCAGCATCGCCGGGAAACCGCTTGGCAGGGCCAGGAGGGCTGAGCCAGATCCGCGCCCGCCCGGGGTGATGGAGTGATCTGCCTTGCTCCCACAGGACAGCAGGATGCAGGACAGATAAAATAAACGTTAAAAAAGGATGAGCAGAGCCACAAAATATTGCTCTGTGCCTTACCTGCCTCAGCAGCCCGCGAGCATCCTGGTGGGCACACCACAGTGGAGCTTAGGGAGGAGCGTTTTTTTCCACAGGGGCTGATCCCTCTGGCTACGGGTGGGTGTCTTTGAGAAGAACCCAGGCTGTGAATTATCTTCATGTCTGTAAGACATCCCCTCTGCAGCCTGATGGTGGTGTTAAGCCATATTCCAGTAATCTCTCACAGCTCAGGATTTCCTAACACAGATATTCTAAGAGAAGAATTGTATATTTATGATATTTACACGTATACATTAATTTGACACACACTTATGCTAAGAATCAAATATTAATTTACAAGTTTATATACCAACAATCTTTGACAGTTCAAGATTTCTTCACATTAGTAGCACATATTTTCTAGTCAAGCTAAATTCAAATTATTTGGTGACCCCAGATTTTTTTGTAACCCTGTTGCTTCTCCTGAAATTCCTCGGAATAAAATGGAAATATAGCATATGGGAAAAACACCGGAGGTGTCCATGGCCGTGCTCAGGACCTGTTGGTCACTTGCTCTCCCGAGAGCAGCAATCGCAGATTTTCACAGATTGTCTTGTCGTGTATTTTTTAAAGAAGGGCTCAATTAATAACGCTAAGAGGAAACAGATGTGTCAGGTTTGCGACCAGAAACGTGGATATTCCAGGAGACATCAATTGTTGGAAGTAAACAACAGCCCCAACCCGACAAAGCCCTTAAGCAGACACTTAACTTTAAGCAGGCACTTAGCGCGGGCTTCAGCGGGCGTCAACATATGTCCTGCTGCACGAGGAGGGACTTAAGTACGCACTTACAGTTAAGCTCGTGCTTAAGTGCTTTGTTGAATTGGGGCCAACACTTCAGCTCTCCCTCTGTCTCACTCGCATTAACCGTGCCTGACATCCAGGAAACTCAAACAGGGACCGCTGTGTTCACCTACTGGCGTTGCTTTCCCCTTCGGAGGGTGGCTGCATCGATTTTGTGCTCTGGGTGGCAAGGTCAGGGTGTCCTGGGCATCCTCATGGCCCCATTGCCCCTGGGGAGCCCCATGCCCTGTGGGGTCACCTGCTGAGGAACTGTGACACTCATAAACCTCTATGAAAATCCCTTCTAGGAGTCATCTCTACTTTTAATGTGTTTTTTTTTTTCTTTTTTAATTGAGATATTTTTCAGTAATATTTTGTATGTTTTTTAAAGATGTCTGTTTGCTTTGTGCTTTATTATTACCATTATTATTATTATTATTATTATTATTATTATTTTAACCCTGAGGACCAAGAGGTACACTGTGCAACGATTTAGCCTCTCTGGTCAACCTTAGTGCGTGAAAACTTAATTTTGCTGTTTTTGCTGTTGTAGCTTTTTCTCTTACTACCTCCCCCGTTCACTGAGTTGTGCATATTGACAGGCAGATATGAATAGAAAAGGCCCTCATGGGTTGCCAGAGACCTCCTAAACCAGCCTGGATGCCCTAGGGTCAGCCTGAGACTCTTTTTCTGGATGCTCCAAGATCAGCTTGGGACTCTTCTTGGCTGCAGGTCTCTCACCTTCACCTCCAGGCAGAGTTCGCTGGGACTGAAGGCTTCCCTTCCTGGCCACTGGCACTTCAAAGCAGCATCACCAGGAGCCCTGAACCCTGGTTTGCAGCCGTTTCTGTGGCTTGGGATCAAATTTTCACCATTTGCTTGCAGGCTTTTCTTTGCAGCACATCAGGTTCCCATGAAAACAGAGCAAACCTGGTGTCACAGGCCAGCCAGAGCAAGGTAAAGGAGGCAAACAGCGTTGGTACCTCCAGGCCCGAACCGTCCAAGGAGAATCCAGAACCAAACTTTTCCATAGTTTTCCTGATTTGTAGGTGAAATTCTGGCCTTGTTATCATCATCTGCTTTAGTAGGACCAGAATTATGTTCCCCCCAAGACGGTCTTTGGACGGAGGGTACTCTCTGGGAGAGAGGAGCCGGCTGGACAGAAACCAGCTCTGCCTCTGCCACCTGCAGCAGCTCTCTGCACAACGAGTTGTGGCCGGAGAGGCACGGTCACTGCAGAAGAGAGGATTTTGTTTTACAGACCAAAGCCAGGCGTGGCGAACCTGTGGCCTTCACTTAGACAAGACTCGGAGAGCGTCGTCTAGATCCTGCTGTAAGCTTTCTTCAATAACAGCTCTAATAACAGCCTCGAGGACCAGCTCCTTGTTACTTATTTTCCTTGCAGATGGCAGCATCCAAATTCCAGTTATTTCTGTCTTGGAAAATGAAAAACCCGACCAGAAGAAAAGGAATGTGAGCTTGCAGCACAGTTTGGTACCTGGAAGACTCCGGGCTGGGGCGCGCACTCCTGATTTATGGCGTACTTGTTAAAACCACTTGTTCTTGTCATAACAAAACAGATCGAAGTGAAGTTTGGGAGAAGGGCTCCTTCTAGTTGGCACTTCATCATGGCTTCTTACTCCTTCTTAGGTTCTGGGGGTTTACAGTTATATAAAACTTAATGAATCAGTATACTTTAGATTTCCTTCCTAATGCATATGGGTTCAATTAACTGCGCCGTTTGCTTATTTAAGCGTTTTCATTAAATTGCTTTACTATATTTTCCCGCAATTGAAGGGGAACATGGTGGGGCTGATGCCATCTGCCACCATCAGTTTAGCAGAACCTTTTGCTTTGTTCAGACCCGTTCTGTTTTATTATAAGAGACCCTCCTACCCCCAGCTCCCTGTGTGCCACGCTCTTATTGCATTCTCCTCTTCTAGCTACAGACTGATAAATAAAAGCCTTGTACAAGGACCTTCATGTATGGTATTTTTAAGGCACTTTTTTACAAGATCAGGTTGTGTTTTGCTCCCCCTTTCCTCCCCCTGCTTGCAGATTCCTCTTTGCTCCAGCTTGTGAATAAATAATTGTTGCTATTACAATACCTAGCAGCTCTTGCTGCCTGGCTCTGGGGTAGGGGGTTGCTTTGGCAAAAACACGGCCAGGCTACAGACTCAGCCCAGGACACCAGGACAAGGCCTTTTTCTTGCTGTTTAAGGAAAAGCAGAATAAAACCATCTCACCTAAAGCTCCTTCTCGTGGCAGAGGGTGCTCTCCTTGTCAGTGCCCCTGCTTCTCACAGACCTCGCTTCAGTTTTGGGTCCGGTGCCTTTAGGACTTGCTGCACTGCCCTCTCCCCAGTGCAGAGGCAGTGGTTTGTTGCATTTCTCCTTGTGGCTTCAGTCCATCCTCCTGAGCTGCACCTTGCCAGCCTGAGTGCTCACCACGGGCAGCCCTGAGCTTCCCTAAGGACTGGTGGTCCCATGGGGAATGCTGCCAGCACCCCCCTGAAACAGCTCACACTGCTCTGGGGATGCCCCTCCAGGAGGGACGATGCCTGTCCCTGTTTTGCAGATGGGCAGACTAAACTGAATAAACTCACCAGCGCTGTTTGGGATGCAGACTGTGGGACGTTACACAAATCTGGTGCTTTACGGACATCGCTAATAGGAAAAACACCTCCTGGAGAATAAAAGAGAAGAAGGAAAATCGTTCATCCTAGGGGACTGTATTCCAGAGGTTGACTTTCTGATTTGGAAAGGCAGTGTCTGATAGTGAGGTCTCTATCTGTCACCCCTCGGTTAGGGAGCAGGGGAAGGCGCTCTCGGAGCAAGTTGCTATTTTGTGACACTGTCTGGGCGGAAGACGCCCAAGTGTTTTATCATTTTCTGCTCCTTGCTACAGGCATTTTGTACAAGGGAAGACACAAGGAGAATAAATAACTTGCCCTAAAGGTACACAATGAATCTGTGGCAGGGCCAGCAAGACAACTGTTGTTAACCATCGCTTGTAAGAGCCTTTCCCAGGCAGTAATTTTGGAGAGGGCATGCAAAGCCCAAGGAACATGCTCCGGCTGTGCAGGATGATGCTGTGGCATCCCCGTTGTCACACTGTGACCCCTTTGGTTCATGGAGCAACAAACCAAACACGCCCAAGAACAAAAAGAAAGAAAGAAAAAAAATAATAACGCTCTGCAAACATTCAGTGTTCAGTAAAGGGAAATGTAAGAAAAAGTACAATGCGGCAATGTACATTTAAACTGGAAGGAAAAGCATTTCCTCAGTTACCTCCCCCCTACCCCCTGCAAAGTGTGTATGGACATTTTTCTTCCCTTTTTCTTCCTTTTCTTATTTTTATAAAGCTTTTCTGGTTTATATACATATATACCAGAAAAAAATATTATATATAAAATATATAATTATATATATATATAAATATAGAAAATTATATAGAAAATTATATAGAAAATTATATAAATTTCTGGTGTTTATATATATACATATTATATATATATATTTTTTTTTTTTCCAGTGACAAATGCAGCAAGGGCAACACAGTTTTTACAAAACATTACAGGGTCAGCAAATCAACTGGGGGGGGAAGGATCCGCTGGAAAAATGTCAGCTGGGACCCCCGGCGGCTGCCCCGTCCCCCCACCCTCCTGCAGCCTCTCCCTGCCTGGTGCAGGGGACCCTGACCCCTGCCAGCAGCCCTCAGGCTGCAGGGACCTGCCTGCAACTGGCTGGGTTTGCCAAAATTGTAAGGAATCACCTGAAAAAAAAAAAAAAAACAAAAAACAAAAAACAAAACAAAACAAAAAAAAACACAACCTGGTGCAGAGCCTGAGTTTTCTGAGAGCGGCTTGAGAGATCTGCCAGCTCCAAGCTCTCTCTGGTGCCTTTTCTTCTTGAAGTGAGGCATAAAATAAATTGGAGCTGCTGGCTGTGGTAAACAATCCCTCAAAACATGCCCATTCTTGATACCCCAAATGCAGATACACAATGGTGGAAGAAAAGGGAGAAGGGAAAAAAAAAAAGGAAAGAAAAGAAAAGGAGAGAGAGAAAAAAAACGATGCTTCCAAGACACTAAAAATAGACTCTGATCACTTACCAAATGGTAAAATGAAAATGATTTGCTTTGAATAGTCTCCAGAAAGGCTCAGATACAATGTCTTGTGGAGCAAAATTGAATCAGTTGAAAGTGCAGACGCCAGCTCAGCCTAATCCCTCCCAGCTGCTTTGCTTTGCTTTTTTTCCAACAAGCAGCCCCTAAAAGTCGTCTCCCTAATCCTGCAAACTGAAATTCAATCTTGTATTTTTTTTTTTTTAAATCAAGTTTCAAGCCTGGGGCTTGCAGGGTGGGGGAAGAGGAGAAGGGAGGGCTTTGGGGTTGCCTCCTTCCCCTTGCCCTGACTGCAGTAAACACAGCCTTGAATTCAAGGAAAAGCTTTAGACTACAATTCGCTTGGCTTGAGCCAAACACACAAATCTGATGTCTTTAAAGCCCCTCCAGCAGACGGTAGATAGCTTTGAGATGCTCACTAAATGGCTCTCTGCTTGCTGCCTTTTTGTTGTTGATTGGGGGCCCAAGGAGACCTTGTCTCTGGGTTGTTTTCTCTCTCTTTTTTTTCTTCTTTATTTTTTTTCTTTCTTTCTTTCTTTTTTTTTTTTTTTTTTGGTGTCTGCTTTTATCAGTGAGTTTGGGTTGGGCATTTACCGATACAAAGACCAAGACAAACAATTTCTGACACAGGCCGGTGATTGCGGCCGGCAGCGCCTGTCCAGGCTCTGCTATCTCGGCGCGTATCGGGAGGTATTTATGACACTTTCCCAAGAGCTTCCCGGCTCCTGCCCTCCTTGCCCGACTTGCAAGGACTCAGCAAACGTTCCTGGGGTGTGTGGATCCTCAGCTCTCCCTCGGCTCCCAACGCCATGAGCTTCCCCACTTGCTTTGTCTCTCTTTGCCACCTGATGGTTCACTGATCCCAAAGGATTTCTTGCCAAACGTATGCCATGTGATATGGTTTGGGTTTTGGAGGGTAATTAGTAATAGATAAAATAGCAGCAAAGCATTTGAGTCCAAATTGCATGGCTCAGCATCCTGATAATCCAAATTCCTGGGTCTGAACACTTCCAAACTCAGAGGTTCAAAGGTTTTCACCCTGTCAGACATGCAGGTTCACCCTGTGCAGCTCCCGTCTGAGCCCAGGTCAGGATCCAGAATTTTAGCAGGAAAAAAATAGATGTGGGGGGTGGGGGCGGTACCTCTTTTGCAGTACACAACTCCCCTGTGAGCAGTTGCAGGCAGATGTACTTTGCCTGTTCAGGGGAAGATTTGGGAAAAAAACACTGGGAAATCAAACCTGGAAGGACGGAATGGAAAATTCACACAGGAACCTTTGATGTCCCTTGTCTTGTCCTGATACCTCTGGTGACAGACATCGCTACAGAACACCCATGCAGCTGTCACACCTGTGAGGCTACGTACCGCTGGGGGAATGGGTCCCATGTCAGGGAAATCACACTTTTCACAGACAAAGAGAGGATTATTTTGTCTGTTCCTAATGTCCATGTTTTTCCAGCTTATTGGCATGATGGTCTTGACCCCCCCCCCACTGTGCCAGGAGCAAACTCCCACTTGGCTGTTAGTTCTGCTCTGAGATGCACGAAGCTGTGTGATGCTTTACTCAGACGACATCTCTTCTTGCTCTCCATGCCCCTGTATCTCTCATTTTGACACAAGGCTGGGGCACGAATTGATAAGAGCATTATTGCTAAAGGTTATTTTGGACAGAATTGCCTCTCATATAATGAGGGAGAGCGTGTTGGGCACAATGGACCCAATGGTCACCTGGGCTGGCTGCTGGATTTTGTGCTGTAAACTGAAGGACAGGTTAGATAAAGTTACAGGAATGAACAGTTTGAGATACACAGACAGGTACATCAAGGATGGATAAATTAAAATAACTGGCATAATTGTATAGGAACATACAGGGCCTTTGCAGAGAGTGGATAATTTCATATTAATACGAATGAAGCAACGATGGAGCGAAAATGCATGTATTTGAAATGGAATTGATAGCCTAGCCAGGGGGTTGGGTAGGTGATTGTGGACTTAATGGACAACAAAATAACACGAATTGGTGTAGGTTAGGTTGTGTTAGAGCAAATCCCATTGGGGTGGGTGGAAAGTTTAGGTGGGAGCTGGCTGGATAACTAGGTAGTGGAGAGAGGTATGAGAGAGCTGACTGGCTGCTCTGTGGATCCCTGGGGTGAACACGCAGCCAGAAGAGGTTCTGTTTGCCATAAAAATAAACGTATTTAAAAATGTAGAGCAAGGTGTAAGTTAGAACTACAGAGGGAAAAATAAAGAGAAAGAATGATTAGTTATGTAGCACACAATAAGCTTAGAATAGCTCGGAATAAGACAAATTAGCTAGACAGATAAAGATTTATGGGATGGATTGCAGTATACCTGAGCCTGATAGCCGGGTTAAAATGAGCAAATAGGTGTCTATATATCCCATATCAGCTTGTTCAGTAGGCGTGGACTAGATAAATGTGGAAGACACAAAGCTAGGCTGAATAGGTAAAGTAACTACTGGATGGCTGGGAAGTTAAGCAAAGTAGAAGCAATGTGGACAGAATAAATATAGAAACATGGGCTTTTGCAAATATGTAGGTGTTATACATACATAGCTATAACAGGCAGAAAGAAGAAAAGTACAGATATAACAGAAAACTTAGCAGGGCATATGGAATAAAGGGAGACATGAACTGATAAGTGTATCTATTAATATATTTAGGTAGAGAGATGTAGAGATGTTCCGGACTAAAATAAATAAAAGAGACCTGAGTAACACTGACCCAAACAGATCTAAAATGGGGAAATGAATATAAGGATGATCCCCTATAAATACTGAGAACATTCTGGGGTTAGGTCAGCTGAGTAAAAATTGGATGGAAGGAAGAATAGATGGGTATGTATACAGAGTAAAGAGATTATTAGCTAAGTCTGCATGAGCTGGAAAGATAGACTAGATAAAAATGTAGAAAGCAGCTTAATAAATTAAAGGCCAAAAGAGAGAGAGATTAGATTAAGATGGACAGGTTTATGGCAGGCAGGACACGTGTTGTCTAGGTAAAGGGATGGAAAGGTAGCTGGAATGGTGGAATAAATATGTGACTAATACAGCCAGAGAATATGGACTGATAGGGGGAATAGGGCATTGATTATGGGGAATGTGGATAGAGGGAGGAACAGATAGTAGAAGTGCAATAACAGAGTTAATAGATGAGTAGTTAATAGAGTAATAGATGAGTAACACCCATAGAGAGGTTAGCTGGTCAGCTAGACTACCCATGAAGCTTTGTAGACAGAGAAGTGGGAAAAAGGAGATGTAGAAGACAGATGAACAAAAGAAGTATTGGGTAGACACACACAAAAAAGTGCATAAATGCAAGAGAAAAGTAGATATGGGAAAAAGCAAAAAAGTACTTAAGGAAGAGTCAGGTAAAATAGGCACGGAGAAAATAGATTACATATAAAATACATACACAATAAAGAGATTATGCTGAAAAGACAACCTTGGAACAATTAGGGAACTAACAGGTTGGACTAGGTATTGGGTAGATAAAAAGACAGAGGAGTATTCATGAGCTGGGAGAGTTGAGAAATTAGCCTGATGATCAAGGACGAATTAGAGGGATGTTAAACAGGGGAGTAAATTCTGGACAGGATGATTGATGAAGAAGTAGGAGGGTGCACATAGAGATGAGTGGGTACCAGGAAGCTTGACAGAGTGGGTATGGGTGAGCAGGGAGATGAATATGGATGGAACAAGCAGGAAGACAAAAATATATAGTTTACCATGTGCTATGGAAATCCAGAGAGATTAATTAGAATTTGCATGAGATGGATCAGATAGGTAAGTAGTCACAGACATTAGTGTAATGAGTATGTATTGAACAGACTGCAGAAAGGATCGGTTAATAGTGGCATTAGTTGCATTGATGTCTTAGGCATGATAGGCAAAAGGAGAAGTGGTTAGAAAGTTAGTGCTTTAAGAAAAATCGAGAGCGATTAGTAGATGCAAGATAGAGCAAATGTGTGAGACACGAATGTATGCAAAATAGGCAAAGAGGTCAGGGAAATGAGAATCTATGAAAATGGAAAATGGATTGCTAAGTGTTATGAAACTCAAATGTAACCACCTGGATGTGTGAATGTGTGGGAGAGAAGAATAGATCTGCACTCCTAAGGGAAAGAAAGAGCTGTTTGCACAAGAAGTAAACAGAGAATTTACTTGATGAAGGCTGAAATCTGACTGAACCCAGTCCTAAAACTAACCCTAATGACTAACCCTAATTTTAAATGCTGACACAAGCCCAACCCTAACCTTGCCCTAGCACAGCACTAAGCCTAACCTAACCTTAACCCCTAGCAGTATCCGAACGTAGTGCTAAGCCACAGCCCTAACCTTATCTGAAATCCTCACCCTAGCACAAGCCCAGACCTACCACTGACCCTGATACTAACCGTAGTCCTATCCTAAACCTAACCCAGGCATCTCCCTAACTCAGCCAGAACCCAGACATAATCCTCAATGCCAAACCAACCCTATTCCTAACTCTAAACCAACCCCCAGCCCTAACCAAACTCTGACCCCTCTGAGAGGTAAGCTTAACCCTAGCCCTAATTTAATTTTAACCTTTCACCTTTGAGGAGCAGGTAGAAATAGATGATGCATTTGTATTCAGCTGATACTAAACTGTGTTAAAAGAAAGACTAGATAAATATGCCTGAGATGGAGCTGTCAGCTAAATGTGCTATAAAGTTATATGGTATTTGTTAGCTACAGGGGGTAGAAAGGGTAGATAAATGAGTGGGTATGGGGCAGAGATGAGCAGATTAAATGTGTGTAGAAGAGTTGTACCAGAGAGCTCAGACTGTGCAAATAAATAAGAAATTCATGTCTAAGCTCTAAGATCGGGTAGGTGAAAACACATAGAACAGTGCGATATATGTAACTGGGCAGTTACATCCCACGGCCAGGTAGGCGTGCGGAAATTGGGGACAGGCAGGCAAGGAGTGAGGGAGGTGGAAACGTACTGCAGGTGGACACACGGCATGGGGGCTGTGGGTGGGTGGCAGTGCATGGTGTCAGGTCTTGCTGAAATGTATGGGGAAGGTAATGGAGCGGGTTTGGGTCAGGAAAGCAGGCAGAACTGTGGACAAGTAGTTTCTGTCATTTACAAGTTATGACCCTGCAAATATGATGGGCGGAGGTGGAAGCACATGGGCGGTGGGGACAGCCCAGGAGCGGGCAGCACGCATCCATGGGGAGTGGTGGGGTATGTATGGGATGGATGGGCTGGGATGGACGGACAGGCAGCTGGGAAGGAGGAGGTTGGTGTGTTCAGAGGCAGGGCACGCGAAGCCAGCTCAGGTCAGTGCATCAGGTGCCTGCCTCTCCCCGTCCTCCCAAACCTACTTTTGGGCCACCTCTGCCTGCCTCCTGCAGAACACGGACGTTGCCAACCAAGGGCGTGCGGAGGGGGCCAGGGGCACTTAAGGTACAAGGACGAGTCTTCTGAGGACAGGATCCAGCCCTTTTTGCTGCCTTGCCAGGCAGAGGAATTGTGCAGGGGCTGTGCTGTGTCCAGCTGCGTGCCATTGGGTCGGTCTGTGGGACTGGGGTGGCTCAGCAGGGGAGCCAAGAACCATCTCTGTGGGCGCTGCAGAGCATGGAGATGTGCAAGCATGCTTCCCTGCCATAAAGGCTAATAAGGCTTCCTCCACCTCCGAATATCTGCACTGACTTGCGGTATTTTGTTCTCCTCACCCTGTTTCCCAGGGGAAGTGTTTTACCCAAGCTGTGCAGAGCACCGCGCTCCGTCAGGGATGTCAGCGCCTGCAGCTGGCTCGGCTCTACCTGTCTTTTAACTTGCCTTTAGGTTTAGTGCCTGTCTTTAAACACTGCCTCACGAGAGCACGAGTCTCCAAAAGGCTTCCTTCACCTTGCTCGGCTTTACCCGTGATGTGCAGCACCCTCGGCTCGCCCCGCAGTTGGGGGTGAGCAGCAGGGTGGGACCGGAGCTGCAGCTCCCCAGGGACCACCACCAGCCCCCTGCAGCCCACAGCCCAGCTCCCTGCGGGCTCGGTGGGGCCAGGGCTGCACGGCATCCTGCTGGGCACTTTCCTGGCATGCTTAAGTGCTTTCCTGAACTGGCTCTTAAATGAGTGAAGGCTTTTTCTAGACTTTCTGGGAAAGAGAAAGAAGGGAGAACGGGATTTTGTAAAGGTGCCCAGCTGCCTGAGACACCGGGTGCTCACGGCCAGCCTTTGGAAGGTTTTGGGGTTCCCACAGTTACCCAGGCAGTCAGGGGAGCTTCCGAAGGAGCCAGCGGAGACACTCCTGATACACACAGCAGTGGGTGCTTTTAAAGATGTACTATGTACTTAGCTGTATCTTCAGACATCTAAATCCCTCTAAAAGTCTCACTCTGAGTGTCTAAATCCCAGGTGCCTAACTCTCTTCTAGGAAAATCTCACACCAGGACTGATTCACTGAATCATTTTTTTTAAATCTGGTCCTCACTCACATAGGGCTTTTGAAAATCCCACTGCTAATCTCCTATACCCAGGCATGTATCACTTTGAAGCCTGTAAAATAAATTACTTTGCGCTCCTGTGGGACAGCAACTACTTTGTCCCTGCTCATACTAAGGCAGATTTTTGTTTCTTGCATATTAACACATAGATTTTTTGGAAGCTCTGAAGCTGCTATGTGAGACTCGAATTAGCAACCTGGATCGAGTGCTGCTTTACATCTTATTCTGTGGAGGCACCGCACACTGCCGGCAGTTTGCATCTGCATCAGCAGAGGTGTCGGGAGGAGCTGGTTCTGGGCTGCTCATTTCCATCGGAGGGGTTCGCCCGTGGGCACAAGCCTTCGCTCAGCTCTACTGATCTCCTGGGAAGATTTCTGAGCGAATTCGCTCATCTCTAGCAGAGACTGAGCATTGTTTACTGGCTTTTTACAAGAAATTACTTGGGTGAAGAAGGGAAAAATCAAACACATATGTTCTTTCGTTTTTTTTTTTATTTCCTATGGGAATTTTTATTTGTTGGGAAGTTTTGTGTTTTGCTTTTTTTTGTTAAATAAAAATTTTGTGCATATGCTTTCTTCATTAGAAAAATTGGAGATGGGGATAAACAAATTATTTTTCCCTGTTAAAAAAAAATTAAAAAATTCATGCCGCAAAAGAAAAGGCTGGCTGCCATTGAAACATTTTTGATAGAAAATCTGCCTGCAGCCCTACTGCTTAATCAGTTTGGCGCAGAGCGTAGCCTGTAGCTTGTTAATAAGTGCAGCCTGCCCGAGTGGTTCACACAATGGTGAGCTGCAGAGGAGGCTTGTTGCATAGCTGTGGATTTTATTTTGCAGCTCTGTTAATTAAAACATATTTTACTTTGAAGGGGGTTTTTACTGTTTTCTACGAGGGTGAGCAGAAAACCATTCTCTCGGTTAGATTAAAAGAAGGGTCTGAGGTATTTTTTAGAGGTAACAACTTCGCATTGTTCGGTGGACAAACTCTTACTGAGCAACAACAATGTGTAGTTTCTTATTTTTATTTGTTCTCTGTCCTTGTATACAGGCTGGTTTATGAGACTGAATATCTTGGCCGTTTTGATAATATCAAACTAAATTTTCATGTACAAGTTGCCAGACTGGGTCAGAAAAGTTGTCACAGATTCTTGCTTAATTGGTAAAATAATTTTTACTTATACAATGGTAAACTAAAATAATAAGGCCTGAAACCGTGCCATTGAAGTTAATGACAAAACCTTCATAGGTTTCAAATAAAGCCTGTATTTTATTATCCCAGTTCCAGTGACTTTTGTTGCAAGTTTGCAGCAAAATGTTAGGGCATTTCTAAGTGTTATTTTTATTATACAAAATCCCATTAAAATCAGTACTGAAGCATCCCATTAATTTAAATGGGACTTTGCATAGTTTGCAGAGTTCCAGGCCACAGATAAAGAAAAGTATGCAGTTTGGAGTTAAACTGACCACAGCTTTTTATTAGAAGACATTTAATCTCGAACGAACAGCGCAGTCTGAGGCATAAAGTCTTTGTGAACTTCATCTGGGCTGTGCAATAGGAGCCTCCACAGTGCAGCAACTTCTGGCTTGGCCGCCTGGGACCCCTCAGGACCGGCCAGGGCTCCCAAGCAAACCCATAGCCCAGGTAGGTATGCAAAGTGCTCCCCAGGCAGCCTTGCCTTGGAAATGCTAATAGGTAAGCCAGCACACCCAGAACAAATGGAAAACTTGATTCAGCTCTTTCTCTGGCTCCAAGCATCCGCTCACCTCGAGGAACGGGGGGCTGCCGTCGGTGGGCAGGAGCCTGGGGGCTCTCCGCAGCCCGGCGAGGGGCAGAGACCCTCCGGGACGGAGCCACGCTGGGCCGAAGAGGGGCAGCTCCAGGAGTCCCCGCGGGGACCCCCCCCAGGAAAGCGTGGGGAGAGAAACTTGGGGGGGAGCCGTGGGAATACCCGTGGGCACGGCGCTGGCGGGGGGAGCTCCGAAACCCAAGTGCGCAGAGCGGCGGGGAGAGGTGGGGGGGCCTCCCTCGAGGGGTCTGGGGGGCCGTGAAATGACAGCTCCCCCCCCCCCCAGCCGCTGCCAGCCTGGGCACACAGCCGGGCTGCAGAGGCGCCCTCCGAGGCCATGTCCCCGTGCGAGGGCCGGGAGGTGCCAAACCGTACTCCAACCCCCCCCAGCAAGTCGGTGTGACAATTTTGGGGAGACCCAAAGGCTGCTGCAGGGCATCCGGACAAGTACACGGCGAAGGTGTAGGAGCTGCTTTTCTGCTCAATGCCTCCTCGAAATCTCCCTTTCCCCCAGCCCTAACTGAGCCGAGGTGCCCCCGTTGCCCTGGGTGCTTTTTCCCTGGCACACTGGCGGGGAAAGGGGATGCTGGTGCCGGCGACGGGCACAGAAACCCAAAGCAGGCTGCATCCCTCGCACACGCTGAATTTCAGGGGTTTCAGGGCTCTGGCAACAACTCGCGGCAGGATTTGGCTGAGCGGGAGCCCTGCTCTGATTTGGGACTAGCCGTGCTACCTCCAGGAGCGAGAAAAAACGAACACACGAAAACCAGGCTAAATTTACAGCCCAGGGCTTTCAGCTACCCCACGGGCTGATGAAACCGGAGGGGAAAAGCACTAATTTTCCTCTCCTGACGTGCATGCCCCCCAAGCGACCATGCTCCCGTTGAGACCCGGCTCCCACCGCCCGGCGCCCCTTCCCGTGCGCCCCCGAGCCCCGGCACAAGCCCCGGCACAAGCTGGAGGGGGCCGGGGGCTCGGTGCCCCCCCCGGTGCCAGGGAACAGCTCCGCGGGGCCGGGTTGCGGAGCGACCTCCGAGCAAAAAACGCGCTTGGAGCGCGCAAAGAGCGCGCAGGGGGCGCGCAGAGGCCGCCCCGTCGGTGGCTTTTGTCGCCGCGCAGGAGGGCGGCTGCCGTCGGGGCCGGCCCCGGCGCGGAGAAATTAGCGAGGCGGCGGCTCAATTGCGGCTTTTTTCCGCAAAACGGTGATCGTAACGGTAACTGCTGACGGCCGGGTCGTCGGTGCTTGCGACGGCTCGGGAAAAAATTAAACGCATCGAAGAAGAAGGTCTGGGTCCTGAATCCGGGGGGATTTGGGGGAGCAGGAGAAAAACGCACCTGGGCAAAACGGGCAAACGGCTCAGCGGAGCCGTGACAGCGAGGGGGGGCTTCTGGGTGCGAGGGTTAGCTTTTTTTTTTTTTTTTTGGGGGGGGGGGGGGTTGATCCCACGGCTGGAGGCGTTATTATTCCGTGGGAGCAGAAATCCACGCGGCCAGGAGGGCTGCGCCCATAAACCCCGCCGGGTCGCCAAAACAGCAGCGGTAAAAGCCTGCCATAAAATTAGAAGGGGGTAGGGTTTCCAGCGCCGCGGCCGCCCCTGGGGGCGGCAGGGACCGCGGCCCCCTCCCCGGGGAAGGGAGACTTCGTCCCCTCGGGCCGGCGGCTCCGGGCGGGGCGCGGGGGGGCGCGGGGAGACGGCGCAATTACCGGGAGGAAGCGGAGGGGCCCTCCCCAAAACTCCACCGCTGGGCGGGGAGGGGGGGAAAGCTGCTTTCCTCACTCAGTCGATCTCTTAAACACAGCCAGAAAAGAACATTAAAGGCATTTCTAGATTTCGTTTCGTTTTTTTTTTTTTCTTTTTTTTTTTTTTATTCCCATGCTCTTAATTTTGAAAAAAAAAATCACAAAACATAACTTATAAAACAATATATATACTGCATCCTTATCCACAACAGCATAATTGAAACATCCAGCGTAACGTTTACCACAGGTGTGAAATACACTGGGAAAGAAGTACCGTGTGCATTTTATATTATGTTTCTTTGTCATCTACAGGTAATAAGTATCGACGAAAATAAGCAACAAATATGCCTGCAATTAAACTTCATATGCGTTTTGTATGCGTATTAATAAAGATCATATTTATCATTTTTTTCATTTTTTTCTTTTTTTTGCCAACAAGCACTTGTTAAAGTATCTACATTTACATAATAACACCTTAAGATAATAACACCTTAAGATCATTTTTGGTTCCTTGTTTTTCCTTCACAGTTAGAAAAGCAAGGAACGCTTTCAGCTTTGCTAAGCAACCTTTCCGGACGCCGAGGCTCGCTGTTTCTCTAGCAGAGATGCAGTATCTGGATTCACTTCATAATAGACCATTTTTGGTCTTTTTTTTTTTTTTTTAGACACTCTAAAAATGTTTTTAATTTTTTTTAAGAGAAAAAAAAAACCTGCATTTAAATAAAGGTGAATGATAATTTCATTATCAGGATAAGACTTTGGATGGGGAAAAGCTGAACAGTTTTTGCAACGCTGGAGGGTATCTGTGCTCTCTCACAACCGGGGATACTGCAGTCTTTTGGAAAGGATGAAGAGGTAGGAACCTTGAGCTGCTTAGTATCAGGAATGACTGGATTATAGCTTCCAACTAAAGAAAAAACATCAAGAATCATGCATTTTAAAAACAGTTTATTCAACGGCCAAGGACAATGATCCGGCACAATGTAACGGCAGATATAAATATAACCTTATATAAGTGGTTGACCCTTGTCATTATTATTTTTAATAGTTTCATACCTAATATTTTTACCATTTTTTCCCGCAGAAACTCCTCTGCGAATTATATTTTTTTTCTCCCCCCCCCCTTTTTTTTTGTCGTTTTTGAGTGTGATTCTGTTTCTCAGTGGTAAACATTAACCAAACTCTTCCCGTGCGACAAGCGGCCAAGAACCGTCCCACCAGCTCTTACCACCGAGGCGTCTCCCTCCCTCGCCGCTCTCCCCGCGGGGAAGCGGCCGCCTTACAAACTCCTGTGCAAGTTCAAGTAAACACATACAACCCGCATAATCCAGAGAAAAATTGCAACTCATCCATGTACCAGATTTCGATGTCTCTTGCAAAAGTTTTCTGGTCCGTTTACGTTTTTTTTTTTGATGTTTAATTTTTAGTTTTTTTTGTTTTGTTTTAAAAAGCGCTGCTTTGTTGGTAGTGTCGTCGGTTTTCATTAGTATTTTTTTAGACAATCGAAGTCCGCGGAGATTTCGGGTTTTATATATTTTTTTTTCTTTTTTTTTTTTTTTACTTTTTTTTTTCTCCTCTCTCACTTGCTCGGGTTTTGCTTTTAGTCATCATCGGGTTCTTATTTTATTTTATTTTTTTTTTTTCTTTTCCGTTAAACGTCGCTTAGTTTCTGCTTTGCTTTGTCGGCGGTGTTTGTCGGAGGTGGTTTGTGTCAAGTCCGTCAACTGTTGTACTGACAGGCGTTTAGACTAGAGCCGGGGCTTTGCAAACTGCTGTAGCCGAAACTGGAGTGCTGCTTTGATTTCAGTCTGAGGCTGGCTAAGCTGGAGTTGCAAGTGTCCCGGTAGACGCTGTAGGGCGAGCCCGGCGGCCCGTAGGGACAGGCCGGCGAGGACATGGCCGAGTTGAGCGAGGAGCCGCTGATGTTGTTGATGTTGTTGAGGCCGGAGTTGGCCATGCCCGGCACGGCCGAGTGGCCCATACTGGACGGCATGTTCATGGAGGAGATGCTGCTGGGAGCCGAGAACATGGACTGCGACGACAGGGGGCTCATGGAGTTGAAGAAGGTGAAGCTCTTGGTGGAGAGAGGCGCCGGGGTGAGGCTCTTGGTGGCCCAGTTGTTGTAGGGGTAGCCGGCGTACATGTCGTCGTAGGGCTGCATGAGCCCGCTGAACTGCGGCACGTAGCCGTTCTTGCACAGGTCCATCTGCTGGTTCCGCTCCCGCTTTCTCCACTTGGCTCGGCGGTTCTTGAACCACACCTGCGGGAGGGACGGACACGGCACGGTCAGCGCCGAGGCGCGCACGACGGCCGCGCAGAGGATGCGCGCGGCGCGCAAAGATGCGCGCCCGGAGCCCCCCGCCCCGAGCAGCGGGCGGCCGGGGGACAGCCGGGGGCCGGCCAAACGCCCCCCAACCTCCGCAGGGCTCCGCGGCCTCGCACAGCCTCTTGCGCGGCCCCCAGCCCCTCTCCACGGGAGCCAAAATCCGCGCATCCCTCTGCGCGGCTGTGCGCGCAGGGAGCGGTCGGCGGCATCTGCCAGCCCTGCTGCGCGGGTGCCCGCGGGTGCGCGCCTCGGTCCCGGCCGCGTCCCCCCGGCTCCCCCCCTCCGCTCGTCGCCCCTCTCCACGGGGCGAAGGCACGGCCCGCTCTGATTAGGGCCGGCTCGCCCCGGCTCCGCCGTGTTTCCGAATGCTAATGCTGTGTAATAAAAGTCCCCTGTTACAGATCATAAAAAAGGGGATTGGATTAGTATGTTTAGGTTTGAAAAAAAAAAAAATCAGGCCCTGCATCGCCCTTGGATGGATGCAGCCTCTGCCTTTATATCTAATGAGAATTTACAGCCCTGACTAGGGAACAGAGAAGCGGGGGCCGCTCCCGGTGTTTGATGCAAAAACCTGATCCAGGCTCTCCCGTATTTTTTTTTTAAGCCCTCGGAAAGCGCTTGAGCCCCCCGTGATGCGAGCCATGAGCCGGGGCAGGAGGAGCTGGCCGGGGCCGGGCAGTCCCAAATTCTCTTCCCAGGTTCATAAAGCAGCACGGCCCCGCTGCCGGCTCGCCAGCCGCTCCGGCCGGGCTCCCCCGGGCTCCCCGCGGCTCCGTGCGCCCGGCCCCGCGGAGGCTGCGCTCCCTCCCCGCGCCCCTCGGAGCCGGCGCAGGGGCAGCTCCCGGGGCCTCCCCTCCCAGCGCAGGAATGGCGCAACTCCTAGTAAACTGTGGGCTCAAGGATGGAAACTTGGAGGGAAGGGATGGCGGGGTCTATT
The DNA here is from genome assembly GCF_013377495.2 of Cygnus atratus. Taxonomy (NCBI): domain Eukaryota; kingdom Metazoa; phylum Chordata; class Aves; order Anseriformes; family Anatidae; genus Cygnus; species Cygnus atratus. The sequence continues at coordinate 3,351,199 of NC_066375.1, forward strand.
GAAAAAAAAAATAACAATAATCAAAAGAATCCCGTATAAATATGAAGAGGAAACGAAAACCAACATGTTCGAAACCTGTAATATACTCCTCGGAAGGTGCTTCCAGACAGGAATTTCCTGAAAATGAGGGTAATAGTTTTAATTACGGCTCCTAGACATTTTAAAGGAAGGCCCTCACAGCAAATTAAGGTTAGATTTGCAATCTGCAATCTCAGAACATCAAACCAAAACATCTCCACACAGAGGGAGAACGAGATTATGTTAATGGCTACTCATATATTAGTTTTATTTGCTTCCTGAAATATTCCAGCAATATTAATGCAGTTTAGTCTCCGCTCCGGCTTTGTTTTGTTTTGTTTTAAACGCAATTAGGACAATGCTTTCCGATGCAGCGGCTGTTTACTCTTGAAAGATTTTAAACAAAATCTTCGCCGGCCGATTCGGCCACTCGATGTTTAAGGACCGGGACAAAAACGGATTTTCTGGGCCGGGGGGGACCCCGCTCTCCCCGCACCCCTTTTTTCTCCCCGGCTCCTGCTCCGGGCGCTGCCGCCTCGCTTTTCCACGCGGGGAAATGTCCCGGGAGGGGACGCCAAGGGGAGCTGGGCGAGCCGTGTCAGCGCAGGCACAGGGCAGGGAGGCTGCGGGTCAGCACAGCCCGAGCCACTCCGCTTTGGCCGCTCGCTGTCTCACGAGTAAATCTCCCCCTAAATAACAGCCTATATATATATATATATATATATATTCCGAGGTGCCATCGGCTCCGAGGCGTATAAAGACCAGGCTCCTTCTCCTTACAATTCTGCGTCTACAGGGCTTATTGCCTTTGCAGTGTAAGCGCCCCGCAGCCCTTGCCCTTCACGTTGCCCACCGACGGCCTCTGCAAAGAGCCCCCGGGGGAGCCGCGGGAGATGCGCGGCCGGGCGCGGAGGGGCCGCACGGCTCCGCGCTGGGGCCGGGGCCGGTGCCCGGGGGCCGAGCCGCGATTCCGCGGCCGCATTGCGGGGGAGCAGCGCCGTGCCACGGGAGATCGCCCTCCCCGTGTGCCGGCGAAGCCAAGGGGGCGAGAGGGGGTGCCCACCGGGGGCGGGGGGGGGCTTCGCCCCGCAGCCGGCTTCCTCCGGCCTCCCCCCGGCTCCGGGCGCAGCTTTTTCGGGGGCAGCATCTCCGAGGCCGGGAGGTGAATTTCTCCCGTCCGGCCCCGCCGCCGAGTTTAGCAATTCAAAATCGCGGCCAGGGAGGGCCGGAGCGGCTCCCGCAAGGGGTTGTTCCCCTGCCCACCCCCCACCCCCCCCGCACCCCTCTTACCCGGACTCGGGGCTCGGTGAGGTTCGTCCAGACGGCGATCTCCTCCCGCATGCTCATGTCGGGGTAGCGGTTCCGCTGGAAGGTGGCCTCCAGCTCCTGCAGCTGCTGGCTGGTGAAGTGGGTCCGCTGCCGCCGCTGCTTCTTCTTCTTCGCCGGGTCGTCGGCGGCCCCGTCCTCGTTTTTCTGCTCGCCGCTTCGTTCTTTTTCTGCGGTGGGGTGTCGTGGTGTTTTGTTTTGTTTTTTTTTTTTTTTTTTTTCCTTTTCTTTTTCTTTTTTTTTGTTTGTTTGTTTTTGTTTTGTTCAGACAGAAATGCAGGCACACAAAGCAGACTCGCCGCCCCCCGCCCCCGGCCCTGCCCGCCCTGCCGGGGGCACCCACCCGGCTCCCGGGGGCCCTGCACCCAGCGCGGCACGGAGGCAGGGGCTCCCCGTCCCGGGGGGGGGGACAGCGCCCAGCCCGGCCCGGACCCAGACCCCCGGGGCGGCCCGGCTTGGAGCGGGCCCGAGGGGCGAGAAAAACCTGGGGGGAGAGCGGGTTCCCTGCAGCACCGGCCTCTCTGCCCCACCACGGCACCTTCTTACTCCCTTAAACCTAAGGCGCGATCTTTGCTCCATTTTCTTTGTTGTGCTCGGCCGCGACAGGAAACTTTGGCAGGGTAGGGGTGTAAAAGGCAGCAGCAATTAATTGCAAAAGGCACCCTCTCTCTACCTCTCCACTCCCCCAATTTTTTTTCTTTTCTTTTTCTTTTATTTTCTTTAGCTGCTTTGAGGATTTTACTGTTTATTTTAACCCGAGGCTGAGCAAAGCCCACCGCAAAAAAAAAAATAAAAAAAAAAGTCGTATCGAAAGAAGCAAGCAAACAAACAAACAAAAAAGCCAGGCGCGCTTTCGCGATGGGGATTTGCGCGGCCTGGAAGCAGGAATCCCTCCCAGGCCCCACGGCCACGGGGGACAGAGCCCCGCTCCCCTTTCTTATCGCCCCTCTCTGCTCTCCCAGCCCGGCTTTTGGCCGCGTTTAGGCGCGGGGAATGGGGTGGGAAGGCCGGAACGAGACGGGCCGGGCCGGGAAAGGTGCGGCCGGGCGTCGGGGTCCCCCCCGGGCACGGCGGTGCGGGGCTGGGGGCTGCCACCCCCCTCTCCCCCCGGCTCCGTCCTGCTGCTGCTGCCTAAGGGGAGCCGGCGGGGCTCGGGGCCCGCTGCCCGGCTCCCGGGGGCGGCTTGCCCGGGGGGCTCGGGGGCGTTTGTGCAGCCCCGACCCCTGCGAGGTGGCCGGGAGGCTAAAAATAATCGCGGGTTGCATCCGATGGCCGGGAGGGCTCGTCCTTGCAAAGTCACCCAGCGATCGCTTTTCGCCTCCGTAATAAAAGGGGGGTGGGGGTGGGGGGGTGGGGGGGTGGGGGGTAGAACAGAGCTGAAATGGAAACCCCAAAGCGGTGTAGGGGCCGACTGCAGCCCCTGTGTGCGGTGAGGGGTTTGCAGAGCCAGCACGGCCTGCAGCAGCAGCAGCACATCGCTACCCGGCCTGGGCTGGACCGGCCGCGCCGCGGGAAAGAGAAAGTAAAATAAAAGAAACCCGCACGGCTCCGGCTCGGGGCTGCCTTTGCTCTCGTTCCCGGCTGGGAAAGGCTCGCAGGAACCGGGCTGAGAGGGTCCCGGGCAGGGGGAGCACAAGGCAAAGCGCTGCGGCCGCAGCCCCCGCGCCGGTTTTAGCCTGGCCGTGATTTCGGTAAAAATCCGGCCTCCAAGCCCGGCCCTGCTACAATTTCAAAACATAGCACACGTTACGTTTAATTGGCATTTGTGCCTTTAAAAATAAAAAAAAATAATAATTAAAAAAGGAAAAATAAAAAGAAAAAAAAAAAAACGAAAGAAAAGGAAAGAAATCGTGGAAGGTATTTTGTAGCTGCTCGGAGAAGAAAAGCAGGCAGGTCCTGAGCCCTGCCCCGGCACCGAGGGGTCACATACAGGGGTAGTGCAAAATGGAGCAAATCTCCCTCTCTAATCTCAAATAATCCCCTCTAATCTCGCAGTCCCTTCCAGACGCCGGTCCCTAACTTTGTTTGCGAATCAGCCTGGGAGGCACAAACCAGCCCCCGTTTATCACCGTGTGCCACTTCGGGACTGGCCCGAGCCGCGGCCACTCTCTAGATTATAGGACCTGCTAAAAGTGAGAAGAGCACCACCATCTAGGAAAAAAATTTAAATGAAATGAGACATAAACTTCTCCCGAGAAGGTCTCGGTGGAGAACGGGTATCACGCTCCTTCCTGCAGCTTTTGTTTCCTTCTCCTAGCTTTCCTTGTCATCCTAGAAATGTTGCTACTTTAATTGAATACAAACTGGGAAACCACAGCTTTCCCTGCAGCCCTTGCACATGGTGCTCAGGGCGCCCGGAGCCTCTGCAGAGCGCGCAGCTCTGCGCGAAACCTCTCCGCGGCCGCGCACATCCCCTCCGCGGCGGCCCCACGCCGCCTCTCCTGCTCTGCGGGGCTTTTTTATTTTATTTTTATTTTTTTTCCTTCCCCCCCCCCCTCCTTTGACAGAGAGATCTTTTTCCATGCCTGCACCTCCCGAGCTGGAAAACAAACCCGGGCAAAAGCTGACATTACTTCAGAAACCTCCGGCAAAACCGCGCTCCCCGAAGAGTCCCCCCCTTTCCCTTCGACCCGATCGATTAATAACTATTTAAACAATAATAAAAAAATCGAAATAAAAAAAAAAAAAGGAAGAAAAAAATAATAGAAAAAAGCAGCTCGTGGGATGGGCTCGGTGGCCACGCGTGTCCCTCGCCGCGGCTGTCAGCGCGGCCGCTCCGTGCGGGCCCCTGGCCCCCTCTCGCCCCTTCCGTGGGGTTTTTTTGGGGATGGAGGCACCGGGGGCAGCGGCGGCTGCTGCCCCCCGGCCCCCCACGGGCTCCGGTTGCGCGGGGGGCGCGGGCGGAGCAGCGCCGGCCGCCCGGGGAGGGGAAGGAGCGGTGGGGAGGGGGCGGCGGCGCAGGGGGGGAGCGGGCCGGGGCCGCGGGGGGGTTACCTGGCACCTCCGTGTCGGAGGATTCACTGGCTGAGTTCTCGATCGGGTCTCTGGGCTCCGAGGATCTTTGCAAATGGAAGCTGGAAGCCATGTCATGGGAGGGTTGGGGTCTCAAGCTCTCGGGCAGTCTCTCCAAATTCATTCCACCTTTAAAGGAATCCATGGCAGGGGCGCCGGGCTGCCTGGGGGAGTTTGCAGGTGTTTATTCCACACAGAAAGGAACAAGGAGCTTTTTTTTTTTTTTTTGGTTTCTTTTTTTTTTCTTTCCTTTTTTTTTTTTTAAGAAAAAAAAAACAACAAAAACAAAAGCAAATCCACTTATTACTAACAGTATAATTTTAAGGGTGTCGGAAGAAGAGATCTGGGCAGTGCCTGGAAGCCGCTTGTCTCTGCTCGGGGAGAGGCACGGCACTCCGGCCGCATAGGCAGGGAAGTGGTAAAGATCCCTTATAGAGAAACGCGAGTTGCGAGTTGGACAGTTTAAAGCTAAAGAGATTAAAGTGACCTGCCCTAGAACAAATGCCTGTAGTTAAACGCGGCTCCTCCCCCTGAAGGTTAAAACCTCCCCGTCTCGCTCATGCATCACTCCATCTAGCGCTCGCCCAGCCCGGCCGGGCGGACCCGGACCTGCCCGCGCGCTCCCCGCCGATGCGCGCTCCTTGCGCGGCCGCGGCCGAACCCGCGCAGCCCCCCGCGCATCCCCCTCCCGCCGGGACCCCCCCCCTCCCGACCCCCTCTCCCTGCTCCCGCTTCTGCTGCGAGGGTGCCGCCCCCCCCTCCCCAAACCCGCCCCCCCCCCCGCCTCCCGCAGCCTCCCCCAGCCTCGGCGGGGTACAAAAAATATTTCAGAAACGGATGGGAAGGTGGAAAATCATTCCCAGCCGCTCGCAGGCCGGCTGGCCTCCGCCCCCCCCAGCCTGTCCCCAGCCTTTTTTTTTTGGGGGGGGGGTTGGGGTGACAGCACCCCCATCCTTTCCCCCTCCCCATCCCGCCGGCAGCGCGCAGGTTGCGCCCGTGCGCACGGCGGCACCTCCGCACCTGGCACCCCCCCTCCGGCACCCCGCGCAGCACGCAGGGACCCCACGGCGGGTCTCAGGGGGATTTCTTTGGGGTCGGCCTCCTGGGATTTGTGCCTGAACCGGTTTTAGCCTTTTTTAACGTTTTTTTTTTTTTTTTTTTCCTTTTCTCTCGCCGAGGGGGTTAGAATAAAGCTCCTGGCCGGCGCTCCCAGGGCAGCATCTCCCGGCGCATCGCGGATAACACCGGGTCTCCATCCCAAAGCAACCCTCTGTGCCTCCCCCCCCCCCCCCCACGGGCCGGGGCAGGGCCTTGGGCCCTCCCGGAGAACACCTCGGTGTGTGGGGAGGTGGAAAAAAAACACGGGAAGCCCTCGGGTTGGGGGCAGGTGAGGGGTGCTCTGGGGGACAGGGCGAGGGGATGGGGCAGAGGGACCCTGGCTGCGACTCCGCCCGGGGAAAGGACCTTCTCTCCTCTTTATTTTCTCGGCTCGCTCTAACTGATCCATCCTGACACTCTATTTTGCTTTCAAATCAAGTAAAGATGTGCGAGAGAACTTTTGAACTGTTTTATGGAAAGTGGAGGGAAGCAATGTTCCAGTCGTGCAGGCTTTTTTCCTACCCCGCCGGGGTGATGCAGCCGGGCCCGCCCCGCGCCCCCCGGCAGAGCCCCCAGAGCCCGGGGGCTGCAGGAGCAGCCCCCCCCTGCCCATGGGGCCGGGGGATGCCCAAAACTCTCAGCCTCAGCCCCCTCACCTCTGATCTGCAGCGCCTTGTGCAGTTAAGGGTGTGCACAGGTAGGTGCTGTCGCACTCAGGTCTCTACCCCCCCCCCTTCTTTTTTTTTTCTTCTTTTTTTTTTTTTTGGTGGCATTTTGGTGTCCTTGTGTTAGCCAAATTCAGCTCAGGAGCTTGCAAACGACGGGGGATTTCGGGCACCCGAGGTGAACCAGACAATTTCGAGGCCGCTCAGGCCGGACTTGGTTTAATCCGCAGCTCTCAGCAGCTGGGGCCCTGGGGCCGGGGGGGCTCAGCTGATGCAGGGGAAGGACGGGGGCTCCTCCCGGGGGACAAGCGAGAGGTGCTGTCGGCCTTCCTCTGGCTCTGGGGTGAGGGTGACAGGACTGCAAGCATGCACTCTTCACAGTCCCATCTTTTCTTTTTTTTCTTTTTTTTCTTCTTTTCTTTTTTCTTTTTTCTTTTTTCTTTTTTTTTTTTTTTAATATATATATTTTCTGCGGGGCCGGGAGCGGCGGCAGCCCCGGGCAGGTCTCCGGGGGCTCCTCCGCTCTCAGCGGGAGCAGGATGGAGCCAGGCGAGCTGTGCTGGAGGGAGGGAGGGAAGGAGCCTGCCAACAGCCCGGCTGCTCCACTCCGGCTATTTTAAACCTACTGCTCGCAGCAGCCTTCAAACCGGAGGCGGGATTTTTCTTTCTTTTTCTATTTTTTTTTTCACTCTGCCTAATTTACAGTTTTTGTTCTGCTCTATAAAATATATTTTAAAAATTCGTTCTAGGCTCAAATCCTCCCGCCGAGCGAAGGGAAAGGCTCAGCTCCGGCCACGAGCGGGTTTTCCCCGAGGTGGAGGCAGCGATAAGGCCGGGGACAGCTTCTGGGGGGTCCCCGGGGCCAAGGGCCGGGAGGGGGGGACCAGCCCCGGGCACAGCCCCCGGGGTTTGACGGAGAGAAACGGGCCGGTCCCGCCGCTCCCGGGGGGCTTTCGGGAGGAAGGGACCGAGCAGGACCCTCCCCCGGTCCTCTCCTGGCCTCCCCACGCGTGTCCGTGGCCGGCCGTGGGGCAGGCTTGTGCCGCACCCTTGCGCACGGGGCCGCGGTGCCACGCAGCGGCTGAATGTCTTACAGGGGATTTCTGCGGGTCTGGGGCATCCTCTCCCTCCGTGCTCTGGGAGCCGGGAGGCTCCCGTCGCACAGGGCCGAGGCCGCCGCTTCTCCCCGCCACTGTCGGGACAAGCACGTGTCGCGACAACCCTGCAGGGCGCACCCGCAGGCCCCAGCTTTGCGCTTTCCCCTCTCTCCTCGTGCCGGGCTCGCTCCGTTTCGGGGCGCGGGGCACGTCCCTCCTCGGTGTCTTTCCCCATGACGTCACGTCCCCCCTCCCGCGTGACGTCACGCCTCGCTCCGTGGCGTCACACCTCGCCGTTCCGCAGGCCCGGACCCCAGGCGAGCCTCGATGCCCCCCTGCGAGGGGAGGCCGGCGGCGGAGGCCCGGCAGCCTCCCGTCCCCGCGGGGCCGTGCCGGGGGAGCCGTGACCCGCGTGGGCGTGGGAAGGGCCGGGAGAGGCGCAGGGGGGATCGGGCTGGGGGGCTCGGGGGGGCTGCGGAGCTCAGCCGGGGGTTTTGCGTGGGAAACCTCCGCGCCAGGGGCTCCCCCGGCCGGGGGCTGCACCCCCGAGCTGTAACAGGCCCCGCAAATTCACCGCTCCGCTGCCGTCTGCTATAAATAATCCCAGAACGAGGGATGGCGCTTATAAATAAATCAGCGTCGGCCACGGCAGTGATAACTCCGTTAAGAAGAGGTCAAGACACGTCTGAATGAGGGAAGGACCCCCTGTGCCTCTCGAAGGGGCGGACAGCTCCCCCAGAGGCCCCCGGACCAGTCCCGCACCGGGGATTTCTGTTTTCGGACAGGAGCTCCCACCCCGGCTGGCTGCGGTGTTTGTAGCCAAGGCAGAACCACCTGGGCCGTATATCAGGCAGCGAAGTTAAGTCTCTGCCAGCTTTTCCTCTTCAGGTTTATTAGCATTGTATAGACTCAGATTCAGTCTATAAATTATTGGGAATTGTTACAAAAAAGAAAGCATCTCCTCCCGAGCGCACCTTTGCCCGAAAGGAGGGAGAAGCCCTCTATAAAAAAAGAGCTGCAAGGGGGGAGGGAGAGTTTCTCCAACCCAACTCAACCAAACCCAAGCCCAGACAACTCAACCCAATCCAACTCGACCAAGAAAAACCAAACCAAACCAAACCAAACCAAACCAAACCAAACCAAACCAAACCAAACCAAACCAAACCAAACCAAAATCAAACTATATTAAACCAAACCAAGACAAACCAAACCAAATCAACCCAACCCAACCCAAGACAAACCAACCTAAACACGACCCAACCAAACTCAATCAAAGCAAGCCCAGCCAAAGCAAGCCCAAGCAAAGCCAAGACAAGCCAGTCAACCTCCACCTGGCGCTCCTTGGCGGAGCCCCGCGGCTGGGAGTTGCTGTAGGAAAACAACATGAATAATAAAACCCTCCCAGAAGTGCCCGGCGGGAGGTGCGGGGGTGGCAGAGGGCTATCGCCACTGGCTTAAGCAGGAGACATCGACGGGGAGGTGACAGCGGCTGGAAGTGCGCAGCTCCTCTGCGCGCGGAGCCGGCTGCTCCTCGACAGGGCTCAGGGCCATTTTTAAAGCTTCCTACCATGAAAATGTCCCCCGCATGGGTAAATGAGTGGGTTTTACCCTCCAGCCCCTGCTCCAGGCCTTTGCTGGTGCGTGGCTCTGGCCCACGGCTGCCCACGCGTGTCGGGAACAAGCAGACGGGGCGATGCGCGCAGGGATGCGCGCAGGAAAGCGCAGCTCCCCGCGGAGCTCCGACCGCTCCTCCGGGCCGGAGTTTGCTGCTGCGGCGTACCGGGGGAGACGTCCGTCGGTGCGGTGTCCGTCGGGGGTCCTGCCCCAAAAGCATCGCCCCCCCAGCGTACACCCCCGCGCAAGGCAGAGCCCAGCGCTCCCCGCCGCCGCTGTGGCTGCCCCCCGCTCCCCTCCTCTGCCACGGCCCTAAGAGGAAAGCCAGCATCCCCCAAGTCACGGCGGCCACGGAACGAGCCCCGCAGCCCTGCGGGATGCCCGCGGCGGCCGGAGCCGGGAGTCCCCGCGGGCGGCCGGGACTGGAGGACGGACAGAGGGAAGCAGAGAGAGGGGGAAGAAACCCAGCCGAGAGAGCATGTTAAATCGCTCAGGGAAGGAAGGTGGAAAATTACGCTGGCTCCTAGCCGGCCTGTCCTCCTCTGCGCAGCCAGGAGAGCAATTTTCCTAAGGAGCTGAGCAAAACGAAATCAGCCCCTTTTGGATCTGCAGCCCCCGTCGCTCCCCGGCCCCGGCCAAGCCTCCGCCTCCGCGGGCGCGCAGGGCCCCTCCGCGCAGCGCTGCGCCGCTGCTGCTCGCCGGCGGCTTTCCCCGGCCCCCCCCCGGCCCCCCAAAGCCCCCGATGCTCCTCTGCCCGCTGCCAAAGCGCAGGGGCCGGGGGGGCTCCGCGCTTCCCTCGGCCCGGCCGGCCCTGCCGCACCGCCCCGGCTCTCCCCGCTATTCACACCCGGGGAGGGGGGGGGGGGGGGAACTGAGTTTTCTGGGGAGAAAATGACTTTTTTTTTTTTTTAATTTTTTTTTTTTCTGGGGGCGTTCGGCCGGTGGCACCTCGCAGGACACCCGGTGTGTGCCGGAGCCTGCCGGAGCCCCGCTGCAGCTCGTCCCGGGCCCCGAGCCCCTCGGACCCCCCCCCGGCCCGGGGCTGCCCCAGGCGCCGACGGCCAGCGGCAGCGCTTGCAAAAACTGGGGATGAAAAAGCTGAAGGCTTAATGTTTTCTGACAGATACAAATGATACCCCAAGGCTTTCTTGAAACGCAGCGACTGACGGCTGGAGGAACGGTTTTTCCTATTCGGGTTTGCGCAGCTGGAAGCAGGCAGGGGGGTTCCCCTCGGCCCTCCTCCCCCGACCCTCGCCCCGAAAATAAAACCATCTCCCGAGCCTCCTCCTGGGCTGACTTCTCCCTAAATGCCAGGCGGCACGGTGCCACCCCGAGCTTCTTTCCCGGCCCTTTCCGCATCCTTCAGGCCACGAACACCGAAGCGTGCTCCGAGAAAAGGCACCCGAACAACTCGCTGCTGGCAGCCCATGGGCAGGCGCTGGGCAGCCAGGGGACCCGGGGGGCTTTTTCTCTGGGTGGGGGGAAGAGAAGGGAAAAGTCCACTATGGTCCCACAATTCCCTCTCGGAGCAGAGGGAACATGCTTTTCTTATTAATTGATGGAGGAAGGGGCAGCGGCGCTTACTGGGTAGCCTGCTCATGTTACTCAGGGCATCTTTAGATCCGAAATGTGTTTTGTAGACCCAAAAAAGATGCCTCTGATGGAAGGTAATCAAAGGCCCGGGCACCCCGTTGGCATGTGCTCGGATCTTTCTTCAGCAGAAAAGGAGGCAGCGTTTGGAACCACCGGTATTATGTTTCCTTGTGGGTTTCCCCCACCTTGTTTCAGGCGAGCAACCTCTTAATTGCTGCAGTGGATGGATGGGGGAAACACGTTTCCCCTAAACACAACATTTCCTGAAAGGCTGAAATATTCTAATAACGCGCTGGGCTCTTTAATGTTCTCAGAACAGCAGCGAATCTCTGCAGAGCCCCACGTTTCCTGCTTCAAAAAGCAAAATCGGAGAAACAATTCACCTTTGTGTGCATTCAGCTCCGATTTTCTTTTCTTTTCTCCCCCCAGCTCTCCCCCAGGGCACGCTGATTTCCCCCGCTGCCGGCGGCCCCGCTCGGTCCCGGGGCCCGGGGAGCAAACCCCGGCGGGATGAGGCTTGGGGACACTTTTGGGGCCGGTTCCCCTCGGGAAGGGCCGTATGGGACCGGGACATCTCGGGGCGAGATAGGAGCACACCGCCTGCAAGAGGGCTGCGCTAATCAGCGCGCGGGGTTAGATATAAAAGTCGAGGGCAAATAAAACGAATTAGTTTTATTAGCACGTTTAGGAGGCGGTCTAACGAAGGAATTCGGCTTTACTAGAGAATGTTTTCTCCTCCCCTTTTGTTATTTAAAAGCAACATCTATCTGGGCTGCTCATCACGGGAGGGAAATAACGCATCGCTCACCCCGCAGTCATTTTCTCGGAGCAAGGCGCTCCTTTCTCTAAGCGCGGCGAGCAGGCTGTACCCTTGGAAATCCACGAATTCATAATAAAATCTGCGTGAACAATAAAAAACAACTGTAAAGGACAGGCTGCAGAGCCCGCCAGGTTATTGTTCGGCGGTGGGTTTCGGTAGGAAATATCTGCCTCGCTCACAGGCGCGATTAACTCGGCTAAAACTCTCTCGGGAAGCCTTGCCACAGCTCCAGCACGGGATTTCCAGGACCCTGTCCGTATTTCAGGCAAAAGAAGGATTTTTGAGGAGGTTCTCCAAGCGAAGTAGCTCTCAGCAGTTATTTGGAAGTCAGTTTTTAGATCAGCGGCTCAACCTGGCGCTGGGAATGGCGCGGAGAACACGCACCTTGGTTTGTTAAGTAGAAATTATGTATTTTAAATTTGTTGTAAAACAAGCAAACGGCGTCTCGGTCCTCGGTACATGCACTTGAGTATTGTTTTGTGTTCAATTCGTGCCTCGGCGTTTGTGTTCTCTTACGGTGAGGTTGGCAAAATTTAAGGAGAAAGGACGAAATAACAGAAAACTCTCCTAGGGACAATTATTTTAGCGCGACACCTAAAAAACTCTCCTAAAGGTGCCGTTAGCGGGGAGCCTCGCAGGCTTTCAGCAGGGCTAACACGCCGAAAAAAACCCCTTTTTCCACACCCTCCGAGAACTTCGCTCCCGGTGTGCGCAGCGTTATCCCGGATAACGAGACACTCGCGCCCTATGTAGCTCCTAAAAAGTACCTATTTTTTTTTTCAATATAAAAGAAACAATAAATAAAGCGAGAAAGAAAGAAAAAAAGCAAAGCAGAGGCACTGCGGAATATTCTTTTTCTAAGCGGGGAATTAATTCATCGACGGCCCAGGCTCCGTCCCTCGAGTTTCCTCCGCGGCCGCGCAGCCCCGGAGGAGCCTCCCCAGCAGCCGTCGGGGGGGCACCGAGCACCCTCGGCCTTGCCACCTGCCCCCGGTTCGGCCCGGGGCACCGGAGCCCCCCCGCTCCCCGCCCGGTGCTGCTGCTGCCGCCGGTACAGCCCCGGGGCCGCTTTGCTCCGCGCCGCGGAGAGCCCCGAGCAGAAGGGCTGGGGGCTGAAAACGGTGTGTTAGGGTAGAATAGGGGAAAAGAGAACAGAGGAAAAGAGAATAGAATAGAATAGAATAGAATAGAATAGAATAGAATAGAACAGAACAGAACAGAATAAAATAGAATAGAGTAAAATAGAGTAAAATAGAATAGAATAGAATAGAATAGAATAGAATAGAATAGAACAGAACAGAACAGAACAAAATAAAATGAAATAACATATAAAATGAAATATCATATAAAATGAGGTAACTCCTCTGGAATTGCATTTCCCAGCGCATTTGTCAGGGCTGACGAAGCGCAGAGGCCCCGAAAGAATTTATGCGCGGTGTAAGAAGATGTCAAGGGCCGCGGCCGGGCGCGGAGCGCGGAGCGGGGCCGGCGGCGAGGCGAGGCGGCGGCGAGGGGCGAGCCCCCGGCCCCGCTTTGTCTCCCGGCCCGGCCCCGGGAGGCTCCGCACCTCCGGCCGCCGCCCGCGGAGCCGCCCGGGGGAGGCGAGTGAGGGGAGCCGGGGGCGGGCCGGGCCCCACGGGACACGCGTGGGGACTCGCGGCGGGCGCCGGGCACACGCGTGGGGGCGCGCACCGGGGCCAACGCTGGGGGGGGGGGGGGGGGGGACAGCGTGGGGGACACGCGTGGGGGCGGTCCGGGCGGGGGACACACGCGCGTGGGGGCGGTCCGGGCGCGGGGGGGGGGGGGGGAGGACACACGCGTGGGGCCGTCCCCGAGCACTTACCGGGCGGCGCGCTCGGCGGCGGCGGGGGGCCGGGCCCGGCGGGCGCTGTGCGCGCCCTGCCCGCCTCTCCGGGCTTTTCTTCGGAGATTTCCCCGTCTCCTCCTGACGTCAGCCCCGTCCCAGGGTGCCGCACACGGGGGAGGGCCGGGGGAGGGCCGGCAGCACCGGGACACCAGCACCTCCGTGCCCCGGCTGCGGCATCCCCGGGCTCGGCCCCCTCGGAGCGCGGCCCCGCCGCTCCCGGTGCCGGTGCCGGTGGCGGCCACCCCTCGGGCAGCTCCGTGCTGCCGGCTCCACGGCCCCTGCCCTCCTCATTTCCTCCCGGCTGCTTCGCTTCGTCTGAGGGGGGAGTGGAAAGCAACGGCCACTTTTTTCTTTCTTTTTTTTTTTTTTTTTTCTTTTTTTTTTCTCCCCCCCCTCCCGAGGAGATGCCCTGAAAAACGCCCCCGGTGCAGGGTTCAGGGCGGGGGGAGGCAGCAAACAGCGCCCAGAGCTGGACGGGGCCCGGAGGACACACGGTCGGGGAGCTCTGCTGCCCCGCCAGCCAGACATCCATCCCCAGGCCCTTTGTCCAGCTTCGTTTTCTCAGGGAGCTTCGGAAATTTCAGACACTTCACTTCTGACATGTGCCCCCTCTTGGGGTTTTTGAGAGCCCAACGGGTCATTTGGAGGGGCTCGGCCCCGGGGAAAAGCACACAAATGATTCAAGGACCTCACCAGCACCACGCGCATGGCTTGTGCTTTGCTAGCTGAGCGGGTTGCACACACGCACGCACACACAGCCCATAGCCATAGCTGAAAAACAAGGACAACGAATATGGAATGGATCAGAAAGATAAATAGCATAAAATCAGGAACAGTCCAGTCCCACACTTGCCATTTGTTATAGAGAGGAGAAGTAAATGGGATTCACATGTCGAGCATTAGCTGGTTGTTAGTCTGTAAGATAATATTAACTTTAGTGCTTGCTGCTTTACTCCACTTTTCCAAAGGCAGTTCCAGGAGGCGCCCAGCCTGTAATTTAGGATGGCACATACTGTGTGAAAGAGGCTTTGGCACCGGGGCCTACCAGCACATCAAGGTGATATTAACATAATAAAACGTTTGGAGAGGGAGTAGAAGCTCATAAATTAATGCATTCTACTGTTTTAATGCTAGGAGCTAACAATGCGTTTCCTGTGCGGCTGATCGTCCCCGCTGCAGCCTAACAGCTGTTTTAAAGGTGCTGTGAAATTAAAGAAAGGGAAGATGATTGTCTTTAAATCAATGTTTAATGATGTGTTATTAGGAGAAAAGTCTTCCTCCAGCAGATGTTTACATGCTGAGGATGGAGGGGAGCTTCCCGGGCTGTCTGCTTGCCTGAGCAGCGGGGGAGATGTCCCCACGGCCGTCCCCTCCTGCAGATGGCCCCGATGTCCCCAGAGCGGGGTCACAGCTTGCTTGGCACTGGGCTTGGCTGGGCGCTGGCACCGGGAAAAGCTTCACCCAGGTCTTTGGGTGGGTGCTGGGGGACCTCCTCCAGGATGATGAATTGCTGCAGGTTTTCAAGTTATTTGAGCAGTGGCTATGGGCAGGTGAATACAGAGACGTTGCCAACATCCTGCCTGTATTCAGCGCAGGTCAGGGCTGCCAGGATCCGTTCCCCATTAAGATCAGATGTGCACGCAGGAAAATCCCCTGCCCGGGAGTTGCTTTCTGGAGGGACAAAGCTCTGAGTGATGTCCCCTGCCCAGAGAGGCAAACAGCCGGTTTACAGCCACACACGAAGGAGCAGCAGGGCTGGGGCTGCCCAAGGCCTTCGGGCTGCAAGGGCCGATGATAAAGAGACCCCAGGCCTCCTGGCCCAGGAGCTGGTCCTTGCTGAATGGGTACCGTGGGCTGAAGCCTGTCCAAGCTCTTCCCTGTGAAGGAAGAACAAGACTTATAGGTCAGTAGGACTGGGGCACTGGGGCCATGCACTAGCAGCAGGCTCCAGGTACTAGAAAAATACATGTACCTTTGAGGCAAGATGTAGGGAGATCCTAGAGTGCCTAAAATAAGGTGGAAAGAGAATCTGCAGGTGTAAACCTCTCTGTAGGTGCCCAGGAGCTGTTATTTCCTTTGTACTTGATCCAAAGGCATACGAATTGGTGTCTGTGCTTCAGCTTCCAGTTTGGAAGATGGCCACCACAGAGCTTCCCACCCACAGAAGACATCCGATGGATGCAGATGCCAACCACACATGGGGGTTGTGCCCCAAAGACACCGAGGAGTGCCGAGCTGCTGGGGGGCAGGCGGGAATGCCCATCTACTGCTGGGCTCCTCATTGCCAGGTGATGCTCCTGCTGCCAACCAAAAGGGCACCAAATCATCTCCACCCCAACCCAAGCAGCTTCCGAAAGGATGGTTTCCAAAGCCAAGCTCGCATTCTGCATGGTGGTGGCGCAAATTGTTCCTGTACAAACAAAAGAACCCTGTGCAATTGCTTACTTTAATCATCCCAAACATTCATTAATGTCTCCATGTATTCCCAAATATAGCAAAGAAATGGCTCCCCAAGCCGACCCGCTCCTTCGTTCGCAGCCTTCCCTGTTAGTGCAGCCTTGGAATAGTGTCTAGAAGGCCACACAGCTTCTTTGGGAAAACTGGGATGTTTGGAACATGAGTGGATTCGAGCATTTCTAAACTTCCCAGAAGAGGCAAATCGTAAAGGAATAAACTTCTTTCTGTGCACGCACTTTTGCTTTGGAGCCAAATGGAAAGGAGAGATCAGAAAAAAAAATGACAAATTGTTTGGAAAATATTGTCCTTCCCAAGACAGACCTAACCATATGGGGGGAAGGGACTCAATACGGATTTTTTTCCCTTTCAATTCTAGTCCAGCAGTCCTCCCATTCACTCCGCTGGGAGGTTTGTGTGAGTCAGACCTGCAAGATCATCCATTCAAGGCCAGTAATATTTCCAGCACTTCAGTCCACTCCTATTCCCTGCTGAAGCAAGATGGAAAGGGTTCCCCCCCCCCCCCCCCCCCCATTTGTGGTGGGAGCAGCAGGAGGGGGCTGAGTGCTCTCCTTGCTGCCTCCCAACTTCTCCCACAGCCCAGCATTGCTGAAGATGAGCTGCAGGGAAGGAAAGGGCAAAGCTGCTCCAGCGCTTAGAAAATGTGTCTAGGAGTTTGTGTGGATGACTGCAAAAAGCAGAAAGCCTGCTGGAACATGGAGAATAAAGCATGAGGACGGGGAGAAGCCCTCTTTCCAGCCCTGCCCCAGCCTCCTGGTGTGAGCCCAGCGAGGTGCACGAGGTTTTTGTGCCTGCAGCCAACCACCCCCACCTACCCCGGGACGCGCGCAGGTTAAGGCAGGAATGAGTCAAATGGAAGAGGCTTTAAAGGAGCAAGATGTACTGATGTTTCCATCACGCTTGTGAAAGGCTGCTGTAGCATGCTGGATCAGTTAGGACAGACCTGGGCTCTTCTTGGACAAAACGAGTGGTACGTTGTTACCTTTGTGGTTAGCTGGAGCACAGAAAATACTTGTTGTGGCAAAGAAATCCCTTTATTTCTTTCAAATCACTGAAATTATCATCATTGTCATCTTTAAGTAATAAACCAGCTCGATATTTATGCATGCCCAACTACTAGTGGTGACACTTATGCAACAACAACAAAAAAAGCCGAAGCGGTTGTGTACATCAGCAATTAACGGCAGCGTGCGGAGCATGCAAGACGCTTTGAAGGAGATGTTGGGAAAGAGACTTTTTTTGTGTGTGGTTGTGTTTATCCCCTGGTGACATGCTGCTAACAAGCTGCAAACCAAGGATCACCCACAACAAACAAAAACAAACAAACAAAGTTTTGTAGAGGGTGGTAATACTTAGTTTAATTCTCCGAGGCCTTTAAAAATAATTATAGCCCTGCTTGTGACAACTGGAAGGGCTGCACTTACTCTAATAAAACTGCTTGTTATTCTTTAAGAATGACATTTGGAGATGTTTCCTTATACAATGTAGACATTAATGGGAGGAGATCTCAATCAATGAAATATTGATGCATTTCTCATCTTTGCACTAGCAGGATTTCTGATGCTGCAGCTTGTGGTCAGCTGTTTACTTGCCAGTTAAATCACAGCACTTTTAATGACTTTCTAGAGATCTGTCTGAGGACTTACTGCCAAAGAACAGGATCGTGGGGATTTCGGCATTACTGAAAAGTTACTCAAGGTCTAGACATCGGTCCAAGGATCTCTCTACTACAATTTTATTCCATGCATTAAAGGTATGGGGGGAAAGAGACGAATGGCACATACACTTGAGAACTTGACTACCTTCCCACAAGGCAGCCATCACCTCTGGCCCCAGAGCTTGCTGCCCTTAGCATCACCCCTTAGCATCACCCCACCGTGCTTTGCAGTGCAGCAGTGCCACAGCCGTGCACCTGCGGGTGTAGTGCTGGACCCTAACACGCCTCGTGTCAGACCTTGAATCTTCTTAAACCAGCTTCTTAGGCCTTGGTGGGAAAAGGAACCCTGTGTAGATGTGGGTACTCAGTTCTACCTTCAGCTGTGAAGTGTTTAGCTTTGGCTTTAGCAGGACTAAGAACACACTTAAGGGTACTCACTCACAGAGAGGTGACTGAGGGCAGAGAAGTGCAGTGTTTGGGAACCTGTCACTGAAAACTCACTTTATTCCTTCCTCTTCCCCAGGGATGAGCTCCAGGCTGTGATGGGAGGCAGGAGAGGGGGCTTTGGCCTGGCCCAGCCTCTTCCATTCCTGACGTGGGATGGTGCCATGGAGAAGGACTTCCCCGAGCCAGCCCTGCCTCCTCTCCTGCCGTGGGACGTCCCCGTCGTGTGCTGTTACTGCTGTATCTGCTATGATTGATGACTTCCAAAGTTGCTCTAAAACTATCCGAGTGCCTGCTGAGCCATCTGAAACTCATCTCCACTCTGCGCATGGGTCCCCAGCACTCATTTTTCAGGTGACCATGCTGGCCTGGGAGTGGAAATGAGGAAAGCACACATTACTTGGCAGGAGCTCCGTACCGAGAGGCGAGACGGACGGCGCTTTCTGGCAGCATGCGCGGGGCCTCATGCAAATGAAAACTGATGGCTTAATATTTTGTTACATTTTCCCACCAGAGTGATTACCTCCTAATTGCAGGGATGGATTAAACCGAAGATATGGTGCTGGTTCAGGGAGAGCTGCCATGTGTCAGCCTTGAGCTGTCACCGGGAAGCGGGGGCCGTGCCTCTGCCCTCCCGCTCCTGCCTTGTGCTGGGTCTTGTCCCTCCTCGTGCAGCCTCTCCACGCCCGGCTCCTTGCCCACACGCTGAAACTCGGGCACACACAGAGTGCGAGGTGCCATTTCCGAGGGAATGTGCTCTTTCTGTGTGGTTCCAGGGGTTTGGGAGGATGAAACAAACTCCGCAGCTATTTCTCAATGTGCGTCTCATTGCTCGGGGATGGACGGTACAAAGCTGTATTTAGATGACCTCTTTCTTTGCCAAACCTATCCCTGAGGTCTGCTGAATTCAGCAAGGCAGAAATGAGAGGCAGCTTCCAGGGGAATCCTGAGAGCAGTCGGCGGAGCTGATGTGACAAAACATCACTTATGCACCTCTGAGTATTTTCCAGCAGAGCTTGGCGCTGGGCTGAGGATGCTCAAGGTAAATTTGGCAGCTGCACACGCAAAGACCTGCAGAGTGTTGCTACGCCCAAAAACTTTGCACTGCATGACTCCCTTGAAGAGCTTCTGGCAGTGCTCCTGCAGGGTCCTGCTCCTGGGCCAGAGGACAGGGTCCTGCTGAGGATGCTCACACCTCTGCTCTCCTCGGACCTGTGTCTGTTCCAGGCTGCTGTTTCAATGCTGCATTGCCAGCCTTCTGGCCCAAGGCAGATGTTGATGTCTCTGTCTTTGATTTACCACGACCAGCATCAGCAGCAAGAGCCCAGGAGCACCTACATTTTAAGACAAACAGCACAAAATAAGGGTTTACACCATCTTCACCCTGCCTGCTTTCAAAACCAGAAAAAGAAGAAAACAATAAGTTTACAAATTCTGTTGAAAAGTTCTGTTGCTGTAAACTATTTGTCCATTGGAAAGATTGCTTTGGGAGAAGCACACGCCATCCCAAATCTATCTATCCATCCCCACGCAGGGGTACCTCTGGACCTCTCCTCTGGTTAAAGGCTCTGCCACCCCTCCACATCTGTGCCCAGAGCTGCTGCTTTTACCTGGCTTTTAATATGCAGATTTACATAGTTCAGCATTTCAGCTATTTTAAAAATTGCCTTTCACCCAAAGCTGCTATTTTATTACACACTGCTCTCAGCAGCCCCCTGTTTCCTTCAGGCCCTCTTCCCCAAAAATTCATTTGAAAATCCCAAGTGAGGAACACACAAGGTCTGAAGTCACTGCAAAGAGGTGAGAAGGAGAGATGTTTCTTATGCCTGTTTTAATAATGCAGACAAAATGATGACAGACCTCTACAGAGACGGGCTTGTCTCTGCCACAGGGCACAAGCACGGTTCCGTACCCTGCTCGCACAGGGCAGAGCTGGCTGGTTCCTGGTGCAGGGCTGTGCCTCTGGAGGTGCTGTCCCAGGCTGGGAACTACCCGTGGTTGGGGAGAAGAGGCATTTCTGGCCACTGCAAATACAGAGCGTGCCAAAAACACGTTTCCTCCGAAGGTATAAAAGGGCTGATCCACCTCCTGCCAAAGCATGATGAAACTAAATGAGAGATGCTCACAGCAATGAAAGAGAAAGAAGATAAATGAGTCTGGGTGCGGATATTTGGCATTTAGGAAGCCAATGAATTGTCCATGTATGCATATTAAAAATACCTTTAGCATTTTTGCTTTCCCAAAGGGAACATCTACAGAAGAAGACCAACCTGGGGCTCTCCCAGTGCTGGGGCTGACCACAACATAATCACCAAAACTAGGTGGAAGGTTAAAATTAAACACCTGTGTGGAAAGTGTTTGCAGCAGAGAAGTCTGCGTTTGCTTGTGAGCAAGAGAATAAAGGCATTCATCCAGCTCGATGAAATACTGGGAGATCTATGGGTGGAAAGTGCTAAGTATTACAATTATTATTTACTATATATTAATATTAGTTATTCAGAGGATTTGTGTGTGGAGGAAACTTGGAGGATCTGGTCTGGCTCTGTGTGTGCCAGGACTCTCAAGGGATTTTTTAGTGTCTACCACAATTATAGATGAGGACTGAGTGAAACCTTGTGGTTTTACTCTACAAAACATTAAATTCAGCGACTGCCCATGTTTTCAGGGAAAAAAAATGAATGAAAAAAATCTTTCAGAATGTATTTAAGCAGCAGTTCAACGGTGTGGCAGGAGTGGAGTCTCTTTATTAAAAGGGATCACCATAGGGAAAACCATAGGGTCCTCTGCATTGTAAAAGCAGGCACTGCGCTCAGGGTGTCAGCTCTTTGAATTTTCCTCTCGGTCCCCAAGCCTGCAGGGAGAATCCACCTGCACGTCCTGCACACGGAGCTGGTTTTGCCTCTGTGTTGTCTGTAGTCGTCGGTGTTTTGTGTGAAGATGTACCTGAAGAGCCCCCTCCCGCCGACCTGGGGACGTTTGCTGTGTTTTGAAAGATGACACGTCTTTCTGGGTGACCTGTAAAAACCGCCAGAAAACAGTTAAGGTGTGTTTGTACAATTGCTTATTGTAAGTCTCGGGATTAACGAGTGCATTTAGATGTTTAGTTTTAAGGACCAGAGTTTATTCTGCTTCTCGCTTAAGTAAACACTGGGAGTTTGGCTCCTCCATACCGGATGAGACCTCTGGTTCACCAGGCCTGGTATCCTGCCTCCGGCCCCGGCCCACGTCTGACAGTGGGAGCTGTGGGGCCGGCTGGGCACGGCGCTCCCCGCGGCTGGGCAGCGAGCCCTTTGGTGTCCTGTTAGCCCTGAGGCACCACAAAGAGCTGGAAATGCTTCTTCCGAAGAGCTTCAGCTCTTCAAAGGCTGCACCTGCAGACCTGCCGGTGCCCAGTCTTTTCCATACCTTGGCCATGCCAGTGGTGAGAAACCTCCTGCCTGCTCTTGTCCCTGCTCCTGTCAGCATCATGTCTCTGCAGAGCTCTCCCCAGCATGCCGGGCCCTTGGTGGCAGCTCACACGTAGAGCAATTCCTGGTGGTTACGGACCCCAGGTTCCCTTCAGCCCCCATAGCCACTCCTCCCACTGCTGTGCTGTGTCTGAGCCGAGCTGCGGTCTGTTTTTTTTTTTTTTTTAAATTTCAACCCTTGTGTGACATATAATAACTCTGAGCTGTATTATAAGCCAAGATTACAAGGTACGACAGGAGGTGAAACACTATATGGGAAATGGGGATGCATGAAGGATTTTGTACAAAGGAAGCAACCCACTGTGCATAAACTGGGGAGTTGCTTGGGGCAACCTTTGGGATTTGATGGATTATTATCCCTGGGATCTAGTGTTAGAGAGCATTTACTTATGATAGCACCCCAGTCCTCCTCCTCCCATGATGTTGTAGCCATGGGGCGCTGAAGGACTCAGGACTGACACTTCTCCTGGTCCCCCTCTGCCCCGATCCTCATGGCGTGGGGATCCCCGTGCAGGTCTGGCACTCCTACACCCAGCCGGGCACGCGGGGTGCTCAGCGCCCTGTGCCCAGCCCTGCCCACATGGCAGCCCTGCACCCCACGCTTTTCGCAACCCCTTGGAAAGGAGGTATCGTTCCTGTTCTGTTACCACTTCATGTGGTAACAATGCTCAGCATTTCCAATCCCCTAATCACGATGCAAATGCAGTGACTCAGATCCTGATGGACGGCTCCTCCAGGCGTCTTCCTCTTGTTGGGTGACTGACTCCCCCCCGCCCGAGGCTGGATGGAAGCTCTCCTGTCAAAAATGCCTAAAAATCTTTATTTTATTTTATTTTATTTTATTTTATTTTATTGTATTTTATATTTTATTTTTTAATTTAATTTAATTTAATTAATTTAATTAATTATTATTATTTTTTTTCTGGTTGGGGTCACTGTTTGTGCAGTAGAAGAGCTTCCCAGCTTTGACCCAAGGACTGCTCTGATGCTGAACTGAGGCCAATCCTTGTCACTGTCATGATGACACAGGTGGCAAAAGAAAGATATAAGCAGGGAGCTTGCAGGACAGATTCCCATTCCTTTTTTTTTTTTTTTCCCTCAGCTTTTTATTTGTACTGGTTTCTTTTCCATTTCTCCACTTCATGTTATTTAGCCGCAAATTTGAAAACCATGCAAAAAATTACCCGGGTCTTTTCTTTTTTCTTTTTTCTTTTTTTTTTTTTTTTTTGAAGAACAGGTTGTATTTGTTTTGGTTGGAGCCTGGGGGAAGTGAGGGTGCCTTAAAGGCAAGAGGTGTGACCCGCAGCGCAGGGCACGTCCCTAATCCGCTGACTGTAGTGACACTCGTGGCAGGGCTGGGAACCGGCAGCCTCTTTTTGTCTGTGACAAAAGAAGCATCATGTCAGAAGCATGTATTACTCGATAAGATATTCCTTCTGCAGAGACAGAAAGGAAATAACCTTGGAGGCCAGAGATAGAAATTACATTATCCATTACGCCTGGCAGCACATAGCCCAGGGTTTAGTCATGGGCAGTCGTAACCATCCGAACTGCTGTGCTCCCGTGGCTGCTCTGGGAGGATTATTCTGCAGCCTAACGCGTTTCATCATTGGGAAATGTTTCCTGATGTTCAGCCTAAACCCTTCCTTTCTTAATCTCGTCCCATTACTCTAAGTTATGCCCAATGTATAACCATAAATAATTCCCCTCCCTCCTTGATGTTTACGGCCTCCAAATACTTGCAGGCTGTTACCGTGTCCCCTTAGCCGTCTCCCAGCTAAACCACACATATTTGGCTCTTTTAATCCCTCCTTAGAACTCGGCCACAGCCTGCATCCCGGCTGCCTTATCGCTGAGCCCCGCTTTCCTCCCAGCCCCTTCTGCAGCTCTGCCCTGCCACGAGGAGCCAAGCCCGGGCCAAACTTCAGCCCGCATTGCCTTTCCTCCTCCAGACCCCTCCTCAGCCCCTCTCCTGCATCCCAGGGAACGGGGAGCGAGGAGCCACTGCCTCCCCCTTCCCTAGCAGCTTGGGATGCTGCTCTGCAGTGGACTTCTTATCTTGCCACTCCTTTGTTTTCTTACCATGAGGAGAAGTTAAATTGCACAGCTTATTTGTAGGGTTATTAGCGTCAAAGCTGGTGGCTGGAGAAGTGCCCCAGGGTGTCTGCATGTAGAAAACCACCTGCACCCACTGCCTGGGAGCTGTGGGGTGATGCTGCGAGGGGCAGGGTCCCTCTGCCCCAGCGCTCGGCTCCCAGCACCCAGCAGCTGCAACCCGAAATGGCTCCTCCCAGCCCACCGCCCGCTGGCTGCTGATTCCTGGCGGTGTAAATTTACACCCGGAGCTGGTTCCTGACGGTGGGCCGAGGGCACACCGGGAGAGGGCTGCCCAGCCGCTGCAAGTCGGAGCGCTGAGCGGCAGCCCTGGCGGTGATGCTGCTCCCTTCCCCTGACGAGCCACCTGCCCGAGGCTGCTGGCTCTTGATGCTCCTTGTAGTCACCGTGGTATTTCCCCCTCGGTGCACAGCAGTTAATTATTTCTGTGTTAGGTTGCAGCTATCATCTTCCCCTGACCCACAGTGCCTGCAGCGACGACACGAGTGAAAACAGGCAGGTGACCGGGAGCTCTGCGTGCTGGGAGCAGGTGCTCCGTGCAAGCCCCTTCCCTCCAGGACTGCCCTGCTGATGCTGGGCTGCTGTGTCAGTGCTGGGATTTCTCCTGAATTCATTGCCATAAATTCAACAGGAGTGGGGCTGGGAGCCCTGCTTTGGCTGGCAGCAGCCAGCATGGTGCTGGTGATGGCCACGGGGTGCTGGTCCTCCCCCAGGAGTCAGGAACCCGGCAGGATCAGGCCACGTCTGAGTCCTCTGGTCCAGCCAGGCAGCAGGGACCTGCAAGGACTCATTGCAGCCCTCCACCTGTGCATGGCCAAGGGACAGCTAATGGCTGGGGGCAGTGCGCTGGGGAGGAGCCCTCACTCCAGGCAAGCCCAGCCCTTTCTGCCTCCTCTCCTCTACAAATTTTTAGCTCCCTTGCCTGTGAAATGGGTTGGTCAGCCTTCCTTCCAGCCTTGCAGCTCACTCCTTCACTACACAGGTGGCAGAGGAGGGAATTAGTTGCACGAAATGCCTGGGGGCACCCCCCACAAGGAGTACCTTGGAAAGCCACGCTTCACTGCTTTCCTTTGTAACCCCTTGCACTGCTTCTGGGCAAGTGTCAGGCCAGGCCAGGATCTCACTGCAAGCCCATTCATGCTGAAACACCCACCATGGGCTGCGTCACGGTTTGTCACCAGGGAGCGGGACACAAGGAGGACACAGCTTCATGCACCCCATCGGGCGGTGGCACGGGTGGCCGAGGAGGAGCCTGGTGGCAGCAACGCCACACAGACCGGTCGGAGATGTGGGCAGGTCGGCTGTCAGGTCCAGAAAGCATTTTGCCATTCAAGATACGCTTTCAATAGGACAAAACCAACACCTCCTTGTGATTCTGAAGTTTGGGAGTTGTATTGACAATGTGAGTCACGCTGCTGTATGCTTTGTGAAATCGGTTGACCGTGTTATACACAAAGGCATTCAGACACACGCCTAGTGTGAAGGCTGCTGTCACGCTTTCTTCTCTCTGATTTTAGTAAGTTAATACTATTAGAAATGCACACAAGCTCACTAGGTAGCATTGCTTGTTGCCATCCTGTGAGCAGTTCCCTGCTTTGGGAAGCGAAACTTGGTACATTTCTGCCTAAATTTACTGTAACCCTGTGTTTTTTAACAAAAGTCATTGCATGACCTTTTTGTTTGTGTGTTTCAGGCTTATTGTTTGCAGTCAGATAAATCAATAGCTGCTGATTTGATAGGCATTGACTTTTGTATAGGCAGGGACTGTGTGCATGTCACCAACAGGTTTGCTCAGCTTCAGGGGCCAGGACCTTCCTTGTTCTGCACCATGTAACTCTTCCTCTCTCCATTTTATTCACCTGGACCCGACTAAATTTGGAACTTAATTTACATTTTACTCCTTTTCAAGAAGAGGTTTAGTTTATTGTGGGGAGTTTTATTAACATCTGGGAGTTTTGTGTGGAAAATGGCTTGATGTTGCATGAGCCCTAGTTTTCCAAAGGTTTTGCTCAGCTGCGTGTTTGTACAGTAGAATACTTTCTGCTATTCTTCCTCATATCTATTCTTTCAATAAATACCATTTCACTGTGATCTGACAAGCTCATACTGTTCCAATCGCAACAACTTGCCCATACATATTGTGGTGTTGTATTAAAGAGCTCCCTCATTATTTCGGAGCAGTGTATATCTCCAGCATTTGTCAAGGCTTGTTCAATTCAGACATGTTTGTCTTATCAGAGGAGAAAAAACAACCAACCGTTTAGAACTGTCACTGAGGATAATTAATAACATTAAAACAACAAAATGAAGAATAGCTTTCCATAAGTAATGCCTTGCTGTTATGGCAAGAAGGAAATGAGGTTCTGGAGCCAATTTGGAAATGAGCTCAGTGTCATGGACTGAACGCATGCCCCAGATGAGGGGTATCAGGCGGGAGGTGGATGGAGGCTGTGGGGATGTGACACCTCCAAGGCCTTGGGGACCGGTCCTGCTGCCCTTGATGGCTGCTGAACCTACAATTTTGCCTTAGTGTTGTTTCCATGCCATAGGGACATTTTGTGAAGGTTAAGGCGTTTGCTAGGAAAACTTGAAATCCTAGTGAAAAATCTCCAGCAGTGCTCAAAAACAAAGTGTCACTAGCTCCATGACTATTTGGAAGACCTACATTAAACATTTAATAGATACAGCCTTCCGCATTCCAAATTCTCATTTTTAGAAAAACGTGGCCAAAAAGCTGAATTTCATACTTTTATTTTTTCATTTTATATCTTCATTTCACTTATATTTTCATTTTAATTTTTATTTTCATGCTGGTGAAGGAACTAGCAGGTGGAACAGAAATAAGAATTCCAAATCCTTTACCTGCAAGGCTTAACCCTTATATCACTAATGCCAGTTTAATACTGACATAATCCCATTCGGTTCAGAGGAATTATACCAACGCCATAAAAATTGTGCAGGTGTCAGCCCTGCTCCAGAAAGCTTCTGTGGAGCCCTGGTGAGGCGAGGAGCATGTGTCAATCTCCCATGCAGGTTTTACACCTGCAGAGCCCCCGGTTCAGTTGCTCTCCAGGGCGAGCGTGGACTGTCACTTCTTGCCTTTTTGCCTCGGGAACCCATCAGTAAATGGGTGTTGCCATATCCCATTTCAAAACGCTCTGCAGTAGCTGCTGCTGGTGATATAAGGATATTTCCAGGCATCTCTTTTACTGGATTCATTTCATTTTCAAATGATAAAAGTATACAGGTTTTCGTTTGTCAGGGTATAGTTTAACTTCTAACTGCTTTATTCAAAACCCTGCTGTGACCCCAATCTAAGCTGTCCCTGTGAACATCAGCTTTAACGTCTGAGGTTTCAAATACATGTGTGGTGCAAGCTGAACAGGTAAGTGAGATGTCTTTACTATTGCTAGAAAAAAGTAGGTCCCTGGCTTTGGTTTAGCACTTGTTTCGCTCTTCCTGTCATGTGGTGCAAACCAGGATCCCTCCTTCCATACATACTTGAAGTTACTCAGCCTAACCCTCTGTATTTTGGAAGCACTCTGAGCAATGCAAAGCCAAATTTTGCTTAAATCAAACTGGTTATGAAAACTGCGGAGCTTGGCTAGTGACTTCCAGCATTTGGAAGTGCAGAGAGTGGCTGGTCACCCTCGGCTTGCAATCTCTTTGGTGCCTGGGCTTTTCACTGCTGTGGATCTACTGCTCTCATTGTTCTGTGCTGCGTGGGGAGCTTGGGGGGTCCTCTGGGAGGTTTTTGAGACAAAGAGTGGGCAACACTCCAAGGAGAGACAAGGTCAGCCTGCAAGTACTGCCCTTTCTAATTCACAAAGGACGGTTTAAAGTGCGTCACACCAGATATTGCCGTGGCATGGGGCACAAACACGTGTCTGGCTTTTTGTGAGACTCCCCTTCTTTGCCTTCCTTTGCCTGCAGAGATTCCTGGCTGTGGGGTGCGGGGCTGTTTGTACTACTGATGCGGTGCTCTTGCACGCTTACTAAATGGAGCAGAGCAATTCCCATTGCTCTCAACCTGGATTGCGTTGCCAGCGCTCAGTTCTCTTGGAAAGCTTCGCTCTGATCACACACAGCACGTGGTCTTTTAAGTGGTTTCCAGCACTCTCCATAGAAAGAAGGGGAAGGGATAATGATCCTGTGGAGCCTTTGGAAAGAACCGAACATAACCTTGGTGTCCAGGCTGACATTCAAGATCTTCAGGGCAATGTGCTCTGCTGCTCTTTTGCACTGCTCCAAGGCAATGGAACAAGGCAAAGATAATCAAAGGTAGCTGAGCTCCTCGTTTCCAAGGATCTCTCCATGCACAGGCCCATCTTGTCATCGGTATTTTGCTGATTGCTCCCAGTGTGCGGAGAGATCTTGCATAAAAGCAACACCTGGTTTTTCTCCTTTCCTACCATTTCATTCCATTAGATGCATTTTTTCCTGAAATGTTCCAAGACTGGATTCCAAGCCTGACACACTTGGATTTTACTGGGTTCTTCGCACATGTCCCTGGCAATGGTCTGCGACCCCTAATTATGATGGTTAGCAGAGGTTCAGTACAACTGAACTCAAAACTCACATCCCAGGGCTGGCCTTTCTGCCTGAAACCATGATTTCATGACTTTTTAAGTGGGCATGGCTGCTAAGGAAGCAGGTTTGTGCTTCTCCAACATCAGGCTGCTTCTCCACCACCACCCCCTTGGAGCCCCGGTGAGCCAGCAGGTCCACCAGACCCAGGCTGGGTTAAATCAAATGAAGCGTGAGAAAAAAATGAGGATTTCCCTGATGTTTTTCCCTAGGGGTGGTGGACATGCCCTGGAAAAAATGTGCCATAGGCAGGGACATGGCAATACGGTCCCTCCTGGGAACCAGGGCACACTGCCTGGGACCAGTTTCCACCCTGCAGCATTAGGTGCCAGTGCTGGGTTACTCAAAGCTCCCTCTTTTTTTGAATAACCAGAAAAATTTCCAGTGTGTACTGCTGTGCTGGTAGGAAACACGGTGACTGTAGCTGTTGTATCCGAGCTCACTAAATCTTTCAGGAGTTGTGGGTATTTGGCTCATGCCCTGAGGAGCATTTCCATCCCTGGTGCTCTTGCTGTTCTTTGGTCCTTCAGTAGCTCTACTGATCCCTTTTTCTAATTCATTTTCCCATTCCCAGAGGAAATAAAGTGCAATTGCCCCTTGCTTCCTTCTGGGAGTCTCTCTGTTTGAGCTTTGAACTTTATGGGAAACATGAGCAACTGCTGTAAAATCTCAGTCCTGAGATGTCCCTGCAATAACATCACGTACGTAGTGAAATGCATATCCAGGGCTTTGCATCTTTGAAACCTTGTTGTAAGATGATCTTTGCGCTGTCTCTTCCTAGACATCAAGATCAGCCCCGTCCTCCACTGGAGGTTTGAGTAGCTGAGGCTCTCAGGCCCTCGTTACGGAGGATGGTCCAGGTTTTGAAGGTGTGGTTCTCAAGTTCAACAGAGCCTCAGGCCAGGCTCTGCTTCAGAAACTTAATTCCCTTTCCCACTAGACCATCTGATTACAAATAACCGTGACTGGATGTTGTATGTCGAAATCCATAATCCCCCGCAAATTGTTTAAAGTCTTGTCCATTGAACTGCAGAGCATTATCAGACATAACAATTTATGGGATTCCATGTCTGGCAAATGCAAACGTAACGTATCCTATGACATGTTTTGGTGTCAGATTCTCTGTATTATTGGATAACATTATATAGTTCCAGGCTCATGTGAATAATAATCCCAATTAATGTGGTCTTTGCCAAAACATATAAATAAGTCTATTTTAGACAGCTCAAGTATTTCCTTGTCAAGCTATTTTATTTTTAAGTCCCCTTTTTTATTTTACAAGTTACTCTTCTCTACATTAATCTGCGAGCAGCACACTGTATCACAGTCTCTTCTTTTATTCGCTCTAAATGGCAAATGGGGAATAACCCTTCCACATCCAAAAATCCTTGCCTATGCTTGTGCTGGATGACTTTGATCAAAAATTGCACAGTTGTACTATCCTGTGAAAGAGATTTACAAATCCCGTTCCTTATTTTTTTGCTGGGGTAAACTTTGCTGTGCCTGGAAGGATGTCGAGTCTGTGCAAAGGGTTTTGATGAAGATATCCTCAAGCAAGACCTGCACGAGCTAACAGTGAGTCAAATGCAACAGAAGTGGACAATGTCTTGTTGCTCCAACATGTTATCCTGGGCTCAGTGCTGCTTAACAGGGCCATCATCCTTTTGATACCCAAGTCACAGGCTCCGGGCAGTGTGATATGTTTTATAGAGGCATCTATATTTTGCTTGGAGCATACTCACAGATCTCAAAGTACCTAATTTTTTTCAGTGGAGACATGCTAAGATGCTTAAAATGCTGTTTGCAGCCATTGGGCTTTAGAAGCGGTGTAGATCTTTGGAGTTTGCTTGGCAGGGGATTGTGCTAAGTATAAGGATTTACTGCCTGCTCTGCTATGGATCCTGTGACTTATTCTACCAGTAAATAATGAGGGCAGAAGAATTGCAATTTAAATTCTTAGAGAAATTTGGTTCTTAATCTCTTTTGGGTGGCTGGTCTTGCGAGAACAACTCATTCCTTTGCTTAGACAGCTGAAAAGTGTGCAAGAAATGGGCACTTCAGGCATTTCTGTTTGAACAGGTAGAGTACACGAACATTTCCATGAACCTTATTTTCACCTGGAGGAAAACACAACTAGAAAGTGAAAATGAAGAACACAAATGGTATCAAACTAGCTGCAAGTGTAAAGCAGGGTAGTGTTGTAATATCAAGGTGACTTAGAGCAACTCTGGTTCAACGTGGGAAAAGTTTGAGTGAGTTGAAATGTGAGGGGTGCCAGCAAAGTCACGCATGAGGGAGAGAGCCCATGTCTCATGGCACATGGAGAGAGCAGAGACGTGAAACCCTGTGGAATCACGGCTCTGCAAGGAAACCCCACTGCTGCAGAGATGGGATCACTCTCCTTGATATCCAAAACCAGGCCCGTCCTCCAGGGCCTGGCTATGGCTTTTTACTTGCTGTGGACTCGAGTAAAGCTTAGCTCTCCATTTGGGTTTCTGCTGGCTGGGGAGGGTATATTTTTAAACAGCATTAATGGAAATTTTGAATCAGGGCTTTCTGAAATCCCTGGAACTGAAAGCTTGAAGTCCAGGCTGCAGCATGATTTCCCTGGACACGTCTTCTTTTTCTGCTTGGAAATTTTAGACTGGTGGAATTAGGGGATTTTGCATATTTATCCAGGACTTCCAGCATCTGGTGCCTGGCGGGAGCAGCAGCCCTGCCTGCCTGCTGCTGATGGAGGCTCTTGGTGCTGCGGCATGGCCAAGCAGAGGGGGGAGCTGGGTCCCTCCAGCACCAGCTACAAAACACACGGTTCACTCTCAGCAGCCCTGCAGAAACACGGTGGCCACGTTGCCATTGGATTGCAGCTTGAGCTCAGTGGTCCTGGGGGATATCAGGACCAAGGGACATGGTTTACCCATAGGAAAGTAAGAGGAGCACCAGCCACAGCACTGCCTCATGTCACGGAGCATCTGAGAGCATTAACACCACAGGAATGGCCAGGGCTTTTATTCTTGTAGCTTGTCATTTGCTGCCACAGCCCACAAAGTGCTTTAGCATCAGGTACGTTCTCAAAGAGAAATGTTTTTCACTTTTGCTTTCAGACAGTAGCTCAGTCTGGGGGAGCTAAACTGAATCAAGCAATCAGGTATGGGAGGAAAACCGATTTCAAGAGAACTGGTGATAAATTTACACTGGACTTGGCAGAAAGCTGCATTGCTGGATCCAACCAAAAATTGGCTCTGTGGGTGCCGAGACATGGAGCTTCCTCGGCTCTTTGGCTCCATCCTCGTGAACTGATTTCAGCTCTGGTCCGAGGAGACACGGAGGGTTTCCAGAGCCCACCCTGGCTTCATCCCTTGTCCTGTCTGTCTTGCATAGTATGTGACAGCTGAGATGCCACAAGCACTGGTGAGCTGGATAAGTCAAACCTTCTGTTTGTGCAAAGGATGACCTGAAGTCTTCTATTTCTGAAGTATTTTTAAAAAAACAACACTTTTCCCTCTTTGCCAGATTTCTTTCATGGATTTTGTTTGACGCATTTCCAAGTTCTTGCAGAAGCATGAGAAAAATGCTATTTAAATGGCTCTAGGCATTTTAGTTTACCAAAATTCTGTTCATTCTGCAAATTTGACAACCATTTCAATAAGGTTTTCAAAGCATGTTGAAAAAGAGGATGGGGAAACAGATGAATTTTTTCATCCAACATAAATATGTTCAATACAATGAGCAAGTTTTCCTTATAGGTCGTTCTGGAGACAGAAGCTATTCCTCAGTAAGCAGTAGTCACTTTTTTTTTTTTTTTTTCTTTTTACCAGACCTAAGTGATGATCTTTTCTGTGGAGAATGGTACTGGTTAAACCTGATGGCTGTGCTAACTCATAACCAAGAAGGAAGCCAGAATCATAAAGTAACAGAAACCAGTCAAGATCCAACCACCATATTTATAAATCTGATGGCTTAAAAATCTACATTTTGTTTTTATTGAGAAAAAAGTATATAACACCGTCTTCTGTTCCAACACCGAACTGGATTGGGCTTTAAGGTTTGGATGCTCACAGTTCCTTGATCTGTCTGGTTTGGAGCATCGTTGCACATTTTAGGCATTTCCTTGCTGAGGAGGTGCCTAAAGCAGGTGGTTAAAAGCAGAAATCTCTGTTAAGAGCCCTCCTTTTCTGTTGACTTTTCCTCCAAGTCCTGTTTCAGGTTTGTATCTTGCATTTTAAAATTGAAAGCTAGAACAACTGGGTTTTAACCTTTTTTTTTTCTTTTTTTTTTTTTTTTTCCTCAAGCAGTGTTGAAAAACAGTTGAAAGGGCAATGAAAATTTGTGATTAAAGGTGATTTATGCTTTGGGTTAAGGAAAAGTAAGAAATTAGGTAGTTTTTATGTATTTGAACCTATAGAAGAACTTCCTGTGTAACAAATGTATCCCATTTCTGCAGTTCTACTATGGGCCATTCATTAAGGTTCCATGGGAGATTAATTGAATTCAGAGAGATTCAAAGCAATGAAGATATTTACTGCTATATGGGAACTGAAAACGAACACACTGCTGAAGTGAGACAATAGAAATCTAGTTAATGAGTGAAATCTGACCAGAGATTAACTTTGTTCAAGATATTTTCTAATAGGAAAGAAGCAGTGGGGTCACCCAGATCCCTTTGAAAATTTATTGCAGTGCTCAGGAATTCCTCGTACATACCAGGACTGGGAATCTGAGTAGCAGGCAGTTGTGGCAAGTAAAAAAAAAATGGTGTTATCTTGATAGCCAGATAACACAGTATCTGCTCACATAAAGTCATTTGGAGAATATTGTTTGTGAAAACCACTTTGCTTTGGATCCGTTCCTTCTTCTTTCCGTTTTCTGATAAAAAATCCTAAACACCAAGCAGTTAAAGGCTGCCATAAAACTGAGAAGAAACACTGACACTGGTGCTTTATCATGCTCCATCTGGGAGGCAAGCCAGCTCTTCCTACTTCAAGTTTATTTCTCCTACTCTGCTTTACCTCAGATAATGTCTCATAAACAGTTAAGAGGGTCATTTATAAATGTCTCAGAATGGTTATTGCTCTCATCACGGGCTTTGGATCTTCGTGCTCTCTGCTAGCGAACATCAAGGTAAAAAACAACACAAATTCCCAAACCCAGGGCACTGAGTATTTGGGAACGTGTCCTGCTCACAGGACAGAAAAGTTGCTATTTTCTCCACCTTCTTTTTTTAATTTTAAGGTTCATCTCTCAGATTAGGGCAGACTGGCTATCTTTCCAGCCTTAGCATACAATTGAACTTCTGCTAAATCAAGGACTGAAATACCCAGACTAAGAGCTTAACTTGAGCATTTTCATAGAATAGGGTCCCAAACCGAGTGGGCTACCCAGCAGTAAAGTCTCTGGGGACAAACCACTAATTTCAACCAAGTTTACATATGTTTTAAACAGGGTTTTGTTCCAGCTCTGCTAAATGGATTGAAACCTCTGGTAGCCAGCATGCATTGGGAGGGTGCGGAGGTTTGCTTGCAAAACCCAGATGCCTGTTCCCCATTAAATGCTGTGCATTTATCCCCTGACCCTGCCCATCAGCAGACAGTTCCCAGGGCTGTGAATGAGAGCAGTGCCCCACAGGCCAGTCCCTTGGTGCCCACGCCATGGGGGAGCAGGACAAGAACACGCAGGAGGGAGTTGGCACAACACAACCACAACCTCACTTACAAAAACCAACATCCCCGTGCCCTGTTTTGACCAGAGGCAGCAGCACGGGCTCCTTCCCCATGCTCCTGTGCTCAGAGAAACCTCTGTGAAGACAGTCTGGCCACTGTGAGAAGTCAGCGCTTGGCTAATTTCTTGTGACTGTGTTTGAAGAGGCAGGCTGCACAAAAAGACGTTTACAATAATCTCTCATGTTCTCCAAAGGAAAAGAATCCACCTGTGTAATCTTTTAAGTTAAGCTTCCCTCAGGTCTTGTTTAACATTATGAAAATGGCAGCTCATATAATTTTATTACCTGAGCTAAATATGATTCCTTCTCTGTCTTCCAGCTATTTCTCCTAATCCATATCAATAAAACTACTAGGATATAATGATTTTATGGGCTGCTGCTTCTTCGTCCTCTTTCTTTTATTACTCCCAATGTATTCTCTTCAAACAAACTAATTAATCTCACAATTAGAAACCCAAAGTAGCATTGTGCAATGTATGCAGCTACATCACAGGCAGCAATGACCGGATACTCACTCGTGGGGTCCTAGCTCCAAAACATTTCCGTGGAAAGCAGCAAACACAGTGTTGGTGTGGTTGGTCTGGACCAGCTGAGGACAAGCTATTTGATGGCCTCTGCTCTGAGCATCTCCGAACTTCTTCGGCTGTGGGAGAAGGGAAGACAAAATGTTCCCCAGATTTATTGTGTATGGAGAGTTTCAAAGTCAGTTCATGACTCGGGCAGGAGGAGTGCTGCACGAGGTGGTTGCAGCTCCTCAGCTCCAGATGAGACAAGGAGAAATCAAACTGCAGGAGGCACAACAAAATAGAAAAATTATTTACTGCGAATGCCAAGGAAAAAACAAGTGCTTTGAATAATGAGACACAAGGCTGGGACTTGTCATCTCTAACCTGCCCTGTGATGCTGGCTTTGAGCAAATTGGGCATCCCTTCTGTCTTGTCCTTCACTCCATAAGATGGGAGTGAGGAGAGATACCTATGGCCACAAATGCCAGAGATTCGAGCTGAGGTTTGCAATGCACTTTGCAGCAGTCACTAAGTAATTATTATGCATTATTTTTATTCAGCCTGAGCCTGTAGTCCCTGCTCGCTAAGGGGCACATTTTGTCTTTGTTGCAGTCAGTGTGGTATCACCGCTAAAGTTGGCAAGCATGAATGTATTGTGGTCTGAGCTTCAGTGAGGCAAAATCCCTTCTCGTGCAACACAATGCATGTCATTGTAGGCAGGGGGTATTGGTTATCACTACGTACATGGAAAATAAATGACCATAAAGCTTGCTAAGTCACACTGTCTGTATTGATTGTCTGCGTCGGCAGAGATTCCAATACTGGACATCTGTGATTTAAAAACAAAATTAAATGCTCCATCTAATTATAGTTCTGTGCACATATAGTTGCCTTTGAGTATTTGCAGCTGTCAGGTTCAAATATTTCTAGTAACTGTGGCTGTGACATTTGTTCAACAGATGAGGTAAGAATAAAAGATAAAGGGGCAACAGCCTTGTTTCAGGAATGGAAAGAAGATCAGATGCATGACTGGATGCCATGCAGCACTGTAACATAAGTTTGAAGATGGGTTTGAATGCACCAGGTTTTGCAACCAAAATAATATAGCAGGTGGTATGGTAGCAACACTGGAAAACAACATGGGAAAAATACCTTGTGGAGGAAATTGCTGAGAACCACACGTTGCTCCGAGTCCAGACCTGAGAAGGCCGAATGTCAAGGTGTCTCTCAGGAAGGGTTTAAGATCCTGGTGTAGCTTGTGTCATTTTCCCATGGAAGGAGGGCAGCAGTGTACAGAGGCATGCATTGTTCTGAAATACTCAAGTGCCAAAATCTCTGTGCAGACACGTGAACCCTGCAGCCCCACTGGCTGCAGGGCATGGCCAGCGTGGGACCCCCAGGATCCCCAACATGAGCACAGACCTTCTGCTTGTGCCCACTTTTCTCACATGCTTTGCCTCCAAGCTGTGCTGATGTTTCAGGCCTGGAACACCCTACCCCTGTCTCACATAGCTGACTTTTCCCTTTTTTTTTCTTTTGCAAATAATTTTTTACACATTTCTGTCCTCAACCGCTGTGATATGCTGTGTGTAAGCCACGAGGTAATGACAGAAATATAGTTTTGCAAAGACTTCCACTGAGAATTCCCCTCATGACATCGCTGACAGGAGATACCTTAAAAAGAAAGCACCGTAAGGAAAAACACATGTTTGGGTTTTTTTGAGGGGGGAGGAGAGGAGGGAGGAAAGATTAGTAGACTATTCTCAATGTGTCTTAGATCTATGCTCTTTGCTGCAGAATCCAACTGTGCAGATCTATCAAGTTCAGCCACGCTTGAGTATGCCACACAGGTGGATGGTTTAATCTTGACAGTTGAGCTTCCAACTGAAAGGAGACAAAGAATGAGATGAAAAAACATGCTAAAACCTGTTTGGCTCCTAGTCGGGCTTCGGAGCCGTGCTGCTGGATAACTCTATTGCTCGTAAAACAAAGGCAGAGCAACGGGTGGCTCTTTCAGCGTGGGTCCCGTATTGGTTTTCCTACAGCAGTTGCAAAATAGCAGGGATCCTCCCACCTGACAATATAAAGGAGACGGGTGCAGCTCTGCTCTGATGAGGAAGAAACAGCAATGCGGATATGCCCTTGGAGAAATTAAGATTAAATGCAGCTGAGATCCTTGAGTGGAGCATGTGTTTCACAGGGGAATTACAAGATGCCCAAGAGCTGTATGTTTAGGGTCGGATCTTCAAAGCTGCCCTGGTCATGCATCCATGGTGTTCCCAGCTCATTTGAATGCGGCACAACATCCAGCTCTCAACAGGAATATTTCAGAGCTGCCTCCCTCCCACCCCGCTGCCTCTGCAATGCACGTTGCATTTCTGCTGCAAACTTCTAGCCACATAGGAAGAGTTAGCATGGCTTGGATTAACATTAAAAAAGGGAAATGTTAATGAAATGCTTAAGCACATACCTATGACACAATCCGAAACAGGTGGATGTGGGGCGATTGAAAGCCTCACGCTTCACTCAAACCATATGTGAAACTCCTATTGCCATCCTTGCAGCAATGATCAAGGGCAGGAGATGGCTGTTAGCAAGCATGATTTAAAACTGACTTTGGAAAGAGTAATTTATGCTTTGGAGTCTCCTCAGATGTGTACCCAGTAGGAAAATCTGTAGCTACACCTGTTTACACATCTTTTCGCTCACTGAGATACTAATGAGAAACCCAGCCCTCGTGGGCACAAGAAACTGTAACAATTACTGAACTCCAGAAAGAAAATGGGTTTCAGTGACTGATTTATCAGTAGGCTTTTCTGTCAGACAGAAAATTCATACCAGGATTTTTGAAGGGTGGCTGGGCTGCACTCAGGTTTTGGGGTGCGAAGCATCCAGCAGCCCTGGTAAGCATCCAGTGCTACAGAGCCAGGAGCTGTCCCAGCCAAACTCTCTTCCACCTCTCTTTTTGCTGGCACCCAAATGGCCAAGTGTCCTCTGGCTACCCTTCATAATTGTGAGGTTTTAGACTTGATGGGGCTTCAGATCATTGCTTCTATTGGGATGTTTTCTTCATTCATTTATTCTTGGCATCGTGTGCAGTTGAGGGCCCTGCATTGCTCTGCTGTTCACTGGGGGTTCAGCATCTATTTGATGTCCCCCCCGACTAAGTGCTGCCTCTTTGGTTAAGCAGGGAGAAACCAGTATCCTTACCAGTATCCTCAGACTAGTTGCATGCAAGGGTGAACTTCCAGCTCGTCACGCTCGGTTCCTGAGGGTCCTGCAGTGGCAGATTGATGGTGTGTCCTGGGACAATATTTTGGCTTATGCTTGGCACCGCTGCCTGGAGAGGTCTTTGCCACCTGCAGAGAGAGCCTTAAGAAGTCGTCTAGTTTTGGCAGAAGAGAGCCATGCAGCACTTTCTCAGAAACTACAAAGCAGTGGCAACTACTGCTTCTACAAAAGACAGGAATAAGGTTCAGTGTTAAAGGATCTGGATCCTTTTTCTGATCTCCCCGTGAATTTCCTCCCTGAAAACCTGGGGCTAATAACAGAGACCCACCTTGAAGAGCTGGTGGCCACCTTCTGGAGGTGTGCGGAGACCTTCCACTGGAGGTGCCCAGCAGCAGGGCTGGTGGCAGGGCAGAGCCAGCACCCCTCTGCATGGCCACGGGTGCCCAGGCCTCTTCTTGCATGAGGAGCTACAGCTGGGGTGGTGAGAGTGAGGAAAATGCTCGGGGAGGTTGTAGGATCAAAAGGGTTGCTTAAGCACCAGGCATTACACTCTTGTTTGTGAATCATCATTTTACTTTGTTAAATACCAGCGTGGTAAAGGAAGAATAAGACGTGGCCTTGCGTGCTTAAGAAACTGTGCTCCTGCAGTATTTGGATGTGATTGCATGGTATGAACATGCTCCCATCAAAGCCACCGAGAACCTTTGGGAATCCAACCCTGGTGTCATCATTCCCTTTCCTAAAATCAGACTGCAAACAAGCAACAAGACTTCTGCCTAATGATTGCCTGAGGAGCGATGTTTGGGCTGTGAATCACGTTAGATTTCACACTGATAGACGACGAGTACATACTCTGATACCATCTGCACATTTGGCATGGTTCAGGGTGGCGGCGGCGGCCGCCTTGCGGAGCTGTGAGCCCTGGCAAGGAGGTTTCCTGCTTTGCTTCATCCCTGTGGTCACTGTTCCCAGCCACACAGCCCTGGTGGTGTTGGCAGCCCCACTGGGACCCCCGAGCACGTTTGTTCCCTGCATTAAGGGCAGCTTTCCTCGCTGCTCGCCCTCCCTCGCCTCGCCAAAAGCCTTGGGAATAGGAAGACTCCTTTTTCTCTTTGCATAAGCAGGACATAAATTCAAAGGGTTCTGCTGAATATTTGTTAAGATGCATATTTACATGTAAAACCCTCCCTACCCCACAGAAACCATTTAGTTAAAAGAGGATAAAGATGATTTACTTATGCCTTAGGGCTGTTTCTATTTAAACACTGCACATTTATTTCTATTTACTCTGGTATTTACTAAAAAAGCATAGTTAAATTAGCAATCATTGCTTCTCCTAAGCTGTTTCTGAAGGCTGCTATGGCACTTCTTCGAGTGAACAAACTCTGGGATGAACAAACCGCATCCTTCTGGCTGTAGGACAGTGAAAGCAAACACTGTTTCCC
This sequence comes from Cygnus atratus, assembly GCF_013377495.2. Lineage (NCBI taxonomy): Eukaryota > Metazoa > Chordata > Aves > Anseriformes > Anatidae > Cygnus > Cygnus atratus. The sequence goes on from NC_066375.1 coordinate 3,389,955, forward strand.
AGTGGCCACCGGGAAAGAAAATGATGTCCTGGGATTCCTCAGTTTGGCAAACTGCTTATTTTGGTGGAACACCCAGCTTTGCAAACCGCTGTTGCTGCGTGACACGTGCGGCATAGCCGAGATGGGATGCTCCATCGTCTGGGTTCACACAAGGACTGCAGTTTCCAGCCAGCCCACGAGCTCAATAAATACTTTCTAAGGGGCAAAATCTCCTGCTCTGAGCTCCATGAGGTTTTTCTGCTCGGGGATATTAGCAGTAACGATGCTGGTGCAGCCGATAAGTGGCTGGCTGGGCTTAATGACCGCAGGCAGGCCAACTCCTCTCAGCTGGCTCCCAATCCCCAGGAAACGCACCCTGGGCTGATTGCTGTCGCCTAAGGAGCCACACGTGTATGGGGGAACTTCTTTTCATTAGCTGAACCTGTGCCCAAAGAGCTGCTGCAGAAACATATTTTTTCAATCAGATAATGCATTTTCAATTAAATGACTTGGTTTCTACCCATTTTCTCTTCCTTTCCCGCTGTACAGGAGCTATCTGTGTCTAAAGTTGTAATGGGATCTTACAGTAAAGTTGGCTGTGTTCTTCTGAAGTGATGGTAACGGTAATTAGGATGTGTTATTGTTTTCCACCGGGTATATTTGTACCATATGGACGTGCAACTGGACTCTGAGCAAAGTGTTCCTGAAAACACAAGGCAAGATGTGACAGATGAGACCTGGTAGGGAGGCAGGAGGAGGGGAAGTCCCTGAAGAAACCACACCAGCAGGAAGCTGCGTGTCCCCTACCTGCCTCTGCGGAGTTCCCCGTGGATGACTTTGGCAAGGGCTTAATAAAAGAGCACACAGGTTTGTTGTAAGCATTATGTAGGATACATGGCAAATGTTTGCAAAGCAGCTGAGAAGAAAAGCTGCTGGGGCAGGGCTTTGGGTTTTGGATGCAGCAGCAGGAGCGTGGCCTGAAAATAATGGGGCTGTGGGGAGCGCCTGCTGAGCTGAGTGAAGCATGAATCAGAAATCTTTGATAAAGAGTGAGGTAAGAAATGGGGAAGGATCTTCGCTGTAGAAACCTTCACCTTTTCCCTCTAACCATTTCCCAGAGCTCTTAAACTGTGGCTGTGCCACTTTCCAGACTTTCCTTTGTTAGAGGGTGGGAGATTGCCTGTGCTCCTGGCCCCAAAGTCAGGAACAGGAAGGAAACTGCTCCCTCCTAGGGAGACCAAAACCACCAGCACCCAGAAAAAGGGCTGGGGTGGCCCCAGGGACCAGCCCTGTGCAGGGTGGTGGTGGTGCTGCCCCACTGCAGCTGCCATTGCCTGGCCACTTGGGCTGGTGGCGAGGGCACAAATGGCATTTGTCAGGTCTCTGCAAGTCAGGTCACATCCACCTTGCAAAAATTAACCCCTCAGGCTTGGTACCCAACCACGTTTGGTGATACTGATGTTGGTTTTCACCTCTCCAGGCCCTGTCCCAAGATTTGCAGCTTGTCAGAGTTGACACTGCAGCATGGGAATGACTCACCAAGACCAAAGACACCTGCAAGTGGCAGTTTCAAGATGCATTAAAAAAATCTTCTCCTTTATTATTTTTTTTTCTTGAGTACACACCAGCTCTCCAGAACCCTTTTGTGTTGAAAACCCAGTTTTGTTTCACTGCAGATAAAGTATGGAAAGAAAGGCAAGGAAATGAGAGGCACTTCCAGGCAGGGCAGCCTGCAGGCTGAGCACCGTGGATGCTGAGTGCATCTTTGCCCACATGTGGGGAGAGGGCAGGAATATGGGCCAATTTATTCTGCTTCCTATTTAGTATCACCTGGAAGTTACAGAAGATCCTTGGTTCTAAAAGAGCTTTTTGCTTTGTTAATGTGACTTCAGCAGTCTTCTGAAGAAAGTGGTACAAAAGAAATAACGTTTGAGGCAATTTCCTGTGTATAACAAGTTAAATAGCTCTGCAATGAAACGTGAAGTAAATAACTTTGAAGCATAGTTAGTCTTTGTTCTTGGTTTCAGTGGTGAATTTCTTAGAGCTCGCATGGCATGGAGGAGATCTTTTTTCAAGAAAAAACAGTTAAAAAAAAAAAAAAAAAAAACCTTGGCATGTTTAATGGAAATCAATCTGAATTGGAACTTCAACTGTGAGTAAATCAATGCCATCCCCATGCTCTCTGTGCATACTTGCCCTTTCCTTAAAGATGATGCACATATTTATTTAAAAAAAAAAAAAAGTCTGTACAGTGTTTGGTATGCAGTGAGTTAGATGCCAGGAGTGCTTTAGAACAATCACAGCAGAGTGTGAGCTCCTGCGAGCCACCCTTGAGAGAACAAGCACCGCGTGTGCCTGCGCTCAGAGCCTCCCCCTGCCGAGGTCGAGCTCATGTCCCTGCACCAGGATGCTCCGGGCAGAGCGGTGGTGGAGAAGCTGTCCATGGATGTTCCAGAAAAGACTTTTCCTGTGGTCTGAGACCTCTGTAAGTGGCCCACACAGTGCCGTGTGGCTCCACCTCTCTGCCAGCAGGGCTCGGCGAATTGTGCAGCGTGCCCTGAGCTCTCCGTCCTGGGAGGTTGTCACTCATCCCCTGTGCAGCTCCTGCCCAAAGCCATCCATCAGCACGTCAGCGGCAAGCCCTCACTCGTTCCTTTCTGTGGATCAGAAGAGAAGGAAAGGCACATCCAGGGAAGGGAGGAACTGCTCTACGTGTCTCGGTGTCACAATCACAGACGTGTTCTCCCAGGGTGCGTGACCCAAGGTGAGCACCCACCCCACCCACCCGCTGCAGGGACGGAGCCAGGGTGTCACAGGGCACGGGCAGGTCTCTCCAGCTGATCGCAGCTCCCCTGGTGTGCTGGGATGTGCAAGACCCACTATCCACCAAGGCCAGGTCATGGAAATGTCACACAGTCCATCTGCCATCTCAAATATACCTTCTGGTTTGCCTCCTTTGGTTATGTAGCTGTTGTTTATTACTTTCGTATCCCTTGCTTTTACACATCCTACAGTGTCATTGGTCTTGTCTAATATATGAGCAGGACAGAGGCCTAGGAACACCAATGTCCTGGAAGAGACCAGTTTTGCCCAGCCCCACATGACCTGGAGGATTAGCCAGGGGGTCCCTGAAAGCACCATGGGAATAGGGGTGGGTGCTGCAGCAGCCACCTGCTGCTGCTTTTCTTGAGTATTTTTCCTGCTGGAAACATGCAAGGAAAGGATATTTCTGGGCTGTCCCTGCAGGTATTCGTGGGTCCATGTGTGAAATGTGCATCCCTCTGTGCTTGCACCACAAGCCTAGTTAAGGAAGGGAAGTGGTGGGAGACATGCTAAATCCACCGGTGCTGTTCTGCACTGCTCAGAAACTGACTTCAGCCCTCGGTGCGAGGAGAAGGCTCACTGGTTCCCAAAGCTGGTGATTTGGCTGAGGGTTGTCCTCACAGCACTGCTACACCCTCGCAAGGACACACTGCTGAACCTGCCTGCGACCCCCCCATCTCTCTCTGCTTCTTTAAACCCCCACACCTGAAAAATGTCAGCCTGTGCTTTGGGGCCAAACACATCTTTCTTTCTGCGTGCGTTTTTCCCCCTGTGGCGGCCTTCCTGCCGCTGCGGACAGGACAAGCTGGGGATGCTGCAGGAAGAGGTGGTCTCTCCCCCATCCTCGCTCCTGGAAGAGGCGCAGGAGGACTGCACAGTTAGCACTTGCATTATCTGCCCCATATGCAGCCATCTGGTTCTGCTGAAGTTTTTGATCTCTCAGCCGGGTTTGATTTATGCGGCAAGAGCAGCGGCATTCTCATCGCAGAAGTCAAGCGCGATGGTTAACGTTGCCACTGCTTAAGGGTACGGCCGGATCCCACCAAGGCAGAGCTTTACATTGCCCTTATTGGACACATCTGGAGGAGGAAAGGCGCTCTCCTCCCTTGGCCCGTGTTGGCTGGGTTTGGGCCAGGCAACGTGAAACCCTTTTGCATTTGCGATGCCTAATGCCTTGGTTTGCGGGCACGCTGCTTTCCCGATGATCGAAGTTCGGGAAAACGATACTGAAGAGGCCGGTATGTTTTCTGCACTGCAAAACACAAAGCAGGGATTTTTAACCTGGTAAAGGTTTCCAAACCCTGGTGTGAGGGTGGCAGGCTCGGCGTCTATACGTTGAAGAGCCTTGATGAAATGTTTCGTGAGGATTGTGCTCACACGGGCACATTGGCATCTTAAATTTGTGTGCGTGGAATAAAACAGTGCCCCATGTTGCTCATCTCGTGCCCTGGGTTGTCTTTGTAGACATTAATGATCTTTCTCCTTTTCCTTCACTTCACTAAGGGTTGTTTATTTCATCCTTCATGCTCCGTACTTTATGCTTCATTCAAGTGTTGCATAATCGAAACTACTCTTTGTGCTTGTTTTTTTTTTTAAACCTATCTTGTTAACATCAAGTAACATGACATATCATGATGCATTATCATAGCATATTGCACCATTTATTTTATTACATGACATTTTGCAAAGTTTGTGAATGAACACTCATTAGTTCCAAAAGAGAGACCTGACTGCTCAAGGGATCCTTTCTGACCAAAAGGTTCCCAAAAGAAAAAATGAAATATGAAATTAGTCAGATGCAGAGATCTTTATCTTCACTTCCTGGTGAAATCCATCTGATTCTGGGCAAGACGCAGTGATCTGCATTAAAAGGGCATTGTACTGGAATACGATATTTTAGGTTGGGAACTGAAGAGAGGCAATTTCAATTGCAATGTCATAGGAAAGCCAGGAAGGCCAAACACAGTGACCCAACCTGGAGCGAGTGCAGAATGCTGCAGCAGGCAGGGCTGGTAAGCCCTGCAGAAAGTGATTTGTTAAGGTTTGGGTGAATTTCTGTGATGTAGACAATGGAAGGAATTTTTATGGGATCTGGCCCTGGAATTGAAAGGATTAAATAGCAAAGGAAAATCCAATGCGCTGTCGGTAACTGATAGCACACAGAAATGATAGTTCTTGTTGCAACGGGAATTTGAGTCACTGTTGCCTGCAGCCAGCCCCTTCCAGCCGCCTGTGCACAAAGGCAGCCTGCGAGTCTGGGCTTCAGCTCCATGTCAGGAGCAGTGCATGTTGTGCAGGGCCGTGCAGACACTGTCCTGCTCATTTGTCCTAGAAACAGGTCCCCATCTGGAGAAATAAGCTGTGGTAGCCTTGGATTTATTCACTGCACCGAGATGGATGTCCCATGGAGGGAAAAGGGACTCAGCCCCATGAGTATTTCTGAAGCTGTTAGTCCATGTAGCAAAATTTAGTCCATGTGGCAAAATTAGTCTGTGTACTGGCATGGAGGTGCTGAAGGGAAGGTCCACCGCGCAGCGTCAAGAAAGCCAGAAAATGCACAGGACAGGAAACAAATCATAAAAAGCTCTCTGCAGCGATGCAGCCCACGCTCCTGCCCGAGCGCTGTAAGATGCTGTGTATCATATGCTGCCATGGAAAGCTAGTCTGGGTTTCATCAGCGGGGTTTGAGACACTTCTTGCACTTTTTGCTGTTGGAATTAAACCAAAAAGTAACAACATTGTGGTCAGGCTTACAGGGGAAAATAAAGGAGGTAATATGGTCTGTGAGGCTGAGCACAGGACTTGAAATCATGTCAGGGTCCAGACGTGTATCCTGCTAAGTCAAGGTGTTCTCTGGGCTCAGCCCATACCCTGACCATGCTCCTGCTCTCTTCTGTGCCGCTGTGATCCCGGAGCAGGGCAGAGCCCAGCTGACCCCAAAGTGTTTGGAGGAATGCCGTGAGTACGGGAGGGAAGGTGGTGCAGGGCCAGCATCTCCTGCACTGTGCATGTGCACTGTGTTTGAATTTTGCTGCCAGAATGGATCCCTGAGCTGACGTGTGGTGTTGCCTGCATAAAGACACGTGAATATCCGAGGTAGGGTAAAAACTGGGGACCAATCCCACCACATGTTTGTATGTGCTTGGGCTCTGGGAGGTCTGACCCACGTGAAGAGACCTAGGTTTGAGGAGAGGGTGGATGCTGAGGACACTGAGGACACCCAAAGCTTACAAGAGCACAATGTCAGGCAAAGGGTTACATTTTCACATGCTAAATGTAAGAAATGAAGGCACTTTTTAATTAAAAAAAAAAAGGTGACTGGGATTTTCCATAAGAAAACTGGTGGGTGACTTACCTTTTCTTTTCACAAGTTGATTTTATATGTTTTCTACAAAATATGATTCATATCCAACAGACCTACAGACCCAGGCTGTCCTGTGTGCTTGTCTGAATACCTGAATACTTTACGTGGTCACAGCTTAGTCAGGGCATTCAAAATATCACCCTGAATATGGTGCAATGCTGGGGTGAGGGCAGAAAATCCCTCATGAGACTGTCCCGAGTGGAGGGGGGAACATTTCAGTGGACAAACCAATGGTCTTCACAAAAGACCTTCAAAGAACTGTAACAGGGAAGTTCACCTAAGCCAGCAGAACCAGGATTTGCAAAGGCAACCGGCTCCTGCTGAGCCTCTGGGAATAGTAAGGGTGCTTCCGATGACTTGTCGAACCCTAATTAAATGACTCAGGCAGCAGCACGCCGGGAGCCCCGTGCCCACTGCGGCAGGGATGTGCGGTCCACGTCTCAGAGCCTCCTGGTGCCAACTGAGCTGGGGCTGCCCTCAGAGCATCATTCCCCCGGGACCCCTGCCCCTGCCATCCTCCCCTGCCACTCAGGCGCTGCAGCAGGCAGTGGAGAGGAGGGAAGGGACGCCAGGCCTGCAAATTAGCATCAAAGGCTTGGTGCGAGGTTTATGGGGACATTTACTAGTGTTGTTTTCATTATTTACACCGGCCTTGATTCTAGGAGTTCTCATTAAAAGTGTAATAAATGTAAAAATATTTTACAGGCCAATAAAAGTTCCAAAGCAAAAATAACTTTATATAGTGCGATTTTTTTTTTTCTTTTACAAAATACTGTGTGGTATCATATTGAACCTGCTGATTGCTGATGGGATGAGAGAAGCCCCTCTGCTCTGGGGCAGCATGAGAGGACAGTCTGGGGCTCAGCACTGCTTTCCTGCTGTCTGATTCATCAGGTACTGGGCAACCTTCGCTGTCAGTGGCTTAGAGGAGAGTGTAGCAGGCCAGAGGCAACCTTTCTTTCTGGGGAAAGGAGACAAAACCAGATCATTTGTATTATTTTATTTTTACTTATTTTTTTCTGGTTTAAAAAAAAAAAAGAAGTACATGAAATATATCCAGAAAGGCACTGGAAAATATGGGACTGACAAAGGGAAAATACATTAAGGTTTTCAAGTTCCTCTGTAAAATATGTTTGCATAAACACACTGTGTGTAGTCAGAACTAGCCTATAGTTTCTGGAAGTATGTTAAACAAGGAGAGTGATATTTGCCAAATCCTCTGTTATGGTTTTGGGATGTGCAGTCCTCTGCAGAAGGACAGAACTAAAATGAGGAAACACTTTGGAATGAACTCAGCTTGGAGGCAATCCAAAAACCTTGTGGAATGGGTGGAGATGAAAAAAAAATTGGATTTAACCATTAAATCATCCAGCAACTTGGCATCTGCCGCACTTATCTTTTTATCCCAAAGATAATAATGTTCCAAAGTCATAATGACGTCTAAACATCTTTGATCGCAGAGCAGATGAATTGGTCCAAAAATGCTAAATTTGGCTGTCTCACATGGGTTATCCTAATAAATACTGAGTCAGCTTCGCAAATGGAGTGGTTTTCAAAAGAGTGGAATGAACATAGATGTGCTTGACCTAAAAGAAGCGGGAGGTGTTAGTTACAGCAGCCAGTGAGACCTCCACTTGCTTGAAAGCAAATTTAAGATTCCTGGTTTTTAGGCTCCAGCATCTGTGAATACTCTGAATGTTTTTTTTTCACACTGACTCTAAAAGCTGCCTTCATAATTTTGCGTGAACAAAGACGTTTGCCCATGCAGGGTTCTAGTCCCAGTTTTTAACACTTTGAAAATCCTAGCTGGTGCGTAAACCTGTGCTTGGACAGAGGGAATGGGAACGGAATGGGTTTCTGCTAGAAGCAGCCTCGACCCTTTTCGCTGCCCATTTACTGAGCTGACCTGTGTCCAGGATTATGAGAGCAATAACTAACAAGCATTGGAGAGGTGCCATCCTCACAAAGACCACTGACGGCACAGTCAGCCCAATGCTGTTTTTAAAACCCAGTCAAAGAACCGAGTGAAGCCAGGTGAGAAGGCTGAAGCATTTGCATCCCATCTTGCAGGTATGAGCTGAAAGCTCAGGAAGGCAGTCTAATTGCATGACGGGTGAGTTTGGCCTCTTGAGCTGAATCATCCCCTGCTGGATTCTGTGTGCGTATGTGTCTGTGACCAGAATAGGGAGTTTCTCTGCAAGGATACTGAAAGGGAAGGCATGAGCCAGCCAGGAGTTGTGCAACATTTTCTTAGCAGGAAATAAATTTAGACCCTTGATTATTATTTTTTTTTTCCCCTGAAACATTGGAAGGAAACGTGGGGCTCCAAATAGGATGATCGTTGTGAGAAAACATGGCTGGTTTTACTGCGCCTGCTATTGCGCCCCAAGGCCACAATTAGGTCTGGAATCCCATTGTGCCAGGCATTGTCCAAGTGCAGAGCAAGGAACAATCCTTGGCTTGGAGGCCTGCAGTATTGATTAACCTTTATTTGTTTGTGCAAGTACTAGTTTATTATTAAACTCTGTTATTTGTGTTAGGAGGCAAATCTTCCCAGTTCAGCCATAACGAGTCTAGGGATCAGTCATAGCATAAGCCCTGTATTGCACAGAGATAAAATGAAAATATTTTTCTTTTCATAGATGCCTCATTGAAGTTTCAGGTTTTCAGGCAATCTTGGGGAGTTAGACTCACATTCCCTGAAAGCCTGTGTGACCAGGACAGAGAAATCCCTGCAGCCCCTTGGGAACCTGCATCCTAAAATGACATGCCCCAAATCCTGTGTGAGACAGCAGCAGAGCTAATACTATCCCATATCCCAAGCTGGTTCTCTTGAAATAGTATCTCTTGTTTCTGCAAAAACGTGGATGCTCTGTGAATATGCCTCCACATACAATTTTCCTTCAAGGTACCCTTGCCTACACTCCCAGGACAAAAGGAATCTATACGTCCATACCCTGGCTGCGGCCAAAATACCATTTTCTTGTCCAGGCATTGATTTTGGCTTTCCCATTGCAATGCAGTTATCTCTTTTGCTATCTCACAATTTACAGGAAATTCAGAACTGAATGCAATCACAACTCATAATTTGAAATGCTAATCCTTGGGCTGTCACTCCAGCTGTAACGCATACAGCCTGCTCTATTAAACTTTAATGTGCACCCTAATAGCCATGTGAGGCTAGAAATCCAGGGATTAGCTTTGATTCCAGTTTAACTACTGATAGGCGCCTGTAGTATTATAAAGGACTCTTTCTCTTCTGAGGAGCACTGAACATCTTTGCTTTGGTTTGTTTATAAGCTACTGAAAGTCAGTCTAACATTGATTTTGTCCAAAAAGGACTACTATAAACCGGGCTTAATCTAGCTGAAGAATGGTGAACTCAGAGCAGTAACAACTCGATTTCTCACCCTCTGCATCCCAGGCTAGGGAAAGAGGTGACTTTTCTCTCACAGTGGGGCTAGGCTGTGACATCCAGGACCATCTGGATTCTGTGAGTGGGCGGAAGATTGGGTGTGAAGCAGCTGGATTGTGTAAGATGGGTAAAAATCTGGCCCTGTTCAAACGAAGAGCAGCACTTCCACTGAATTTGGCAGGGCCAAGACTACCCATGATATTTTGAAACAGGGTTAATGGGCTTTGGGCTGTCCAAAGAGGTGCTGGCAAAGGAGGTAATTATGGCTTTCATCTGTGTCTGTCACTCATGTCAGTGTTGTCTCCATGCCATGTTGGTAGTAAGGCTAAGGTAGGTGTAAGTGCAGAGGTCAGGAGGTGTTCTCCTGGGTCAAAAGTAGGTAGGATTTGTAGGAATATAGTCTTCTGCACAGTTGGCACTCCTGGGTTATATTCTGGAAATAGGAGGCTTCTGTAATTGTTAGCTTCTGGGGATGTAACAATATCTATTTGGATTGCGGATTGGCAGCCCTTGTGGTGAAAATGTCTTGTTTTGTTTGCAGAGGCAGAGTTGGTCACCACCCCAAAGAATGAGGCTGCAACCTGTTCTTCAGCGTGAAGATGCCACCAAAACGCATGCCTGTGGTTACTTCAGAGCAGGCTATTGCCATCTGGGCAGCCAGGCAGCTCCTCCCAAAGACCACCAAGCACAACTGAAGTAGCAGAAAGAAATGCATTTTTTTTTGCGCAGCTTGCAATGGGAAGACCTCTTTTGGACCAGAGCGACATCTCTTCCAAAACACACAAAGCCCAGTAAACTGAAGAGCCTGGCAAGAATGGCACTTCCCTTCTCTGCCAAGCCTCCTGGTTCGTTCACTTGAGCTGCGTGGTTTGGGTAGGAAACACAAATATTCCTCGGTGTCGTAGCTTTGGGCTGGAGATACTCTGCATGAGGCAGAGCTTCTCACCGTGCATCATTCTTTCCTCACAGTTGTTCAAGGAAAGATTTCAGTTTTGCCTTGATTTGGAACAGAACCCGTTGCTGAAGCTTGAGTTTTTTCTTTTATTTTTTTCTTTTTCTCCCCCCCCCACCTTTTTTTTTTTTTCAAGACTGAATTCTTGTTGTTCAGCCAGTCCTCACTCTCCGGAGGGTACAGCAGCCCCCAGTCAGCTCCAGGTCTCCATTTCCACATAGGACCTATCTTTTAGGACCTGTGTGCCTTTTTCATAGGGAATACCTTGTTCTTTGTGCTCCAAGACAGATACAGAGTTCAGATGGGATTTCTGGGATGCTGCACAAATTTGTTCCAATCCTCAATAGATTGCGAGGACGGCCTTTGGCTGTGAAAAATGCTCACCCCTCTGAATCCGGGTTTATTGGCTTCCTGAGTGTTTTATGAGGATTCAGTGCTGCATTTTCTTGGGATTGTGTTGAATGGGTACCTGAGTTACTGGTGTAGATAGATGGAAATTTTTAATGACTGGTGTGTGTGGTTTATAGCTGTTTTTGTGCATATTTTCAATAGCCACAACGGTTACGCCCATAAACTGAAAAAAAACACACTCTTTCCCGTCTGCTGGATTTTCTTTCGGCTCATGTATATTCTTGTTTATTCTGCTGGGCTTCCAAGATGGAAGTTTGTACAAACATTTTAAAGTTTTGAGAAACAACAACCAGAGGCAAAAGGAGAAAAAGAAAAACAAGGAGCAGGGCGATCGTCTCTCAAGTGGGTCTGTGCATCCTTTGCTTTATCGTCCAGAGCTTCAAGCTGGCATCAATTTTTATAACACTTGGGAGATGCGGAAGCTCCGATTTGCTGCTCTGCGAATGAGCATGACATACTGCTTCTTTCACGTATATTCTTTGGAATCCTTCCCCTGGCTGCATAGCTCCATGTTTCCTGCAGATTATATACATATGAAGGAAATAATCACAGCAGATGCCACCCAGATACCTGTGGGTGATCAGATAGCCCAACTTGCTTTACGGCTTTAGAAAACCCTGAGTCAGGTGTTTGCTATCCAGAGATGTTTCCTGAAAAAAAAAAAAAAAGAAATAATTTCTGGGGTTTGCACACCCAAACTTGTTTAATCTCTTGTGGCTTTTGCTGCAGTCCCCAGGGACACAAGGACAAGGGCTAAGGGGAGTGTGAGGAGGGAGGTGGGTGGCAGGAAAAGGCTCTCCAGCTGGCATAAAGGGCTGGGAGTCCTCTTGTGAGCAGACGAATTTTATACAAAAAGGAAAAGCAAGTGGAGCTTGTTGATCTAGTTTGCCGCTTGTGCCTGATCTAGCAGTATCTGCAACATCCATTGAAAGTAGAGTTAATACTATTTTGTATAATTCTTTGATTTCCATAAGATCTCCATTGGCCATGCTACCTGTGCAGGGAGCCAAGCATGCCAACGACTTTTTGATAGTAACTTTAAGCTGCAAAAATAAAGCTGCACTGCAGAGTGTCTGATTTTCACAGTGAACCACCCCAGCTGCAGGTAGATGTTGGCGTTAGCCAAGGATGCTGGCTGTTACGGTCCCCAGAATCTCACTCAAGTATTAAGGGGCTGCTTCCCATCCTCTGCAGGTTTCATGCAGAGGGAGTTTGGTGTGGCCACGACATGGCAGAGGCCAGATTCCAGCTGGAGCAACCCTGCTGGGCACAGAGGAGGACCCGCTGCTGGTGGCAAGGGCACGGACGGACCCGAGCGCTGAAAGGGCGCAAACAAAATAGCTGAGCGGCACAGAGCCACGTCCGATGGGTTGCAGCTGTCCCTCCGCCTCCCGGCCGCCCCCGCCCTGCTCCAAATGTAAATCATCACCCTTTTCCCTTTTAACATAACAGTTGTGTCATTTAAAAGCTCAAAGAGCTGAGAAAAAAGTCTACTTGTTTAGAGAAACCATTAAAACAAATTATGAGCATTTAATAAATGGGGAAAACTGTCTGTTTGTCATAACACAGAATTTTTCCTTTAAATATCCAAACAACCGCCCAAAAGGTTACTCGTAGATGGGTGTGTATGGGGGACATTTCCAGGGTCAGTCTGCACCGGGGTCCTCACTGTGAGCCTTTGGCCCAAATCCCGGCTGTAGGCAGCACGGCTGGGTCGAGGTCTGGGCTGGGGTGCAGCCGAGCTCGCTGCAGGGCTGGCGGTGCAGCTCTGCCTCCCCTGGCCCCACGGTGCCCATTGCCTCTGCCCTGGCAGAGGAAGGATGCATGCAAACAGCAGTTTTTTAAAGCATCCATGCGCTTCTTGAATAAACAGTAGCTTGGCGACTGCGTTTGGAAAGCAGTTGGATGCTTTTCTCGCTCCTCATATGCTATTTCTCTTTCAAAACATTTCCTGATCCCTAGCTCCTTCCTCAGGTTGTGGGAACGTTCAGGTTCGGATCTGCAGTGTGTGGGCTGGCCCCTCTCCAGTTGTTTAACAGATGATTGCTTTGAATAGGATTATCTCGGACAGGCGGAGAATCATCTCCGCAGCGCCAGGGCCGCCTTCGCCCTGGGAGGGGGGAGCGAGCGGGCTGCGCTGCGAGGTGCCGGGCTCACCTCGCTGGCAGGGGTCTCCTCCGGGCAGCTATTCCAGCTCTGGAGCTGCCATCTGATATTTAACAGCTATTAAGTCCTTGGTCCTTAAGAATGATTGATTACTGGCTAAACCTCCTTCTAATGAGCCTCTTTACCTTTAGGAACTAGCAAAGTTTGGGAGAAAACCTGTTTTGTGTCTTGCTGTTGGGTGACTCAGGAGCCTGGAGGTAAAGAAAGAAGTCCTTAGCTCTTAAGTGCACAACATTTTGTTCAATCACAGGATTTTAAGCATGAGGCTGCCAAGCTCCTTGCCATTGCAAGGCTGGTGTCGCATCCCTGTCACTTCTGACGGTGACCAGCCAAGCACTCCAGGCACTAGTGCCATACGCCCTGTGAGGAGGTTGACCAGCTTGGTGGAGGTTTCTCAGCTTGTGGCTGTCACCCCTACATAATGCTTCGGTGGTTTGCCTCAAATGCTCGGACCTGGCAGGTTGTACGAGGTGGCCGGCCACCGAGGGGACCAGGTTGTGTGCCGCTGTCAGGGTTTTGCTGAATTTGTGTAGATCTGTGAACTGGGAGGTGGTGATTCCTAAGGGCCCGTTTCAAGACTTCTGTGCAGGATTCATGTGGAATGAGCCCTGTGAAGACCAGGGTGAGAAAGAGCCAGAGAAAGAGCCTTCACCCCAGAAGGTGATCCATGGGCAAGGGCAGTGCCGGGAGCAGGAGCCAGCACTGCTCAAGCAGAGCAGCCAGGAAGAAGCAGGGATGAGGAAAGCCAAATAACCCAGATTTAGGATGAGGACAAAAGATAAGGCCTGAACAGGACTTTGGGCTATGCGAATCGAGGGAAGAAGGGGCAGAATCAAAGACATGCCAGAGGGACAAAACAAAAAGGTTTTGAAAGATCCTCTGTGTGCATCCCGAGCACAATGCTAATCACAGCTCAATTACGGGCTTTGGTGGGCAGGTGGAGCAGAGGTGGCTCTGCTCCCTGATATGCTGTGTGCTTGGACATCCAAGGGCTGTGGGGACTCCTCTCCTCCTGCCCTGCTTGCTGGCCACAGGCTTGGTCCCAAATTACGGTGTAAAGCATTTTTCTCCCTCGCATCTCCCTCCTGTGAGCTGAGCTGGTTCTGGCCCAGCCCTCCATGTCCAGCTAGCTTGAATTTGGCATTTGGGATAAAGCAGTGTGGAGACATAATCAGAGAAGGGCCTCACCTAAAAATAAAAGCACAATCGAGAGATGGTGATTCAAGGGGACACTGCCTTTGGGCGCACCCTGTCCCCGGTGTGAATATTAACTCCCTTAATGAGAGAGGTGCTGGGTCAGGCTCTCCATGTCAGGCTGATAATGAGCATTTTATTACCTCCCTATCATTAAATATGAAGAAAACCCTTTTCTTTTAACCTCTTTGGTTCTTTAATCTTGGAGTCCTCCGCGGTCCGATGTGTGAAGACTTTTCTTTGTGAATCGAAGGAGAATTCTCCAGCTTCTCTCCCACAGGTTTTAATCCCTTCTTTTGTTTCACCATGTGGTTGTGTAAGCAGTTCCCTTGAGAACAGGGCTCCAGGAATATGTAATTAAAGCAAAAGTTTGGCACTAATAAGTGATCTTATCACTTTGTTAGGCTTTTTCCAGGTCTTTGTGTGATATTCCTAGGCTGCCCATTTGAAGATTTAATTACAAGGCCCCCACAATAGAACCAGGGCCTTGGATGGTTTTAATTTTTTTTTTCCATGGCACATTATATCATGTGTTATGATGCTCTGTGCACCAGGTGACCTAGGAGGGGCTGACAACCCTTCAGGACCGTCACTGACAAAGCTGACGCTGCAACAAGTGTTTTTGCCATGAGTAATTACGGAGGAGAAACTCCTCGTCAAGCCCTAACAAAGCGAGTGCTTGGGCCCCAGAACGGCCCTCACCGCGTGCTGGAGCCTGCTGGGGACCGTGGGCAAGAATACAGGGGAAAGAAAGCCAAGGCATGAGAAAAGTGTTGCTGCCAATGAGTTCTCCTACGTCTCGTGTTGCTCAGAGTGCTGAGCCCCTTCCTCCACCGTCGGCAAGTGGTGGAGATGTGGCTGTGGTGACCCCCGTGGGGTGGGTTGCCCAACGCAGGTTTCTCCGTGGGCTGAGCCTCCCCATTGTTCAGCCCCGAGCCCGAGCCCGGTGAGGGATCAGGGAGCAGCCCTCGCCCTTGAGAAGCCTCGGGGCCTGAGTTGACTAGGTGTGAAGCTGTTTAAGCACTTCAAGATAAAGATAAGATATGGAGATTTTTTAAAATGCTCTTAGAAGCCTGTAATCTACTGAAGAGCATTCTAGGCAATGGGTTACGTGTGCTTAGGATGGAGCTGCAACTGATAGGAGATCGCTGTCTGAAAAAAAACCCTCCTTTGAGCGGTCTCCACATCACCCAAAGCACCTCTGTCTCTTTTGGGGCCTAAATAATGTTGACAGCTGACCAGCAGCTCCTCCCCAGAGGACGTGCAGCACGATTCAGGGTGATGCGAAACACGAGAGCAGTAACTCAGGGCAGGCATTGGTGTGATGTGGTGGGATGATTACATGGTGGCATGGCAGCATGTGCAACCTGGTGTTTTTCAAAACCCCAAAGCATGTACTCGCTTTTTTTTTTTTTAAGAGATGATATTTTTCCAACCTTCCTCTCCTTTCTAGCTCGCCATTCATGATGGCTGCTGCCCAGGGGGCTGAGGGTTGGGCACGAGAGCCGGGCTGCCATGAGCAGGGTGGGAGATGGAGGTGGTCAGCTTTCAACCTCTGGTAAGACCAGAAGGAGCCACCAGCAAGGAGCAGGCAGGAGTACAGGCTTCAACCACGATCCCCCTGTTAGATAATATTTTCCTCAGCGCAACCAAGCTGTGTTTTACCCTTTTATTATTCCCTTACTCCATAAAATGTCAGAGAGCCCTCTGCATATCTGAAGTTTTCAGCTCTCAAATATTACGCAACCCGCGATGGAAAAGGGCTTTTAAACCCATGTTTGCTCGAAAAAGCTTCAATCTCTCAGCACAAACTGCCCCCGGGAAACCCTTCCCCCTCTTTAAACAGCAAATCTGTCTCAAGAGCTTCAGCAATGCCAGCCCTATCTCTGGGCATGACAGTCGGTGGAAAACGTTCTGCTTTCCGTTTGCCAGGTGACGTGGGGTAAGACCTCGCTGTTGTTCTCCTCCATCCCCTGCTGATTGACGCCCTGCAATGCCCTGGCACACTGCTGCGCACCTGAGCCCCGAGCAGGGTTGTGGAGCCCCATCCCCGCGCTGTGCTCGGGCAGAAAGCGCTTGGTCTGAAAGTCAGGTGCTAACGAAATAACAACCGAACGGAGATCAGCATACCCTCACGGTGTCATTTTCAGGTCTCATTTTGTTGTTTTTCTGCCCTCTTGGAATGCTGCTCCATTTACTAACTTTGTATTTGCTTTGCTCCCAGCTTGCTTACCTATCATCACTAATTACAGAACAAACAATTGCAGTAATACAGTAATGAATAGCAACCTTTTGGGCTTTTTTTTTTTTTTTTGGTAGGTGCACCTGGTTCAAACATTTAAGATAAACAGGAGTGACTTTCCAGTTCTCTTCTCCTCTGCCCAGCAGCAGAATTTCCATCAATTTGTTTGGTGCCAGTGTGAGCCGTCATCAGCAGGCTTTGCCAGGTAGGCAGAAGGGAAGGTTGTTCTGAGATCTCCTGTAAACACAGTTCAAGGGTTGCTGCTGAGCGCCATCCCCTTCCATTTTTGATTTCGCCCTCCCCTTGAATTTGTGCTGGCATCACTGTGAGCAGCCCTTTGTGACCCCAGTGCAATCCACCCTGAATTACTGTGGCTTTGGCTGAGCTGAAGCTCCTTGCAGCAAGCCTTAGTGGCACTCCACATTTGCAATTTCACCATTAGATCAGAAAAAGGAGAAATCCAGAGGAGAGCCTAAAACCTTCCCTGTACCAGTGCCCAGTGCAGCACAGCGCTTTGGTTAGGGACAAGCACAGCTTCATTGATTTCTCTGCTGCTCTGTGTAAACTTCTGCATTGACACAAGAGTATCGCTTCGATCTGGGTTTAGGATTACAATGGAATAAAAAGCAACGTAAATCCACTATTAAGTGCATCAATAAAAGCATCTCACAAATGAAGCTTAAGTAAGCCTTAAAATGTACCTGGGAATAGGAAATTGCCTATTGAAAACTAAATGAATGTTGATATAAGGCATTTAATTAAAATGGAATTAGTGTTTCAGTTAATCTTTCTGTATTTCCTTTCGCTGCTTTACATGGTTGGGCAGATGCATGCCTCTGCCTGGACTGGGAATGACTCTGGCTGGGGACTGGCTCCCACCTCGGGCCTCTGCAGCCTTTCTGATGGGTGTTCTGAACAACAATATGATTCAGGAGAACAGTTCACTTTTTTTTTCTTTTTTTTTTTTTTAATTCTCTTGTACTCTAATGATATCCATGGCCTCCTGCCCTCTGGAGTTTCTAACACTTCCGACAAGCAGCTGTACAATTCTGCTGCAAACACACTTACGGGGAGGTATGATTTGTTGAATGGAAGCTACCTGGGAGTCACCTGCTGAGCTGGTTTGATGATATTTTGGTGTGGCACCACCTAGGGATGCACTAGAATAAATCCAGACCTACTTTTTGAGGATGCGAGCATCCACCATTTGCATGACTGTAGAGAACCACCCTCTCTGTCTATTGAAAAGGACCATTAAAATTATTTCCAACTCCAGAAATGATAAAAACATAGGAAACAGGCCTCAGAAAATTGTGAATCTGGCTCAGAGGTGTTGAGCTCCTCCACCAATAGTAGAAGGAAGGTGTTTATAACTTGTATTCTCATTCCTGAGCCTTTAGCTTAGAAGCATAGTGGTATTTTCTGTAGCTGACTTGGCTGAAAATGTTCCTTTGAAGACAGGAAAAATGCACTGCTCACCTCTCCATGTGACTCCATCTGGGGATTTAAGAAAAATGCCAAGTATTGGTGTCACTCAACAGGGGCATGGCAGCAGCTGGGTGCAGTGTGGAGGATTGGGAACAATGCATCTGGCAGATGCTATCTGCAATCAGCTCTCAGGCAAACGGGATCACTCCTCTTGAAATGATGGGGACCAGGTGGGGAGGTGCAGCACTTGTGCAGTCCATCATATGGGCACCTTCAGCATCCATCACCTCCTTTCTGGGACTTGCCTCCTGCTCTCCTAGGGCTCACACTGCAAAAGCGTGAGCCAACAACAGAGCAAAGGCAACAAAAGAGAAGGTTTCCACTGCCTTCCCAATCCCAGGAGAGTGTAAAATGCTTCAGGAGAGCCAGCTTGCAATGCTGGGCTGTGGGACAGGTCCCTCCCTGCAAACTGGGTGTTTGTCACCGGGACTTGAATGGCGGGGACAGGCTGGAGCACTGCATGGGGATGCAACCCAGAGGGAAAGGCTGCCTGCCCAGCCTGCAGCACCAGCATCTGCAGCATGCCGATTAACAGACTGCACCAAGAAAGAGCAGTCTGGCACCTTCTGCAGATGGAAACACCCTGCCAGACTCCTGGGATTAGGTGGGATCCTGAGGCTGGTGAGGACATGCTGAGGGCAGGCACCGCGAGGTGCAAGGGCAGGATCTGCTCTCCTCGGTGGCCATTCCCCCACACACCAGGAGTGGAAATTTTGCATCGTGCTCAGCTCGTGGCTCCAGCTCACAGGAGCAATGGGGTATCCTGCTGGGCTGCCTGTGTGCAGAAAGAAGGGGTCTGGGTGTCAGCATGGGGCTCAGGGTGCTCCTCTCCCACCTAGGGGTGCCCACTGGGCTCAGCAATGCAGGGGCGAGGGGCACAGCAAGCGACTGCAGGCACCATTTATATGTCAGATAAGCTGCCCAGAGAGGAGCGGGGAACTTCTGGAAATTTTAGACATCTGGAGAACTTTAATGCAGAAAACACAGATGTTTATGGATGTTTGCTGCAAGGTCAGTGAGAATTGAACATCATCATTCCGTGCTTGGGCATCTAAGTCCTTCTGCAGATTTCTTGGCTCCACTGTTCTCTTCTGCAATGGCAGGGGAATGATTAGAATTAGGGCAGCATGCGAGCTGCTCAGGATAAATGGGCTTGCTGCATCCACATGGAACAAATCTTTCTGCACCTCACTTTCCTTGTAATTAAGAGTAACCTATTAATAATTCCAGAGTTGTTGGGAAGATGATTAATGTGTGGCCAAAGTCTGAGTCTTACGCATGAAGTTGCATAGGAGTTCAAAGTACTGTTACTGTCATTTTATCACTCACTACATCAAAGCAATTAATTCATGTTCTTCTTCACACATTGACTGGCAGATAGGCTTTTTACATGTTGATTGGCAGACATTCTACATCGGATATTAAATAAAGCAAATTATAGCTATGGTGCATTTCCTATTGTTTTGTGTGAGAGCAAATCTCCCCATTTGGACACAACTCAGGCAAATGAGATATAATGGAGATATTTCAGCAAGAGGCGGAGTGCGACTTCCTCAACCTGGATAGACTGTGTTGGGGAAAAAACAACCTGAACCAACACTTCTGAAGAGGTAAGAATAGCAATAAATAACCGGTTTTACTTTTCTCTTTTGCAACTCCTATTTCAAATTCTCTCTCTCTCTGACAGCAGCTGACTCAGCAGGGTCTGCACCCAGCCTGAGCACCCCTCGGTGCTGCTGTGGCCATGGCTGGGGCACGAGGCACATCCCCAGGGCTGCGAGCACTGCAGGGAGTGGGGAGGGAGCGAAGGAGGGGCTGCAGTGGGGACGGACCCCAACCGGTTCCAAATGGGAGCTTTGAGCTCACGCTATCCCTTTGCCATTTAGTAACAATACCGCCTTTTGCTTCCAAGTAAGACTTAGATAGGATGCATTCAAAATGTTCCCCATTAATTAGGCATAAAAGTTAAGCCTTCCTTTCCTCCCCGGGCCCATGGAGCTGAGGGCACCAGGCTCCCCGGCCCGCGGTGCGAGGTGATTTACTGTAGCCCCAGCACAAGTGGTATTTTCTGGGGCCGCAGCACATAGACACGCCATTGATAATTCTGCCTTTGTTTTGATTGCTTCCAACTGCAGAATGAGGGAGACTTAATTGGCAGAAATGACCTCATTCCTGGCTTGATTAAGGTCTCCATATGTGTTTTATAAATAAAGTAGTCTTTTCAACTGTTTTATCACTTGGAGGTTTCAGCAGACTGAATATGATTTATGGCGTTTTGCCTCTTTCTGCGATCAGGGACGACTTCTGATCAGACAGCTTCTCGCAGCCGTGGCCGGGCGCATCGCTGCCTGCACCAGCTCTGCAGCGGCATGGATGAGGCTTGCCCCAACAGCAATTGCAGGCGTTGGTTGCACTGGCTGCCGTTTGAACTCCCCCGCTCCCCTTCTTGTTGTGTTATAATAAAGGAATAAAACAAATCCATGCACTGAATCGGGCTTGCAGTGATTATTTGGGCTGCGCTGTGCGGGTCTCCCCATGTTGGGAAAGGCTCTCACAGGGGAGCCCCAGGGCATCTCCATCCCAGCAAGCTGTCAGACCAAGGGCAGGGGCTGAAGACAAGCACCAGCATGGGACACAGGACATGCCACCGAGTGCCCCTGAATGCCCCCGAGTGAAGTCAGAGCCAGAGGAGGAAGGGTGGGGAGAGGTGGGATGGTGCAAGCCAGGTGCTAGGCCGTGAAACCTGGCATCATCTTTTTGAAGACACTGTTAGACAAGCAGCTATGGAAAAAGGAGTAAATACAAATAAAATCAAGGCCTTGTATGTCAGACACTCTGCTTACTCCACTCCACATCATTTCAGGTCTCTTTGGTTCCATGCAGCAGTATTGCTTAATCCGAGCTTTCAGAAGTCATGAGCAAGGCTTAAAAATAGAGCTAAGAAATGTTACATAGCAGGTTCTGTTATTTGTTCTCTGAAGGCTGAACATTTAGTACTTGTGTGCATAAGCTCTTCATGAAGGCTAGAAATGTGTTAAAGGAAAAAAAAAGAAAGCTTAAATTGTTAGGTTAAAAACTGATCCAAGCTCTAAATCACCAGGAAATATGGACAACTCACAATAAAATGTTGAGAATTGAAAATATTGTTAGACTTTCAGAGGGATAAAGAGAGGAGGTATATTTAGCGGGATTCTTGTGTCTTAGCATTTGGTATTCTGAATTGCCTAGAGAGAAACATGCTGATTTCCTCGGATTACTTGATCATGGTTCACTGAGTTCAGGTTTTCTTTCCTTTCTTATTTTGTCACTAATTCAGTAGCAGAGAATATTCTTGTGAATGAATTCACACAGCTAAGCACATCTTTCAAGAGAAAGAATATCTTTTCTGTCAAACATCATTTCCTATCTGAAATACAGGCCAAAAAAAAAAGTGTTTTTTTTTTTTATGTCGTTGTTAGCCCTGAATTTTTGAAAAACAAGCAAAATAAGGAAGCTGGCCTGAAACAGCTGGATGCAAAACTGTGCACGAAAGGATCTGGGGTTTTGTGGCTGAGCAGATGCAGCTCCACAACCGGGTGGGGGGGCATCAGGAGGGGCTGCTCCAATGCCCCAAGCTTCAGCCGGCTCAGTGCAAAACACAGCCAAAGCATGGGGCCCCGTCCTGCAGTCAGGTCTGCGAGAAAGGTGCTGCCCCATTAGTGCTGGTCCCAAACAGGGGCTCCAATGGCCAGACGTGTCTGGTTGTCCCCACAGCTGATGTCTGTGATCCACCCAGACACCAGATTTCGTGCCGAGTATCTCCCCTCCCCACACAGCAGTTTTTCTGCCCCTTACTCAGCTAGCTCCATCCAAGCAAAACATCCTAGCTCAACCCCAATTTCCTTTGGGAACAGAGGGTCCATAGCAAGGATCAGTGGGGTGTCTCACTCTGCTGTCTCACGCTTTGGTGCTTTAACCCTTCCTGCTCGCTACAAGCCATCGAGGCAGCACAGCCTGACAGCTTCTGCCCAGGTTTGTCTTGGGGATGGAGAGGTGGGAAGGTGACATGGTCAGAGACAGGACACTACTGTGGCTGGTGCCACAGAGCCAGGTGGTGCTTCCCCCAACGGAGGGAAGGCAGGGGCACCGCCGTCAGGTTTTCCACGTGCCTCTCACCACAAGGCATGCTGGAGGGAGCCAGCTGACGTTGAATGCAATCCTCCCTTTGTGGCTGGCGGGGAGAGAAGCCCTGTGTTATTTCTGTGCTGACGACATATCCCCAGGAAGGTTGTTTTGTTGCTGGCTCTCCTTCCCTTAAAGGAATGGCGCCGTGTGGAACCCGAGGTCCCTTTGAGGCCAGGAGCTTTGGGTGCGAGGTGAAACGAAGCACGCTCCTGCCCTGCTGAGGTGGGAAGGGAAAACTATCCAAAGAAATCTTTGCTTTTTCCTCTTTTGGAAGTTATGACAGTAGCTTCTCTGCAAGCAGCAAACACTGACGGCAGCCCTTGGGAGCTGTGTGCTTGCTGGGAGGAGGATCACGGACCACACCAAGGAGTTCCAGCTGGAGTTTTGTTTCTGAGTAGCAGGGGCTGGTGCCAGGGTGAGTAAGGGAGCACTCCTGAAAGTCACCGCTGACACAGCTCCTCGCAGACGTCATGGAAGGATGCTTTTCCTCCTCCATGCTGCTGTTTGCAAGCAGGATAAGGTTACGACGATTTTCAGCACTGGCCGTTTGGCTCAGCAGGGCACTGGTCCTCCTGGGTCAGGATGCCCACCAGGGTGACTGTCACACCACGTGTCAGGGGCAGGGGGACATCTCCTGGCGATTGATACAGCCAAGTGAAAAACTCCTAAAAGTGCCCCTCCTCAGCTGGGGGGTGAATGAGGGGGACTGGCATGAAGGGCAGGAGCGCTGGGCTCTGGTTGCTTGCTGGCTCCCGCGCCCGTCCCCGCCTGCAGAAATCTTGGTTGTCCTCCTCTGGCAAAGGTTAACTGCTCCGAAAATGGACGGCCTATTGATTAAGGTTTGCTGGACAATTCGTGTGCCTGTCCCATGTGGATCGGAGAAATATTCTGTCTGGCTCCTGCCCTCCATGCCGGAGCCGCTCTTTATTCAGACGTTTTCTCCCGAGAAATCTGGGGCGAGGGAGTCTGCCTGCCAGGGTTGTGAGCTGAATAACAATCGGTAAACCCCCCTCGTGCATCAACTCCTGCTCCCGCTAGTGCTGTTCCATATTCTCTGTGGCAGAAACATTGGAAACAGATTTTCTGGGTGTAGAAAAAAGAAAAATTGAGCAGCCGTCGAGATGCCAAATGACAGAACACATTTTCCTCGCACAGATAACGTTTCTGATTTTGTTAACGAACACCCAGGTTTCCCTGAAACCTCTAACCATTGCAGAGTTTTTATAATAATGTTTGCATTAGGCTTCTGGTGGGTTCAGGCTCTCGGAATTATATTTGAGCTTCCTTAGCTTTCAGCACCATTAAGCATGTTTTAAAAACACATTAAAAGGAATATGTCAACTTAGTTTAGGCTGAAATTTAACTTTGGAAAGGAAAAGAATAGTGGTCAAAAGATAGAATTTTACAAAATGCAAATAACATGGAATAGTTTTCGTTAAAGAAAAAGATAAATAAAGTACATTATTCCAAAATAAGTTCCTTTCTAATTTTTTATTTTTTTTTTTATCGATAGACTTGGCAACTCAAACACATTAGCTTTGTACTCACAAATGAGGAATTAACTGGAATTCAACTGGCTCCAGGTGATGTGAAACAAAACAAAACTTCTCGTCTTTATGAAATAAAAAGCAAGAACACTGAATAATAAAAAAAAACAAACACAAACCAAAAACAAAAAGAAAACCACCAGAAGCACCTGCAAGTTTAACAGAAACACTCAGTTGAAACATGGTTTATTTCTTTGGCAAAGAAAGGAAAATTTCCTTTTATTCAAACATTTCTACCAACCAGAAGACCCAGACCGTCCCTGGATTTCGGGGTTTTGGCTCCAACCTCCAGGGGATATTACCAAGAAGCCCAGCTTCTCAGCTGTAGGTGTTAGACCCCGGCTGTCCTCCCCAGCTCCGTGTCAGTGTGTGCCCGTGCTGAGCTCAGAGCAGGCCACTGCTCTTCACCACTGACTTCTCCTCTCTCAGGAAATGATTGTGTGAAATCCCACATTTTCTATGGCTCCTAGGGCAGCATGGGTGGTCACGGTGGAAGACGAGACAATGTTAAGGAATTAATAGTGGTACAAAGCCTCCAAGAAGTCATCTAGAGGCCTTGCTGCACAATAGGCCCATGGCCTCCAGGCCCCAAAACACAGTCTCCTTGGAGACTTGGTGCACCCTTCAGTGGCTGCCCTTTGCTTGCGTTCTTCTTTAAATCTAGCAAAAGGCAATGTAATAACTGATAAAACATGCACAGGCTTGCTTCTTCTCTGCATAATGCCCCTGGCTTTCTGTTTGTTTCTACATCAGGCCTTCAGGTGTCCAGGCCGCCATGGAAGCAGGAAGGGCAAGGCCTAACCATCGAGCCCTGTCAGGGCTTTTCATCAGAGACCGATTTTTGTAACCAGCATAGTCAACAGCTCCCTGTTTGCTGCCCTGTATATGGCTTAATATGGGAAACACAACACGGTCTGCCAAGCTCTGTGTGCTACCATGTATGGAGAAAAGGAGTGACTTCCCCAAAGCAGGGGCATAAATTCTGCTTTCTACGTATATGAAGAATAAAAAAAAGATAATATGAACCTCCAGCCCTCGCCTTGTTTTGGTCAGCAGTATAGGAATGCCTAGTTACAAATAAGAGAAAATGTGCTTTCCACAAGATAAGAAGAGCAGCAGTGTATACTGATTTGGGGGAATAAGCTTTTTCCACACAGAAAGATCTGCAGCTGGAAAATCACTTTGAATGTAGTTGAAAGGCAAGAATAAAATAATAACAAAGACAATATTTTAAAGTCCCTAAATATATATTTATCTAATCCTAGAAATTCTGGTTAAGTTTATAATAATAATGATAATGATAATAATAATGGGAAAAAGATAATTCTGGAAAAAAAAAGGATAATAATGTTGAAAAATAATTCAGAATTTACACAAAATGGTTTAGTGTTAGCTCCTCTCAGAAATCTGGCACTGTCAGAGCATACATCTTAAATCACCAGGTTGGGAATAACTGAGAGTGGGAAGACTGGTTGTGGTACTGCCTGTTCAAATTTCGATGTGCATCCTCCCTGAAGCATTACTGAGAGGAACTCGAGGAGGGCACAGAGCTTGGCTGCCTCTGTGCCATGCAACCAAAGGTGGATGGGCCAATGTGCTGCTGTTGTTCCCCAGTTTGCTTTTCAGTTGAGAGAAAATGTCATGTCCTGTGTGCTGCAGGTTGTGGCTACTGGAAAAAGCTGAGAAGGACAGAAAACTCTTCCCTTCCTCAGGGATGCTGCGACACAGCGCAGAACGCAGCTGCATGCCCAGGCAGTGCTGAACAGAGAGGGAGGTGGCTGCAGCTCCAAAAGCACTGCCCAAGAAATGCAATATTAAAAAAAAATATATTAAAAAATATTTTTAAATGCTGTGATATTTTCTTAGGCATGAACAAATGAGGAATCTCCACAGAGATGATCTCAATTTTTTCTTTTACTAGTTTAAATAGCTTGATCTAAATTTTTATCCAAATTTGAGCAAAAATAGTTCTTTGCAGGTCTTTGAATGTACCTGCCAAGCTGCAGCCAAGGGGAGGGATTTTGTATTAAGCTATGGCATTGGAAACCTTGGTCCTTAGGGAAGAGAAGACGAACTTAAAAAATCTTCATTCCCATGTGTTTACACAACAGACCCTAACAGCTCCAAGGGGGCCTTTAGAATTAATTGGGAGAGAGCTGTCTGCTGTAAAAAGTCCCTAAATACGTATTTCCCTAATCCACGCTGTGAGCACTGCTCATATTTTTGCCTGTGTCCAGCTGCCACAGCCCCGGGCTGCTGGCACCACGGGGGCTTGGCAGAGGGGCTGCCCCCCCCCGATGGCACCCTGCAGGGCGAGGGGTGGGTGCCCCCGCTGAACCTGGCCCCCCCAGCACCCTTCCAAAACCCAGTGCCGCCGTAAAGCAGTGCCTTCACAAGCCCAAAAAGCTGGTATGCTTTTTGCCCATTCCCACGTGTGACTTCATTAGCAAGGGGCTCGAATCCTCATTTACTGCCAAAAGATCTCGAGGCTTACCTTGGGAAGAGTTCAACCCAACTTCACAAGATGCTTTCTTAGTTAAACCCCAACATCTTTAAGCAGAACTGGAGTAATTTCCTGTTCCAGGGCTGGTTTTCACTCAGAAGCATCCCCAGTAACTCCTGCTGGTTGGATTTGGACTCACCTCTTGATTTGGGGAGACCAGTGACTTCAGCCCTGTGTATGCACCAGGACAAGGAGGTTCAATGGTCATTCTCATGGTCCCTTTATGCAAAAGAGAATGGGCAGCATTGTGTGGTCACTGAGGGGGACACTGCCTGACCGGAGCTGACAAACTTTGCTGAAGTGGCAGCATGAACGTCCACCTGCATCACACGTAAATATTGCACACATCCACACGGTACAGGAATTATTTTGTTACTTTGGTGCATACTTGTTCCACATAGCTGACATCCAAACTGAGCTAATGCTGCGCTGCAGAGTCTATAAAGAAATCTTTGCTATGACCTTTATTGAGGACTCTGCTCTTTGGGAAAAAACCTCTGTTCAGCAATGAAATGGTTAAATCAAAATAACAAGGGCGATTTATCTAGTAGCTTTTCCTGGCTATACTCAAGGGGGGCATATCTACCTATTTGTCAAGTCATTGACAATAGGCTATTTCTTTCTTCCTACCCATATGCTTTATTAAAGAAACACTTGACCTACCTGTCATATCAAACTGCTTCCTTTATCCAAAACAGAATAATATAGACATTTCCCTTAAGGGAATCCTGATGCAAATATATAAGGACAGGTTGCCAATTTGTTGAGCGTATTAGGGTACAGAAAACTGTCAAGGGAAACAGCTGTAATACAGACTGTTCTAACAAGCTCATTTTTCTTTTTTTTCAGTGGTACTTTTGGTCTCTCTTTAGTTTATATTATACGATTTGTACGTTACAATTTTTATGGACAGCTGTCAGCTGCAACCCTTCTTTTTCACTCTGGAAAAAAATGAAACCTTAAGATTCCTGGCTGTATCTCTGATCTATTGTTTAGTCTCTGACAATAACAGTCACAAAGCCTTCAACTGCAAATAGCTGTGAACAAAGTTATGGGACAGGGGAAGGAAAAAGGAGCAAAACTTGTGATGGAGAAGAGAACTCTCTGGCTGTGATTTAAAAGTCACGTATTTTCACATGAAGCCACTTAAATCTGTGGTGACACTTCCCATTTTCACCTGTCTACTTCTCTGTTACTGAAAGCACTCCCTGTCTTGCACTGGGAGAGTGGTCTGGGCATTAAGTCAATTCTGAAATGATGCAGAAAGGTCCAAATTTGGCGCAGTGTACAACCAAGCTTTGCTGGCTTTGCTGTGGCTAAGTGCTGGAAGTGGGAGCCAGGCTGCAGGAATTCAGGCTTCCTGGCGGCAGGGTGGTTAATCCTGAGCCACTTGGTCCCCAGCGCTGCTTTTGGTGCACGGGTCCAAAACGTCACTGGCTTTCCAGCAAGGCGTTTTGGTGATGTTGTGCAGACCCTCCTCAGGTTCGAAGTGAAATCCATAATTTTCAGCAACTGAAATCTCCCGAGACCAGAAAAGATTAAGAGCAAAATCCATATAATTAGAGGTCTACTTTGACTCGTGGACAAGGCAAAGGCTGTGCTACGGGAACAAAGAGTAGATTAAAGATGTCAGTCCTGTTTCACTTGGGCTGCTGCTCCACTGAAATCAGCAGGGTTACCCCGGGGATTAATTAGTCAATTTACGCTTGTTTGCATACAGGATGACATAGATCGTCAGCTGAATAAAAGTGACTCAGCAGGACAGAGCAAAAGTTCAGGCAGTGCAAGTCAGGGCAAGAGGGGAGAGAATTAACCTTGTCTGGACCGGGGCCACGGCTCGGGCTGATCTGGTCACCGTGTGGTAAGCATCACCCTGATCGTGTGCCTCCAAAAGTGACCTGTGCTGAGAGGGGACCACGGGCTTCTGCGCCTGATAAAGGTCAGAGTGCCCTAGGAAAATCTCTTTAAAGACACGTTTGTGTAGAGGAGGAGTGGAGCACTGGATCACCTCTTGAAAGTATGCCCAGCAATGGGCTGATATTGGGCTGAACTTGGTTCTTGGGGTGAACTTCTGCCCTCTTCCTACTCAACTTCCCAGCAATGTTTGGTTGGGCTCCTCAACTGTGTGAAAATTGATTCCTAATCCTGGTGTGGGAGCACCCAAATGAAGACAAACAGCAGTAGGTGGCATCAGAGATGACAACGTGTAGTTGCAGGGTGTATTCAGAGGCGAGGAGAAGATCCTAAGAGCATATCTGCAGCACCGAGCCTGGCTTTAGAAAAGGACAGACTAGTCTGAAGTCATTAATAAAATTTCCGTGGCAGATACTATCCAAGCTAGAAATGAAATGTTACCACCGCAGTTTACCAGAAGTGGTGCTGGCAGCAAATAGCTATGTATTCCCCCGGGATAGTGCAGAGAACAGGGGAGAGGGGCCGTCAGACACCGCTCTTCCGCTCTGGCTATGTAAATACACACAACCAGTACATGCTCACCAGCTGACGAGCATTTTCTGACAGAAGTGAAAACATTGCCTCGTTTTTGTACACATTTTGAGTCTGCAATGCATTTTCTGGGGCCAAACTGTAGCGCAGACATAGTGAGAAATGCAGACGTCGCTAGAACTGGAGCGGGGCCAGAAGCTTCTCCTCTTTTACCCTGCCACCGACACACATGATGACACTTAATGATCTCTCATCTAAATAGCGATGCGCTGGAAAAAAACAGACTCTGCTCCCCGGGGGGTGGCGTGGGGAGGAAGGCGTCAGCGGGCACGGCGTGCTCGGCGGACCCCAGCCCGCGCTGCAGCACAGGATGCCCTGAGCGTGCACAGCCCTGGCACGTGTCAGAGCAGCAGATGATAATAGGGGGCTGAAGGGGATCGGTGACAGCGGCAGTGATTAAACCTTGATCAAATGTTGGCCTGGGAGCTGTCTGCGTAAGTCACGGGAAGTGCCCTGTGGGCCAGATTCCCTGGAACAAGCCCACTGGGCTCCTGCAAGGATCTGAGTCCTGGGTCCTGGGCAGTAGCTCTTAATCAGCATCAGGCGACTATTTCCTGGGGGAAGCTTGGAAAGCAAGCACGTCTCGGTCTTGCTTTTGAAAAGCCAACAGAGGGGATTTTTAATGCTTTTTCCCAAAGGGCTTTCAGGTAGGGCTCATGAGATGTCCAGGCAATATTGGTGAAAACATTGATTTGGGAATTTTGTATTATGGAGAGGAATAGTTCAAATACTGCAGCATCCTCAGCAAAATCACACCATAAGCTGCTTATGTTGAAATGTAGCTCATTTGGTTTTAATTCATCCTGTACCATGAGGTTACAGCCTGTTTTAGTTCCTGCTTTCTTTTTAGCTGCTTTCTGTTACTTTCTTTTTTTTTTTTTTTTTTCCTTTTCTTCCTTTTTTTTTTTCTTTTTTTTTTTTTTTCTGGAGCTTGTGAATTGCAAGGTCAAGCTAAAGTCAAACTTTACCATTTCGGTGATGAAATGCAAGCAGATGTGGCTGTTTCATGTGACACGGCGCTGGGGTCCGTGGGTGGTGCCTGGCACCCGGGGCCGCATCCACTCCCTCGCAGCTCAGCGCCCTCCTTTCTGCGATTCGGATTTCAAAGCGGGTGCCAGCCCGGCCGAAGCCAAGCAGGGAGGCTGCTTTCAGCTCCAGCCCTGGCACGGAGCGCGGCGCCCACCGCCGCTGTCGGTGAGCATTACGAAGAGTGGAGGCAGGTGGCCAAGCTGCCACGGTGCTCTCCTTAATAACGTTTCATCGCATCCCAGCCTGGCTTTTTCGGGGCCATCAGCTCTGCCTGATGTCAAGGAGCTGCGTGGCACCACGCTGCCAGCTGGGTTGTGCGCAGCCTCCTTCGGCTCCATCACTTCCTGCAGATCTCTGCATCTTTCTTACAGGTTGCAACTATCAAATGGTACACGCTTGGCGGTGAGCAGGATGGAGTGTCCCACCGAAATAAAGCTGAATTAACTCCTGCTGGGGCTAGTGACAATTTTTTTTGCAGAGGTGATTGTACTGCTTGTTGCTATCATTGCTCATGCCCACTGGTGTCTCCTCACCCATGAAATAAAACGCTGGTTCCCATGGGATGAGGCACATGGCTCCAAGCAATCAGCTTCTGCAGTTCCCCTGCCCAGTCCTCCAACCATCTCTTGCTGCGGGCATTGCCTCGCATTTGCCAGTCATCGATGGGCTTCACCACCATGGTGCAAAACACCCAGGAAGTCCTCCTGTGCCTCTCTCTTGTGACAGAAGTAAAAGCACAACTCACAACCTACATGAGGTTGTGGTGATGGTGAAAAATACAAAGTTAGAAGCATTAGTGAGAATTAATGGATTTCTAAAGAAGTTTGAGAATTTGCCCTGGAAATTTTTCAACTCTTTTTTTTTTTTTTTTTTGTACATGGCTTGTCAACTGTTTGTAGAATAGGATGTAAAGCTTTTTGTTAATGAAAACTATTCAAGTAATGCACTGCAGCATATTCCTCCTTCAGAAAAATCACATCCAGACAATATTTTTCTACCTACTTTCATCCTTACATTTTTCTAGGTCTGGGCCAATTATTTTTTTTTTCCTATTTTAATCAAAAGACGTATTCCAAGCAGAATGCCAAAACCTCAAAATTCCTCTGAAAATTTACAGTAATCTCTAAATAGAGAAAAAAGGGAACGCCGGCTGGAGCCCTCTGCTTTGGTCACCACGGATGCTGCGGAGCGAGGCTGTTTTCCCCGCTGCCGCACTCTCCCCTGTCTCCCAGCCCCGTTGTTTCTCTCCAAGGCCCTTGCGTTATGTTGTTTTGTTTCTATTAGGATTAGCATGACCCACTTAGTGGTCTCAGAGGAAACGCTGTTTAAGTCTGAGGGAATGGCTATGTATACAGGCAGGAAAGATGGTGTCCCACGTTTTAGGAACATCATGGTTTTATCGCCGAGATGCATGGAGCTGGAGCGGTTTCCAGACATGTGTTTGTAATTTCTTGTTTGGTCTGCCTTGGTTCTGAGAAATGGTGCATTTTTTGATTTGCCTGCTGAAAGGGTTTCACACTTTCGGATGCCGGCGTTTGATTAGTTTTGATGATAACCACGGTAGTACAATTCTGACTTCCAGATTGCTTTCCAGCGTGACACTAAGCAGCCACCCATCTCCAAGGCTGCAGAAATTCACACGTGCATTTGATCTTTCCTTTTAATAAAGATGCAAAAAAGTGTAAAATACTTGTCACCAGGAAAAAAAAAAAACACATTTCTTGTCCCTTCATTTAGGGCAATGTCTGCTTTGCCTATCCTGATAAATAGGATGGGATCAATCAAGAACAGAGTAGCTCCAGCTCCTTCATTTATCGTCTACAGACACTAGTTATCTGCTTGATCAATTTTTACAAACTTTGTTCAATGAAGGGCTGTATTTGTCAAACATGTATGATTTAAAAGAGAGTTACTGGACTTTGGAAGGAAAATTACTGGGAAGTCTCACCAGAGATAACATAATATGAAGATGACAGAGAAGCGCAGCCTAGCATTTCCATCACCTTTTTTCTCTGCCTACTAATGGTTTTGATTCTCATTATTTCTCAAATGCCAAGAGTAAAAACCCTCCAGGGTACCAATTAGCTGTGCCCAGCCTGGATACAACTGCTCTCATCCAGGACATGTTTTGAGATGCTGAAGCTCTCTTTGGGAAAAGGCAATTTGTGTGCAGCTATGTTTGGTATTTTTCGAGGATTTCATCTTGTAGAGTAATAGAGAGATGGGCTTGCACTTAATTTAATTAAAAACAGAACTTCTTATTAACTGACTTTAAGTATAACCAATTACCATAAATGGGAACCTGGGATCTGTGTCTGTAGATCATTTTTATCTGCCTCACTTACATTTTATCAAGGGTTGTTACTTTCCTCAAAACAGAATAAGAAAGTGGTACTTTGAGTTTACTTCTGAATGAGCTTCTTGCCTTCTCTACAACCTTTTCCATCTGCTTTCACATTCTCTGAAACGTAGCCAGTTGTAACAATGACAGTGACAGAATTAATGGCAGCGTCCAACTACGTTTTCCATTTTAGTTGCTTAAGCGTACTGTATATTTAAGGCATATTTGCTGATTTCAAACAGAAAACATACATAATTTAATGGCCGAGGTGAAGGCATTTTGGGTCCCGCCTCGCCGCAGCTGCGGTGTCGGCAGCGCTGCGCCTGGTCCCTGGGCTCCGAGGGAGGTAGGTTGGTGATGCCGGGGCTCAGCCCTTCCCCTGCATTCACTGATCCTACTAGCCCACTCCCGAGGTGCTGCTCTCCCTGCTTAGGAGATTAGGAAGCAGATCTGCTAAGACGGGTGCTTTACCCACATGAATAGCTCCATTGAGTCCAACATGGCTATTAAGTGAGTTAAGTTCAATAATATATTAAATCTTTGCAGCGCCTAAGGCAACGTGGAGGAGGCTGTTTCAGAAGTCTGCCCTAGCCTTTCCCTCAGCCACAAAACTGTCCTTGTCGGAGCTGCTGCTCTCCCACTCCTAAGTCCTTGGGTTGAACGAGATTTCGCCCCATGCCTCGTGCTGATGTCGCAGCTCCCGGGAGCCTCCTGCCTCCTTCCATCACTCCCCTCTGTCCCAACGCATCCCTCCAGCCCATCCGCATTGCCTTGGCTTTTGTTTATCAGTGTTTTGTTGGGAGCAAACAAAAAAAAAGCAGCACGGAAGAGCAGCCCACTTCCAGTGCCCCTCTACAGCCAGAGCAGCTCCGGCTCACGTCGAATTGCAATACTGGCAAAAGCAACAGAGGGAGCTGCTGCCGGTGGCTGGGCTCCAGCAAAGCACTATCAGGCTGGACTTGCCTAATCCCTGGCAGCGATCTCCCCCACAGCTCCATCATTTAGGATTCCTTGAAATGGATTAAAAAAAAAAAAAAGAGAGAGAGAGAGAAAAAGCAAGGGCTTCAATGAGGTTTCTTTGGATCAATATTTAATGTGCTGGAAAAATTAAGAGAGTCAGATATTTGTAAAATTCCAAAATATTTTCTTAGCCTCAATATAAATATTTGTAGAGAAAGCAATTATTGTGCATAAGAATTTTCTGTTGTGCCTGTCTGAGTTCTTTTAGCGAAATGATTGCTTTTTTGGCCTATCCCTGAACAACTAAGTAGAGGTGATTAAAAACCTTCAAGTCCTTCAAATTTATTGTAATGTAACTATTTTTGAAAGCAGATTTAATATCAGCATGCTATTTATACTACCCGACAGCTAACATTTCAGAGACTATACCAATATATCAATGCCTGATGCAAAGCAGATTGCACTGAAGATGTACAAATGTATACAAGAAGAAAACTGCTTATATTTAATAAAGGATTGGGATATAAACATATTTTAATACAAGGGCAGAAATGGCTTTGAAATCACTGGGTTCCTACTGGTTTGCTCTGTGCACCTCCCTGGCATTTCTCTTCCATGTACATGTGCAGCCAGGAGTGGCAGAGACCCAAAACTCAGTTGCACCTAAGGGGGATTGCAAATGCAGCACTGGTGTTTCCCCACATGATGCAGGAGGCCGGCTTCTTCTGTGCACGTCAGGCTTGTTTGGATTCCAAAATGCATTTTTTGCTCCTGTCCTGCTGCACTTGCTGGCGCATCAGGTGCGGATGAAATGTGGCTGCTCCGTGCCGCACCGGGCTCTGGTGGGGTGGGAAGGGAGGGGATGCTGCACAAGTCCTGGCTGCTCCCGTAAGCTGTTCTGAGGCTGAGGGCAGGAGCAGGGAGGATGCAAACCCATGGTAGGGAGGCAGAGGCATCCATTTACTGTTAGCTGCCAGCACTGGGAGGCTCCTACCTCCAGGCTCGCTTCTGGGCTTGAAGGACCGGGAACCTCCATGGCGGAGAGTAGGTGATGTTCTTTGCATACATGTTTAATTTCCTTGCTCTCTATGGAAAGCAGTGGCTGTAGGGGTTTAAGGACTGCACCCAGGACACCAGTCCCAGGCTGGCCATGCTCCTGCTGGATGTCCCTAGTGCTATGCTGAGTGCCCGGCTGTGGCAGAAGTCTGTGACCCATCTAACCCCTCCTGCCGTGCTCTTGCCTCCTTTGCATCTCACTGCTGCGCTCCTGCTGCCTCCACACTCTGGTTTCATTCTCGACTGCCTCCATCTGAGTTAACCTGCAGAAACCTTCTGGCCTCCCTGTTAAGCCCTCCCTCGCTGTGTGCCAGGATGGGGCCCAAGCCGAGCCGTGCTGCCCCGCAGCTGGCTGCAGCTGGCTCCCTGCTGCGTGGTGCCTGCAGCCGAGCTGGGGGCTCGCAGGTTTCCACTCCCGTCCTCACCCCTCTTTCCAGGGAAATGCGTTCCCCCCCTGCTTTGATGATTTATCTGCATTTTACCTTCTCCTGCTCTTCCCAGGAACCTCCCTGTGCTATTAGCTGTCCCGTCCAGCTGAGCATGACCACGGCAGCACCCTGTGACCCCAGGAAGATTTCACAATCCCCACTCTTTTAGCCACAGACACCCGGTTTGTATCAACTCCCTCCGTATTTCTCACATCGCTCCATCTCTGCCTGGCCAGGCTGCGCCTCACCCATCATCCCCATCATGAGTGCCCCACTGTGAGCATCCCCACCTCGGTATTGAGGCCCCGCTTGCACCCCAAAGGGACCTCCAACGCCTTGGCCACCAAGCAAACCCCTCTGCAAGCCCAGCAGCACACACAGCACTCAGCCACACGGCTGGAGGGGTTAGGCAGGAGTGACCCAAGTCCCAAGATCAGTGCCTCTGCCAGGACAGGCGGATTTTGCCTGGTGAGCAGCACGGGTGCTGCTGGGACTCTCTGCCCCTTGCCGACTCCCCCAGCGATGATATCACTGGATGCATTAATATTTCAGCTGCTTTCCAGCGGGGATTCCCTTCGTGCCACCTGGTGGACAAAGGGGACATTTTCCCCTTTTGGTTTCGCAGAAGATGAAGGCGCTCCTGGGAAAATTCATTTTCAGTGGAGATTCTGGCTGAGCACTGCCCAATACTAATTTCTCATCCAGAGGTGCAACGAGAAATGCAACATCACGCACCCCAGGGGTGCTCAAACCACCCCAGAGCTGCTCAAATCCTTATTTCCTATCAGCTGCTGGTGTTTATATGGAAAGCAGCCTAATTGTAGGTAAACGCTGTTCAGTAAAACTCGGTTCATACAATCATCTTATCAAGAAAATAACAGTTTTCCTCCCTGAGCTGGGGATTAATTTATGTTCTTATTTGTATTTATGCTCGAGCAACACATTTTTGATTTTTTAATAAATTTGTCTCTCTGCAGTTTGAATCCCTCCTGTGGCCAGACCCGGGCAGGCTGCAAGGGAAGGAAATGCTGGTAAAAAGTCCGTGGAAATAGAAAAATTTAAGTAAATAACAGTGGATGTTCCTGGCAAGCGTTGTTTTTTTTCAATTTGTGAACACAAACATTGCATGAGAAACTCGGTTCGGAGAGATATTTTCATTCCAGGATTAGAAGCAAATCCCTGAATTGAGGTGCTTAATGAAACGAACCAAAATGGCTTTTACTCCCAAATCCCTGTGAGAAGAAGTGCCCAAACGGAGCTGCAGAACAGCTTCAGATCATGACCAAGTATCGGGAAAACGGCAGCGGGCTCACAGCACGTTTCGGGGCAGCGAAGGGAGCTGCTGCCCGGTGAGGACATTTGTTGTTCCCAGTTTTCTCTCACTTCCAGCAGCCAGCCATCCCCTCTCCGATCCCCTGGGAGAAATCCTGCCTTTATTGAACTCCATGGATATTTTAACAGTGATTTGACCCAGGCTGGTATTTTGCCCCGAATCTTTTTGCGAACTCCACAGAATAACTCCACAAAGCTCCCCGGCTCGGACAGAGCTCACGGGCAGAGCTGTGAGCTGGGCACGGGCGAACCCGGGGCACTCGGAGGCAACGCTACCGAAAATGAAGATTTGCTTTGTGTACATAACCTGCAATTGCAGTGGGCAGAATTAAGCTGAAATTTGCCTACAACCCTCTAAGCAATACCCTGAGTGCTGGAAAAGGACTGCCACGAAATCCTTCTGCACACATTCGGTTTGTGCTGTGATTTTGTGTCTCGCTGGCAAGCCGACATCTCAGCACCCCGCGTGTTGGCGGGCAGCGGCACTGCTTCCCAGGACGTGCCCTTCAGCCACCCAAAACCCTGGCTTTATTTTTCTAAAAAGAAGGGAAAATGAGCACAAATTAAAAATATTTTGACTTTGGAATGAGGAAAACCGTATGCCTTACTTGGAAGAGAAATGGATTGTTTTTGTTTTTGTTTTCTTCAGTGGCAAAACCCATACAGCTTGGACTGTCTGGAAACGGAAAGCTTTTCATTTTTTGGTGAAACAACCTCCTTCCCTCCCAAAGATCCATTTTTTACTGACTCAGAATAGCTTGCTCTCTCTGAGATTAAATGAAACATTTTAGATTGTCTCAGAGTGTTTTAAACTACCTGCAACCGTTTTGAAAAATAAAAATCTGGCTAAAAGATAATAATAAAAATATGAAACACAAACACATTTCATCCATGAAATGCAGACACAAAAGTTTTATTTTTTTCTCACTCACTAACTCCTTTTTGCCCGCTTAGAAATTTTTCTTTGGTGAAATGTTTGCTTGGGAGGCTCAGAGGGCTTGGCTGGGACAGGAGCTGCTGTGCTGGGAGGTGCCAGCACCGCTCGGGGGACAGGAACTGTCACCAGCCTCGTGCCTGCCGGGCTGGGGACTCGGCTGCCTGGGGAGCTGGGGAAGGAGGGGACAGGAGCGACGGGGACGTTTTGGGATGGGGGAGCACACGTGGCTTAAAGCGGCTTTATCGGCGTGTTGTGAAGAGGCAATCAGCAGGGCTGGGATTTGGCAATCAGCTCAGAAACAACCCGGGGAAATGAACCTGGGACCTGCTTACGGTGACCTTTGGAAGGAAGAAAAACAAGTTTAAAAGAAAACAAATGTTTTGCAGCGGTGTTTTAGGCAGCTCCCTTTACCTGAGGGTGCGTAAGGACATTTTCCCCGGGTGGGTGCCTGCAGGTCGGTGGTGACACAGCACGGCTGCGGTGGCCCCACCTGTGCACGGAGGGGGCTGCCGGGTCCCCTGGGACATGTGGGACAGCTGAGGAGGAGGAGGAGGCAGCTCTGGGCCTCTGCTGTTTGCTCTCTTCCCAAATGAAAGCAGCAAGCAAGTCGAAATTCTGCTAGCACAGGCATCGCGACCCTCGGCTTAGTCCGGGGTTTCAATTCCAGTTTGACGTTGCACGAGATAATTGCACAAAGGGAAAGACCCCAAAAAGAGCTCGTGAGCTGACTTTCAGTGCCGTGAATCAGCCGCTCCACCACCCTGGGACTGAATTCCTCCAAACCCCCATTCCCCAGCCCTCAGCCAGGCGGTGCCTCCTTCTTTCCCCCAAACAGACCCAACATTTTGCAACCAATGGCCCTTTAAATGTAGAAAGCCGGATATGAAGCCCTGCTTCTGCCCAAACTCTCCCTAAAAACCTAGCGAGGAATATGTGAAAAGTTTAAAACGGGCTGAAATGGCTCAGCGGCGGATGGCGTGTAGCAGGCACACTGAAAGGTCTGGTTTCTGTTACATGTTTCTTTTCCTTGCATTATCTGTATTAGAACTTATAAAATGGGTGATTTGTATCAGCTGTCCTGCTTTGTTGTTACTGCCATGTTCTGCTAAAATGATAACAAACCTCTCGTCCCAAATCTCCCCCTCCCACAAAATATCCCAGCTATGTGAAATAAAGGATGGCATCTTATTAAGGACTGAACAGAACTGTATGGGTGAAAAAACAAAGGGCCCAGGAGCAGGGAAGCAGAGGGAAAGTTGGAGACGATGGTCACGGGGAATGAAAAATCGAAAGCATTTAACAGCTTGGAAATTATTTGTCATTTTGCAACCACAAACAGAAAATTTCAATGTGTCGTAGCTTGGAATACTTGGATTGTGGGATTACACGCTAAAGTATTTTGGAGAGAACTTGTGACTTGTTCTGTGAAACTGAAAGCATCTGATTTATGTGAATTTCAAGGTATTGGGTAAAATTAATTCTCGAATGTACCTAATTTCATGAGGCCATGGAGAGTGGGATATTTGGGATCTGCTCACCTAAATGTGTTTCTGGTCCTGTCCCGGTGAGAGCCTTGTCCAAGCCCTTTGCCAGGTGACCGCAATCTTGCGTTTCTCTACAGTAATTCAGTCACTTATGACCCAGAACTTTTTTTCTGCAGCATCTGGTGATGAGGTTTTTCAGGAAAAAGGCAGCAGAATCTGCATTTATGCGTCTGTGAGCACACAACACTCCCTGTGGGTGATTCATTAGATCAACAACTGCTTTTTGCAGGCTGTTGGAGCCCCTGTGCAAACACATGCTGTTATGCAGCACATCCTGGTTTCAACAAAAATTGTGCCCCGAATTACAAGGTTATGGATGGCTTTTGTCTGGCTCCTCCACCAAAATTTTATGGAGTGTCCTCCTCTTTGGTGACCACAATTTCCCTCAGTTCTTAGTGTGTTTACATCCCTTCCTCACTTTATTTCTTCTTTCTGCCACTCAAGTTGTGCAAGATTGGCGCACGCGTGTGTAATCTGGGTTTTATAGCCTACAAAAAGGAGGTTGAAGTGATTTAGCCTCAAAGGAATGGAGGTCAGATCCAGACCTACAGCTCGGAAAAGGCCGTGACTACTGCTCCTTTGCCCGAACTGTTGAGCTGCGTCCTTCTTATCTTTGGTAACCACATGATAGACCAGTTTTGGAAAGCACTTATCTTCTGAATTGCAAATACCGTGACATTTCAGATGAAATCTCATTGAGCAAGTCTACTTTTCAGAGGAAATATTAAGGAACTTAAAAACTTAACACTTCAACTGTGATAAAGACATATTTGTCTTTTATGCGGAAAAGGGCTGACAGCCAACTTCTGTAATTGAGAATGCTTCCTTAAATATGTAACACCCCACGAGCAGCAAAAGGGTCAATTCATATTTTCATGAAAACAAGCAAATGTGACTGTTCTGTTTACATAATATATGCCTGGAGCACGGGCATCTCCTCTCACTCATGTCTTTGGAGGCAACGTGAGCTGCCATGTAACTTCAAGGAAAACCTGGAATGTCCGAGTTAAAAATATATACCGAAACTGATGGTGAGACAATAAAAGTAATAATTTATCATCGGGAAAAGTGCTGCGGCCAGAACTTTTATTAGCACTTCAGTGAGGTTATACCAAATTGCATCAGTGGGAGAGAGGGTTTTAGTGAGTATTATTTTAAGTGGCCTGGCTAAGGAATATCTCCTTGCATGGCTTTGCAGAGGATTATTAACTATTATTTAAAATTCAGGAAAGCTTTTGTTTCTCCATCTTTCTGTTCTCCACAAAAATGTACCTCATCACAGAGTTATTAAAACCCTTCTGCAAACAGAGGGCGATGCGTTTTCCACTTTAATCAGTCGTTTTCATTTGCCTCCAACTTCCTGTTGAACACCACCGACTTCAAAGCATTGAAATTCTTAATTCTGGCCTGACAACAAAATAATTGCTTTTTTTTTTTCTTTCTTTTCTCTTCCTTTCTTTCTTTCTTTCTTTAATTACCAGAGTGAGAATAAAAACTGTATTTTTGCCCCCCTTTTCTGTATGTTTTAGAGAAGACTTTCTTTGTAGATAATCTGGAAATACTCATCACAATCTTGTTAGCAGAGTTAAGTGCTAAATGCCCCAATAGAATTAAAACCTAATAAAAGATGTCACTTATAATTATTTTTTGCAACTGTTTAAAAAATCTCTTTTCAGTGGTTCTTGGTTTTCTCCTGGAAATGGTTTTCTCCGTTTCTTCTCTTTCCCCTAGATGCCAATGCTCCTCAGCAATAGCAAATGTGACATTTTCTATCTCATTTCAGGAGGGTTCAGACCAAATCTTCCATTAAAGAAATTTGGTGTTGTTCCTTTGCACTCACAGAGCCCTGCTGCTTCCTACCTGCTGAATACTGGTCTGTAAGGCCCTATATCTACCTGTTAGCCAGAAGAACATTGCAAGGAGTTGGTGGAATTTGAAATGAAAACTGCTTGTGGGGTCAGCTGGGTATCACTCTACAAATTTGTCTTCAGTTGTCTTTGGACTATCTGGATTATAAAGTCAGGGACATGGAGGAGAAACTCCGTTTAATCCCAGATTCAAAGCACAGGTGGAAAGTATCCCATAAAATACAGTGTGTGTGTATGTGGGTTGGTTGGAAAATTCTGCCTCATCGAATTGCAATTGTTTTTTCATGAACATGTTCATTAAAACAAAACAAAACAGAAAACAAACAAACAAACAAAAAAAACAAACCAAACCAACCAAACAAAAACACAAACCAAACCAACCAAACAAAAAAACCCTAAAACGCCTTTGCTAGGAAGATTTTTCAAACCCAGGATGCAATTTTCTGCCAAGGCTAAAAGAAGCAAGGACT
This sequence comes from Cygnus atratus, assembly GCF_013377495.2. Lineage (NCBI taxonomy): Eukaryota > Metazoa > Chordata > Aves > Anseriformes > Anatidae > Cygnus > Cygnus atratus. The sequence continues at coordinate 3,430,673 of NC_066375.1, forward strand.
GTCACTGTTCCTCCACAAGAGCCCATCCAAACCACTGCCCAATGTAATTTCCCAGAGATAAGGGGATTTAGATTTCAAAAATTTCCTCTGCCTCTAGTTTTCCCTTGAAAAGAGCCAAGCAGGCTTGGCATCCCTTTGGGCTGAATCCCAAGGCCAAGTCCCCATTTCCATCAAGAAATGCAGTTGGTTGACAGCCAGCATGGTTTGGAGATGTGCTTCGAACAACAGGGATTAAACTTTCATGCCAGATCATATGGTTCAAAATAAAGGAGGTGCAGTTATTTCCCAGCAAGAATGCCTCCCAGCAAAGTACCCAGTGTTTGAATTTTAGATCAAAACAGTTGCTGTGCATCCAAAGCCTGCCTGCAGCGCTGCGGCTCAGCCATGCCTGCAAACAGAAAGGAGGGCAAAGGAGAAAACCCTTTAAGACACAAGTTGGAGCGGGGAGAGTGGAATAAAAACTCCTGCTTGAAAATACAACCCAGAGCACGGCGTCTGACGTCCTGCAGCTGCCAAGCAGGCTGCATGGGGAGTCGTCTCCAACGCTGAGCAAAGGGCAGGAGAAGACGTGGCCACCAAGGTGGGCCAAAGACGGGAAGAATTTTCTGCAGGGATGCTCCTGTGTTGACTTGCTCCTGCTTCAGCCCTGCTGCTTCCAAACCTGACGGCACTGCCTCGCAGGGAAGTTGTCCCCTGCCTGCCCCCAGGAAGGTGGCTTTAGTTTCCAAGCGCTTTAAGGGGAAGCAGTGACACCAGGTAATTTTATGGTGCCCTGAGCCCCATTTCAACTGGCAAGTTACAAAGTGTTATGTGAAGTTTTATTAACTTTCAAGCCATTGGATGCATGGCAACTGTCAGATTAGGTAAATGTAAATCAGAAATAAATAAATAAATAGGGAACTGCAGATACAATGTGCCCAGAGACAGCTGACAAATGCTTGTCCCTGGTGCCCAAACTTCTCAGTGAGAGAAGTTTCTCACTCTCAACCAATTTGTTCACTGCAATCCTCTCTGATTCCTTCATTGTTCACTCTTTTAATGGGAAGCAACATTTTCTGTATCAGCATTGCTATTTTTTTTTTCTGGGGTGGGGTTATTTTTATTGTGACCATCAAACATCTTAAGGGAAGGTTTGCCCTAGTATAGGTAGATGCAAGAGCAGGTGCAGCTCTTTGTCCTCAAAATGCCATGGTAGCACATATACCTCACTCTCAATAATAATATGATTATATTTTTTTTAAGCAGTGCTCTTTGGGGTACTCCCCCAGGAAATGGCAAGCAACAATAATGTTGGGAGGAGCATTACCCACAACCATTTAGCTTCCCCAAGTCAGTCGACCCGCTCCATGTCTTCTCCTTGTTTTGGCAGCAGAATTGCGGCCACCTCCAGTTTTCCTGCCCTATTTCTATTTCTCATCACCACCCCGCAGCACGGCAATGCCTGTGCGTTTGTAAAGCAACATCCCCCGTACACACACTTACCGCAGAAAAGCTGTTTTACAAATGTTTGGGGTCCAAGGTGGGGGGCACGGCGTCGGCACAGGCATGTCCCGGCCCAACCTGCATCTCCAGGAATGCAGCTTTTCCTCAAACCTGCCCTCCTCGCCCCGGGGCACCCCGGCACCTCTCCTCCCTGGTGTTCCCTCGGTTGTGCGTGGAGCCGTGTGCTGGGATGTTATTGCTGGATAAAGCTAATAAAACATTTGACTCACCGTGAGGAAGCTTTCCCATCCCAACGCACGCCTGGTCTTCGGGGTTACCCACGTTTACCTCCTCACCTTTGCGTTGTGTGGTGTTATTCTAACCTCTTTCATCTTTGGCTTTTGGCAGTCTTTTCTGCTCTAAGTGTATGGTTATCTTAAGTTGAGCAAGATGTTTCAGGCTACAATAACTGGCCAGTGTTTTAAATTGAAATCTCCTAATATGCATTCAATTTATATGTATTAAGGCACTCATTCAATCTGAAATACCAACCGAGTATAAAATAATAGTGACACTTGACATTTTCACAGAGATTTATAACTTCAAAGGGCTCTACGAATACAAACAAGCTCTCTCTGTTCTTATGAGATGGGTGAGTAAATACTATTAAGATGGAAAACGGACAAGGAGAGATTGTAGAGTTTGCCCAAGGCCAGAGAAGGAGTCGGTGTCAGGGCTGGGGGTCCCGACCACCTCCTGTGTACCCAAACCACTGGACAGATGTTAACTTTAAAGGTCCAACCCCAAGCAGCTCTGCATCTCAAGCAGATGTAGGGGAAATGCGGACACTGTAATTAAACGCTGTCATCCAATAAAACACACTTTTTTTTTTGTATTATTATTATTTATTTTCTCATTTGCAAGCACGGGCTGGCTCCCACCGTGTGGCACTCCTTCGTTCCGGGGGGAGGAGGCGCTTGCAGTGCCTGCTTCAGTAGCCTGAATTAGAAACCTGCGCGCCGTTTGATGGCTGCTGCTATTGTTACCGTAAATAAATGGGTGGATGTTTCATTAATCACAGCCCATAAACCATTTTGACTAACTGAAAAAATATTTCCTCTTTCTTATTCATGCGATGGCTTCTCTGAGCCTTTTAGCCCATTTGTATGGGCTAAAGAATGAGTTGCTACCCGTTATACAGCATGTCCTGCCCTTCCCTTTCTTTGTAAACACAAGCAGCTCGATTCCATGATGTGTTTTGATGAACTGCCAAGAGCCAGCTAATGTACTGTTTGCTGACAAGTATTTGTTATTAATCCAAAAGCACTGAGCTTGTGGGTTGGGATTTTATTTTATTTTTTTAAAGAAATATAAAATCTAAATTAAACAAGGGTGTGGAGATTCCTCAAATGTAGCTACTGTTCCTTCCGCAATGCAGTTGCAAATATGCAGCCCCTCCAACTCCAGGGAATTTATTTAAGCCATTTTGCTTCTCTATAGCATTTATCTTCCTGCAGAAATCACAACAGATTAAATGGCTGTTCTCTTCTGATGACTGTTTTCATTAGAAAGCTAGGATTTTAGAGCAGATAAGCCCGTGGCAGCACTTTCTTGCACACCTCTTGCTGCTTACACGTCTCCTTGGGACCTGGTGGTCCAACATCACCTAATGGGTTTCTTTTGATGTACACAACCTCCATGGCTTTTTGGGATGTGCTCAGGACTTTGGGCTGCCTGGCTGATCTATTCTGCATTAAATCACTGCAGAGGGACCCTACAGCACTGACTGCGGCCAGGACGATCCCAATCCCCTCTCCAAAACCAGCCCAGGGGTGGGAGGAGGAGGAGAAGGAGGAGGAAGGAGGAGGAGGAGGAGAGGGAGGAGGAGGAAGAGGAGGAGGAGGAAGAGGAGGAGGAGGAGGGGGCAGCTGTATTTGAAAGCATTCCCAAGCCAGGCACGGTGAAGGCGAGCATCTCAGCAGCAGCCACTGGGCTGTGACGCTGGCTGCACCAACAGGTTTGTGCAGGGGGACCCCCCACCACGCCAGGCAGAGAGCACCCCAGGGCAGATCAATTTGAAGCCTGATGTAAAAAGATGACAACTCTATATGAGCCGAGCACGCAGAAAACACAGGGGCTTTCATTTTCATGTGCATGGCACCGTTTGCCTTCCAAATGCGACCGACAGCTTTTGAGGCAGTTCTTTCAGGTGACAAATGGAAATAAAGCTCCTATTTACACTGGCTGTTGACTCATCTTAGGTGGAATTATGTACCGAAATAAGTAAATAGCTTCCTATTCAGGGTGATCCATATACAGCTATGGGCCACGATACAATGCAAAGCTCCTGTATAGACAGGACTCTTGTTTATTGTGTGCTTTTCTAGGTCAGTTAGCGCTTTGCTTCATAAACGTGCTTTTAGGAGTGAAACTCCTGGTGTGAATGGTCTTTCTACTGTACAGAGTAATTCACCCTTAAAAGCTAGCAAAGCTATGATTGCTTTTTAATTTGCATTGTAAACACATTAAAGAAGGGTTGAACAAAGCTGGACAACTTGGGATGCCTTGTTACATACCTGAATATTAGGGTTTGTGCAGTTTATTTGGCTAGTATCTCCATATATCTCTTGAGGTTTGGGATTGTTAGAAAAAAAACTATCTTGAAAAAGTTTCTCAAGAGAATTGCATTTCGGATGGTGCAATTGCTGGACCTTACGTGTGTAATTAGTGCTTTGTAGCTCTGCTTCTTCTTCAGTCAGACTGGTAGAGGAGGACAGAGCCCGTTTTTGTGTTATGGCAATGTTTCACTGGGGGCTTGGATATTTAACCCAGTTGAACATGTGTGATTAAAAAATCCCTTAAAAACCAAAGAAAACAAACTCAAATAGCAAGTCTGCAACATGAAGAAAAAGTGTATGTTTTCTCTCTTATAAAGGCTTAAAATGCAGCATAAGCACTTTTGAAGTGGACTCCACTCCGTGATGCTGCCTGAGCCCCTCAGAGCTGCTCCTGAATTGCGAGTTAGAAATAAGGAAAACTAAAGAAACGTGAGATGAGGCAACCCAACAACCATTGTGGATATTTGAGCTAACCCAACTTGCTTATAAGCAACTTTTTTCCACTGCTCATATGGCTCGGAGGGACATTTCAATCCAGTTCCTGCTGGCTACATGAAACTGTCTTTCTGTTTTGGCTCTTGAAGGATGGTGAGAAAGCATTGTTTTATATTAGCTGGCAAAATACTGGGGTACCCATCCTCTAAGGTTCCCCATGAGAAATCCTGTTGCTGATCTGATGTTCTCCATGTTCAGAAGGCACTTTTGCCTCACAGCCTTTGTTCAGGGTGGTTGCCACTGCAGCCATCCATGACGGAGGATGGAAAGTGATGCAGGCACCACGCTGGGGTGTTTTGGGTTGCGATGGTGCCAAAGTGAGACCAGGACCACTCAGCATCCCCACTGCTGGGGGGCACATCATGCAGAGAAGATTTAAACTGCCACGAGCTTCTCTGTGAGTTTTGTCCATCTCTAAATGCTGTCCTTTACTCGCTGTGCACTGGGAAAAAGAAGCCTATCGGGAAAGCTTAAGGTGGTTGAGTGAGATGGGTGAAAATGCATCCAGATGAACGCATCCTGTAGAGCCAGGGAAAGCACAAGGGCCTGAACACCTTGGCTGTGTTGTGGAGGAACGGCTGCTTTAGAAGAATTGCATGGGAGGCTTGGGTGGGCAGATCTGTGGGGCTGTGTCACGGCCAGGGAACACAATGTTTTTCAGTTTGCAAAACTGTCCCAGAGCCAGACCAGCCCCAAATCCAATCTTGTCATCTGTATTTACAATTACTTGTGATTTAATCCATTAGTCCCATGAGGACAATGAAAATTCTGGCCAACACTATGTCTAGAAGCTGCAAGAGATGCAATATTACATTTTTTTCCATATGCACAGCTAAGCTCAGGCGAAAATAGCTTACTTTCCAGTCCGGATACATACCTACGAATGCAAAAAAAAAAAAAGAATGTGATTCCTCATGACCTCATTCCTCTAGTAATCGAGGCTGCTTCATCAAGACTATGTAAAAATGGTGATTCCATGAATGAAATTATTCTGAATGTTTCCCAAAACTGTCCTCACCTACTGAATGATGTTTCTGCTCCCAGAATTTTCTAGGCCAACCAGTCTTCAGCCTATTTTTCTTTCATCCATGTTAGAAGCATTGCAGCAGTTAGAGAAGATGGATGAGTTGTGGCAAACAGAACTCACATTAAAGATGGCTCAAAAATGAAGTTTCTTACTGCTTGACACTGGAAATTGAAATTGTGTAGGGAACTGTATGTGTTTGTAAGGATTTTAAAATGTAACACAACGATTTTCTTCCATTAGACTCTTCCAAGAGTGGCAGCGATAACTGAGCCAGCATGTTCGGAATAAGACATCGCTGAGTCAGCATTCAGCCAAAGGTACATGACAGCGGGCCCCTAGCTCTGCTGATCCCTTTGGGGTTCGGGGCTTGGCTTGGAAGCCCCAGCATCACCGGGCTGCCTGGAGGTTTCAGCACTGGGGAAGGATTGACCAGACTGAATTTGCAACGAAGCTTGTGGAAGCCTGTCCAGACAAGGCAAATGTTACTTCACTTCCACCTCAACTTCTTTCTCTAATATTTCTCTCAGAAATCACCAATTTGTCAAGAAGCCAATGTCAAATGAACGAGACAGGTATTAGTGTCACTTCTGAGACCTGCAGTACCGCTGCCAATGCATAGCTAGCTGTGTCTGAAGCAGAGGAACCCAGGTCTTCAGTGCTGCTGCAGGATCCTGTCCCTCCATCTCATGGGTGTCGATGCTACGAGGAATCTTTCAATCTAGAAATTCGTGCAGTGCATACAGTTTCTTTGCAGAGATGAGCATACCTCTGTGTTTGGTGCATGCATTCAGCCATATGGATGCACACACCTTGCTGGAAGACAATAAGCATTGTCTTCTCTTGCTGGAGAGTGAAAGAGAAGCAGGGAAAGGTGTTGCAGCTTTCCAGAGTGCAAAGTGACCTACAGCCCCACAGTGGGAGGCATGAAGTTATGTAGCTCATTAAACCTTAAAAAAGCAAGGAGAGAAGCTGCTTCCAATTATCAGGATGAAAATTAATGAAATAAAAACTACAGACAGGCTGCAGAATTATGCAATAAAAAGGGCTTTGCTGGCATTAACAAGGCAGTGTGTAATATTTGTGTGGTTCTAGCTCTGTCTTGGCTTGAACACATGGTGATCCTGCACATAAAATGTATCCAAATTAATGAATTAAAAATCCTTGATAATCCCACACAATTTTCTGTTCACAGTGAAATATTATTAGCTGGGAAATCTCTCAGAAAGGGAAAATAAGGTTGTGATCTGTTGTCTGAGAAAATAGCCTCTTTGTTAGCACCCAAAGAGTTGCGTGCTGCAAGGGCTGGCCAGGTTCCTGGAGAAGCCCGGCTGCTGTCCTGCTGCTGGAAGGACTGAAGGTCCAGCAGAGCAGAAGCTGCTTATAAAGGGCCCAGAGAAGACCTACATTTGTTGGACATGGGATCGAAGCATGACAGTGAATACACATGAGAAAAGGTGCCTTCAGCTACATGAACGGTCTTACTCAGGTTTCACATCAACCCACAAGGACACCTTCCATAGCGTTAGCTCTGCCTTGGGATCCCGGCAGTGGGGCCATATTAAAACACATCTAAAATCAATCCTCGTGTGCTCTGCTATAAGCAGAGGTCATAGCCTACAGCAAGCTCATAAGTGAAAATCAACAGACTGCATGAGCATGATGCTGGATTTGTTGCTTTGCCCTCTAAAAGCCTGGACCACTCTTTCATGGTCACTTTCCTTCTCCCAGTTTCTATACCAGAGCACAACTGCCTTTCTGAACAGCTCAGCAGAAAGCGGTCCTTCTCTTTGCAGGCTCCATAAATGTCACCTTTGTCTCTGTTGTCCTGATGTCTGTCTGGCATCGGCTACACATATGAAGTGGCAAGCAAGGTACAGTGAGAGCAGTATACACGGCAATGTGTTAGTGAGGTTGCTGTTCCTGCGAGTGTAGCTACAGCATCTCCAGAGAGAGGAGAACGTTGCAATCTAAACATTTATATTATAAAAAAATGGGAAATCATTTGCCTAGACATAAATTAGCCCCTTCTAGACAGATTTATTGCGGCATGGAATGTTTTAATGAGAAGAGGAGGTTCCACAACCATAGGATACATTTTGCATCAAAATGTTTGACATACGAGTAACATTTGGGTGAAATTTTCAACCCTGCAATATTTAGCACTTAACTGGGGATTTGGAAGGAATTTAGGGAAGAGAGATGTGTAAACTGGTTTTTCAGTTGCGTTTGGAGTGCTCTGAAGGCTGACGTCAGGCTTACGCACAGGAGCCCTGCTGGGACGCTTGCTGCGGGGCTGGGAGAGGTGAGAGCTGAGGGCTGAAAGGCTCACAGAGGTGAGGGTTGTGGAGGGCAGCTCACCCTCCCTGCCCTTCCATGTAAAGCCCTTTCTGTGTCTGCTTCTGGTGACAAGAGAGATGACAGGAGCACAGCTTTAGAAGTATTATTTCTCTTTCTCTGATACCCCAAAGCCCGCGTTTCACATGCTGCTAAGGGACTGTTTGCTTTAACAGGGATTATTCTTGGTGTAGGAATCGACTCCAAGCTCCCTGCACGAGTCTGAAAAAGGAGGTACGATTCCAAGCTGATAGATCAGGCCCTGGCTGTGGGGTGGTGGTGGGGAGAATTGGCAGCAAGTGATCCCCAAAGTGCAAAAAGTAGGATTTCATACAACTGTAAGCAGTGAGCTTTATCATCCTCTGTAAGAAAATGTCAACACGTATCCAAAGTCACGAGCTGGGTACTCAGCTGAGAACATCTTATTTCTAGCCTCCAGTTCTGCCAGGAACCTCTTCTTCATGCTTACTGGGTCCGTAAAAGATGACAACAGCAACACCCAAAATTGTTGTTCCAGGTCTGATTTGGAGAAGTGCACCTGGGTAGGAAATGGTAGGGAAAAAAGGGAAGAATTATGATGTCACGATGCCACTCTGATCAGTTACTCACCAAGAAATCATAAATATAACAGAATATCAAGGAACCCAAATTCACATTATACCTTTAAGGGCTGATATAAAGGCTGATATAGAGGGCTCAGGTCCCCAGAGCAACTGATAACGGAGTGTGCAAAATGACTTAGACACCTCAGCACTGTCTGCCTGGACTTCCTTTGGCACTCCTTAGAGGTATAAACCCTGTTTTCTTGTCCATGTTTTTTCTTCGTCTTTACTTTTCACCACCTTTCACTGCTGCTGGTATTTCAAAGCCATGTGTAGAAGAACCGAGGAATTACTACAGATAAAACATGAAGGTTTTATTCAGGAGCAATACCTTCAGTAGCACAGTATTTGAATCAAAATCACAGTGTGCAGCTTTGGAGTTATATAAATTAGGGGGGGGGGGGGGAACAAAGGATCCTCTTTCCTATGGTGTTAGAGCAGTTTTTAGCAGAACAAGGAATATTGAAATTTGACCTTGAGTTTGTTGTGGTTTTCCACAAGAAAAGGTCATGTTTAAACAGCATAAATGCACTGTCTTTCTAGGAAAAGCTGTTTTCACCTAATTCATAACATGTTTGCAATTTTTGTATTGGTAATGAACTGCACTGATTTTGCTGTGTAAGTAATAAATTCACTGACTAAATTTTGCAAGAATAGCAACCTTTGCCAAATTTGCTAGATCTTGGGAAAGTCATGAAAACCATCAATCTTGGCTTTCAAAAGTTTACAAAGCAAAACTTTGTTTTACACAAGTGCTGTTATAATAATTTATACATTTAATTTAACATTTCTTTTACTTAATAAGTATATAATTCATACAGAACAGAAATTAAATTGTACAACACTTGGTTTCAATTTTGCAGTTCCTATTAGGGGATTTTAATGCTCTCCTATTATTGCTGCAGAGTTTTTCGCTGTTATTTGTCCGTGTCGTGTATGTTGGTCAGCTCAGATGAAAAGCCACATTGCATGCGCTAAACGTTAATACTAATGCCACCAAATTAATCAATTCCTATTTTCTGACTCCTGAACCTACCCTAGGGTGAAGGAAACACAATCCACTGAGGATCATCTTGCAATTAAAACAATTCTCTATGAATCAGCATGACAATGCAGGTGCTAAGCAAGCATCTGTTCAATTAAGTTGGTTTAGCAGTTTTGGGGCAAGTCTATTTCGCTTTCTTTTTTTTTTTTTTTTTCACATCATTAAGCTTACGCTTAATGCTCGCAGCAAACAATAGCTCATTAGTGGATTAGGGGTAATTACCAACAGCAGTCATTATTCCTAAGGCTTAATGGGCCAATTTGCTGCTGTAATAGTACCCCAGTATTGTGGTGCCGGAGCAGTGAAGCTGGGGGTGCTGGAATGAGCCAGCCCCTTGAAGGCCCTGGGGATGGCTGAGCATCCCCAGCCCTTCCCAGTAGAGCCCACCGCCGGGTGGCCGGGGCCTTGCTGCCAGCTGGGGGGGTCCCGCCAGCCCCCAGGCTCGCAGACTGGGAGCAGGGATCAGTAAGACGGACATCCACCCGGCCACGGGGCCCTGGTCCCAAAGCTGCCCGGAGCACTGTTCATCGAAAAGTCCCAAAGGGGATGGGGGACACCAGCAGTGTCCCTGCCCGCCCCGTGTTGGAGCACTTCTCCATTTTCTTTCGGACCGAAAGACCAAAAGCGCTGATATCTGGGTGCTGCAGAGGCATGAAGTCTTTCATGAAGCTCTGCAAGAGGTTCCAGTTTAGCTGAATGGCTGTTGGGCTGGAGGAGATTTTTAGGATTATTTATACAAAACGTTAAGGGATATTTAAGGGTTGGCCAGAATGGCCCTCGCCCGCACCAGTTACGGGGAGGAATTAGCAGACTGACGTGCTGTTGTGCCACCTTCCAGTTGTGTTCATTGACCATAACAAAAAGCAAGTGGCAAAAAATGTTCCTGAGCTGGCAACCTGCTGTTGTAGGAATAAGGATGAGCACTTTATAAATCCAGCTTCAAATTCCCCAGGCAGCTGGGGCTGCACGAAGGTCTTAGCATCACCACCCCCCCCATACCCTCCATGGGCAGGGGACAAGCACGGGTGCTGGGGACCTGAGTGCAGAGGGCTGAATGCACCATCAGAAAATTCAGAGTATGCATAATTGTAGTTCCGTTTGCAAGCAGAGAAAAATGATATAGACAGCTATATTTTTATTCTTAGCATTATATTTTCAATCACTCATTTTGACCTAGAGTGTTATATCATTTTTCTGCTTTTAGGAAGGGGATTAAGGAAGAAAAAAGACATAATGCTATAGTGGAGTTAAGTGGCACTTCTTCAGGCTCCTGTCAAATCTCGTAATTTGGAATAATTGCCAGTGTCAGGTTTGGGGAAGGATTTTGATGTAAATTGCCTTGATCTGTACTCATCTTGTGAAAAAAAGAAAAACAGTGTGTTGGAAGGTAGAGGGCTGAACAGGCATCACCAGCAAAAATTGCAATGCCACTGTCATCCCTAATTCCTGGGAGCCTGGGTCACACAGGGAAAATCACTCCTAACTCCAGGAAAGCTGCTGCTGTGAGGGGTTCCTGGATTTCAGCACAGGTTGTGCTGAGGTAGGATCGATGGGCAGCTGGAGGCAGGGACCTGAGTGTGCTTTCAGCACTAGCACTCGTAATCGTCTCCTGCTCTGCTGCCAGCCCTCAGGTCCCATCTCAGCACTAAGCACTGATGATTACTGGAGAGCAAGGAATGAGTCCTTCAAGTGACCGGGTACTTCATAAGAGTTACAGACACATACTGAGAACAATCAGGTGCCAAATGCTCTTTTCCTCTTTGGAAGTCCTTTGCTTAGGGCTGTGGTGGCACTGGGGACAACCTGTGGCTGTAGCAGTGCCCATCACGAGATTTCTCATGCCTGCGCTCTCTCTGATCATCTCAGTCCCTGCCAAAACACCTTGCTGGGTCAGAGAAGTGGAGACACGCAGGTCTGGAATGGGAAGGAAAAACTTACAGTGGTTTCTTCAAAATTAATTTGATTCTTTTGTGTGGGTGCCAGGGCCTGGTTTGCCAAGGATCTGAGAGGAACTTTGCACTGATGCTCAGCACTGGGGTCCCTGAAGGTCTGCTGCACCACGGCTGAGCCCTGAACACACCAGAGGCCTGCTACAAAGGATGTCAATCCTGTAATGTCTGCTGGCAAGAGCAGAGATGTACTGGGAGGAGAGACAAGTTACTGCACAGGGCTGCCCTAGTGTCTTGTGGAATTAAATAGGCAATAAATTAGGTCTGACAGAAAAAAAAAAAAAGATTTTTAAAAATTGCATCATGCTCATTACAACCATGCACTACAGTTTACCAAATCATACAGCGCTCTCAGTGCTGTTATGTGGGTTGTTCATCTAAATACTCCCTTGTTACAACTCATCTTAGGCAACAGATAACCTGATACTATCATAACATGTGGGTAAAGCAATCAAAATAGCATTCATCTGTATCAAATGTGACTGGTGAGAGCAGGAACCCAGCCAAGCAGCAGCCCCGCATCGCCCAGCATGAAGCTGTGAGTTTATGGCTAAGGAGCTCGGCAGTGGTTAATCCTGTTGTCATCTGAATTAATTTTTAAAGGTGTGTGGGGGGGGAAACCGGCAGCTGCATAATAAGCCTAAGATCTTGAGATGGGGAGAAATGTGTGTATTTTATGTGTGCCTGTTTGGCAGCAGCACCGTGAATGTCCTTTTGCTGTAGGAGAATTGTTTTCCCGGATGAGACAAGCAACGATTCCGCTTGCTCCAGCCACAAGCTGAGCCTGTGTGTGCTGAGAGCCTACGACGTAAATCAAGGCTCTTATAATATAAGCACTGGCCAGCACTGCATACCTCAGGGAGTGATTTCGGTCAGCACCCCTCCTTCTGGGGCAGGTCTTGCTCAGATCGGAGCTTCCCGAAGGCAGCCTTGGCAAAGGCATTGCAGGCTGGGGCTGCCCGATAGCATCTGGCACTCCTGGCAGGATATTCCAGGTAGGTTTTCAAACAAAATGAACATTTGACACATCATACAATTACTCACCTGGCTCTTTTAAAGCTCTCTTGGCCCTTTCCAGTGGAAGGAAGGTACTCAGGGAGCAGCTGGGTACGGGGTTGCTCAAGGGTACGTGCACCAGCAGTTGCAGCTTTTGGGAGATATCTTTCCATCAGCACTTGGTTTTCTTTAGAATAAATCATTACCAGTATATGCAAATAAAACTGACAGAAGAAGCCCAGAGCTCATGGAGAGGAAGGTAAATCCCTATGTTATACTCACTTTTAATATTGCACTTCAGGAAGAATGAAGGAAAATGCAGCTGGGAGAAGTGTTCCTGTAGCTAGATATTTACTGCATGGACTGGACTTTTTCTCTTATGGACAAAACAGAGAAAAAAGACTGGAATTCAGCACTGGAGAAGGCCATTTACTGGGTCAAGATGCTGTTGAGTGCATGAGTGTGCTTTTGCATTGGGACCCATTTACTTGTCACTGTCAACAGGAATTATCTCCAGCCTCTGCAGGCGCTGTGCTCAGCCACGCGTGAGGAGCTTTGGCTCCCGGTGCACATATTTGCAGCAGGGACATTGGCATCTGGCCGAACTTGAAAGCTCATCATCCTCGCTGGAGGAAGGAGCTCTCTCCCAGGACTTGGGTTTCAGGTGAGCTACTGCTGTCTTGTGAAAGGGCTGATTTGCAGTAGCTGGCCGAATGGAGGGTACAGAACAGCATCACCCGACGGGCACCTCATTTATCCAGGTGACTCCTGCTGCAGGTGGCTGCCGGTGCAGCCGAGTGATGGGCTCGGCTCCTGTGGTGCCAGGGAGCCTGCGGCTTGGCCGCTCTGCCAGGGGGCCTTCTGCTGAGAATACGGGCTGGTTTCTCTCTATTTTATTTTATTTTATTTTATTTTATTTTATTTTATTTTATTTTATTTTATTTTATTTTATTTTATTTTATTTTATTTTAATTTCTGCAAACAGATGACAGAGCTGAGCCCTACTGAGGGTGACTGCCGTCCAGCGGCCGAACGCAGCCCAGAGCTGCGGCCGCTGCTCGGCTGACAGTTTTGTGGGTTGGCTGGCCATTAAAATGTTTGCCAATATTTAAGGCATGCATTATTGTGGTTTAAACTTGGGAAGGATTTTTAAGAAAGCTTCATCTGGGGAGAAATGTCTTCGAGCCTGCCTACAGCTGGCCACGCACGCAGATTCGGGCCAGGCTCCCGCTTACAGCAGCGCTTCTCCCCCGTGTGGGGCCTGCAATGCGCGTCTGGGGGGCCGAGTGGTTTTTAGGGAGCTTTTCCTCTCTCAGCTCGATGGGGAGATGTTTCTGCCGCTGTGATTATTTCAGAAGTCAGAAACGGAGAGATCTCGCTGATAAACGGGCTCGCTCCGGCTCTTCCGCCCCCTCTGCTGGCTGCCGGGCGTGCGAGGTGCGAGGCCGAAGGTCTGGAGGGGCTCGGTGGGACCCCCGCTGGGCCAAGGGCTGGGGCTTGGCCAAGGGCTGGGGTTTGGCCCTGCTGCACCCAGCCCCTGCACCACCGAGGGGGGGTGCTGCTGGCAGGACACGGGGCTGGGACGAAGTGGGGGACTTTGGCCGAAAGTCGGTTCTTGCGTTCCTTGGGTCTCCCACCCGGTGTTCACACAGATCTTTTGGTGGCTTGTAGCACAACTGAACTCACTGTCTGTTTTTTTCCTTATGGTGTAAAGTCTTTCATGCCCGTTCCTGCAGATTTTGTGGGAATTCAGCCTCTCTGAGACCTCCACAGCTCCGCCAGGTTTGGCTGACCAGGACCATGGGTCTGACAGGAGCAAAACGAGGGAGAGGTGGCTCGGCCAGGGGGAGGCTGGCAGCTGGGGGAAGTAAGGCAAAAACAAAAACAAACAAACCCAAATCCACCCCCAAGCCCGTCAATAACACAAACAATCCCCAGCTACCTTCTCGATTTATCGGGATGGCTCACGATTCCCAGGGACTCACTTTAAACTTTCTGCACATGTTTTTGGAGGTCTGGTTGTTGTGTTCCCAGCTCTGCTATTGCAGTCCCTCACAGCTTTGGCAAGATGTTCAATATTCTCCCATCTAATACCTGTAAAATGGGAAAGGGAGAGGTTCTTTTGCTAAATGAGCTAAGACTTAGATATCTAACTTTCCCCTTTTTAGTCTGTGCTTTGGGTATCTCAGGAAAAGGGGGGGTCCTTCACCGGGAGCACCATGTGAAATTCATGATTTACTCCTTTTCTGTGGTCCTGCAGGTTCAGGGCGCTTTGCTTGAATTTCTGTCAACCTTTGTGTTTTAAAATAGCAGCAAGTCCTAACCCCTCCGACGGCTCTTCTCCTCGCCTTGGTGACTCGCCAGGGAAGGCTTTGCTGCTTTTTTTTTGCAAGGCGAAGAGGAACCAGTCCCTCGGTTCAGGAAGGGGAGGTGGAGCTATTCTCTTCCAGAGCTGATGGTCATTTCGTGATAAAGTGATAATACTAATAATCCCCAGGTCCTTTTTTTTGCCTTTGAACTGAACACTTTGCCTGTCTCAACTGTGGTTGCCTTTTTGAACTGTCAGTTTCGGAGGATTAGATGCATGTTTAGGCTGGGTGAACTCATGAATGAAAATATTTTCCTTGGCAGTTTTTAAAATGCTTCCCCCCTTTAAGAGCTGAACCCTTTGGCAACAATCTTCTTTTTGCCCAGATTACCACTGTCATTTTGGGAGGTCTTTTCCCACAGAACAAACAATGGAATTTTAATAACACAGTGAAATAGATTCAGGCCCGCTTTATTTATATTTTCTTTATTTATGCTTGAATACTTAGTATGCAGCTCCAGCAAAGACAAATTTAAGCTTTGTATTACTTCAAAATGATGAATTAAGCTCTGGGAGATTTACTTCCCCAGAAAAGCATATTTTGATTCACTGCTTTGAACATGTCTCATAAGAACAATAAATATCAGAGAAATTAAAAATAAAATTAAAAAAAAAAAAGAGTAAAATTGCGGATGCAGATACAGACACAGTGCTTCTCTATCTGCGGGCAGGTCCGCCAGCATTTGAACTGCAATTCCCTGCTTTAGTAAAAGTTTGACTCAACAGTCCAGTGATCAAATGCAATGATCACCCTAACAATGAGGCTGAACTCATTCTGACCATTTATTTTGTCAGGTCCTGCTTGGATCTATGTCCTGAAGACCTCAAACCAACACCAGTTTTTGCTGCTGGAGCAGATAGGCACTGGGTAAGCTCCAAATGCCATTGCCTCCAGAAGGATGCTTGCAGAGCATCCTTCAAAATGATCTAACTTCATATAGGGGCCAAAAAGTCAAGTAATCATGCAAAGTGAATCAGGAATCAGCTGAAGTGAAGCATAAAATAGCATCTATTAAGGCTTTTAGCTGGTTCTAACTATTACCAAATGGGAAAAGAAAATGGTTCGTATCTTGTACAAGCTCTTCTCTGAAATTCCTATAGTTCTGAATGCCAGCTTTTTCTATGACTGGGTTTGCATTGGTTGTATTTAATATTGAGCTTGACTATTAATCCCTTTAGGCCGTGAATACAGCTTTTTTCCCCTCAAGAGAATTCTGCAGTGCTATTTTCCCTGTACACCTCCTTTGTTCCTGATACACCGTCCTCCCAGCCTGAGCAAGGAGCCAAGGGATGGAGATATTCATAGACGATGTATAAAAAAAACCTCTTCCAGTGCTAGAAGTGTTAAATAGCTTTCTGTCAGATAAGCCACTGATACGCTGCTGTGTTCAATTAAGATAGATGGCATATGGTATAGATGGAAAGCAGCCAAATGTATCAGCGCTTTGGATCTGGAGACAGACTAGACCAGGAGAGCCAGAAGTGTACGGGAAAGAAGGGCTGTGCTGCTGGACGTGTGGGGAGAGGGGAGGAACGAGGGAATTGCACTGTTGCTATTTGTGCCTCCCTGCTTTGTTTTTAGCATTGCTGATGATATCCTGTTTCCCTGAAGTCACTTAAAGTTATTTTAGCACACACGGGGCACAGCAGGCAGCGCATCGCTGCAGCCCAGCAGGGATATAAAGAGTCGGTGTGCAGAGGTGGAGGACAGCAGGTTGCTTTGCTTCCCTGCAGCAGCGAGGGAAAGCACAGTGCTCCTGCCAGCCAGCTCGGATCTTCACTGCAATGCTCGTTGCATTTTCTTCAAAACCTACAGGGAACAAGTACGTTTATTTTCCAGGTCCCAAAATAGGCTTCTCTTTTCTTCCAATTACTAACCTGGGATTTTTCAACCCCAAACCTCCTCAGCACTTGCTGGAATTTGATACAAACAGGAGTGATGCAGGCACTAGCCCTCTCCTGTTTTGTGCCATTTGCTCCCTTGCACTGGCTGCAGGATCCGTGCAAAGCCCCGTGTGCACCCTGGACATCGTGCAGGATGGAGCAGCAGCTACACCCTGCGAGAACTTCACTTGGCTGCTGCCAGAGCAAAAGCGAAGGGGTTCAGCCATCTCGCCACCGAGACACTGCAATTACCGAGCTACTGTAAAAGAAGATCTGCCAAGGATATTACAGCTGCTTTTCCCTTGTAAAGTCAAGGGTGAAGAAGCTGTGGGAACATGGCTTGTGTCCAGGAGCCTGATAAAGATGCAAGGAAAAAGCAGTGATTCCCAGGGGATTTAACCTCCGTGGCCACTTGCTGCAGCTCTGCCTGACTGAATCATGGATGCTGCTGCTGCACCCGTGCTGCACGACTGCAGAAGCTGCTCTTCCTCATGGCCTGGGTCACTGGGAGGTGGTTATTGCTTAACCACGATGGTCTGTTTAAAGCAGAGCAGCAATTTGTATATGGGAAAAAGTGCTGTTGCTGACTGGGGACCTTTGATTAAGATTTTAACACCTGCTAAGGAACCTGTCTTCATGCCCAACAGGACAGAGCAGCTGGAGCTGGTGGGGAGCTTACAGGAAGGAGAAGAGCTCGCCTGCCCTCCCCAAAGGCTGTTGTGTTTCTGCCTTTGTGTCTAACACGGGTTTGGGGCAGAGCACGGCGATGAAATGCTCTGTGCTCTCACCCTTGGGAGGGGGCTTGGTAAAGATGGCAAATCCCTTCGGATTTGGGGCCTGGCAGAGTTGTCAGCTCCGCTGCTCTCCCAGGATCCATGTAAGGCCAGCAGGAAGCAGTGTAATTGGCCAAGTATGCACAAGACAAGTGCAGCACTTAGGGTGGTGAGTGACTTAAAGAGCAAAATGTACAAGAAAGCAGAGCTTTTGGACACTGAGCTTCAGCCTGTGCCAGTACAGCCTTGGCTGCTTCCAGGCCAAATTAACCAAGCAGTGCTGGCTTTCTGCTTGGAGGGCGGAGAGAACAGGTTGTGATATAAAATATTTACTTATTGTAGTTTATTATTTATTGAGTCGAACCTATTGCAGCTCTCTAAGTGGAAGCAAAAGTATCCTGTGTCTTACATTCTGCCAAAGACTTTCTTGCCATGTCTGTGATCCACTTGTGTTTAGATCAGTCTTAAGAATAAATCATGTTTTACAAGGCTTCAGGTGCATTTATTAAAAAGACCAAAGGAAAAATGCACTAGGCATTAAATAAGTGGCCTGAGTTAGGGACTGTGAGGTTAATGGCTCCTGAACTGGAGGGACAGCATCACTCACAGCAGCAAAGATGGTCGGTTTAAAAGCTCCACTAGTGTTGTAGGTCCTGGTTCTGTAAACCCTCAAACAAGTAACATCATAACCGTACAAACAGTTCCTGCTGGAGTCAGTGAGTCTATGTATGAGAGCAGAGTTAATAAAATGCCCAACATCTGTGGGACCACTAGTTTCAATAAAGCAGGCACCACCTAAACATCGTACCATTGGTAGAAGAAGAAGATGCATTTTCTGTGCCCTATTTATAGTAAAAAATTGTTTAGCAAAATCAGTATGCCTCCATGCTAATAGGGGAGAGAAGACTGTGCTGCCACTCCTAAACCCTCCCCTTGGTGACCTGCCACATCCCAGACTGACAAAGCCACTGCAGAGCTGGGGACAGGGCAGGGGAAGCAGAGAAAACACCTCCCTGCTGGGAGCACGGCTGGAGGCACGGGCAGCTCCACAACTCACCCTTCCTACGGCTATATCCAAACCTGCCCAGCAGTTTCAGGAGAAACCAAGGACACCTAAATAAAACAAAGTGTAGTGTTGAGTTTACTTAACCACCCATCATTTAATTTTTTTCAGGCAGTCCTGTAATTTTAATTAGTTGGGCCAATAGCTTTAATTTGTATAATGGTTCGATTTCTTGATTTCTGGTCAGTGAGGTCAGTGAAAACATTTCATTTTTTAGCTAAGGCAAAATGTGAGGTCAGTGCTTTGTTTTCCTTCCAGCATGCTGTACCTGCCTTCCACGAAGTCTCAGATATCAGAGTTTAATCAATATTAAATCATCCACATAGTCTAAGTGTTTGCTTATGTGCTTTGAATTGTTGCTCGCATCATGAACAGCAGTGATGCCCCTAATCTGCTTTTTTGGGCTCCCCAGTACCCTAATTATATCATTTAGAGAAGGACATTTCCTGGCAGCAGTTCCTCAATTCACTGCAACAGCCACTATTGGAATATGGACAAAACATGGCCGTAATAGCTAGCATATGTGCACGATAGCTACAGGGACAATTAACCTTCGTTTAAGAGTGAGCTCAGGTCCATTTTGTTTAATATTTCCAAATGATGTTACCTTGCTACAAGCAGAAGTAACGTGCAAGCCAAGCCCAGTGTTTAGCTACCCAGCGTTATGCTCTGATACGTGGTTACTTTACACCATGGGCTGTGGTAAGCTCTAGTAAAGGGCACAGATATTCCGTAGCTATCCTGAAATGCCGGGTACAGCCAGGATCCTCAGCACGTGTGAGCCTGGGCACCACAGACAGCTTCTCTGCAGGTACAAGCTTAGGCAAACACTTCTTAGCAATGCGCTGTGGGTATTGTGAGTGCAGTGTAAATAATATGTTCAGGTGCACTCGTTTTCTGTTCCTAAGCTGGATCCTTGCAGGATTAGAGCGATGGATGAAGATTTTAGCTCACACAAGAGCCTGGGATTGCGTAGTGGTGGAAGACACTCGTTTTGCACTAGGGAAACAGATCCTTTCTGAGTGCGTGAGTTTGAGTTGATTTAACGATCTGTAACACTGCCTGCAAAACTTGGCTCAGGAGTACCAAAAGCGTGGGCACCTGTGCAAGAAATGGGAACAAAACCACGGCTACTTGAAGCCCGCTCCATGCATCCCCCTGTTACGGACCCAGGCCAGCTTCATGCTGCTGTGGGAAGTCCAAGTGACTCCTTTGTATGGTTTCTCCTTAAAACCATCTGCTTTCTCTCCCCAGTTTTGTGCTCCCTCTACCTTTCCTGCCAGTGTATTTCTACAGCAGCATTTTTTCTGCTGGGAAAATGTGGAGCTCACGAGTGCAATAACAAAACAAAAGTACCCCCAGATGGTTTAGCTTATTACTCCTCCTTTCTGCAGCTTGGCTGAACAGCCAGGATTTATGGAAAAAAAAAAAAAAAAGAAAAAGAAGAAATTAAATTGTCACTCCTAAGAGATAACATTAGCAGGGGCATTCAGGTTTCAAGAAAGAAAGCTCGATCAAGAATTACAGCTGACCCATGGTCGCAGGAAAGGCCAGCCCGTGGCTGCTGCTCCCTGCTGCTGAAGCCAAGGATGCTGCTTGGCTGCCTGAGAGCAGCTGATGCAAAACTTCCCGGGGCTGGGACCTCGTGTTGTGAGCAGGAAAATTAGGGGAGAAAAAAAAAAAAAAAAAAGAGGAAAGAAAGAATGAAAAAAAAGGAGGCGGATAAAAAATGTTAATATAAAAATGAGGGGCAATTTTCTGTGATTCGTTGCACCTAATTGACTTTTCCTGTCCTCTTCCTTTGACCCGGCCTGGCAGAGCACGGGGCAGCGCTGAGGACGTGCAGACCCTGCAGAGATGCCGAGGGCTTTGCTGCTGTGAGCAGCTCTGCTCATCTTGGATGCCTCAGACGTGGCCACGAGTTGGTGACCCCTTGGGAGCTGGCAGGAGCTGCAGTTTGCAGAAACAGCCTCATTTCTAACAAGCAAATATCCCCGTGTGTGTGTGAGCCCATCACCTCCACCAGCAGCTTCCACAGTGTCAATATCATGCTGTTGCTACTCCTCCTGATAGTGTTTACTAAATAAATTACCTTATTAGTAAGGGTTGTGACATCCTGATCAGGTCCTTCTAATTAGCAAAACATCAGCCATAAAGATTAATGGGGAATACAACAGAGATGATGAGAAATAAAGCTGATATAGTTTGCACACTGATAAAAAAAAAAATCCTCATCTGTTTTACATTCACATATGGTACATATTCCTAGGGGAGAGGGAACGACATATTTTTGGGACACTATTTCATCTTAGCAAATCAATGTACAGGCTATTAAAACTCCATTTTTCCATGAATGATAAGTGTAATTACATCTCTCTTGCAATAAAAACTAGTGCTTATTAAATGTAAATATTTAACAATGATTAAAATACATTTGAAGGAAACTTTATGGCTTTATTTTATATGTTCCCATCTGGGTTGCCTTTCCTAAACCACTATACTTTTTGGAGAGTTATTAAATTATTATTTTGAGAAGGACTAACACTCTACGTGTCCCTTGCTTCAATTTTAATTTCGTACACTTTCAGAATTTATTGAAGTCTGGTGAGTTTGAGATTCAATCAATGCTCTATTGTATTTGTAGAGCGTGCATCGCAGGGAAAGTGGCTTCACGGGGTAGGAAATGCCACACTGACATGTCTTTTGTACGTCCAATTTTGATGGCCAGATATAGTTTCCTGACTCCACATGCTCCAGCTCTCATTTGTTTCCAGCAGAAGAAAGTTGGTTGCTTAAGTGGGTTTCGTCAGCTTTGTGTACAACCCTTCTGTGGCTGCTTTAAAAGTAAGCTTCAGCGAAGGGTCCAATCTTATAAATTGTGTATATGTATAAGGAGCATTACGTGTGCAAGTTACTGACCTCAAGTTGAGCTGCGCGCAATCGAGGGCCGTACGAGCAGGGCTGACCCTTCACAGAGCGACTTAACGGGATTACTCGCGAGGAGAATTCACGAGTAACCGAGGGTTTGTCAGATCCAAAAAATAAACCCTGTCTCCAGTGAAAATCTTTAATACGGAAGTTCCCCTCGAATGCCCAGTGAAGCATCCCTGTAGATTTTAAGAGAGTCGAAGTGAGATTTGTATAAAATGCTGCAGTTGATTTAAAAACTGCATTGCAGGGATATAAATGATCGCACTGCTATGGAACAGCTTAAATACTTCCAGAAAGGACACCACTCCCAGTTAAATTTTATAAGCTCTTGATATAATTTGTGCTCGGATGTGGTGCTTTCACCCCTACTCACTTTTATAAGATCTTTGCTCTTCCAGCAATCCCAATTCCTGGCTCTTTGTTGCAAGTTTTTAAGGAAACTTGTGCAAACTTCAGCATCATATTCAGGATCATTCCAAAAGGCTGCAGTGAATTTTTAATTTGACCAGTAATTCTGCTCATGCAGCAATATTGCCAGTTGCTTACTTGAGAGAGTGCTAACAGGATCAGGCTGCTGCGAGCTCATTAAAACTCCTGATCCTGCAAGGAAGCAGAGCTCAAAGCATTGCAGAGTTTCTTGGAGTCACCAGGTGCCCCTTCTTGCAAAAATCACATGAAAAATATCACTGCTTTTGGAATAAAAATTAAAAAAAAATGGGGAAAAACCTGTCCCCACAGTGGGCCATGTGGCATGTTGAAACTCTCTTTACATTTTGCATCCTCCTCCTTTCAGATTACTAAAGTTCTTTAGCAACTTCAAGATGTTGCGATAGACAAAGACTCGATGTGTTTTCCCTGAGAAGGAAAAAATTCTCTTTAAATAAATTCCCCCTCCCTCTTGAAATTAGTACTTAAAAACAAAACAAAAACAAGGAAGAGGTTATTTATTTCTGAAACAACACAAAAGACATCATTCTACAACAATATATTCAACGGTTTATGTTACGTCTGGTGAAAGGAAAATTAATTTAACACAGTGATTTTTCGCAAGATAAACCTTTGGAAAGTAAAGGTTTCTCTGGGAGAAAAATAAATACTGGTAACACAAAAGGACTTCGCAGTGTGGGCATCCTTAATTGCTTGCTTAATTAAATCTCTTGACTAAATTTTCATTTATTTATTTTTTACATATTTTTGGTCATGGAAAATATTGGTTAAAGTTAGAACATATGTTTGTTGGTTTTAATTACAGACGTATTTTTCCGACAGAGCAAACTGCACCTCCTGCATAAAATAACGAGAATAACACAGGCAACCTTTCCTGGTGACTATTGTGGTCAGCAGCACAAGACAAATATTTGTGTATTTTTGGCTGTTCCTGTTGCCATTGAAGTCAATGGGGCGTGAACCCCAATGGGAGCACGAGCAAGTGCTTTCTGAGTCAGATGAGACAAAACAATTGAAAGTACTTGGTTTTCTTGCATTTCTGAGCAGTTTTCACACTAAACATAGCACTCAGTCAGATGTGCATAGCTGTGTGTGCGTGAGCTTTTTTTAAAATATGTTACATTTTCTCAAAAAAAAGTCAGGTACTTCTGGAAAATTAGGCGTGCCTTAATAATCAATTCTGTCTGTGAATTTTATCTACACAAATAACGTCACTGAAATCTTTGAGTCTACTTTCAGGGTGAATTCAGAAGGATCGGCTCAAATGATACACCATGATTTTAATCTTGGACCCATGGTTTTATTATATGCAGCCTCCATCGGTTTTAACCTCTCAACACACTTTTGAAAAACAAGCAATGCCCATGAACAACGTTTCTTTGCCTTCAGAAAAATAATTTTTCCTTTATTTCTAAAACAAAATTTTGTTTTATATATTTTTTTGTATTCATTATTCTTCTCTTCCATCTTATAAACCAGCCTCTGGGAGGTGCCTTAAATTTAAAGTACAAAAAAAATCCTGCATGTATTCTGCATTCAGACATTGGGAATAAGAGAGCATGAGGATATTTTCACGAGCATTGAAAAGAGAAAAAAATTGCCTTCGCTTCTCTCTTTTTTCTTCCCCCACAATAGTTTCTTGAATTTTAACATTATTATACAGTGTTCTGTCTTTAACCTATATATTTTGCTCTGTCTGAAGCTGCTTTTATGTTTCCTGATAAGAATTAAGTATCAGACTGCCAGTGTTACAAAGAACTTTCAGCACGGCTGGTAATTGCCCTCTCTGTAATTCTATAATGATAGATTTAGTGCTGAATAATTATACATCTCACAGATAGCACTGCCTCTAGAAAAACAGAACACGATCCAAGCCCTCCAAAACCATGGCAATTTTTCTCTGAACCCCTCAGTTAGAGTGTTTGAACGTTAAATGTGAGCTGAGCCAAAGCCCACGAGGCACCGGGTTCTGCACTGGGTCAGCGTTCATCACAGGGGAGATGGACACCGTGCTTCAGGGTGCAAGGGCTGGAGGACTCCCTCTGCACTTTATTATTTAATATTGCACAGGTAAGAGTAAATGTGTCTGGTGTAGGCAGAAAACTTACCAAAGCAGTTAACCTGTGTTCTCTGTGCTGTTTTCCTTGTGCTGGTCAAGTTTGTGATTGCGAGTACAGGCTTCGATACAGAATTTGCATTTTAGTTGAATAAATCATTTGCAACTGAAAACATTTCCACGTCCAAGCTGTTCGCAGTGGGCAGCAGTAAAGCTGAGGCCACTAAAACAGACCTACCAACAAACTAGGAAATTCCACAGGGCTAATAAAAACCTCTCTTTCTAATGAATTATTTCATCACTTTGCTGTCTACCGCTTTCTCTTTGCACTTTGCAGTAACCAAGCGATTTAATCTGTGCTTTTCTCCAGCAGAGATCCCCGATGCCTATACTTTTTGGGAGTCCCCATGTATAATTTAGCTCCTTATGCAGAAGTCCTGGAGGATAATATCTGCAGCAAGACCTGGTCTCGGAGCTGGGGAGGGAGCAAAACCCTTGGGTTTGGAGCCCCTGGGCAGAAAGGCCAGCCCTGTGTGCCTTTTTCTGAGGGTTTTTGGCTGCTCGCTCAGCAGCTGCTGCATCGCTTTGGGGAAGCGGGGAAGGCGCTGAGCACTGACAGCAAACCGCTCTCCTGACTCACGGCCTTTTTTGAAAGCAGGGAACGCATTTAAATGCATGGAGATTTCTCACTTCTTGGTGGAAAAACATTAAAAGACGAACGCTTTAATCTTGCTGTATAGCCCCAAGTTCGGAGCTTAAAGCTGAAAGCTTGCAGTTCCAGTTCCTGCTCTTTTTGCAAAGATTTCTGACAGGACATAATGCAGCTCACAGAGGTATTAATCCCCTCTATAGCCTCTCTAATAGTGACACCTCCCCATACCACCCAAGCTCGACAGCCCCAAAGCTTGCGGCAGGAAGAGATAAGGCAGCCCTTGCTCCTCCGAGCAAGCGGAGCCCCTAATTGCTCTCATTTATTGCCGTTAGGAAATTTGGGAGAGGGCCTAGCCCAGGTCTTTCCTGTGCTTCACTGAGACGAGGCCCACCAACTTCAGCTGCTGCAGGACCGGCCCCAAATTTCACTGTCTGTTACAGCAACAAATCCAAAGGAGCTCCTTGCCTTGGGAGGGAGATTTAGGAATCCAGACTTATACTGCGGCAATTAACTGCAAAATTTGGCCCTAAAATCCCGCTGATGTAAACAGCGGGGCTGCAGGTCAGCACCACGCACACAGCCCAGGATTAGCAGCAGCTCACTACTGGAACAATTATCTCCTGGCCAAGCCAGCCCCTCCTCATCAAGCAACCGTGGGGCTCGCCGTGCTCTGCCTGACACCTGTAAAACGTAGGGAAATGCCACCAAACCTGGGGACATTTTTCTAGGGTGTCACTGAGAGCAAGTCAGTGAGCAGCGTGTCTTTAGTAGTATTTGGAAAATAAATCTTGCCAGCCTCTGAAGAAGAGTGGAGAGCGAGCAGAGTGCCTGGACCTGATGTTTACCAGGAGAGTTAACAAGCCTGGCAATAAAACCCTGGGTAATGATGCCTCTGAAGAGTTACATTTGCTTTGGAATTTACTTTTATAAAAGCATGAAATTTTATGTAGAAACAAGATCTCTAACCACCTATATAAAAGGGTTTTTAGTACCTCTGAGAATGATGGACCAGGTTTTGTACTGCTACTGCAGGGCAGATCTTGTATCGGGGCTGTAGGATGGCAGCTCAGTGAGTAACTCAATAGTGGCTATTTTGTAAGCTTTTTTTTTGGTGAGCGTAAAATATTGTTTTCTTGAACTTATTTTATTTTTTTTTCTGCCAATCTTCCCCTCCTGGATTTATTCCCAGCATTTACTGTTGGAAATTCAAGCTGTTTTAGTTTCTTTGTGCAAATACAATTTCAGAAATTATGATTATTTTCTTTTCCCGTGTCTTCTGTGCAGCTCCTTGTTTCCGTTACTGTCAGTCAGTCAGAGGATTAAGGTACAGGAGGGGTACGTTCACAACTTGTTATAAGCTGAAACAGAGATGAAGGAGGAATGTTTTGTGGGGTTTGCCCAGCTTTATAACAAACATCCGGGGAGTCTGCAGAAAAAAGGCATTTTCCTCAAATACCCAATTCCCACTTAACTCTGCGTCGTGCCGCAACTCAACCAAAGGTCTGCTTTTACCCAGCCTCTGGGCAAAATGCCCCCTTAGCTGAGACACACCTGAGCAAACGGGGAAATACCAAGGGCGATATTTCTCTCTCTCAAATCCTGAGGGAAGAGAGCGAGGAAGGATGCCGGGGAGAGCTCGGAGGGCTGTGGGAGCTGCCGGGGATGCTCTGCCGCCTGTCGGCAGCGGGCCGGCCCCGGAGATGTTTATTTCTTGCTGTGGGTGATGTTTGTGAGCAGGGAGCTGCAGGCAGGCGTGGGTGTGTGTGCAGGGAGCCGCAGGCAGGCGTGGGTGTGCTGCTCACACCAGCAGTGCAACGCCGCGCTGCAGCGGCACGGCGAGGTGACGCGCAGCGCGGCCATCCTCTTGTTACTATAGGAGCAAAATAGACGTAAATATTTAGGTGGATTCCTTCCAAGTGCAAGGGGTAGCTCCGAAAACACGCAGCGCCCTGAGCCGGGACGTGCTCGCACCCAGGCGGGAGGCCCGGGCAGGTGAGCAGCCCCCCGGCTTTCACGCAGGCGCCGACATGCGCGGCGCTGCAGTGGCGGTGGGACCCGTGTCCGACGGCTCGCGGGGATAATCCCACCCAATCCCTGTAATAAATGCTTGCAGGATCAGGCCTGGAATGGGTTGGGAGAAAGTTTCCCTTTTGTTTCTTTTCTGTCTCCGAGTGACAGATGGCCTGTGCGAGTCGGTCTCCGAAGATCCCGTGCATTGCAGACAGGCACCAGCCATAAAATTGTCCCATACCTACAGGTCTCTGAGCCCTGCGTTTCTGCAGGGCCTGATGTCATGTTTATGACAGTTGGGGGGAAGCCGTAGCCTTCCCTCAGGCTTGCTGCATAAAGAAATAAGATTTGGAACAACCCCCTAACTTTTAACCTACTATTATTAGACAGAAGAGGACTTTTTAGGTCAGGAAGAACACAACAAAGCAAAAATCCTAAAGCTGCCTCAGTTATAAAAGAAACCTACAAAGCATAGGCAAAGGGGCTGGATTTACCTCCCCATTCCAATGGAAAACATATTTCAAGTGGTTTTAAATGTAATTTAAATGGCTCTTTCTTACCTGCCTCTATTTTTTACTGGAGAGAAGTTGGTTTAGGTCATTTAGACAGAGCACAGGGTTTCTTGTCTGACATTAGCGTACGGAGCGGCTGGTTGCCTCTGTGCTGTCGTTTATTCATTGTTCTGGAGAAAAGAAACAAATATTGGCTGCTCACCAATAGTTGTTTGAGAAAACCAGATATGTGCTGCAGATTTTGGCTATGTTGCTAGTCCTTATATAAGCAAAATGGCTTGTTTCTAAAACATTGTGCTGCTCATTGAACCGAGCACACAGATTCTATTTGTACTAATTTAGCAAATTCTGCCCGCCACGACATCCACACGGGGGCCACTGCCAAGTTTGCAGCCAGACAGTGCAGATTTATCCCACTTGGGAAATGTGTGCCTGGAGGTTGGGTAAGTTTTGGTCACCAGAGAGGTACACCAATATGCGCAGGGATCTTGATTTTCCCCAAAAGTTTCCCAGTAGGAAACAGATAGGAAACGCTATAAATCTTCCCGTGGCACATAGCATTGCAGCGCCCTCAGCTCCTAAATCCTTTATAAATCCCTCCAGCCCTCCCGACTGAGCCATGCACTCTGCTACCTACGGTCCCGCTTTTCCACGGGAAGGGGATTCCCACATGGGAAGGGGCCCCCCAGGGTCTCCCATGGGCTGGGACCAGCACGATATCCCGATCCCGCAGCAATCATTGCAGCCAGGGAGGGCTGATGCACTGGCACGGCCCGAAACTCCACGAGCCGGCTTCAGAGAGAAAACCAACAATGGTGCACTGTATTTAACACCGCGCGCTGTGGGAAATGGAAAGAAGACAAATGGACTTTATTTTACAACATCAAGAATGTTACACCCTTTGGTAATACGTAACTAATAACTTAAATCCATTAAAAAACTCTGTTCTCTACTATACCGCTGACGAACGGAGCCAAAGCTGTAAAAATTCACCAAGGAGGCAGTAGCAGGCTGGCTGGGGTTACAAAGTCTACAGAAACTGCAAGAAGTCACAGCTTTCTCCACGAAAGTCACGGCCATAACAAATATACCACACAGCTTGCTTTCTAATCCATTCCCAGGAAGCTGCATTGTGTGCGGCTGAGCTGATCCCAAAATCGGAGGAGGCTGGGAGGCAGCAGGGCTGGGTCCATGGGGTCCCGCTGGCTGTGGGGTGCCACGGTGGGAGCTCACCCCAAAATTTCCCCAACGCTCTGGATGTTGGACTTGCCCCTCTCCGGATGGCACGGGGCTGGGAGATGACTGATGGCCCTGGAAAACAAAAGCAGTGCCTGGAAGAAAAGGGCTGCCTTTCATTTCTGTTCCCCGTGTCAGGCAAAAATTAATGACTAAAGGCACCTTTCTCTGATGTTGTCCATCACGCAAATACCGGTGGGCAGGAGTCAATATGAACTTTAAACACACCTGACACAGGTGGCTCTTGCCTTTCAATGCCGAATGGCCACTGGCCAACAATTCACGGCGCAGCATAAAGGAATCCTTGTGGCGAGCAGCCTTCCCTCTGTTTATATTTGTTATTCCAGAATGAAGCTATTCATCGGGGCTGAGATGAAACTGCCCAGGTGAATAACTTCCTGAAAGCCAGAGCTCCTGCAGGAGCGCGACCAAAATCAACTGCAAAATGAATGCGGTGTGTGAGTGCGAGAGCTGGGGAGAAAGCAGAGGAATTAGAGGGCCGGTGGAGGGCAGGATGCAGCCCGCGGGAGATGCCCGGTTGTCCAGGATCCCGCTGCCCTGGCATCCTTCTCGTGGTGCCTCTCCCAGGCACTGCTCAAGCTGAGCCATTGCCCTGGGGATTTGTATCTGCCCAGTGGCTCTTCCCCCTGTCCTCCGGGCCACGTCCTTCTGCCAACAGAGCAGCACCGACACAAACATAGACAGAAGGAAAAAATCAGTGAATGATGCTATATTTCCTGATTTTAGCAGTCAGTCTGTGGCTTTTTCCAAAACCAGCAACCTAAATTAAAATTCAGGCATTTTTTTCGTATAAAGCAGTTACCGCTTATCTCAGACATAACCATATCAGTTGTACTCCATACATCTGCAACTTCACTGCACGCCTGTGCATCACTTTTTGTTTTGGATGAAGCCTATCCTATTCTACTATCATTTAATCAAAATGAAAAATAGGCTGCACTCTGCCCAAAAAGGATACGCAGCCGAAATGCGTTGGTGTGTAGTCACTGAAGTAACTGTAAAGGGGAATTTGCAAGCAGTTTGGGAAGTTTTATTTCAGCGTACGCATAGAGAAATCTTTACATACTATCAGAGCTGGGATTAATTTATCACCAAGCTCAGGAACTGTTCCCAATTGGAATTAGCCACACTAATGTCTGGAGCTGACAAGCACAGCTGCAGCAAGCTCGCTCATGTTTATTATTGTACTTTTTCTTGTCTTTTAACAGTTTGTACACTAATGGAAGAGCACGAGCTAAAACTGCTCATCTGTGCTCTACTATTGCAATGAGTTTATTAAGACAATAAAACACCTTCAGGGCTGGTTTTTATGCTTCTTCTGGCATCAGCAGTAGGAGCAGAAAATATCTGCAGCTTCCTAAGTCTTTTCTGAGTGTTCTTGTAGAAAATCTCTGAAAGTTGAGTACAGAAGATTGCATTCAGCCTCACATTTCTGTGTTGCTTGATTCCTGTTTTATAGCCTGCTTTGGAAAATAAGGGTCTGTAGCAAAGGACTGGAGATACAAACCTTTGCTGAAAGGGGAACACAAGCACAATGAAAAAACTCACAGGAAAAAAAGAAGGAAACCTGAATTTAGCTGGTATATATCTTTCAAATATTGTGAGTAGTAGAAAGAGGGTATTGCCTGAGGCAGCTGGCAGAGATGGGATATTACGGCACCAAAGAATGCTTTATTTTCCTTGATGTTTGTGCAGGATGCAAGTCACTCTGCCTCTGAAAAGGAAATGAACTGACAGCATGAAAATCTTATTTATTCAATAAGAAATTGTCATAGATCAAACTGACAGGTTATCAACTGGTACGTATTAAACCTTCCATGCAATGTGCATGGTCAAATCTGAACCTCGGGGGTTACACAGGGGCGAACCTCTGCACCGGGAGCTGTGGCCACGTTACTTGGCTAGTGTGGGGGCTCTGCCGTGGCCTTGGGCCAGTGCACCCAGGTTTTTTTCCCATGGAAACGTGGGAGCAGGACAAGAAAGCAGCTCTGACATCTGCCTCACCTGCCATGGAGCTGGGAGGCAGCCAGGACTTGCATCTGGACCGGGAACTTGGAAGCAACTCCAGGTCCTGTATTTTAGGCAGCATAATAAGTCAGTAATGTGTTTCTATCCCCAAGTTCATTTTGAGCATCACATGCGCACTAATTCAGCTGGAACACGTCCAGATTACCTATCCATTTATACGAGAAAACAGCCAGAGGCAGGCCAGCCGAGGTGCAGGCGGTGCTGGTGACTGCCAGATGTCGTGTACCCAGCAGGGTCGGTGCTCGTGTACCCTGTGGGGTCAGTACTCATGTACCATGTAGGGTCAGTACTCGTGTACCCTGTAGGGTTGTTTCTCGTGTACCCTGCAAGGTCAGTGCTCAACTCGCACCCTCATCCCACCCGTCCGGACCCCACAACCCCTGCAGTTCCCATCCCCTGTCCGCTGCAGGGCTCTGGGGGTCGCAGCAGTTTGCTGGGGAAGGGTGGAGAAGAAGAAGGGAAGAGATTGCAGAGGGAGAGGAATGGGGGCTTCTCCCGGTGCCTGCTTCTGCTGGCTGCCCACCACAGCCTTCTTCCCGAGGGAATTTACCGTGTTTTATCCGTCTCGCCTTCACGTGGCAGAAGGATATATGCTGCCAGTCTGGCTTGCAATCTCTGCTGCTCCCCCAGGTGGGAAAAACCAGAACTAACTCGGGAGCAGCCCGCAGAGGTAAGGCACTTGCCCAGCAAGCCAAGAGCTGATAAAACACTTCCCCACTGCTGACAAATCCATCTTGCAAGGCTGGCTGCGTGTGTGTGTGTGTGTGTCTGAACTGCTGATTCAGGCTGATGCTAAACGTGCTCACCGTTTTCCATTGTGTATAACCACATCGGTCACCTCAACGCCCCGACCTGTCACCTGAGGGCACTGGGGTACTCTGAGCACGTTGCCAAGGGGTTCACGGCGCCCTTTACCCGCAGCTCAGCAGGTATGAAAGGAATGGGGGAAGGTATAGGGTCAAACAGGGAATCAGCTGGGAGGGGAGCAGCTTATAACGTTGGTTTTGGCTGATGGTTTTGCAGGAAAGCTGCTGAGAGAAGAAGGCTGAAATACTCTGGCAGAGGAAGGAGGAGGAAAATAACTAAATGAGTCTGCCCGTTAGGGAGGTGGGGAAGAATATGAATTGCGTTATCACTTTTGCTTCTCTTCACTATTTCATTTCATTTCTGACAGATCATTGCAGATATGTCAGGAGGGTCATGGGTACAAACATGGGTTTTCCCTGTGCCCTGGGCGGCTGCAGGATTTGGCTGCTCTTCTGTGCTCCGATGGGCAAACCCGCCCTGCCTGCTGTGGCCCCAGCTTTCACTGCTCTGGCTTTTTTTACAGAGCCAAAAGCAAGGCACAAGCAGGTAAGCGAATAAGCTGGAGTTTTTGCCTCCTGCATTCCTGCCTACCAGCATTACTAAGCTCTGGAGCGAACCTGCACAGCTTCCCCTGTGCTGTACCTGCAAGAAGTGACCACCTCGGCCTGACTTCTGTGCCTGGTGGGGGCAAGCCCTGGGGGTGGCCATAGTGGGACAGGGCTGAGTGTGTCACCCCAGCACCTCCGTGCTGTGCCGCTGGGCAGGATGGTGTCATCAGTTACAGCAAAGTCCTAATATCAGCAGAGGAAGGCTCTGTCCCTTCCCTTTGCTGATTCCCTGCAGTTATTTTCATTTTAGCCGGATGCCAAGTTTGAGTCTTCAAGGATTTTTTCGCAGTGACCTCTAAATCCCTTCACTGGTCAATATGATGCATCACCATTCGGTATAATATCCTCCTGGCTGGTTCGCTGGCCCCAGACTTATTATTTTATGTTTCTCTACATTAAACTGCATTTTCCATTCACTAGCCCAGGCAACCAGTGGATTCAAATCCCTTGTTCCTCGTTATTTGTTCCCTCTCCAATTTTGTGCCCTTCGCAAACTATCAGTTTGCGGAGGTATTTCCATTCAAGTCATTTGCAGGTATTATAAATGAGGGAAATCCCTCGGTGTTCTCATTTGTTGAACCTTTACTACCCAGGATTACCTTTTCAAAGGAGGACGGAGGGGTTTAGCAGCATGACTAGTGAATTTTAATAGCTACCTCCTGGTGCAGATCCTCTGACAGACGCTGTCACTGTCACGGTGGGTCTCTCACCTTTGCACAGATGAAGGCGGGACACGTGGACAAGGGCTCATGTCTTCTGCTAACATTGCTCTGGAGTGTAAGGTCAACAAAAAACGAAGAAAGAAAAAGGGAGAGAGAACCGGCGGGCTGTATCAGGGGACCTCCCTCTGTCGGGGTGTTTATTTGACCTGCATGGCCATCACTATCAGCTTTTAGCCCACCTTTGGTCCTCTGGGAGTCCTCATGTGGCATCTGAAGAACCAGAGCCATGAGCACGGTGTCCCGGCCAGAGCCCCGTGCCCTCCTGCGGGACATGCCCACTCCCTTAGGGGCCGTGACAGCCACCTCGGCACCGCAAAGGGAAACAAAACCATCTCCCCATGAACCTAGCAGGTTTTATTAAACATGTGCTTTGGTTCGAGGCCAACCCGTGCTCCGTTTTTTTATCACTGTTTATTCCTGTCTTTCCCAGTCTTTATCAGTTGTCCGAATCAGACCTGTGAGCACTGCGAGGGCTGAGTCACACAAATAGTACTTTTATCTGCAGTCAAATCTATAATCAGGCAACAAAACCCCCTCGCCTCGCTTCTATTTAGAGTCCCAACTCCGGCTCTTAAAGAAAAAGGGACTTCACAAAGGAATTTTGGTAATTATCCTCTCCCCTCCGTCCCCCAGATGTTGTTTTGTAGGATAGAGGTACCTGTGGATACTTGAAAAGAGCGCTCCGAGCTGCCGGCTCCTTAATGGAGGACTTTTAGGAAAGTGAACTTTAACTTTTAAACTTCCCTATGAAAACCAGATCCATGTTAAGTTTGATACCATTTGCCTCAGGATGATCTCAGCTCTTAAAATATGATGGTTTTAGTCGGATTAAGAGCCTATATTGTTGCTGAAGAGAAAGAAGGGTGCCTCTTTAATTGCAGCTCAAATCTACCTAACAATTGCCACATGTTGAACAAGATTTAAGAGTTATTAAATATGAAAGCCGCTATTGCTCCTCCACCATGAGCAGCCTTTGTTTTTTAAACCTGGAATGCACTAAGAAAAAGAGGAAGAAAATGTAAAAAACAAAGCAAACCAATTAAAAAGACCGAAAAACTGAAGTCTGCAGAAATACATTTGCTTTCTGTGAAGGCTGAAGTTTCTGCAGCACATCTCTCTCCACAGCAGCATCTGCTGCGTTAACTGAAACTAACTCCTGGCAGCTCTGGGAATCTTCTTGCTAGGAAAATTTAGTACAACTTCACAACAGTCGTGGGTTTGCTGCCATCTGTTATCTGAGGTTATTTACAAGCACTGGGTTGATAGCTCGACCCGAGCCGTGCTAAGCAAAGCCTCCTCTGCCTCTGGTGCTGAGTGCGGGAGCTGAGCCGGTGCTCTGATGCCTTCCCCTGGGCTCTTGGTGGAAGGGTTCCCATGGGCTTTGCAGCCTGGCACAGACCAGCAAAGACATGGGGAGCCCTGTCTGTGAAATCTTCCTTAGACCTCACCTGCTCTTTGGCTCCTTGGAGGGAAAAAATAGAAAGAAGAAGAAAAAGAAATCCCCAATTAATTTTTTCTTGATTTTTCTTGAAGGAGCAGCCCCAAAGAGGCAATTATTATTATTGTAGCATTTTGACTTTCCATTGTAACTCCTTGTGGCTGAGTAGACCTGAAATAACCTCAGCCCAGCAGCAGTGCTGGCCACAATTTACTCTTGGGGATAAGCCCTTGGCCAAGGACCACTTGAACCCACTTGTTCTCCTTAGGGTCAGGAGACCCCGGTGCCCCAGAGCATGGCAGCAGTAAAATACAGGGACCGAGGGTGCTGCTTGCACGAGTACAACATTTGCCTTATTGCTGGCATATTCACTTGGTTCCCTTTATGTCCGTACAACAGATGTCATGACCGTCCCCTTGGCTGCTCAAAGCAAGCCCACCGGCTCTCCTGGCAGGGGGGATTAGACTGCCTCAGTGCCGATGCCATCAGTTTGGGTCCCTTGGCTTTGCAAACCCAAGCCCAGCTCGATGCCGAGGTGCCAACCCCAGGGCAGGCAGGGGCCAGCCGGCAGGGCACGGAGGAGATTTGTGTACTACCAGCTGCAGTACCAAAGGCACACGGCAGCGTGTCTGCGCAGCTAACCGAGACCACGGGGTACAACCATGGAGGTGAGAGCAGGCAGAAAATAGGTCGAGGGAATAAAGAGTGTTTTTATAAATCATCTGTTATAATTTGTAGAAAGTCGAGGCTAGCTTAGGTGGGGAATTACAGCAACTGTATTCACAGAGAAAAAAAACAACTACAAAAACCCCTATGATTTTCAGAGACCAATGATTAAATACCTTTTAAGATGTCAGCCCTCTACTCCCTTTCCATTGTGCCTGATAGTATTTCAGAGAGATCCTCAACCTCCAGCAGTGGGATTTTAAAGTCATGGTAATAAAGTCTTCATAGAATACATTTTTTTAAATTTTTTTTTTCTAGGGCTCCATCGAGCGATCCTGGCAGCTAAGTAGGATGGTATAGTTTAGGGCAGGGGCCACTGCAGATCTCTGCCGTCTGGCAGGAGAACTCGGCTAAGCCTCTCAGGTTACAAAGGAAAAGCAATTTTCATTTTCCCTCCTGCTCTGCAAAGTAAAACCCAGCTCCTAATTTTCAGCAAAGAAATCACAATGGTTGGAGTTTTAGCGTCTGATCGCAGATACTCCCCTGTAAATCTGGAGATGCTTACAGAGCTGGGAACCCGGTTCCCTCTTTGGCAAGGTGAGGGAAAAGGGAAAGCAATTGGCTTTCTACCGTGTTTTTAAGCTTCCCTTTCTGTAGGAATAACAGAAGCCATTTATTTCTCCCAGGCAACTTCTACTGGCTCAGCATTGCCCCCTGAGATATCTGCTGGGGAACACTCCTGTAGCACGTTCTCCAGCCAGTCTCCAACCCATCCTTGAGGCTTGATGTCAGCCTCTTCCCACTCCCCCAGCTCTCCTGTTGCAGACTTTTACTTACTTTTACTTTCACTCCTTTGTGCCAGACGTCAGGTCAGCTGTTCATGGAGCTGAGTCCTGGCTGAAGGGGTGGACATTTCAAAGAGGCTAGTAGAGATGCAAATCTTTTTTCCACTGCCTAAAATTTCCCCCATAAATTACAATTTGTGCTTACAAGGCAAAATTAAACCCCCTTTCTTACAGTAGGTGGAAGTGTTGTTTAGAGTATGGGATTGTAGTTTGGACTCCCAGGTTCTGCCTTTGTCTATTCTGCTGTGTTTCTCTGGATTCCACTTTCCCAGACCTGATCATGATGTTTTGAGAATTTATTTGAACAACTGGACCAACTTTCAGAAAAAAAAAACCTAAAAACAAACCTTTTTCCTCTTATCCATCTCCATGATAGAGCAAGAAAGCTGGAAGAAAGATTTCTTGACTAATCCCCACTGGAAAGGGAACATTTAGTGCATTCAAGGAATAAATCAGCTTTCCTGAACTTTCAGTCTTTGGCTCCACCCTTTTCCTTAATAATAAAACAGATTTTCAGCTTTTGCACTAAGAATTGTGTGGACAGAGAATTGGCATTGTTTCTTCTTCCTTTTCTTCTTCGTTTTCTTTTTTAACTTTTAAACTTTTTTATTATTATTATTATAAAATTCCAACTTCCAGCTGACCCTTGAATAATTGGTTTTGTTGCAAGGGTTATTTGAGGTCTAAATGAGCCCGATGACATCTGTTTAATTTTAGATGCCTGGAAAATGTTCTAAAATTAATGAAATCCAAATGTATGACAAACTAATAGAACAATTTTATTTATTAAAAAGATGGTTAAAAATAATTCTAAACATTTCAAGAAAACAAAAGAGGTGAATGGGATTTGTCATTGTTTAAATTGTACTTATTATATTACATTTCAGTGAAATGCCCTCTCGACCTTCCACAGTTTGGTCGATTTCCTCGTCAGGCTCCTTCCAGCTAATTTGCTTTGACATAAACAAAAAGAAAAGAACTCAAGAATCAAATGCAGTCGTCCAATATTTGGGGTCTCAGTGCTGATTATAGCCAGATACAAATAAGAATGAATGGAACTTGCTAAAGGCAGGACCATGTTATTAATTCTTCATGAATATTTGGATGGTCATGGGAAATGTATGAAGCCACACAGATCTGAAACGTGTTACAAAATGTAGTTTGAGTGCTCGTTCCTTTTAAAAATGTGTAGCTGAAATGCATAATTTGTCGTTTTCCTCTTTAGCAAGTTTTACTTCACGTCTCTGGGCTGCAGAAACGTTTGATGGTTTAAGTGAGCAATCACAAATCATGAATGAGGAAAGGTGATTTATCCATTTTATGCATTCAGTTTGCTACATGTATTCTTTCAAGAGGAATGCTTAGCCAGAGGAATTACACAGACATCACGGATCAGCCAGGAGACAATTTCCACTAACATTTGTAATATTCTCAGTGCAACTGGTGCTGGAATTCTCTTTAACTAGTGCCTCTTGTGTGGCTTGAAACTCTCCAAAAAATACAAATTACAGTCTGTGAGAACATCTATGCACACGTATAATTTATGTCTTACAGGAAATCAGACAAACCAACCTGGGTTTTTACAGTGCTTTTCACAGAATCACCTAGGTTGGGGAAGACCTTCCAGTCCAACCGCCATTTTGTACACTATGGGACTGTGAAGCAAATAGCACACTGGGCAGCATGAGTGGCTCTGGAGGTAAACACGGTATCTTCAGTGAAGTAAGTGATAGTTCTCACACAACTCCACCTTTGAAAAGGAAATGAAACATAATAGTATGGATAGAGTCAGCCTCAGCCTAATGGTGCATCTCAGGAACATTTGAAATAGTGCATTTAGGAAAGGCCTTACTACATAGAAACGGAACGTCCCCAGGATAGGTTGCATGTTTGTGTTTCATTTATGGCTTCACTCAAAATTACAGCAACTGTGGCCCAGGTATGGTACCTCGGAGTTACAGTGCAGAACATCTGAATGCGGTGTAGTGCATCTGAATGAGGGACGGCCATCTGCCTGAGTCACTTTTTAAGTTGTCCTCTCTTTCTGGGGGCACACCAGGACTCCCAGCTCACTTTTGTAATTGAATTTCAACTCTGCCTGCTTTTGAAATATCAAATTTTGAAAATCTAACTTTGGGGCTAGGTATCTGGTAGCCTCTAAAAAATTATGGGGAGCAGAACTGCCCAGAGAGGGGATCAAGCTAAATAGCTCCTTTGGTTTCCAGCCACATTTTTTCAGAGCAAAGAAAAAAATTATTTTGTAGATAAAATCAGTAATGATCCTGAAGAGCCATTTGTGCTGATAGTGAACCTTACATGGAGGCAGTTTGGTTTATGCATGTAGGTTGCTTTTTTTTTTTTTTTTTGTCTACAGATTAGATTTATACCTTTCCTGTTTAGAAAAAGCCAATGAAGAAACAAAATTGCAAATGTCTTCATGCCTTCTGGCACTAGTTCTCTCTCCAGTTATTATATTTGAGATCTTCCATTTTGGGAGGTTTTTTTATTTTTTATTTTTATTTTTATTTTTATTTATTTTTTGTTTTTATTTTTATTTATTTTTATTTATTTTTATTTTTATTTTATTTTTATTTATTTTGGTTGGTCTTTACAGTACCTTTTTGCATTGCTTATTGATAGGCTGATAGGAACACAACACACATATTTACACTCGCTTGCCTACCAGAAGAATGCCAATGTTTATGCCATGGAAAACATATTCAGAACACAACTTTGGATATACAGCTGACTGTGATGCTGGAGATCTTAAAAGGACAATAGAAACTATGACATCTTGGGGGTCACCTGCCAGGATGTATTTTACTGACTTGAGCCCTATTTATCAATGGAACAGAAAGGGATGCACTTCTCTGTGCTGAGTGAATAATTGACTCCTTGGTTGAAGTTGCCAGATAAGATCTGCTTTTGTATTCTGGTGATTTACAATTGTTGTTGAAAGTTACCTTGCTTTCTAGGTAAAGGTTATCCCCAAATGGTTACTTGTCACTTAAAAGTCAAAAACTGCCTAACCTGTTCCCAAGTGTCTGAATTCTGTTGCTTGAGTTTGCTACTTTCTCAAACAGCTGTGGGTATTTGAAGAGAATATTCCACCTTGCATAGAAGCTGCGGGCAATTTTTTGTGAACCTCCAAGATTTCTGTTGGGGCAGCCAGAACCCACTGTGGTGCCTGAGAAATCTCCCAGGTTCTTGAGAATCAGTGATCGACTGTTAGCAGTAAATTAGGATAAAGCTGCCAAATACATAAAAGATTGGAGGAATCATAGTGATCAACATCATTCTGGAAGCTGGTTTTATTTGCTATACTTATATCTGATAACAAAGTAAAACTATTTAACCATAGTTTATTGGACATTTCTCTGTAGCACAGGTGCTGAGCTCCAGATAACTGCGTTACGTGGCTCAGTGCTTAACCTTATCATTCAGTCATTTTTAGCTCAGTTGACAGAGGGATCACTGGTGTAGCTGTAATTGGAGTTTACAATGTTTGCAAGTATTAGGTGACTTGTAGCTTAATGCCGTAACTATAGGGACAATAAATTACACGGTCATTAGAGGGCTTTAGGTATTCATATAGTATTAAGCATAAGGAGGACAGTAACATTTCTCTAATAACACATAAAATGTATATTCCAATTAAAACCATAATAGGATAGAGCTGGCATTATATTACAGCCTCTCATGAATTTCACTGCTTAGAAATTATTACCGTTAAAATCATGGTTTCAAAGACTTGCACACAGGGATAATAAATTCTCCCAGGCAGGTTCAGACAGAAGCATTGCGCCCCATGGAGGAAGACCGTGTTTCAAAGCTGTGAAAATTCAGCTAGTGAGCATAGGGTTGAGGGGCTGGATTTCTTGCTTCCCTTTTTGTTCTCCACATTTGCCTGGCTTTCCATGCCAACTGAGGCTTAATTAAAAGCAATTGAGTAAACAAAAAGCAGTCAAAAATTATATTTAGAAGCTTTTATCTTTTTCTGTCTTCTTCTGCCACTGTACATTACTGTATACTTTGCTGTGTTCTTGGAGACTCCTTTGAAAGGCTGTTGAAACCATTTTATTTTCAAATCCCAGTCTGTATTCTGTCCCTGGTACGTGTAGTGTTTCTTTTATGAAAAGGCAGATCCAAAGAGCGTAGTCAGAAGTGGACTTTGACTGGGGAACAGTTTCATGCAATATATTCTTCGGTTTTAAAATACAATTTTTTTACCTCTCTTTTCACTCACCATTGACGTCCCCAAGGACAGCACACAGCTGCTACGTGTGTGCGTTCAGACCTCACAGCTTGTTAAATTCATTATCCCAAGGGTATGTTTCATTTATGTTTGAAGGTTCTGAGCCCTATGAAACTCAATCATTTGCTTCACTGCAAAGAAACAACTATGTGCTTATATGACCTTCCAGAAGAAGGCTGCTGGTCAGAATGGGACCCCCCTTCTTTATTTGAGATTAGGCCTCCTTGTTTGTTCATCAGTCACTTCATCCTTGTAAAGCTGTAAGAGATACGGAGCTGTTTGGAAGACAAACTGAACTGTGCTTCCTTGGTCAGTTCTTCACCCCTCTCTCCCTGCCCATCCTGCAATAACCTCCATCAGTCTTGGTTGTTAAAATGGTTATAAACTTGCTTTGAGAGATTATGGGTTTGCATCACAGTCATACAAAGATTATTTGAAGTGTGGTTAACATGGACTTGGAATTATCTCCCAAAGCTCTTTCACAACAAGCAGAACTACTAAAGACCTCATTCCAGATTGTTAGGAGATTAGAAAGGAAAGTTAAATGGGTCTCCAGAGGAAAAAAAAATCAAACACCTTTTAGAAAACAAGAATGTTTCTTGAAACACAGTTGCAGGAATGATTAAGAGACGGCTTGACTATTTTTCTTCAGGCACGTTCAGCACTAGAAAGAAAACAATGACAAATAGGCAAGGCTGAAGCCACCACGAAGAAGAAGAAAATATCAGAGCCCTGTAGTGGATAGGAAAATGCTCTTTTCCCTAGGGATTACAGCAGACAAAGTGGTCTGTCAGGGCATTCGTGTCCTGGCAGCTCTGGCTTTGAGGCCCAAGTTGCTGACACTGAGGACGCATTTTGTTCACTTGGGAATGAAGACATGGGGCAACTGTGCCTCAGATCTCTTCAAGCACCAGCCTGGGTATAAAAATTTTTCTTCTTGCACTGTTGAGGACTTGGAGGAACTATGCAGATTGGATAAGGCCAATCTGCTGTGAGTCACATCCCTCTGCCACATGTCTCCATAGTGGACCTCCCCCAGCTTTAAGAGTTGAAGTGCAATCTGCTCTGCTCTTTAGTACAAAAGTCTTTGGTATATAATAAAAATAAACAAAGTATAGTCTACAGTGCACAGGCCAAAGATCTTATAGTTGCTGTAGGAAACATACACAACTATCTTCCAATGGAAACAATGTGATGTCTTCTTGCATGTCCAGAAATTTTTCATTCTGTCATAACACTGTAGTCTCTCCACTCCTCTTCATAAGCCCTTCATCCCTCTTTGCTAATGGTTTACAATATAGGACAATTTAACTGTATATGTTGATGTAAATCATGTCACCTTCTCTGTGAATTATATAAAATAATTCATACTGAAGAACTCATGGAAGGGTTTTTAAAGCTGCAATTAATCTGCTCTTTTCCATTACTCCAGGCAAGAATAAAAGCCAGATACAAATTTTGCTCTTTCCCTCGGAAAGGAAAAAATGCAGTGATTTAATAACTGAAATGAGTAGTTCCGCTTAAATTGGACCATACAAACTCTGAGGAAGGCTTGTTAGTCCAGAGAACCTCCACTGAAATCAGTGGAACTATAGATGAGAGACAGCACAGTTTATGTTTGTTTGTAAGGTGCCAGCTAGACAATAATATTAAAATAATTACAGATAAAGCCAGCTTCTTATCAATATTTTGACTACCTGCCCAGTCAGAAAATCATTTTATTTCATACCAAGTCTAATCTTTTGGTGCCTATACACTTGGAAGATGCCCCTTTCCCATTCATCTATGTGTTAAAGTGGATATTAGTGAGGTTGCACCAGGCTGCATTTCATTCCTTGCCACAAGCTAGCTAAGCTGTACTACAAATACAGGAAAACTTTGGGTATCT
Organism: Cygnus atratus; assembly: GCF_013377495.2. Lineage (NCBI taxonomy): Eukaryota > Metazoa > Chordata > Aves > Anseriformes > Anatidae > Cygnus > Cygnus atratus. Next base: position 3,472,371 of record NC_066375.1, read on the forward strand.
AAGACTCCAGCTTGTTGTCACTGTGTACAGCTCCAGCACCCTTGGGGTGGCTGTACTGAGTGGTACCAGCATGGCTTTCCAAAGTGCTCTGACAAACACCCATGAATTCCCCCAGCAAGAGAAAGGAGGAGGTATGGGTTGTAGAAGCTGCATTGCTTTGGGAGTAGGAAGTGGGGATCCTGCCCTGTGCTCAGCTGGATGCACAGGGCTCAGATTGGCATCGTGGGCTGGCCAAGATCATCCACTTCCCTCAACCAGCCCCTGTGGCTATAAGCAGGAATGACCCTGCAGATTTCCCAGGCTGGGAAGAAACAATTTTGTAATCTTTACATCCTCGTAGTTATTTGGAAAGTTTCCAGTCTTCTTTTAGAAGGGTCATATTTTATTCAATTTCTATTTTCCCAACCTCCAGTTGCCAACATTAGCCCACAGGGCTGGCAGATTTGCACTTAAGATCTGATATTGAAATACAGGCACTTAAGCAAGTATTGGGCATTTAAACGGTCCAATTTAAGTATATGAAATAAGACTTTCATACGTTTTTTCTCAACCTCACCACCCAAAAGTGAGATTTAGATACCCATTTAGGTGGCCACATCTGAGAAACTGGCACTCAAAACATGTACAAGCTCATTAAGGATGCAATTATGGTCACCTAATTGTGGTATTCTACACAGGGCCAATTGCTTGGATTTCCTGTGGGGAAAAATGAGCATACGGCCGCTACGGAACAAGAGAACATTCAAACTGTGTGCAGCTGTATGCGTGCGCACCAAATGCATGGAAAATCCTTGGTGTGGGGCATCTCCGTTAAAACCAGAAAAGAACAGCTCCAGAAACTCAGGTATTAGGAGTTAATATTAAAATAGCACAACTTTTGAAATCCCCCCTTGTACTGTCACTTTAAATGTTTTATTGATTAAGGCCTAGATTACTTAACCTAAAGCCCTATATTTATATTTAGCCAAGGTAAGTTATGAGTCACGAGTAATCCTTTTGATCCAGAGGTTGCCATGGGTCACCAGAGAAATGAGTTGAGTTATAATATCCTAGCAAACTAGCTGTGTGTACAGAAGAATAAATTAAATAAACTCTCCTTTAGAAAGCCTCGGCAATACCATACTCTGTTTCTGTTTAACCAGAAAAAGTTGTGTTTGTTTTCTTTTCTCCTCCCATCTAAAACCGAAATATATTTGTGATGACAGATGCAAATATGGTCGCTGATGTTTGTAGCCAGCTGAATTGTCTTTCTGGTAAGGGCGTCAGCACTTTGCTCTGGAGCATTAGCTCCAGCAGAGAACTGCAGCCTTCAAAAACGCGTGAATGAATTTGACTCAGGTTACTTATTCGTGTTAAACTCCAAGTTGAAGTTGCATTACTCAGGTGTGTTTGCATCTGTCTGGTCAGGTCTGCTGTTGACTACAGCTGCAATTCAAAGTTGATCTTCATAATCTTCAGAACCTGTGAAGTATGTGAAACACAAGCTTGGGTCTAAGTATTCCCCTATGCTTGCAATCCAAATCTAGCTGCAGTGCACTAAGTTATCTAAGTTATTTCAGTTCTCAGGCAGGCCAATCCTGCCAACCTTAATGAGAATAAGAATTTTTCTTTTCTTTTTTTTTTCTTCCTTTTTTTCCTTTTTTTTTTAATAGTCTTTTTTTTTTTTTTAAATAGTCTTTTAAATAGTCTTCTAAATAGTCTTTGACCTTTTAAGCAAGGTGGTGAGTACCCATAACTCCCCTTCAAATCCTGCAGGCCTGTTTTTGCATTAGCATCCCTGCCTTACAGAGGCTGCCTGTGTCAGCACTGGATGCAGGGAGTACCCTCAGGGACTGTGTTGAATGTGCTATGTGTCTGCACACCCATTCCCCATCCACGCAGTTGGACCTTGCACATATAACAGTATGAAAAGACTGAGGTCTTTGCATACACTGGGGAAGGATGCAGTTACTCTGGAGCCCTGCATGAAGCTGTGCTCGCAGGTTCCCTCTGAACACATAGGAAATTTTGTCTAATGTTGCCTTGCTGTCAAGTTCCAGTGCAGACATAACTAAAGTCATAGGTCTGAATTCACTTTGAACTGAAATTGGTATTATAAACTAGCAGAGGCTTTTTGTTTACTTTCTTTGGTGTGATTTATTTTTAAAATGTATGCATATTTCCAAAAAGTATCTTGAAAATTTATTTTTATCATGGAAATGGAATGCCTCCTGGGTTTTTTGAGTGTCATGGCATAAGCTGATGTCCTTGATCAAATTAGTGTTGGCAGTTGTGTACAAAAACCATGTAGGAGAGATTGAAATTGATGTGACTTCCCATCCAAATCAGGTAGAGCTTGCCCATATGAAGCTGGATGTCCAGAAACTCAGGGGACCATCCACTGGGTTCTTTTGACTCAGTCTAGTAACCTACTGGGAGGGACACTGAGCTTTGCTGGGCTTGCTCAAAATATGAGATTCTTCATCATTGTCAGAAAAGAGATGATGAGTCCCAGATGTTCAACACTCATGGATTACTAAGGAAAGCAAATAGAGAGAACAACTTTAAGGACCTGAACAATAAAAGTCTGGTCTGGTTTAGGTTCCCATCTTGCTAAGGGAGTGAGTGCCTGTTCATATCCAAGTAAGTGTGGGAGCACCAGGCCTGTAAAATCATTAAATTAAAAACTCTCTGTGAGCTGGGACTATAGATCACATGCAAGCACTGCAGCTGGCTGTGTATAACTTCAGCCTTTGAGTCTTCTCTCAACAAGCACTCCAATTCTGTAGCAGAAAAATCAGATTAATGAAAGAATCTGCATCCCAAGAAATGGGGGGGACTGGGAACCCTCATGGACCATTGAAAAAGTGTTGCCCTCAAGGTTTTTGAAGGACATTATTATCAAAACTTCTGTTTTTTTATTTATTTGCTGTTCCATCCATATCAGAGTGTGGTTGTGTAATTTAGTGGGCTTAGTTGCACTTGGTCTTTAAGTATAATTCAGTGAAAAACTTGACCTCAGGAGATTCCTTGTTTCCTAGCGGTCTGTTTCTGAAACGAGAGAACAACAAACCAAGCAGTACTTTAATATCCCAGTTCAATGAATGGTTCCATAATGACAGACTCCAGTATCCAGAGATGGAATGTCCATTTGCTCTTTTTTTTTTTTTTTTCATATACCAGCAACATTTTCTTGTTCTGTCCATGGGAATCTGGATATCAGCTTTAACCAAAAGTAAAATTGGTAGACCAAAAGTCTGGCAAAAGAGTCCCGTGCTTTCCGCCTTTGTGTATAGCCGAGGAGCCCCTCTGTTTCTTTGAACAACTTCTGTCTTTCTTTTGCATGTTTTTTGGCGCCTGATTAGAGAGCCCGAGATTAAAATACAGAGAAAGAATTCAACAGATCTGATTTGAATCTCACAAAACTTTCTGCTTAGATATTTCATTGAAAACTCTACCCCAAATCTGTATGAATCAAATGAATTCCTGTATTGCAATGTTCAGTTTTACAGGTTAATAGTTTGTTACTTGCTTGAACACACAGGAACTCATTGGCAATTCATCATTCTGCCTTAGTTCCTTTCATTGAATAGGCAGGTCCTGGTACATCTGACCTTTGCACAGGTTTAACGTTTCCCCTTCACACCTTCAAGGCTGAGGAGTTTGACTGACATCAATAATTAATTTTTGAACAAATACGACACACCTTTTCCTATGGTTCCTCTCAAAGATATGAGTCTTTGTGCATCGCAACAACAGGCATGTTACAAAGGAGGGAGTCCAAAGGACACTGGTGGGGACTGAAGTATAAGACTCAGCCTGCTCACTTCTGCTATTCTGTCATGTCCTTTTGGGTGCCGTAGACAAGACAGAGAAGTATGTGCGCACTGCAAAGTTCAACATAGGGCATTTTTCACCAGCTGCACCGACCAACTCAAAAGCCAAAAAAAATATAAAAATATCTAGTCAAAATGTTCACAGGGGAAAAGGAGGGCTCTGTGTGGAAGCTCCAGCAGATGGTTATGCCACTTCCTTTGCTATTCTATCTTGAATGGCTGGTGCTGGTTTGCAGGACCACATTCTAGGTGATGTAGATAAGACGTAAGCCAATTAAATGAAAGAAAACCCCCATCTTCATGGACAGCATGATGGGAACTAAACACTTCCATAAAGAGGTAGAGAAAAGCGGAAAAAATGATCCATTGAACCAGAATGTTTCATTCTCCTAAATGGCTGACCATTCCTCATCTCTATTTTATTGATTTGAACTGGTCACCAGTATTGAAACAAACAAAGCTTTTAACTTTTGGAGTTTGAAAAACTTAGTAAGTATGAAGATGAATGATGTAAACTTTGAAAAGATCTTTGTTACGCTTGCCTTGTTGACTTTTCTAACCTATATCAGCATGTGCTAGCATATAAGAAAAAGAAGCTAAAACAAGAAAAGCCACAAGTAATCTGTCACATCTTTTGTTGGTTTGGTACTTCTTATTCCTATTTCTGTTCTTATCAAGGACATTCAGACTAGACAGCCCGGCTAGCTCTAACCATTATTTTGTCTCTACAAATTTTCTCTACAAATTTTGACTTGAGTCCTCCATTCCTGTGTACTAAAAAACACTAATGCACCCCCTCAAAAATTTGTCTAAGCAACTATCCTCAATGTTTTCAGCTTGCAGAATCCTGTGACCTGAATGCTAAACCATGCTGGGCATGACTTGACATTGAAGGACACTAGTGTGGGGAGACGGGAAGAATCTGGACAACAGGTGCTCTTGTCAGCATCCCTTGCCTTTGAGGAAAGCATAACTTACAATGCAATTTGTATTGCTACATAAATCATGGCTGCCTCTAGCTCAGTGTAAATCCTCTGGTGCGGAGTCTGCAGTTCGTGTGATATGGCAGGGGCTGAGGCCTGATGGTGCAACAGATGTTGGTGAGGAGGCTAGGGGACAAGTGACTGCCTCCATGGCATCCAGCCTCCAATAAGAAGTGACAGACAAGGACAGCTTTCTGGTAGTGGCAACTCCTCAACAGAAGATGGGCCAAGCGCAAAATTTTGGGAAGACTTTAAGGTCCTCCAGTTATAGGAGGTGGTACACAGATGCTTTGGAACAGCCCATTCAGACTTCTACCTGCCTATTGAGAAGCTGTTAAAAAAATGAGCCAAATGGAGGAAACCTGAGATGAACGAGGTCAGCCCGTTTCTTCTGTGTTCAAAACAGAGGAGATTTTGTTTGGTTTTGGACATATAGCAACATGGCCCTTCTTTTTACATACTGAAAGGGAACATTAATGTGCTTAGATGTCCAAGAGAGCTTCTGAGCATGTAGCATGTGACATTATGGGTTCTTTAGGGAGATGTTCAGTGAATTCTGTTGCAGGTGGCTGTTTTAGCCTCCACGTGTAGGAAGTGGGAGAGGCCTTCTAGGTAGAAGAAGCCTGTACTGAACAGTCTCTGGGAACAACTCTACAGCCAGGTCTGGTGAGGAGGTCTGTGCTGTTTCTGGTATTATGTCATTAGGAAATACCATGCACATAAAGCTGGATTGTAGCAGAGGGGTCCATGTGACTGTACAGTGTCTGTGGCTGCTTTAGAGAACACAGGAAAAGCCATCTGCTTCTAAACACTCTATATTTCCCTCTTGTCAATGCATACAAATGAGTTTCCGGACAATCAGCACCTGGGTCTAACTGAGGTGCTCAAGTCTTCAGACAGAGCAAACTCAGCATGAAGCCAGATCACACTGGTGACTTATAAAACCCAAGAACCCAGTGTAAGACATTCAACCACCACCATTCTCTGTACTTGAGTATGGCAATGCAATTATGCCACAAACCCATGCAACAATTTTGAGTACTGAGGCAGAAAATCCCTTTGAATCTTGCCGTCATGGTGTTTTGACCTCATTCTAAGTTAACTCTTGTATATACTGTTTGAACATGATGTGTTGTAATGTGCAGACACCAAAAGAACAGCAAAAGTTGATATTTCATGGCCTTTGTAGAACTAACTCAGACATACAGGCTATGGCTAGTTAACAACGACTAGTGTTATTTTCTTTCTTAAGAATATAATTCCAGAGGGCTGGAGAGGAAACTGAGAAGTAGCCACTACTCCTCTGGATATGAGAGGATACTTGATCTGAAACAGCTGATAAAATAGTTGAGTGTTCTTATAAAATAAATTCCAGCTTCTGAAGAAGCTGCAGAAAATGGATTTTTCGCAGCTTCCACAGTCTTAGAGCAAGAATCCAGAGGATGGAGGTGGGACATGTTTCTCATCTAGTCATGCTCTTAAGCAATGTTCTTGACACAAAACCCTCAAAAAATGGCAGTCACCTGACACTGGAACAGATGTCATTGTTCTTCAGCCAAACTCAACTTCTAATACCTTTTTTTTTCTTTTCTTTTGTGTTTGAGACAGACTATAAGCAAAATAAAGGAGAGAAAAGAAAGGACGGAGGAGCTTAGAACTTTAATGCACATACCACAAAGAGGCACTAGAATGGAAAGCTCTGCTGAGCTTTGAGGAGCCAGCAGGCCTGGAAGCCTGTAGGCAGGGTTGTAGGCAGCTTCCCCTTTTACTGAGACTTGGAAAATTCATTAGACCTGAAAATTGCCAGATCTACTCCGAAGGGAAGGGAGAAGGGTCATGTAAAGTTTGGAGAAAATTCAAACTGCCTTTTTTTTTTTTTTCTTTTCTTTCTTTCTTTTTAATTTGCAGATTGTGCAAAATTGACCTGAGCTTCCAATTGTAAAATTTTGTCTAATAATAAAGCTGGGTGGGGCTGACCCAGGCAGGAGATACAATGATGAAGTGTTGCGCCTGGGCAGTTTCCACTGGCAGAGATCTTCTGGAAGCCAGACTGGATTTTAAAGCTCCCCGCAGGAGTGAAGCTGGCCACCGGTGCTCATTCTGTTCTGCTGCTTTGTCAGCGCTAATCCATACATGCAGCAGCACCCCTGTTATTTATAGTTGACCTATATTCGAAAACTGGTTGTGATTGTGTATAAGAAAGACAGAGAAGGCAACCTGTAAGACACCTAAGCCAGAGAGATGTGTGGTGCGTGTATCCAAAGGGAGAGTAAGGAACAGGTTGATAATGAGCTTTGAAGGCCAGGATTTGTTGGCCACTGATTAACAAAATGAGAAACTGAGGTATAGTGCAATTAGGAGGATTACTGTGAGCTCATAACTCCTCCCCAGCTCCTGAGAGAATGATTTGTTAAACTGACCTTTTCCAGGGCTGGGCTGGAAAGATATAAATTAGCTCATAATGCAAGAATATTTTTGTTTAATAAAACTACCCCCAAATTTGTTTGGAGTTCCCAGGCTTCTCAGGAGAAAAAGACAGAGCTATTATGTTCTACAAAAACAATGACATTTTACCCTCTGTATTTACTCTTCCCCATAGAAAATCTGCAGTAGGCCAAGGTCTGTATGACAACGATGCTTGGCACTTCTACCGTGTGCTTCACATGCCCTTACAAACAACCGAACATGCCTGGAGAAGCACTTCATTAACCAGTCACTGCTCCAGCCTTCTCTGCAGTAAAACAAATTACTTGAAAGCCTTGATGATAAATAAACAAGGTTGAAGAAGGGTGGACTAAACATAGATGGAGAAAGCCACTCAAAGGCTTAAATATTAAAGCTTTAAGGTGAGCTATGAGCTGTGTGAAGCCATCCCTCCTCACTGCTTGCCCCAGCTCCTCTGGGCCAAAGCACACACAGAGGTTTTGCGCAGATGCTGGCCAAAAGGCACCGGCCAGAAATCAGCTTATTGCTTCTTCTGTGTCCCCAGTTTAAACCCTACTTGCTGTTTCAGAGCTAATTTTGCAGTGCCTGAGAAGTGCATAGCCACAATCTGACTGGAAAGGATAAAAATGAAGGAGCCATTTTACACCTAGATGGGAAACGGCAATCTGACCAAGCCACAGGCTCTGCCATCACAGTCACCCTTGCTGGATCAGGGCTGGCAAAGAGTATACAGCAAGGTGCCATATGGAGAGGTATTTTAGCAGCTTTGGCAGGGGTATCAGTGTTGTATTTTGAGTGCAGGGTAGGAGCCATGTGCTTAGAAGACAGGCTTCAGGTGGGCTTCAGGCCACCACAGGCCCAGGTGGGGCCTGGTGTCACCATGGCAATCACTGAGGTGAGCCTGCGGCCTATGCGCCTCCCTCTGGGCTCTGCCTTGTCTTGCAAAAGTTTAACTTTTACTGTCTCCTTTGGCTGAGTTGTTGGGTTGTTTCTTCATTTCAGCATTTGCTCCATGCCCTTAGGAGGAGAGGTTGCCACTGCTTCCCTCTTCCATGCCATATCCATTGCTGGTGTGCACATTCTGGGCCGTTAACAGAAAATGGCTGCCTTTACTTCAGGAAAGACAGGAAAGATGAGGAGAAACATGGCGTTGATAGGGATACTAAAATATCCCTTGTCCTTTGAAAACCTCACAGTGTGGTTTGCTTGAGTACCAAGCAACTTAATTGTTGAGTGTATTTAAAAAATATTAAGCTCTTTTTTTTTTTTTTTCCCATGTTCAAAGAGAAAGAGCCTGTATTGGTATAATTCATTTTTTAAAGCCTTTTAAAAGTTCTCTTTGGCAACACCTCTTTGAAGTCTAATCCAATTTGCAATATATGTCTTCCAAGTTAATCCCAATTTTTTCAAGGCAACCAGTAATGTTACATAAAGGCCTTCCAAAGAATAACAAGAGTGCAAGGCACAATATAGTTAAATCTCCTGATAAGGGGAACAATTCTGCAACAGCATAAATCCACAGTCGCTCAGGCAATGGACTGACCATGCAGGATATGCCTTGTGGAATCCGACTTATTTCTTACCTTTGCTGAGCTCATTCTGTATTTAGCACTCAAACTGAGATTAACTTTAAAATGTTAATTTTTAATGAGGCAGAAATTTTCTTTTAGAAGGCTCCAGGAACTCGTTCTAGCTTGTGTTCATTGCAGAGCTTTATAGCTTTCCTTAGAATCCCACTAGACTTTTCATATGCATTTTCTAAATACATTTCTATGCAGTCTGAGCTGTATTAAGTTTGATCTCCAAAAAGGGAAAGTTAGGACTTCTTTTTCTGTACAGAAGAAGACACTGATTAAAAAAGTGTGGAAAATCTGATAAGTGGAAAGAAAAATACATCAGTGGAAGTGAACTACAGGGTTGCACTACCAATCCTTAAATATCATAAGTAGAAACCTGTTTAAGGCTGGCAGACAGAACTCCCTGGCTCAAGACCAAACCTGGAAAAATCAAAACTAGAACTAAAAAGTAAACTTTCAAATGTTGTAAAAATCGTTAATGGAACATTTTTCCAAGGGACACAACAGAGTCTCCATCACTTCACTCTGGTTTTATTGCACATGACAATTTTCCTCACACAACCTCCTTCTCCAGAAGCCTCCAGAACTCCAGCTGATCATCTGTCTTGGCTCCTCAGATACTGATACCCTTTTTGCTCTTACTAGCTAAATTACTAACTTAAATATACCACAAAGAGAAGGTTTTTTCAGTCCACATTGGGCTTGATGTCAATTAGTTCTACAAGGGCTTTTGTACCCCAAAACTTCTCTGATGTCTTAGCAAGACTATTTGATCTAATGAAAAAATGTCTCCTCAAATATTGTGCCTCTTCAAATCATGTCTTTTGAAAAATACATGCATTGGTTAAGCCATGTTTTATTGAATTTGGTGCAAAAATAATTGTTTTGAATGAAGAGGAGGACCATCCCCGTTATTGGTATGCTGCCTTGGGCCTTCAAAATGGACAACTCTTCACTCAGTGTTGATACCTGTCTGCCAGACTGAAGGTTATTCTGGTAAGGTTCCCCCAAAGTACCTTAAGCACTGGACAACATTACTGCTTCTTTGTCATCCGAAAAAAATCTAGGCAAGAGTGGTGTCTGGTTCGAGGTGTTGCGCATTTGGTTGTTGCGCTTTACATTCCTGAATGGTGGGCGCAATGGTATGTAATGCATGCGAGCCAGCTTTTTCTGAGCCATATTGGCTTTCCAGGACTTTCATTATGTGGCCCATGTGTTCTACATTATAACTCATTTTTCATTCACACGGCAGTAAGAAGATAGGGCAGTCCTGCTTATAATTGTCTTTTTTTTTAACAAATAATCTCTATTTACCCTTTGCTGATGGCTCATTTGCACCGTGAGTGGTATGATATGTCTAGTAATACGACCCAGCAGATTTACTGCACAACTGGCAACATTAGAGCACCCTGAAACATCAGCCAAAAACCTATGACATCCAGAATAGATTAGGTAGATTGTTATCGCAGATACAATATACTTCTACAACGTTGTTCTCAGGGTTCTTTTGGATAGTGTTGAGTGCATTTGGCTATGAAGCATAAACCTATTTCCATTTATTTACCTCGCAACATGTATACGCTATTTGTGTGTGCATTATACCTGTGTACACACAAGTGGCTGTGTCTTCATATATTTGGGTATAAACACATACACATGTATATCTCTATCACTGAAATATTTTTCAGTTCAAGAACCCCTCACATGCCATTGCAGTTATTCTCTTTTGAAGATTTAAAAGACGTGTCCACTGAAAACAGTTAATTTTCCCCCACTTTATTTCCTGGAAGATGTTCTGTTGGTCTGCAATGTTAAGAGAAAGTAATAATAATGACTGTTGATGTGATCGAGAAATGAATGAAAACAATGTATCATAGACTTTAGAAATTGAAATTAGTGAGGTATGGAGCTGATAAAATACCGGGCAAGATTTTTCTTCAGAAAATGTGATGAAAATAAAGTTTCCATTAACAACGTCTTGTTGGCAGAAACTAAAACATAACATTTGTACTTTTCAGCAGATATGTTTCAGTGCCCAGGTTTTCCTTTTTCCAGTGAAAAGGCAAAGGTTTTAGCAGAAGGAAAGCACTGTCCATGAATTTCCTCTAGTTGGAACAACATTTTTTCCACAGAAATACATACTTTTATTTTATTTTATTTTATTTTATTTTTATTTTTAAATAAGACCTAGCTGTGTGGTTTTCTGGCTTCAGAAAGCAATTCAAGAACTGGCTTATACTAATATCTGGCTAGATGAACAAACCTCAGTTAGATTTAGGTCATATGTTGAATGCTTATTTCCCAAATTATTGCCTTGTGGCTTGTGAGACTTAATAATGGTTCACTAGCTCAATCTGATCCCTTTGTCAGACTGTTAAACAGCTCATTAGATCATGCCACAATCTACACAGTGGGCTGAGCCCTTTTTCTGGTCAAAAAAAAAAAAAGGTCACTCGCTTGTGATAAGCACTTCTTTTACCAGTTGTGGGCATAGTGAGTTTGTGTAGCCATAGCAGGGCTGGACATAACCTCTACTCCAGTGGTTGCACAGTTATGATTATAGACCAGGAGATCTGTAAGTCTCTCCTGGGCATGGGTTTTCCAAGTACTTACTGCAGGGCGATGTACGTAAACCTAGCAGTTGCTGGTACAGATCTTCTGGGCAACCAGTGGCTGCTACGGCTATAAGAGACTGTAAATGTCCTTGAGTGGGACATGTTGAAATCAAGAAAAGGATTAAAATACCCACATCTCCTGTGGCATATACCTGTGTCATTGTCACCCTCTTCTCTAGACTTAATCACATGTGGAGACTTTCCCCAAATTGAAATACCTATGTTTTTTGTTGTTGTTGTGTTTTTCTTTTCTCTCTTCTTTTCTTCTCTTTGCTTTTCTCTTTTTCCTGGCTGCAAAAGACCAGGCCTTGCGCAAAGAGTGGTGAAAGAGTATCAGCAAAAATAGTTGCTCTGCCTTTACCAGAGTTACATTTCCAAGAACACGGTCCCCAAAGAAAAGAAAACGCAACTTATCCTTTTAATTTTAAACTGAAAACTGAGATTCTACTTTGCATTTTTAGGTCTCCTTTGCCAAGAACAAAAAGTTAGAAAGGCCAGTGGTTTACAGACCTACAAAATCCACCCCGAACTGTTCTGAAAATAAACAGCATCAAAACTAGATAGTTTTGCTGAAATATAACCCTGAAGTAATAAAACAAATGACTAACACTTTCTATTGGTCTACATAGTATAGCACATGAAACATACATGTAAGCAACTCAAGATGAATGAGTCATCTTGACTTAATAGAGCTTACAAATACTTGCTAAATATTTGAGAAGTCACATGCCAGGAGCCTTCATCACTTGTTTTGTTAGACTCCTGCTTTGCCAAGTCAAAACAGTCAGAAATCATAAAAAGTAATCCACACAATCTGTCTGAAAATTCAGTTTTCTAGCATTATTTTCCTTGGTTTACAGCAGCAAGTCCTCCTTTCTGCCATCAAAATTTTGCAATAGAGAGCATGACTTCCTCTTCTCATAAGGTAAGCAAATGTTTTGCATTTATCAAGTTCCCAGAGTCTAAACGGAGATAGAGAGTCAGCAGACCTCACATGTTTATGTTTCTGTACTGGAAATGAGCCACAGGAAGTTGCAGTTAAAAGGCTGCTGTGTCTCGAGGTTCAAGGGACACAATAGACTTCAATGCCTTTAACATAACTGAACATCTGAAGCTCTATTTGCCTTAAATATGAACTGTAAGTGCTCCGAACATCCATAAACAGGGCCAGAAACCAGAAGGCTACACCTATTTGTGAAGCCCACTAGTTTGCGTTGTTTCACAACCTCATTTTCCTATTAAAAAAGCCCTAATTACCCATAGCTGCCACCCCACCAATCTAAAACCCATCCAGTCTAGAGAAACACTCAATTGCTGTCTGGAAAGAAATAATGCAACATACCTCAGAGGTGCATGAAAAACCTGCACTGGTAATGGGAAAAATCTGTTACTTTGAACAACGTGGGCAGGTGGAAGGATTGAAGTTCCATTCCGTAATTTCCCTTCAAGTTACTGATTCAGGTTGAACCTGTTAGTCACTAAACAGAAATGCAGTAATCAACGGTCAACCAGGCTGCTCTTCCCTTGCAACTGTGCTCCATAAATCAGAACTCAGGTGTGTCCCTTTGGCAACAGAGATAAATAAGTGATTGAATGTCAGAGGAACAAAACAAGTGGTAGCAAGGACTAAATGTTATACACGCAGTTGCTGGGTAATTAAGTTGACTGAATTGGCCATGGATGGATAAAATTTCTCTTGTGACCTGGCAATTGTGTTACGTTTGCCATCTAAGGGTTTAATGCAGATTTAGCTCTCTGCTGTACACATGCTCAGTGCCTGGGAGGAGTTGGTGCATTGCTGAGGGGACTAGCCAGAGGCCTGCAATTATAAACAGGAAGAAATATCATTTGGCTTTTACTATAAAATTTGTGTCCCAAAGCCTTCCTCCCCTCAGAATGCATCATTTGTCTCTGGCACAAAGGAAGAGCTGTAACGTTACTGGAAAAAGGAAAGAAGTTGCTCCTTTTTGGGGATGGCTTCTCTCCAATTTTGCTCCAGTTCAGCCCTTGTGCATTGCAACAGCTGTATACTGAACTCCAAGCCAATTGTAACTATGAAAGCCAAGTTTCTAACTGATTGATCAGCTTTCTTTCATTTTTTTCCCCCTCTTCACCCCCCAAATGTAGCTAATAATAATATATTAATCACCTTTATACATGCAGATTGTGGCTTGTCCCACACTGTGCACCTTGTTAAGGTACCCCCTGCAAATTAAGGAGGCATATACTCCATAAACAACCTTGTGGGGAAGAAAAAAAAAAAGAGAGAGAAATTGGCACACTGGTGAGAAATAATACTTCCCAAGCCCTTATCCAGAGTGCAAATCATGTTTTCCACTACATCTATTCTCTATTGGGGTGCTGGTATGTGCATTGTTTTCTCTCTGTCGATTTGTTTTGGGGTTATAAAGGAGGCCACAGGTTGTGAATTACTATTAATTCCCCGTGTCCTGCTCTCCGTGGTGCACACACAGAGAAGATGCACAAAGTTAAGCAACTTGCAACTAGAAGAAACTGTATTGAAAACTGAAATTTATTTTCAAGGTTAAAAGAGTACCACATCGGAGCTACATTTTCCTGTGAGGATGTAGGGTCACTTTCACTGCAGTCCATGACCATTCTGCTCTGCTCCACCTCTTCAAATGTTGTTTCCAAACGCATTTGTTTTAGACAGCCGTACACAGAGTCACTTCAGCGTTTACATTTTGGTGGTTTAGGCACTAAAAGAAGAACTATAAATTTCTGGGCATTTTGGGAGGGTCAAAAACTTGAATACTAGGGATGCAAACAGGACAACCCTTCCTAGATAGCCTTCGTCCATTGCATAACCCCAGTCCCCAGGACCTTGCACCTTTCAGCACACACAGGATCTTTTGTGCGCAAATCAGCTTTTTATTGAAGGGTTGCCAACTCTGTTCTTTGGGGGAGATGGCTAACAGTAGAGAGATCTCTGCCAGCCACACCCATACCAATTGTATTGGAGATAATTGTGTCTGTAGTACATGTGGATAACACATAATTTTAATGTATTTATTTATTTTTGAAAAGAAATACCAATTACGTGTACATGTTAGAAATCCCCTTTGCCTTAATTGGTGGTCAGCTGTTATGTGAACTTTCTCTTTTCCTGAACCCCGTGCTAGTGTCTGTGGTATTGTTAACTTCCCAAATCCTTGCCTCAGGCTCTTGAAAAAATCATGGTTTTGTACCTGTGGCTCGATGTTGTATCATCTCCTTTTAGCTGTAAAATTTCACAGATGGGAATGCAAAGAAAATGGAAACGTAGCAGTTAAGCACTTTTGCCTCCTTCAGTGGAGGAGCTGTGTTAAACAACTGTGTGTGTGAAATGAAAGCAGTACGAAGCTCTTTTAAGATGTATTAAAATTTCTGGCTTTTCATTTTAATTAAAACAGGTCTTGGGGAGGAGGGGAAATGAGCATCAATAAAGCATCACAATACTAGAAATATCTGTAGAAACAACGTTGGTTATTTTTTGCATAAATTATTATTATGCAAAGGTGTGCCTGTCTGTCTGTGCATAGTCACGGAATGTCTACAGGAGGGAGAGATTTCCTGAACTGCACAGAAAGATAATGGGGGCATGAACGGGGATTTTAGCAAGCAGCACACAAAAAGAGCAGATTTTGTAGACCCACCAGCTAACGGATCAGCTGGAACATGCACAGGGCACTTTTGGAGCAGAAAAGCATACCTGTGAACTATTTCTGTGTGTCTTCATGGCAATTTATATCTCCCAAGGAAATGGCACTGCTTGTCTGAGGAAAGGAAAAAAAGCAATGACTTGTCCTTTTGGAGAGAAAAGAAAATGTGGTCTTCCTTATTCTCGTCTATTCTATTTGCAACATTTAGAGATACCAATTCTACTAACTTTGTCAGTTATTTTTAAAAAGCTTATGTGGAGAACATGCAGACAGTTATTAAGTCATTTGTCTGTTGCAACAGAAGATTAGGAAGGGTTTGATATTCACTCATGTAAGGGCATTGTCTTTACTCATAAAAGCTTTCCTTTGAACGTGCAGGGGTTCCTAACCTGGGGCTGGATCACACCCCCACCCCTCTCCTATTAAATCCTGGGAGAGGTTTTCCTTGTGGACTTTCCCATACATCATCCAGTCAAGAGGGCGGTGGTTGCTGCCCTTCTCTTCCCCCCACCTTCATATTTTCTCCCCTCATGGACTGAGCTGTAGGGCTGTTCTGCAAGCTCCAGGCCCCCCCTGGGATCCAGAAAGGCCCGGTGCCTCCCCACAGGAGGTCTTTTTCTCCAGATCACCTCCAGAGCCTGCTGCCCAGTATCTCTTCGCTTTGGAGCTGCCTGCCAGAGGCTGCTCCCTGGATCATCTGGGGCTTTCCCTTCCCACTCTGGAGACGGAAAGACAATATTGGTCCATGCACTGAGGTGGAAAAACAGACCTTGCCCTGGAAATTGCCTCTGGGGATTTTTCAGGGATACCAAAAACCTATCTAAACAGTTGTGGAAAAGCAGCATAACCCCACAGCAACACAAACTCAAAACAGGGATTTATAAACACAGATTTGGGAATTCTTTTGTATTTTGTGGCTGCTTTCAAGGAAATCACTCAGTGATACATATCAGTGACAATACATTGACTCAATTAGGTTTTCAACTACTGAAAATCAGTGACCAAACCAGAGAGAGTAAGATTAACACAGTTAGTTATTTATGAGTGTTGGAATCGCAGTGAATGAGACTCTCTTTCCTCCACTGGAATGCTTAAATGGAACGATATTTTCCTTTTTGATAGTATCTGCCTTGGTGTCTCCTTCACTCCATTAACAGGGACACATCAAAGATTTTATACTACTGTAAAACAGTCTCAATTATATTAATACACAGTGCTGCTATATGTCTGGTTTCCTACCATTTTCAGAATGTGGAACTTATTTTCATTTCTGAGTATCTTAAAAGATTTAGCACCCCTTCCTTTTTAGTAATCTTCTTTGCGTTTGCTGTGCACTGTGTTCCTTCTAATAAAACAAAATATTCAGACTCCCATTTTACAAGCTTTTAAAAGAACACCAGACTCCAGCAACTTGGTAAAATCTCTTTTCTACCAAAGCTTTAAAAAAAGGGTTGTAGATAACTTGGGAATGTGTGGCATTCTTACTTGCCTTGAAAGCCTTTGATTTGACAGTATTTGCAACCAAGTTTTGTAGGCAGTTCTTCAAGACAAGCAGTAACAGGGCTTGCTTATCTTGGGCTATGCAGCTCCTCGGTGGGAATAACCCTCTTTATATCCAATCTAAGACATTTCTTTAGCAAAATATGCCTTTGCTCCTAATGTATAATTGCACTCAGCACAGTTAAGTGACTGTCAATTTTACATAACAAGGGTATGTGTATAGTACGGCAATAGTATACTTTTAATTCCATTTTAATGATTTAATTGATTTTGTTTATGAGAAAGATCTTTAATTGGGCCTGAAAGGAGAACATTTTGTCAGTACAGCATTATTACCTGTAATATCATAATTTACATTTTTAAACTTCTAATTCATTTAAATCTAATCTAATTATATATATATGTATGTATATATATATATATTAACAGTTATGGTGAAGTTGTGTAAGCCTCATTAAAGCCCGGTTAAATCTTTGTAACTCTTTAAGGTGACCTCAGACCCTAAAATGCTTCAAATTAACTGGAAATACAGTATCAAACAAAAAGAGACACAACGGAAGGCTAGCCAGAGAATTCTACAAAATCTAATGACTAGAAGACACAGAAGACACATTTCCCATTTTCAAAAATATGTTTAAGCCACTTCCAAAATCTTTGTTTTATTTTGTTCCTAGAGGGTTTGATTTCTACAAACTAAAATGAGTAATTTCAAAATTGAGATGTGTTGATTATCTTTACAGAGAGACTTACTTAAATCCTACATTTCTTAAGTCAGTAAAAATAAAAGGATTGAGGTTATCTGATTACATTTATCTTATTAATTTTACACGTGGAAAGCCCCAACAAGCAAATTGTGCTTTTTAAAAAAATTTTAATTTTATTTTTTTTTCTTATAAAAAAAATGGAAAGAGGTTTTGAGTTCAGGAAATATTTTTTTTTCTATGCACCAGCAGAAATAACAGACAGAGAAACAGCTTAAATATCAGTTGTGGATCATAAGACCCTTCTCATGTTAATCTGCGCAGCTGAACTGTATGATAGCAGCTTGTTAGTCCACAGGTTTTTATTGAAATGCCTATTGAGTAAAACATAATTCATGCTGCTGTTCACCCTTAAAACAGGAAATAATATACCCATTTAACTTAATCACAATTTATATTACATGTGCATATTTCTAAACAAGTGCTGTAGATGGAGAGTTTGGTAGCAATAATATTTATGAATTACACTTTTAGTTAGCAAAGGAAAATGTGTGACCTCTTACATTTTGTTTGACATTTGAATTTGGTATCCCGTATATGTGACATGGGTGATGGATGCTTATTAACACAGCGTATAAACAGGAAATGCTTCTAAGCTGACCATTTATTAGTGCTGTATGTGTTACAATTTGAATTTTAGTTGCAGTATCCTTCTCTGATGACTGCAGAGCTGAAATGTAAGGCAGGTTTCTTTTTCTCTTGCTTGCTCCCCTGATTTAACAGAGTGTAAAACAGATTTAACAGAGTATAATTTTTGTACCTAAATCAGCCTTCTACATGGAACCTGAGTAAGTATACGAACATGCAGGCTTTCCCATGAATTGTAGAAAAATATAGTCATAAAAAATGTAACTGCTGGAAGGATTCTGTTGAATTCGTATTGAATTTTCCTATGTTAAATAAATAAATAATTGCTCCCATGTTCCCCTTTGTGCCCTGACGTATGCAATGAGCCATTTCCCCCGTTACTTCATTACGGCAGAAATGCAGGGAAGAAGTATCATTGACTTCACCAGAGCTTTGACAGTTGATCCACTTATGATCTATCTTTTGCAGGACAGGAGACATAATAATTTTTCATTCACACAATTATTTTTTCTTAAAAAAAACCCTTTCTGACTGATATCTATAAAACTTTCTCAGTAAAAGTTTCAACGCTTCATTTCATCAAAGCAGAAGTGAAAAACTCCATGTATTTAGAAGGATTCTTCCAGCAGGGAACAACAACATATAGTTTTTCTAGAAAGCAACCCCTCCCCTCCAATTTCCCTGATGGTTTACTGGGGAAAATATAGAATAATACAAAGAATTCGTTTCCCTTTCTGTACCACATTTAAAGCCGATCCTCAGGAGAGAGAACTTTAAGTTGCTTTTTCTAAGTACAGACTTAATATTCCAAAGCATTTGGATAAAATTATTTTTTTTAACAAAAGCACTACGATGAACTAGTAAAGTTTTTCAAAAGAAAGATTTTATTTCAAATACCTCTGTTAAAAGAGGTCCACTGTGCTGTGCAGTATAGGTCAAGAAAATTGTTCTCCCTTTAGAAAGTCTGTAGAGTATCTCCAGTCAGATACTATAAGTAGCAAGTATAAAACCATCTTGACTGTTACAAATAATATTAAATACCTTTACTAAATACACAGCTTTCCACATTTCGGGACCCAATCACAGGAAGGTTAGCAACCTGGAAATTGAAACTGCCAGATCTTTAATCTAACATTCTGCTTTTCGATGGAAAAAACTAACGTCTTTATAGATGAGAGTCAAAGGTTAAATTTAGTTTGTATCAAATTACAAAAATATGCTTTTGGTGAGGTTAGATTCTCATGCTCAGAGCAATTCAAACTGTAATGAAAGCAAACATTGAAAGAGATAATCCCATTAAAGATGAACTATTCACTTTAACCTCAAATATTTGGTAACTAAAATAAAACCATCCTAGTAGAAGGAGGATGAAGTTCAGCTTCTTAAGGCTGAACTTAAGCCTTAAGGGAAACTGGAACTCGATGTTATACCTCAGACTGCACGAGAAACAAAATAGCACTCCTGTTTCTAAAAGAAAAACTGATTTTGAGGGAACAAATTAATCCATGTTCTCCTCCTGAGGTCTACACAAAACAGTGGTGACCCTTTTGATAGTATGTCTTTGGACACTGCGGAGTAAATCGTGTTTTTCTCCAAACAGCAGCTCTCCCAGTAACAGCGCAACCCGCGCAGTGCTGGCGTACAGCGGGAAGTACGGAGCAGCGAGGAGTGTCTGCAGCTGCGAGCTGGCTCAGGCCCACGCGTGACATCCCACAGCAGACGTCTGTGCCTCCTCGTCCTCCGTGCCTCCCAGTACCAGCGGTATCAGGACGTCTTTCTTTCACATCGATCCCCTCAGTCATGCATCTGATTTCTGAGAGGGAACTAATTCTGCCAGAAAAGTCAGGTCTGAGCACAGAATAAAACCTCAAAGCAACCTGATTTCAGTTCCCCCAGTCTGCCCCCTCAGCCACCACAGCCTAGCACAAAGAGGGAATGTAGTGGGGCTATTTGTGTGGGGTTTGGTCAAGGTACAGAGTGTGGTTTGGAGATACTGGTAGTATAAAACTGCCCATTTTTTAAGGCAAGAAGCAGAGCAAGAAATATTTTCAAAACCCCAATGCTAAAGAATTGAGCTCTTTGATATAATATGACAAAGCTTTTGGCTTTCAAGAAATACCAAAAAGCGTCTTTAATCCCTGAACTTCTGATACCCCAATGAAAACTCACTCTGTAATGCAGTCACAGCCAGAGTCTTTCTTCATTCCCAGAGGCCTAGATGCCATTTTCAAGAATTTAGGAAGAGTTTCATATTCTTGCTTTTTACAACTTAAAATAGACTGAAGAGAATTTTTTTTCCTAAGGTTAAAAAAAAAAGAAAGAAAACAATCATAGACTGATATTTCTTTTTCATGCCAAGTTTCAGCCTGGAGAAAATTTTATGGCTGAGTTCTAATCCACCCCAACCCTGGTTTATAACAGAAATGCTGACACAATGATAACTATAGCGTTACAAATGCTGGCGCTGTGATATTTATTGCTCCCTAGTGCCAGCACGGGTTAATCCTTATTAAACGCATTCATTTTCTGGCCTTGTGGAGAGCAGATCATTTAGTGATCCAGCAGGGTACGGGTCCCTGGTAGCGTTAATGGAAGATATCACACAAGACATAGTAAGTGAGGAGTCTTTTAGGGGGCTTCTGTAGGTGTTTCTCAGGATTAAGTGGCCTTCTCTGGGGGCTTGAGTTCAAATCCGGAGTGTCTATATCCATGAAATGTCTTTGCTGCATCAAAATAGCACACACACGGAGAAGAACTTTGTTCTTTTCAGCTACAAGGAAGAGTATGAAAAGAAACATGGCGTTGTCATGTATTTCCACAGTCAGCAGTGGAGCAGATCCCCTGGATTAGGAATTATCAATCTCTTCCATGCCTGGACATTCTAAATCCTCTTCTACATTAAACTGTCCTGTTTGATAGCATTGCACGAACGGAGCAATAACAAGAGCCCTGTTAAATATTATCTGCTAGCTGATCCTTCTATTATTTACCAGAAAAAGGGAAACTTACAGTTAAGTTGCATTCGAAATTGTTCATGTCCCTTCCTGTTTGACATTTATTTTAGCAGCACTAGGAATTGAAAAGCTCCAAACATTTTCTCCATAAAACTATGCGGAATGACGGGTAGGCTTTTTCCAGAGATTTACACACTGACATCATGCTTGCTATATCTATATGATAAACTGTAAAAAAAATGAAGGAAAGTTTCAGATTTGGGTTAGAAAAAAGGAGGTTACAGTAGGCATGCTAGCATTTTGTTCTTGCTCTGGGTTCTCCAGTATAAGCCTGAAATCACCTGCCAACATCTCAGCCTGAGAAGTCAGTCTGTGGATTTTAACCAAGGGGGCTGCTTCCTAGGAAAAAGGTCTGTGGACAAAAGCAGTAAGCATGTGTGCAAAGTTCACAATGAGTTCAGTGAACGATCATATTTTCCCCACAATAATAAATACTTCTATAATTTATAAATGCCTCGAAAGGCTGAGATATGTGGGGGATGCAGAGTCAAAGTGTCTTGACAGGAGAGAGACAAAGGAATGAGCCAGAGAGTGGACTGACTACTAAAATTCCTCATCTTTGATTTGTTTCTTTCAGAACTTGTCCCTAGAGAAAAAGCTGCACTTTCTAGAGAGGCTTAAAAAATAAAAAAAGAAATCCTCTGGGCTTGTGAACAGTCAAAGAGAATTTTAAAAACCTTCAATTCGAGCACAGAGCCAAAGAGGAATATCCAAGACTTTCTCCTCTTTTATTAAATAATTGTTTTTTAACATTAAAAAAAAGTAAGTTTTTTTTAAATTTTTATTTTGTCAAAGGACTGAAATCAGAGATTTGTTTTCTTCCTTTCAAGCAATGTTTTGCCTTGCTACATGGGGGCTCTCAAATTAGAGAGAGTCAAAGTAACTCTCATCAGAAGTACTTCAAATAAAAACAACAGTGCTCAAGTGAACAGAAAGCCATGTCTTCATCGTGGGGAAAAACATGTTTTCATTTAAAAGCCATTTTGAAAGAAAAGGGGCTAATGTACATTCCCTTGATATTAGAATGAACTGGAAATATAAATGAAAATAAAAATAGCTTTATTTTTGTTTGAATTTTCCACTGGGTAAAATAAAATGTCATGGCCTTCCCTAACAGAAAGAAAATAGTAAAATGCTCATGTGAAGAAAGCAGCCACTGGAAAATTCAGAAAGGTGCCTTCAACAGCGATGCAGAAGAGATTTGTTTCCATTTGTCCTTCTGGCAGGTACAGAAGTTTTGTGCTGAATCATTGACTCCAGGGAAGCAGGCTAGGTGGAGCACAGGACTGGGAGGTCTTGGGCATTCCCAAGGCCCATTGAATTTGAACGGGGGCTGGAAGAGCTGAGTGCACTGCACAACTATTTGGGATCCACAGGAGGTAGCGGTGAAAGACAGGGAGGTCGGACACTGCCACCTCACATCTGGCGTCTCTACAGCACCATCCCAAAGAAAAGGTGGCTCGGGTACAGACGGGCACTACGCAGTTGACTTGAGCTTGGTAGCCTGCCAACAGGGGTTCACAAAACTTCTGGCACGGAGAAAGTATTAAAAGGAGGAAAGAACAGTATTAAATCCCATTGAAATATTTGCAGGGCTGCCAAGAGCTTTCATGGCCTTCTCCGCAGAATGGAGGGGGGAATTTTGAGGTTCGTTCCTTACTTCTAGGGTTTCTTTGCTTCACTTAGCACTTGGCTGCTAATTTTTTCTCTGCCTTCATTTTGAAGAAGAATTGAGCTCTACCACTGGAAGAAATGTTTTCTCACCTATTCCCCATTTGAGACAGAGAGAGATTCTCACAGAAATCAAACACAGCCTCTTCCTATCTGCCCCACCAGCACAGACTGGTCCAGCACAGCTTTGTACATCTTTGAAGTTAGCAGCATAAGTGAGCCAGGTCTTTTTATAAGGTTGCATGTGAAATTGTCAGAAGAATGAAACCATTTGCAGATGGTGGAGTGATAAAGATGGGACGGTATCTCACTTGTGTTTGCCCCTCATTTCCTTGGGAAGAGAAGAAAAGGAAAAGGGGAGGAGGGAAAAAAAAAAAGGCAGTGGAAGGGAAGAGAAACTCCAACAAATGAAATTCTTTTGACAACACAGTGTTGAAGGAGTAAGTGAGATTTCTGGCAAAACCACCAGGACTCTGAAGACAAGCTGACTGCTGCAGTATTTATTACTTTGCTTTGATGAAACCTCTGACATCAAGGACTTTCTTAGTGACTGATTTTTGTCAGAATAATGCTGCAGGAACTGGATGTGACAGATGATTTTTTTGGACATGAAGCCTGTGCATAATGGCATGAGAAAAAGAACATAAAAAAGTCTGCCCTGAAGCAGCTTAATGTGGCCCTGGAGAAAAGAGCTGTTATCACTGCTTACTGATGTAGTCGCGGCAAGAGAAATGGTTACCAAAAAACGGATCTTGAAGTCAGACAGTTCAGCACGGGGCAGATTTTGTAAGAGTTGTGCTTCCTTATCACAGCCTGGGTGGAGGAAATCAGGCTGAGGAATGTACCTCCAGAAAAGAAATAAAAATCAGCTTTATCCTGTCAGCTCTATTCCCTGCATTGCAATGCAGCAATACCGTATGCAGCAACAATAAATGTGTTGAGCTTGGTGCACATTATTGGGCTTGCGACAACTGTGGATGCAAAATGCAATATGCCTCTGGTTTCCCTTTGGTATATCTGAGTGCAGTGCATGGAGGGTAAAATGACGTGGTGATGTGCCTGCTGGATAAGCACTGTAACTCCTCAAAGAAACACAAAACTTCAAGAAAAAATGTTTTCAGACTAACTGTAGTATCTTATATGTTTGTGTACAGCCCATTTTTCACTCACAGTTATACCAGATACAGAGCATCTTGGATTATCTCAAGGTAGAAAAGTTGATGAATAATTAATTTAAGACATAGTCTAGAGTAGCGGAGGATTTTCCAAATTAAGTAATCAATTAAAATATTAACCACCCTTTTGTCAAGCCCATAGGACTTTGAGATAGTAATCTTGGAGAGATCTGCAGTGCAATCTCAGGTTTAAAGCAGATACCCTGCTTGTCTTTCTGTCAAATGGTTCCAACCGAAAATCTGAGACAGAGTTACAGTGCTCTGCAGCAGAACTGCTATTTTCAAACCCAGAGGACAGTGTAGCAGCAAAAAACCCTAATCTTCTCTGGATATCTCAGTACATTTCTGTGTGCTGTATAAATACACCTTCCTGCTTCGATTGCACCTCATGTGGTGTAATCATGCTTGATTTCTGTAAGAATGCTGTGAGATTTATAGTTGATTATAGTATGTTTTGGTGGAAAAAAAGGTAAAATCTTTTCAGATGCCAAACTATGAATTTATTAACATTATATTTTGGGTTGACTTGCCTAATATTGGCTGTACCTTGAGGTGTGGGCTTTATTTAATGCAGAAGTCTGCCTGAATAAAAATAAATAAATAAATAAATAAATAAAATAATAACAAAAAAGATCAAAATGCTTTATATCTAGTTATATCATAAGTGTAGAAGAATATCTTACTGAATGACAAAACATTTAGCAGTGTAGGGCAGTACTGCCACTATCAGGCAATAGATTAATTGGGGTATGCTGCAATCCCTGCTCTCTTTTTGGTTACACAGAAAAAGAAAACTAAGCTGGCTACTAACTCTCAAAACATCTGTATATGTGAGGTCTTCGGAAAGAATTTATAATTCATACTTTCTCAAGGAATGTGACAGGATTTCCAAGTACTGAAATGGCAAATGCTTAGAGATGTTGTAAATTAATCCATGTGTGAACCCCCCGATTCTGTTCTCATTGTTCTCTCACGAGAAGACCTCATTTCTGTTCATTGACTCATTTCAGTTCAACTGACAAGAGAGGATTTCTCCCTGGATCTTGGTACATTACACACACCTGTCAAGCAGAAGCTTCAAGGCAGCCCTGGGGGAGCATCTTTAAAAGACACTTCTGCAATAACAATGAACTCACCATCCATTTGCAGCCTGTTTCTCTAAAAGGATGAGCAAGCTACGAACACACTGACCAAAGCACTGCAATTTTCATAGAGCATTCTCTGGAGAAGAGTGTGATAATACCTTGGGTTTGGGCCTACACCTCTTCTTGCACACCCACAATTGAGGGGGCATCGCAGCAGAAGCCAAAGGGCAGTGCCCTGCTGCAAAGGGTACGAAGGGGAAAGGCAGTTGCCTCATCAGTCAGCATCTGGTGTGTTTGCACCAGTACCTTGGCCTGAGGGAAGCAGTAAGCATGCTTCTGAAGGACGTCTGGCTCTCAGTTATATAAATATCTAAGTCTCCAGGATTTTACAGTAACTCCCCTGGGCGTTGCTGATATCTCCTAGACGATATTGCCATATCCTGGTCCTGCTGCTCAGCTAAAACCTGGGCATGCAGGGTGCTCCCAGGAGCTGCAGTGAACAGCCTGCAAGTTCCTTCCGGACTTCCTTTTCCCAAAGACCCTTTTGGTGCGTGGCAGCATTTCAGGTGTGAACTTGCCTAACCTGTGGCAGTGATGATACACCAGGGTTTCAGGGCCTCCGTTTTGTAGTTGCTACTCTTAGTAAGGCTGGCTTCTCCTGTGCATGGGTGTAAGTAAAAGAGCACAGGGCACTCACGGAAGATGCTTCATTGTTCACCTGGGTGCAGGGAAGACCCCCTTCCCTCCTCCAGAAGGGGGGAGTCAGCGGGTCTGCATACGGACTTCTCTAAATCCTGTCTGCCTTGTCGGGAATGTGGATAGCAGCTCAGCCATGGGCTAATAAAGCAGCTGAAATGTCACCCTGTGTTTCAGAGAGAACACCTTAACCCCAGAAGGACTTTACTCACTGCCTTTATGTGAAATGCTTTGTGCAAGACAGGAGGATTCAGCTGGTAGATAAACTGCACTAAAATGTGTCACTGACTTTCTTCTATTGTGTTGTATTTTTGCTCATAAATTTAGGAACTGTTTTTAAAGGACTCCTTACAAAAATAAGTACATTTAGATGGTTTATATCTGTTATATAAATATATATTTATATGTATGTATTATAAAATTTATACATATTACATTTGTACATAATATATAATATAAATTTTATAATATATATACTTAGAAAAACTGTATTTTTATATGAGCTTTTCAGAGGATAATGTAGTCAAGCTCTGCAAAGAAATCTGGCTGATAAAGCTGTGAGGCAAAGCACAGCTTTGATAAATGGTGTGCTTCACTATTGCATTCCTACCAAGTCCTGCTGCCACTTGCTAAACAAATTTATTGTATTTTATTCTAAAGTTTGTTGGACTCCAGGTGTTAGGAATTTTCCTCCCGACTCTCTTATCCTACTCATAGTTTCACTTTCCTTTAAAGGAACAGATTTAGCAACTTGTAACCGTAGTTCATTAACATTTTCTAAGCGTGGTCTCTCAGATAGGAAGGAAATCCCAAGGAGCTGTGGATGCTCCCAAAGGATCAGTAGATGCAGGTAGCACTGGCACAAGTAGAAACCAAGTCTGGGCAGGACAGCACATCCTGCGAGAAGAGCTTTCCAGTGAGATCATCGAGGCACTGATGTGCTGAGAAATAGTCAAAGGCAATGCCAGGAATTATTGTGAAGTGTGGCCAAGGCTAGTGTCAATGTAGGATAACTTTTGTAAAACAGGCAGGCTCAGTTCCATCACTTGACACATCTGCTTGTATAAGCCTGTGTGCTTTGTAGAAAGCAGAGATGTCAGACTATGTCATGTCCCTGTCCTGTCGCTGATCGATTTTCCTAAGTGAGTATTTTCCCAGACCACAGTCCATGGCTGGCTGGAAGCAGCCGGAAGCTTATTGTCAAGTGGTGCTGGCTTTTGTACTCATGTCCACCTGTTATAACGTAATATAGACTGCTAAATGCCTATGTAAAGGTGACCTTGATATATTACTTTTGCTGTAATAGTTACAAGGATGTTATGTTAGTGAATAGGAGGAGAAAAGGCTCATTTAATCACAGGAGAACAGACTCATGTAATGACAGAGCTTTGAAAATCGTTTTTAGACCCAGTGTGGTTACTCATTGATTTTATTTACATTGGAAATAATTGTGTACATACCCAACTCTCTGTCTATGCAGGACCTTGTATAGATTTACTGTTATGCTCTTTGGCTGGTCAGGTGGTGTTGCTCTTCAACACCAAGCATGACCCTCACCAGCAGAACAATGGCACAAATCACACCGACCCTTCAGTTCATCTCACTTGGGCTGAAATGAATTTAACAAAAATTACTGACATTCTGCTGACAGTATCAAGGTGCATGGAGTCACTTCTTTTTTTTTACCATCCAGATCTTTCTGTGATCTGTAGAAGAGTGTTTACTAAGAAGACTGCAAACAGTGCCACTTGCAGTGTCCTCTTGTATGACACAGCAAGTAATCAAAGTACAAATTCAAAACCTAGTTGAGCATTTTTTCCTTCCGTAGTTATAAAAAGTAAGAACAGAATGAGGTGCTGGAGGAAAGCCCCAGGAAAGAAGAGTTCTTCACATCAGAAACATGGATTTATTTATTTATTTATATATTTATTTATTTATTTTGGCTAGCGTGTTTGTGAATGGTTCAAAGATGACTTGACTACGAAGACTGAGACCTAACTGCAACATGAAAAACACTTTGAGATCATTTGTTTTAGTTCTGTTTTTCTCTGTCAGGTAGTCACCTTTGAGACCAAGACCTGGAAAGTTTCAGGTAGGGAAATGGTGCCAATTCCACATCTGGAATCTCATTTCAGCTGCACACACTGTTCCCCCTGTTCGGAGTTTAGGGGCTTGCTTGGGCTTCCCTACAGCTAAATGCTAGCCAGGAAAGTTGGGATCCAGATACCCGTTTGGATTACGTTACACCATCACTATACAGCATGCGGGGATGCTGAGATTCCCCACTTGCATGGTGCATGGTGGAAGCCATGCTGTCCTTGTCAGGACCTTTGTGTCCAGGTGTGTAAGGATTCCCTGTGGACACTAAATGCTTCGCTGGGAACTGAAGCTGGTCAAAATCATTGAATCTTCCTCTCTCCTTCTCTTTTAAACATTTGAAGTATTTATTAGCTTTGCTTACTAACCAAATTTCTTTATTCTATACCATTTATTTAGAAGCTATTCCATGTAGAAGATCAGATGGACATTTGTCTGCTATGTAGAACATCTCAGAGGAAGTAAATTATACAACTATTTTAGAGTCCCTGGTGGTAGAAGACAATCAGCCTCTTCCCTCTGCCCCAGTCTCCACCTATTCCTGCAATCACTTCATTGCAAGAAAATGAATCAGTTAGATCCATATGAAGCAATTCTGAAACCACACTCGGCTGAAAGATACGTTTTAGCCTTTTGGAAATATTTTCAACATTCAAGATAACTATTCCTTTGAGGGGCTCAAACGATAAATCCCAAAGTGCCCGCAAGCAGTTGGGTAGCAGCCAAAAATGCCAAGTCAGAGGAAAATAATTGTTTTCAAATGGTGACAAACCTGCAAGGTCGGCAGAGAACAGAGGACCTGTGTTGCTGAATGAAGATAGCCACGTAACTCAGGGCTGTGAGTTCTGTACACTAAACAGAGCCTAACATCTCCACAGGGTGTTCAGAGGCTGCAAAAGCAGAAGGGAGCTGGTCGGCACTGGTCTAACTCACAGGGCAGAAATGATATTGAAAGAGAACCTGAAGACATTGGGTTTAGACAGAGTGCACCCTGCCGGTGCTTTGGGTCGCTCTGCGTTTGTTCCTCGGAGGTGAGGAAATGATACGTTTTTGTGTTTTTAAAGTCATTGCAAGGAAAATAATTTGACAGCTTGGTCTGGAGATTTCTGTGCCTGTATGAAATGTTGTTTGAAATTGTCCGAGGCAATACAGTAATTACAGAGTTAACCATGTCTAAGGATGAAGGATACTTCAAGTGGAGGCTGGGAGTTTGCCACAGGTGCTGCTCTGGACTCCTTTGTACCGCGGACAGATGCCTACCCAGAGGGAACGTGCTGTGCGGGGTGCCAAAGCTTCGGGAACAGCACTGAGACAAAACCGCAGTTGCAAGTCATGTGGAATCAGCTTGAGGGAGCCTGGTGATTACTTTCTAAGGCTATCTACAAATAAAAGTCTGCCTGGTGGTATAAATCAGCACAGTTCTGCTGACTGCTGTGTAGCTGCATCCATCTACTCCAGCTGAGGATCTGGACGAAAGCATTTAGGTAAAACAGAGGGCTGAAAACTACCAGAACACCTTTAAAGCTAATGTGCCAGCAAGCAAGAGAGGCATTCGGTTATGTGGAGTAGACTTCTTTCATCTGTGGTATTTAAAGCAGAAAAGTGAACTTTAGATTCTCACCATTTTACTGCATCTGTTAAAGCAGTATTGGCTTTCAACAAATGAAATGAGTATTCAGGCCAAGTGTCTCTGCAGAATTTCGGGCACTCCACGAACGGATAAAATTTCAATTGCAGAAACAAGAGAAAGTACCAGACACAAATGCACCACATATTACATTTAAGGAAAGACGGTGAAGTGGGCAGGTTATACCGTGGGAATAGGCAGCAGCTGGTGGCTGACCCCAGTGTTACGGCAGTCACTGACGAGGCCACAAAAAATTAAGAAAATTAGTAAGTAAAGTCTTTAAGAAACCCAGCCTTTAAGAAATCCATCAGGGCTGCTCTGTGGGCTAGCAGCAGGGAACCGCTAAGCTCTGGGCTCGGGCTCCAGGCCGGGTCCCTTGTTCCCAGGCAGACAGAGTTGGCAACAGCCCGTATTGCTCTCTGGTGGCCCCTCGGGCCAGAAAGAGGAGGTATATTGGCAGCCCAGCAGGGGAGCGGCAGCCAGCTCCCCTTGCCAGAAGTCAGGTTGCTACATCGGCGGTGAGAAAAAGGCTAAAGCAGGGCCCCTTCGATGCAGCAGGCACCAGGCTCGCGAGGAGAAGCATGGAACAGACCTGCGGCTGTGCCACTGCGGTGGAGAAGCCCGGGCCAGGCGGGACTCACCGGTCAGAGGCTGCCCGTCCTGCGGCGAGCGGTCAGGGGCCGTCGTTGCGGGGCCATCGTTGCGGGTTGGCGTGTGGCTGGGTGCTGGCACGGCCCCACGGCCTCACCCCGCAGCCACACGTGGATGTAGCTCATGCTCTCACCTGGCCGCAGCTCTTTGGGGCGCCCCGTGGAGGGTTCCTGAAGACATCTGTGCCTCGGCAGCTCCGGGGTCTGGAGCAGGCTGCAGCTCTGGTTTCGCCACGCACCGGGCTCCCTGCATTTGACTTTTCTCTTTCCACTGCTGTTCTGGACAGGCCTCCCGTTCATCCTTTCGCTTCATTAAAAGGGCTTCAGCCCCTCCTCCAGCATCTTAAAAGACAGTGCTGGGAAAGGCAGCAATGACGGGAGTGACAGACAGACCTGGAGAAACTACCGCAGCCTTTTTCTTAAAGCCCCTGCAATTACCTTCTTTCTAGTTGGGAACTCTCTCAGTGATTATCTGGCTCTTCTGATTTTCATCAGCTGGAGAGCTGCATCTCTGGGATTATCCTCTCAGCATCCTTGCCTGCCCCTTAATGTCACAGGCTTTGGCCAGTTAGTCCAGTTATAGCTTCTCTCAATTCCAGCCTCATCCTCCTGCAAGAGTAACTCACAAATAAAGCAGGGTGGGAGTTTCCATGTTAACGTGCTTTTCTCGAGCCCTCGGGAAAGGTCCTGAACATGATTTCTTCCGCTTGGATGGAAAGAGGTATTCCTGTTAGAGCCTCCATGAAATTACAGTCTTTTTTTTTTTTTTTTATGAAATGTAAAACAAAGTAAATATTACCTTAGAGTCTCTTATTCGTGTTGCAATAAAACGAGAGACTTCCTTGGAAATAAGTTTTAAGACACAAGTCTTGTAATGTTCACATTTATTGGAGTGGAGTTCACAGCTGACCCGAGGTCTGGAGGGTTTGGAAGCAATAGCCGGTGTGAACTTCCAATTCTTCCTCCTCCAGCACAAGGTGCAAAACTGGACAGTTATTCAGAGACTTCCCCACCCTCTGTAAGCTTGTGTGCTCATATATCTCTCATGGTACATAAAGAATGACATATTGCAGTGAATCTGCTGAGAATAGCTTGTAAAATACATCATTATATGAATCAGCCTCATTAGAAGTCTCCCTTTCTCATGATTTAAAACAGACACAGTACTTGCAGGAGTGGAAACCAGTGCTTTTTTTTTTTTCTTTTTTTTTTTTTCTATTTTTTTTCTCTGTTGCTGGCGTGTTGTGTTCAACCAAATGTTGAAACAGAAAAAAATAGTTCTCTGAACTTAGGGCCAGAATTAGAAAGCAAGTACTGCATTACCCTGATGCCTCTCTGGCATAATTAAGGTCTCGGGTGTTTCCCTGGGTATATGACTTTCCAGCTTTGTTAATAAAATATTATTTTGCTCCTCTAAACAGCACAAAGCTGCATTCTTTGCATACTCCTAATCCCCCTGGCTCTGGACCCTATAACACCTCACATTCAGCATCCTCAGCCATTCCAGGCTTCTCTCCCCCAGCTGCTGCTGTGTTTATGAAGGGGATTATCCGACACGGTGCCTGTGATAGCAGGAGACAAGGCTCGGTGACCCAGGAGGCCTCTCTCAGTCCGATTTTATATAAGGACTGGCGTACCAGGTGCCTCCCAACCGCATGACTCAGACCCTGTTCAGACTGCCCATATGCTGGTGCAAACACTTGGAAATGAGCTCAACGGTGTCAGTGTTTTACCTTAGACAAGGCTACAGCAGACGCACGCCAAGTGACGCACCACAAATCGCAGCAGCCCTGGGCTAGTGGCCATATCATGCAGGACTCATGGCAGAAAAGGGATGCGTCTTTGCTCCAAGGCAATGAAACAGCCTCCTCCAGTCCCCTTTGCCCTCTGCGCTTAGTAGAGCATGCTGAAAAACTGCAGGTACAGCAACTTTTTACTGTTTCTCTCTTGTCGCTTCAACATCAGGGAATGTATTGCTATTATTTCTTTCAAGCCCCAGCAACACACACTCTCTACAGCATGTTTTGCCTTATAAACCTCTGGCTGCACTCTTCTGAATAAAATGGATTTTTAATCAAGTGTGATAGGTGCAATTACTCAGCTATCCTCAGTTCTGGCCTCCTGGTGCTCCCAACCCTGTAGCCCACGATCCCCGCCGGGATGTTCTGCCTTGTGGGCTTGTCACCAAAGAGCCTCATGTGCTGAACACCGTGGTACATTTTTGTCTCCCACCCAAGATATTGGGCCATGAACATCACCAAGGGTCTTGTCACGCTCAAGGCTAGGACATCACAACTTTGCAGGCAAGTTGTATTTATCTTGAGCATACTTTTTTCCCAGACTCTGCTCTGATTTTTGCAAAAGTAGGTCCAGACTTGCAGCCTGGAGGAGTTTTACTCGCAGAGGTGATAAGCGGCTTCTCCTGTTCTACCCATGTAAGCTTCCATGGAAAGCACCACTTGCTCTGCTCTGCTGGTACCCATGGGCTTTAGACACTGACTTATATCCTGCAGTACCCTCAGACTGCTCTTGAACCTGGAGTGCCTTCAGGTTGAGAACACAACCACGTCAGGCCCCACGGGGGTGTCTGAAGGCTAGCCATCAATATCCAAGTTAGGACATAAAGGACCTGCTGGGATGGTCAGAAGCTGAACTACCAGGGAGTGAGACAGGGCTGGGAGCCCAACAGCTGGGAGGAAACGAAGGACATCCGTCTCCTGTGCTCTGAACAGCTGCTTGCCTTTTTTTTTATATATATATTTATTTCCAGTAGAAAATAAAACAAATCCCTGATTTTCCTTGGACCTTAGTTTGGCTGTACTAGCTAACAACCAATGGCTGGTGCTAAGGATTCAGCATAGTCAGAAGATAAAGAAGTCAGTGCAAAACCCCACATATGCTGTTCTACCCCAGCTCAGTCAGGTGGTGGCATTTCAGGGCACAGAACAAACAAATTTCCACTCTATTTCTAGCCTTGATCTTCTGTTCCCAAACATTTTCCTTATTTGTCATGACTTGAAGGATTTCTTTTTAATAGCAATTCACATAACCTTTGTGTCACCGCTGGTTCTGCCCTGACAGAAGCGGGTTTACTTCTCCTTATCACTCACTTCGTCTACCAAATGCCATTTGCACATGACCTGTTGTGCTTTGGCTGTGGTTTTTGCCTTGAGGACTAGGCAGCCCTTTCAATGCCAGTCTTGCCTCCTTCCTCTTGGATTTGCAGGGGAGGATCTGGTTGCCAAAGCTGGGATTTCACAGCCGTGGTCTGACGGGCTTCCTATCAGTGCATACGAAAGAAGGGAGCACACAGCAACAGCTAAATGCCCCCTTCAAGGCTTCTCAGCTGGAACAACTGCTGCGGTTTGAAGTTGTTTTGTTAACTTCTTTGGCTAATTGATAACATCTGCATCTCGCCACCCTTTCTTGCGTCTCAGGCTACTTCCAAACAGATCAGATAGATAATGCTGCGGCAGATCTCGGTTTCTGTATTAGTGATATATTGTTACACTTTCCGAAAATGGTATTAAAACCTGGGGGATGTCTTCAGATAATGCTTCCTTTATAAAGGTTTCTTTCACACAGTCACAGAAACAAGCCCAGAGACACTAATAAAACTTAAGGTTATTCATTTGGTGTTTTCCCTGTGATCATGGTCAGATAAAAAAAAAAAACTTTTGAAATATTTCACAGTATTTTCCTCTCTTTTTCCCTACTATACTACCTAAGTTTAAAAATTACATTTAGGCTTTAAAATATTCGAATTAGCTTTTATTTTTCATTATTTTTCATTATCCTCGTATTACAATAGAAGAATCAGGAACTGATACGTGTGATATTTTAGTAAATAAAGTCTTTGTATTCAAGATCGCTCTTGAAGTCTGGTAATACAGAGTGACACCATATAGGTCCCAAGGAGACATTATGGTTGTAATGGAAATATCGTATATCTCATATCTCAGGTCTGATATATCAGCTCGGCCATAAAAAGAAACAGGATATTTGCAACTATATTTTAACAGGGATTTTGCTGTTACCATGAGAACATGGATTACTTAGAAATTTTGGTGAGAAAACTCTTAAATGGTTTCATCAGTGTCTAGTCCCAGGAGTGTTCAGTTCTTTCGCTGATATCGAAATAGCCATTAACGCAGTGAAAATCAGAAACTTATGAGTGTTTCATGGGTGTCTGACTGTACATCTCAGACTTAAGTCTCAGTACAGGTCAGATGGTCCCTTCTATCATATTTCAGGATTCCCAAGATCGAATCTGGGCTGTGCCTAGAGACAAATGTCAGCTATGAGTTCTCTATAGCTCAATGTTTTTCCATTTCTGGCTGGGCAGATGTTCCCTCCTCCATCTCTCTGTTTCTAGTGGTGTTGCTGAGCAGGGCCCGGAGATGTCTGCAGGCCCTGTGATGTGCAGAGAGCCGATGTAAGCCAAGGCTCAAAGACTCGAAGTTGCTCAGCCAGCCAGGAGAGCCTCATGAAATTTCTTGTAAAAGGAATTTCTCAGGATTCAGAGAGACTAGTGCTACATAATCCTTCAGAAACAACATTTGACACAGGATAGGGCTATCCCCTTTATGAAGTCCCCAGAAGAACCTGAAAGATGCCATGAGAACTGTTATTACTGCAATTCTTTTGTTTTGTGCCATTTCAGCGTCGGTAACATCTACAAAAGAAATATAGATAAAATCCCAAACACAAATCTCTCATGACTTCACCTAACGCAAGCTCAACACATTTGGTCTTAATCTGAGTATCTGGGCTGGGATGAGTTCTGCAGAGCTGTAATAAAATAAATATTTTCCTGCACTGAGAATGGCTCAGCAAAAGGTTCAAAGTCAGGTCAGTGCAGAGTTCTTTACCCATGTTTTGCTAGACATGGAAATTTATCCTCACCTAAGGAGCTGT
Source organism: Cygnus atratus (assembly GCF_013377495.2). Taxonomy (NCBI): domain Eukaryota; kingdom Metazoa; phylum Chordata; class Aves; order Anseriformes; family Anatidae; genus Cygnus; species Cygnus atratus. The sequence goes on from NC_066375.1 coordinate 3,507,249, forward strand.
GAAAGCTCCACACTGGCTAGTGGAAGGGAAGGGACTTAAATCAAGTATCTCTTGCTCATTTTAAACATCAGATTGCATCAGAATTTGAGGAAGGCTAGGCAATAGGTACAGCCCCAGATTCTGGAAACAAAAACATTTCCACCGGAAAAGTTAAAAATAAATGAATGGGGGAATTTCCATAGAGCTCCCTTTCCTGCTCTGCCCCATTCAAATTGGATTGCTTACAGAAACAAAGTGAACAAGTGGCCTCGTTACAGCAGACTTGTCCCAGGTGAGTAAGTGCGAGCTACTCAACAATTAGTAATACAGTGAGAGCTCTTTTAATTGTATTTTTCAAACAAACACGAACCACCTGTTCTGTCATTTTCATGCAGGAACAAAAGGAAGCATGATTCACAGGTACATCATAAAAAGGAAGGCACAGAGGTTTGGAAGGATGTTTGTCATTTTGCTGCAGCACATGATAGAGCTTGAAAATTTAATGACCAGGTATTTTATGTCATCGTGTGATTGAGGCAGGAATAATATGAACAAATGAAGAATTCACTAAGGTTAGTGCTTTTCTGGTTTTTTTTGTTTGTTTTGTCTTGTTTTTAATTGCAATGTCTGTTAGCATGCTATAGATGAGAAGAAGCATCCATCTTTTTGTGAGGTCATTCCAAAGCTGTCCCTGAAGAGAATATCATAGTACAAAAGCTCTCATTAGCTAGGTGACTCTTGTCACCTTTTGTACAGTCAGGTGCTGTTGCAACTATATTGACATAATTCCCTTTTAAATTAGTGGGAATTGATTGTGAATTCCCGATATAGAATTCCACTTTTAAGTGGTGGTTCCTTGAAAGAACGTGATCTAATGTGTAACTTTTCTAAAGGTTGATGCTCTCCTAGCATGAGAAGTGATCCATCCTCTACCTAACTGTACATTTGGTTACTGTCGGCTCTGTTTTGCTGGATAGAATTTCTGTATTTCTTGTTTCCAGGCCTGCACTAGCCTATAAAAAGAACTCAAGTGTTTGACCAAACTTCTGAAGAGGACTGTAGGCTGAGCTAGACATGAATGCAGGAGTTCTAGTTCCAGGTCTTACATCTCTGACTAATTATTAATTGTTGTGAATCAGCCTTTGGAAAGGTCAGCCCTAAGCACCCCAGATTATCTCAGCTCAAAGCAATGGTATCAGGTGCTCCCTTGCAGACCCAGGTTAGCAAGAAAACCACCATGTGCTCATAGTGGATGTAGATGACGCTTTGCACCTTGACCCAGAAACTTTACCACCCATTTAAATTCATCAAGTACAGTGAAAGTAATCTTATCCCTCTTGGTAGGCTCCAGCTCTCCTTGTCCCATGGCATGGTAGTTTACTGAGTTACTGCAGAGGCTGCTCCAGGAGGAGATGTCTCTCTTGGTTGAACTTACCACAATCATCAGCTGTGATGTCTTTTCAGAAGAGGACTTTTAAGGAAAGATTGAGACAAGTATGTATTGTTTGTTCCCTGGCTGCCAGTAGAGAGGCTGATGTGTCCTGTCCTTGCAGAAGCAGTGGCTGGTTAAGTGAAAGTATTTCTTTATGGCCATTGCCATTTATCCTTTCATTTTGAAGCAGCACTAATCTCTCTCCTTTTAGGGTGTGTCGGTACATTTACAGACTATGATAAGTTGCCCTGAATTGAAGGGTTTACAACCATATGTATATTTTTTGATTTTGGGACACATATAGATCATGTTAAAAACCAGAAGTCCATTGTTCAATCAATCAAGTTAATCCTGGTGCTCCTTGATAACTATAGCTATCGCATTTCAGAGTGATTTTACTGGATATTACTGGGATTACTTGTAGTAGCCACTCAGTCTAGACAGGGGTTTCTATTACAGTGAACACAGACAAAAGGGTAAGAAATATTAATGCCCAACATCCATTAACCATGCACAAACTGCATATCAGAGAGTGTTCACTTGGCTGTGGTTCCCCCTCCCTTTTGTGTATCTCTCAGGAGGGCACTGGCTTTTTTAATTAAAAAAAAACAGGTTGTCTCTTTAATTTTAAAGGAAAAGAGCTGCTTCTAAATCTTGCCATTTAGAGATAAGGGGAATTAGAGATCTTTTGTTGGACTGTACCAATATGGAAAGGTCCATGTATTTTGGCTTGAGAGTTGTCTTCAGGATGGCCTGTCTCTTGTGGCCTCTCCTCCAAGTTGTGAGCAGAGTCGTGGTCATTCTGCTGATATGGACAGCTTAGAAACTCGGAGGATCTCTGAGAAACCTATCATTGTGAGAGTATGGTGAAATCAATCCCAAGACTGTCATCAGGGCCAGATAAAATTATACTATCCGTTGTTTCTGAAACAAAGCCACTTAGAATGAGAAGCACTCCAGGAATGCTGGTCCTTGAATAAATGTAATGTGGCAGTGACATGTAGCTCCCACCATCCCTAGAAGATAATTCTGCTGCAACTAAATTAAGGCAGTTGGCTGATTAAAATTAGACCTAGTTAACAGTGCACTGAGTGAGGTAATAAAGTTAAACTTTAAAGCATTTCAAACTCTCATTATGTTATTCCACATGTTCAGGCTCATAACATATGGGCAAACATTGTATTTGCTGCTTAGACTGCTTGTTGTGTCCCAGATGTTATTCTGGGTATGTCATATTTCAAATTGTTGTCAAGTTGCCTGTGATAGCTAAACTTCCAGCAGGTCTTCCCAAGTACATTATGAGTTAGAGTAACAGTAGAAACACTTAAACACTTCACTTGCATGTTACCTGCTGTACTGTACTCACTTGCCCGAAGACGATGTTCTCTTTTTTGGTGTCCTTTTAAGACTTTGGGAATTAAAAGCTAACTACCTTGCTGTTTGAAGGGTCTACAGATCCTGTGGAATCAAAACTTTCTAAACCTTTTTCCCCTTTAAACAGCACAAATCAGTATTTCTAGTTATATAGGAAGCTTGCAATTATTGCAAGATTACCTTAATCCCTGGGTGATGAGGTCAATTTGGTGCTATTTGGGTACATAAATCAAGATTTTCCTGCAAAACTTTGGGTATAGGCCTAGGGAACGTGCTCTGCATGGCCACTGCTCTGAAACCACTTCTATATCTGAGAGTTGACTTCAAAATGTTTGACTGCGGTGGGCACCGGGCACAGCCTGCATTGCTGTACCTGTCAGTGTCTGTCTTTCACTGTTCACCTCAAATCTTCCACAGTAAATTTGCCCATGACAAGAAGCCTTGTCTGCTGGTTGGCGAAGCTCAGCAGTGCCTTTGGTGGCTCCCAGGTCTTCTGGCCAGTCAGAGGAAATAAGTAGTGGAAGTGTCTTAATTAGTTAGTCCCTGTTGCTGTAACTCATTCTAATCTAATGCTTTACAATCTGAAACATTTTTTATATTGTGAGATGAGGGTTGTGTTTATATCCATGTCTTACAACATGGAAAAGGTGCCACCAAGAAGTTAAAGGTCCAAGTTTGTGTAAGTACCCAATTCTCCGGGTCGCTTTCCTCAGCAGTCGGTCTCTTAATGCAGTTATGGACACGTTGTGTTGGAGCAGGGCGATGCAGCTGGACTCTTGTAAATTTTAGGCTTAAAAATGAACATATTTGTCTTGTTGTGTACATGTCTATCAGGATCCAGTAGCTGAAGGTCTGCTTGCCTTGCTACACCTCCTCGCTTGAACTTTCATTTCATTTTTGGCTAATTCCTGCTGATGTTCACACCTGGTTGGTGGACAGGGTTGCTGTTTTCAGACTTGCTGAGGAAGTTGGAAATGCTGGAGGCTTCTGATGCATGGTCCTCTGTGATCCCTTCTCTCTTGCCTGCTGCTCACTCCAGGAAGCTTGGCTCTGTGGGGTCAGAGGATGACCAGAACCACTGGGAACCACTCATGGTGGTGTGGGATGAACTGTTGGGCAGGATGATGGAAGTCCTGAGATTCTCTGTGCATTTCCTGACCAATGTATGCTTCTTGATAAATCCATTGCTTGACTGTGCTGTTGCCTCCTTCAGTCCCTGCTTCCTGGCTGCACAGCTCAGCACTGGATTCAAGAAGCAAAATCTTTTTCAGACCTAGAGACAGTCCAGGGCTGCGTTGATTTACATGGCCTGAGATAATGGCCTCAGACTGTCCTTTGAGGTTTCCTGTATTTCTTTCATTGCTTCCCAAATGCCACTCAGATTCCTGCAACCTGAGCAATCAGTGGTACTGTACTGGAATTGTTAACTTCAGATTAAACCTCTGTTAAACTTTGCTGGTGGTGTGGACATCTTGGAAGTTACAAAGTATGAAGGAGATAATCTGTGGGAAAGGCTGGCTGATGGCATTTCATTAGCCATCTGGCTGGGAGATCCTGATCAACTTTACTTCAACAGCGTTTCACGAACTGTAGAAGTTTAAATGATAATTAATAACAGCATTCATCTCAGCTATTCTCTTGGTGAAGCTCTTGCTCTAACGTTGGCTTTCAATGAAGATATGCCATTGTAAGCTTTCATTTTATACAAAGAAAAATGCTTTTAAAGTTCCAGATTTAGAAGCTTTTACAGAGCTTAATAAAAATTCCCTTTTTGGGCAAAGTGCAGTTGACAGCTGTACTGGTACTGATGGTTTCTATTTAAAAACATGTTCCTTTCATTTGCTGCATCTTGCAGCTGCTGAGAATCTTCTGTTTTGCTTCCTCTAAGTTTCTCTCTCTTACCACCTCGCAGGCATTGGAATGAGGGGCCAAGTGCCTGGAACAACACCAGTGGAGAGAAGCTGCTTTTAATTTCTCCCTCCCTTGACTCAGCTCTCTGTAATGATGTGGGAAAGATCTGGACAAGTACCAGGTATTTGCATTATAGACTTGTTGGGACAGAGGCTACTCATCATCTTGAAGTTGTGCATTTCCTTGAACGACAAGGCCCTATACCATCAATACCATCAGTAACAGTGGTGCTATGGGACTCTGCTAAAGGGGTGTGTATGTGTCCATCCAAAGAGAGCTTGTTTTCTAACATCCGCCACAAAGTCTTCATGTTCTGTATGTAGCAATTATGAATGCTGTTAATTTAGACTGGCCTTGAAAGGACTGATAGGCAACTATAACCAGAGTTGAGATGTACTAGTCTGGCAAAAAGCCACGTGAATTTACTGGGTAAAACCTCTGTCTGAGGAGTCCAGGACCTGGCTCATCCTCCTGTTGGTTTTCTGGATGCCCCTTGCTTCTAGGAGGCAGTTAGCAATGTGAAGAAAAGGCAATCATGTTAATCTCCTGCCTAACTAGTAGCTGGATCTCTTTACCAGCTTAGCACTTCTGGGCCATATATCCATGTAGGAACCCCAGTTGTACTTCTTTTTATGTGTATTGACTTAGTGGAGTGCAAACATGTTAAAAAGTTCACTTTCTCCTTTATACGAGTCTATAAAAAAGCTCTTAAAATGGAGTCATAGGGTTTCAATGAGACAAATGAATGATCAGCCGAGAGCTAGCAGTCCTTTCCGATGGATTAGGTGCTTTACTGTGAGGAATGGTAAGATGCTAATCAGCCTGGAGAGTTTTCATGCCTCCAGCACTATGTAATGACACGAAATATTACGATGCCTCCAAGTTATAATGGAATAGGCGGGTAGGATGCAGTAATAGGTATCACTCATGATATTTGATTCCAGTTAAAACTACGTTTTCGAGTCTCTAGGCAGCAGAGATTTCTTATGCATTTATGGGAATTTGAGTAAAACTAAACATACGCACACTAGCTTGGAAATTTTTCTAACAGTTATTTGGGCACAGTAATGTGCAGAAATAATTGTAAACACATGCACAAGTAGATCAGTGTGTGTTTTCAGTGACTACTTTTAGGAGAAATAACACATTAACGTATTTTCTGAATTTTGCAAATGCACTGCAAGATTGCAGCTCAATAAACCTAACTTTATATGTTCTTTTAAACTGATGACACGGTATTATATCAAGATGTTTTCCAGTTGGGATTTGGGAAGCTGTAAGACATGACAGAACTGTTCGTAATCAGACATTTCAGCACAATTTTTGACTCACACGGAGCTGATCAAAAATCAGCTCTCCGGCAAGGAACGGATCTGTTTACAAGACTTACTGTGGAAGGGATCGATCCCACTGCCAGGGCAGTAAAACACATCCACTGCAATCGCACGGGAGCAGGTCACAGCTTACCAGAAGGAATCACTTACTGTACAGAACTGTTACACTTCATTTCTGCACACTGAGAAATCTTGGGTTATGTCCTGGAACTTATATTTGCAGGGACGTTTATGTTCCGTGTTGGTCACTGAGATCACAAACATGGTCAATTAGTGAGAAAAGAAAGAAAACGGAATATTTCACCTGCTTCCCCCCAAACACCCAGGAGTGGTGGTGTTATTTTGGGGAGAGAAAGAGAAACACGGAAGTGTTTGGAAACAGTCCCCAGATAGCTCTATTTCTAGAGGCTTTCTACAAACAAACATGGGTGAAAACAGGAAAATTTCACTACAAGCACCACAAAGATGCTTTTCTTTCCTCTGCTGGAAGCTCCTGGAGGTTTTCACTTTGAGTACTGCCTGCTGAGCTTTGAAAGGATGCACTGAGCTAGTGCTGAGGTTTGCTAATGATGAGGCTGGAAATGGTTAACTAATGCTGCTCATGGGGCTAGAAGATCAACATTCATCCCTGGCACAACTCTTTAGGAATTGTGCCAGGAACCAGTAGCTGAACTTCTCCCTAAGAGCAGAGGACAGCACAACTAAATGCCTGGAGTCTTAAATGGTTGCTCGTTTGTCAAGGTGACACTTGTGGTCTTGCTGAAGCACGAGCTGAGAGACATCTCTGTTACCCAAAGAAATGTGTAACCAATGGAGCTTGAGCACTTATGTTGTTGTTACAATAGCAAACGTTATCTACATAATTACAAAGTTATGTTCTGATAGGGATTCTTATTTAAGCCTGTTACATGCTCCAGCAAAGCAGAAAATCCCTTACTGAGTACCGTTAATAATGGAGCATTAAGAATACACTGTTTTCTTTCCTTGCTTTATATACATCTATTTATTTTTCAAATGACTGTATTTTGGTACTTTCTAGGATTTCTCTCCTGGGTGCTGGAAAGGTCTTTCCCCTGGACCTGACGACAAGAGGCAATGTCACTGCAAATGTTTCTGGTAAGGCTCCCTTTGCCTTTTGGGGACTGGCTCTCTCCCTCCCACCAGGGTCTGTGAGGGTCTGGGATTAGGATTTAGCTGGGAGACAAAGTGTGGGGAGTTCGTCAACCCTGGAGGATGTGCGTGGCCTAGAAGAGCCCGATAAATTTCAGAGGTTCTTCTGTAAGGATTAAACTGAGCTTTCTTGTGCAGAAATTCATGTTATGGTGCCAGAGGACTAAGACGCCCCTAACTTGAGTAAAGTTTTAATTTTCAGGTAGTGCTGTGTGGAGCCAAGAGCTGGAATCAGTGATCTTTGCGCGTCCCTTCCAACCCGATACACTGTGATTCTGTTCTGTGATTCCTCTAGCGGTCGAATTAGTAGAGTCCAGCGAGGTTAGCAGAGTCATGGATGTCCCAAGCATGGACCCCACCCAGGCAGCGCTCCGGTGATGGTGGTGGTGGGGATCTCCTGGGAGTTCTCCTCAGGGGCTGAGCGACTTTGTCAGGCAGGCAGATGAGCGGGGTCCTTGCAGCTGCTGGTGAGCCTCCCCCAGCAGCATCTGACCTCCTCAGCCTCCTGAGCATGGGCAGCCAGCCCGGCCCTCCCCAAACAGGCGGAGTAAAGGTGCAGCATCCTAGCGTGCTGGACTGTGATCAGTTTGGGAAATACGAAATATGCTGCTCATGGGCAGCAGAGGCATTGGCAGAACAAACAGCCAATAATAATAATAAGCCTTGATCAATCAGGCTTTGCGTGCTGAGCCAGTGGGAGTTTGTACCCAGCAAGGCTGAGGAACTGCTCCTCCACGTAGAGCTGTGTGTAGCTGTGGGCAGGCGTGTTGGAGGAAGCCACCCGAGGGACCCACGTTCGTACAGGGATCCCCATGCTGCAGAGCCCTGTATTTGGGGATGGTTTAGCAGGCTGTGCTGTACCTATCCTGTTTCAGGTAAGTTCCTGCTAGGATGTATCTTCCCCGCACTGTGGGAAACGAGCTTGTCTTGCCAGTTTTAAGGCACAGCAGTAAATTAAGCAATGGAAAAAGGACCCAGAGTCAACCCCTTTCCTGGGCTGGGCACTCAGGGAGCCGGTAAGTGTAACACTAACATTACGTGGCTTTATTACGAACATGTGCATGCTCAGATTTAAAGGCCAGTGGCTAGACTGAGCAAGAATTTAGTGCGAGTGGGAGGAGGGAAGCATCTATTTTCTTGTGCCAATACAAAGGATGAGTAATTACTCCAGGAACAGCTGTGGTGCCCCCTGAAACTACAGAAGACCAGCTGATTCCTGCCATGCCTCCCCAGCCAAGAGGCAGCACCTGAGGCCTGCCAGGTAAAAGCTGGGCTCTGTGCTTTGTCCAAGTCCTTAGAACTCCACTTGGAGGGAAGTGAGCAGGGAACAGGCTTTGCTTTACTGCTTAAAGAGTTACTCAAAAAGGAGGAGGGGAAAAAAAAATACCTGGGAGAAATATTTCAGTCCAAAGTAATATTTACTTGGGTGCTTAAAACTTTGTAAAATGCCCCGGAGGTCACGAGCCATTCATCCTGCTGTGTATTTCTCTTTAAGAAGGTGCTTGTAAGTAGTACTGGAACACATGTGTGATGAGGGGTTGCCATGGCAAACAGGTTTTGGCACTGTTTAAGACAGAGTTTTATTACACAGCAGAATAAATAAGCATGTTAAAGCCGCATACAGTAACTTGTTGGCACATACATTAATGCTCCCAAGGGTTGCAATAACTTAAGCACCCTCCCTTTAAACATTTTTCAGTGTTTTTTCTTTTTTTATTGACTACATGCATTTAGTATTAGGGCTAGGAATGTCCCATTTCCACCCCCTTTTGAAGTGAGTAATTGAGGCAAAAAAGGAGGACTGTCTAATAAATCATAAAGGCCCATTGTACCCAGACAAGAGGGACGATTTTTCCTTTCCTAACCTGCGTGAGGATAAGCCAGCATGAGACCCGACCGTGCGAAATCCCAACCTCTGCTCCCTCTAGACGTAGGAGTAGATTGTGTTTATACTTCTGATAGAGCCGAAATGATCAGAAATAGCTTCACGCCGTTTTCTGCAGTTTCTGCCTTGCTGTTTTGTGCCAAGCCAGCCTCCCACCACATCACAGCAGCGAGGTAGTTACTTCAGCTTCAGCACTTCTTGAACTACCTGTTCGGTTCCATTTGGCTCCCAGTTTGCACCAGTGAGTCCCCAGCAGGTCTGGAAATACTCCCAGCTCCAGGGAAGTGCTACAGGGAGGCGAAAGGCAAATCTGGGCCTGTAAGAGGGCCCAGGCTTGTGGTGCTCTTAAAGGTGAACATAAATTACTCTTTATAATGAAAGCTCTGGTTTAAGAAGAGTTATTAGTGTATTAGGCCGGGCTTTATTAGCTCAGAGCTTTCAGAGCCATGTGGGAGGTGTGACACTGGCTCCCTCTTCTGTGGGAAGCAGTAACCTTTCTGCGTGGAGAACTTTAAAGCTGCCAAAAGCAGGCAAAGCCCACAAAATCTCCCCCATCTCCTCCCATCTCGGTTACACTGGCATAAAAGCACATTAGTGCAGACGTGATCAGATAATGCCTGGTTGTAAGGCCAGTGGCCCAGCCCTGCCTCCTCTCCTGGGGAGTGAAGGATGGTGGAAGCCTTCAGCAGAGCTGGCAGTAACCGTTTCCTGTTAAAAAGTGGGGAATTAGCAAGAGTGGTGGGCCCAATTCTTTGTTTTATCGGTGAGTTGGGCAGTTTCTGGTGAAGGGTGACAAAGTAGAGATGCTCACCTGAAAAAGATTGCGGTCAGTACTGGCTGCTTTTATACTCAGAAGTCAAATGCTTTGCATGCTCCCTGTGTTTTTAGGATGAGGACTGTAATGTGTCTTACTCTTAGGGCCCTCTTTGCCTCTCACCATCTTACCAAAATGAGCCCGCAGCCATCAACGTGACCATCAGAGCTGCTCATCTCTCCTAAAGTTTTTCTGTACCCTCAGCCATTGCTGAACCACGCCTGAGCTTCATGAAACGGGAGGGGGGAAAGAAAAGTTGATTATTTTAAATGAAACGTACACATTTGTAACACTGCAGGCTGATAGGCTCATTATGAGAAATAATAAGAGAAACCATGAGGGAGGGATAATGTGTGGAGAGAAAACGAAAAAAGAAGGGAGGTGATTTTTTAGGTGTTTTTTTAGGCCTAGAAAGGTGTCTCCTGGGCATAAGCGGAGTTGAAGAGCTACCACTTCCTTCTGGTTGTTTGGATTTGCTTGCAATTAAAGCCTAGTGGAGCTGTCAGGGGCTGTTGACAAATATATTATAGACAACTTAGGCTAAGCAAGAATTACTTAAAATTAATCCATCCCTGCACAATATTCCTGTTTCACTTCAGAAGAATGCACCAGGAGGAGTAAGTACAATCCTGACAATGTTCGGGGAACCTCCTCAAGGTGGAAATTTGCAAATAGGGGTGCTGTAGTATGTAATGAGAAGCTGCAGGGCTTTCAATTATCCCACAGTCTGTCTCTTTGCAACTTGACTGACAGCTAATTATGCTGGTGCCATTTTTTTGGCAGTGGAATTTAATCTCCCAGATGGAAAGCAAATCAATCTGCCCATCACTGCAGCTGAGGCATACTTTGGCTCAACTTTAATTTATTCTCTGAAGCCTAAGGAGGCTAGTCATTTCAAGGTGCAGAAATATCAAATTTCTTCTGTTAGCCAGGCTGGTGAGAAAGCGGGGAAGAGTTGGGATTTCGTAGGCTACGCTGTGAAGCGTTGTCGCTCCTTGCTTTGTATTAGGGAACGGCGGTATCATCTCCCCTTGATTCCTGTCCGTGGTGCCTGACAAGGAGGAAGCGTTTATGAGCTGGGTGCTAGTGATAATGGTTAAACATGAGTTGTGGAGGCATTAAGTAGGATTCGATGGAGGAATGAACTAAATCTCTGAAGAACTCAATACAAAAAGGAATTGGTGGCAATTTTCAAGCGCTTTAGCCAGTGTGCAATAGCCCGGTTCCCATTGGGTTTCACGCCGGGGATATAAATACAATCCTTCTACTTACCTGCACTCTTCAGGCCTATCAATTATGCTGCTCCCTCTGGGTTGCCACTGCAGCTTTAGGTATTACCATCCTCTGTAAAACCACGACGGAGCACAGTATGTCACTAGTTACCACAGGCTACAGACCTGATCTTCGAGTGCCCGGGCACCTGCAGCTCCTGTCAATGCTGTTATTCAGGCTAGAAAACCCAATTTTAGCTAGGATCAAGGGGAAGAGAGCTCACAAAAACTTGGTGTTAACACAGGGAAATTGGAGCCTTGTTTTTCTGCAAACTTCTGCTTGTTTGGCTAACAAGGAGTCTTCTCGCTGTTTCAGCCTGTGTGCCTGTGTTCCGTGCTTTATCTTACCTTTTGGTGTACTCTCTCTGAATTCTTAGCTTCTCAGATTCATCAGATGTCTGGAGAGAAACAAAGTGCCTGCCTCCTTTTTATTGAGGAAAACTATTTCTAAAAGTGCTCTGCTCAGGCCTGGTGTGTCAGATTCCAGCCTTCCTCGCGCTGGCACAAATACTTTGTCAACTTCACCATGGTATGTCTGAATGCTGAAGGACTAGAAGCTCTCCCTTCTAGCTATTAATATCTTCACATTTTCATATAGTGCTTATAATCATGCTGATGCTGCTCCTAATGAGTCATAGAATGATATGTACAAGCTTATCGTAATTACAAAATAAGCAGCATTTGTTCTTGGCAAAAAAGCCCCAATACATTTCTGTGCTTCCCATGGCCCACCTTTATTGGGATCAGCCTTTGCTTGGCCACCTTGCTTTTACTGATGCCACCCTCTCTGTTGCAGGACAGGATGAGCTGAAGCAGCCTGGGTCATACCCAATGTCCAGGGCATGTCTAAGAGCAGTGGGGAGATCTCAGTCAGGGTTGTGGGCTGGACGCGAGTGCTAGGAGCCTGCTTGTACCTCTGACTCTGCCAAAATGCTACATCCGAATTCTGAAAAGTTGAGAAAGGAGCTGAAGCAAATGCACCAAGTTTTGTTAGTGAATCTTAAACTAATCATGAAGTAGGGAGGGCTGATTCGAGTGGAATGTAACATGAGACCCAAAGTCTAACCCGTCCGTCACTGCACTAATCATCCAGAAGACACATCTGTGCTGCTGTTCCTAAATAATCTGCCCTCCTCAAACTCTTTTAGAAAACTAAAGGTTACACAAATGTTGTTCATTGCTTCCATTTTGGGGTGGGGTGGGATGTGGGGGCTGGACTTCAGGAAGCAAGGACCCAAAGAGGCAGAAGAGCTGCAGCATGAATGTGGGCTGTTCCTCTGCAGAGGTGGGGGCAGGGGAAAGACCCCAAATTTGCATTTTTGCTTACTTCCTCTCTAGGGCAAAGTAACACTTCTGTCAGCAGCTAATTGCTTCTAAAACCCAGCCTGGCAACCTGACCATGAATGTGGTAGGGTAATTATACCTGCTTAACTAATCACACAGGCTGTCAACTTAGGATGAGAAAAGCTTTGGGAGGATGATAGCCTGCAAAATCAGAGCAAACTGCTAAAGTTACATGACTTTGCACTCAAAATTCATTGTAATACTGTTCTTTCTCTTCCACAGTGGAAAAAGTCTGGACTAAAAGCAGAATAGTAGTGGAGAGCAAGATTTGAAGCATTTGATTGAAATTGCTACTGGCAACAAAATGCTTTTAACCTTTTAAAGTACTTGAATTGCTAAAGAGAGGACAGTGATTTTAACTGTTGTTGTCAGATAAGATCCCTAAAAGTCTTACCAAGAGAAGAACAAGCTGTAAAGGTACTTTGACTGAGACTTTCTGTATGTGGCCCTCCTGAAGTGTGATTATTTTTTGCATGGAGCTTGCACACTTAACTATAACAAACAAAATGCTAGGAAGATTCCCAAAGTGGTATTGTCTTGGTTGCAGTACACGTTAGCAGGAATTTCCTCTGTTTTCCTTGTTAGGCATGTAACCAGATACGTTGCTTTTTAGGATCTTCACCATATGCCATAATCTACTCGGGCTGCACCACGTGGCTGAGCTCAAGCTTGTTGCAGGATCTTTGGCTTCTGCTTTCCTGACAAAGCCTGCTGGATTTCAGGACCTCAGAGCAGCAGTCTTCAGGCTGTGGGAAACGTGGGTGAGTGCGGACTGGGAGGCAAGGCCGTGTCAGAGACCACCAACTCCTCCTCTAGGCAAGCTTCCCCTGCTCCAAGTGCAGTAGGGACCAGCTGGGCAGCAGTTCAAGGTCACTTTCAGAGCAGGCTGGGTCAAAGCAATGGAATCACAGTATTTACTGCAAACACCAAGGCTTTGTGAGCTTTTCAGTGAATGTTAGGAAGGAGGAGGAAGCTCTGATATTTGCACAAAAGGAGAATACAGTGATGCTGCCTATGAAACTACCTTCAAAATTGCCAGCAATTTTAAACAGGAGCAAAAGATATTTCAGTTATGAGTTATAATGAGAACAGACTTCCTGAAAGCTCTTAGGTTGGGGCCCTGCCCACTGTGAGCATGGCCTTGTCCTTTTTATTCAAGGCACTGTAAGAAGCACTGATAAGTGTTTCTGTTCACTGTGGGATGTGATGCTGAGAACTCAGATCCTCACCAGGTGGGAGCTGCTCATGGGTCTTTATTGGCAAAAGGACCTGGATTCAAACAAGGCAAATTGCATGTCACAAGCAATCCAATGGGAGCAGTGGAGCTAATCGTGGTGCCAGTGGGCGAATAAGCAGAAAAGATTTGAAGCCAGGAGAAACAAGTCCACGTAATTCGAATTGCATTACAGTTTGCTTCAGGATTTTCTTACTTGAAAGACAGAAGTTGCCATCCCTTCATTTTGTGTAACAGTGTAAAAGTCAGATTTGTTAAATACCATGGGGTGTTGTACTTTTAAGTACTTTGAAAATACACCTGATCAAACACTTCTCATGCAATTGACAAAAAAATTGGGGACTTAAAAAGACTTTGCACTGTAGAATTTAATGTGTAAAGAGACCAAGAAGCTGTAATTTGTTGGGTACACAGTTGGTTTGATGTGTACACTCCTGTATTAAAAATGCCCTTCTGAGCTTAAAAACTCAGGGCCCTTTTCACACCATGTGTTTCCTTGTGACCCTCATCCATGCTTCTGCCTACTCTTCAATCCTTTTAGTGACACCTAGTGAAATTTGTGGAAAGTGCAGCATGCCTTTCACAATTAACTGCTGAAGTACTGCATCTTAGTTATTGCCACTTAACCTGCTGCCATTAAAGACTGATACCAGATGCACTTCGGCCATTTAAAAATTAAGTTTGCATTCGTAGTATGGTCAAACACCTTACATGTTTGATGCACGGAGTTAACTTACTCTCTGCTCCTCCTAACTTTGTGTACATGTTTAGAACAGCACTGTTATCTTAAATTGTCTTCTAGTATTGTCACTGTTGTTCCTCTGGAGCACTCCACTGGAAACTGCAAGTATTCGAAATTCTGTGCAAAAAACCAAACTCTTGCAGGAGCTTAAACTACATGTTTTTAATATTTGATATTCAGGATACACATACTGAGTCCTGAGCTTACTTGTAACAGTCAGTCAAATTTTGTCCACTCAGTGCTCTGGATCAACCCAGGATGGATGTGAAGCACTCTTTCATCAGCAAATGAAATTTTCTGTAGAAATCGAAAACGTATGCCCACTATATAGAAAGTAGGCTAAAGACTTCAAAGGAAGAGCTTCCTCTTCAGAGAGAGTATTCATATGCAATAGCTTTTGAACATGTAACCTCTTCTTTCTCAGAGTACAAAAACAAGTGGCTTCCGTAAGGTTTATGTTGGTATGGATTTCAGCTGTGCAAACTATATGGCAACCAGTACAAACTGGGCTCATAAAGATTTGGGAAAAAAATAGAAAAAGGCTTCAAACAAGCCAATATTCAATGATTGGAACTAGTTCAAAAAAAAAAAACCCTAGGCCTTACTTGATATAAAAGGCTTGGACCTCTCAAAATAAACAGCCAATTAAGTCAGATTCTGAACAGGAGGATCTGAAGCACCAACAGGAAAGGCTGAATGCTCACTGCAGAAAGTTCAGTTGTGTCACCGAGCATGTAGTCATCCAGCCAGTACATGTAAGATGCCCACCATCTCCAAACAAGCTTCCAGGCTGCTAGTTCAGATCTGGTGTTTCATCATCCTTCTCCCAGCTACCTTTTCAGAAGTTATAAAATAAAGACTTAAGAGAAAAATTAAAGTACACTGACAGCAACAGTTCAAACATTTTACTAAATCAATTCACACGATTTCAAAATTGTAAATATAATTAAGAACAACAGGGTTTCTGTATCTTTTCTTCCAGATTTATCATTAAGACAATAAACAAACACAAATTAGGTTT
Source organism: Cygnus atratus (assembly GCF_013377495.2). Classification (NCBI taxonomy): domain Eukaryota; kingdom Metazoa; phylum Chordata; class Aves; order Anseriformes; family Anatidae; genus Cygnus; species Cygnus atratus. The sequence goes on from NC_066375.1 coordinate 3,522,760, forward strand.
ATAGCATCTGTTCTTTTAAAAAATGAAAGGAACGCCACTCAATGTATTGATAAAGCACCACAACACAGTTACAAAATAGGGTTGGCCTGTTTCTTTCACAAGTAAAAGACTACATATTCCTAACAGCTTTCTGCTTCAACCATACTTCATTAAAATAAAACTATAAAATCTCCTAGATTACACTAAGTTCAGACGATGCCTGGTATACAGTGCATTAACAGCAGTAATGCCAACTATCAGTGCCAACATAAAACATTTTAGAAAGTAAAAAACAAAATAAAACTAAAACAAATCCAAAAAAACCACCTTTATTTCCCTCGATGAGCAAAATTTAAAATAAGGGATGTTCTGCTTCACAATGAGTTAAGGATTTGGGGGAAGAAGATGGGTAGAAGGGAGCTGGTACTGTGTAGGTTTCTATGCTTAGTTGGCATCTAGTTTGGCCATTTCCTGCACGTATATCCCTATACTCTCACTGTCAAAGAGCACGAAGTACACCGTCTTGATTGAAGAGGACATTGTTGACACAAAATAGCTGGAGATGGCTTTCAGGATCAGCTGGGCAGCTGTTTGCTTTGGGAAACCATTTCTAGTAAAAGAAACAGAAAAAAAGAAAGGAAATCAAGACCTGCTGAACAAGCTTTTGACGGTGTAACCTTGCAGGGAAGGCTCAGTCTTTTCTCTAATGCAGCACAGTAAATAAAGCTACAAAGCTAGTGTTTACAGTCTGAATTAGAAGCTACAAAGTTGTTTGTTTAAGCAAGACTTAAAATGTTCAAACAGAAGAAAGCATTCCCAATACATGAACACAGAGTCCACACACGTTAATGTGTTGAACCTTTCACCATCCGAAGGCTCAATTATTCTCATTTAACAGACGAGGAAACCAATGGCCAGTCAGCCTGAAGTGTTCAGGAAACTGCAGATACCTTAGAGTTGCAGAGTCAAACCCATCGTGAAAGTAAACCAACCCCTGAAGAAAAATAAAAAGGGACCTGGAACTTGGTATAACGGCAGCACGAGAGGAGAAAACAGAAAAACCTTGCTGCTTTCTCAGATGACTAAACTGTGCGTGGCTGAATTGCAAAGCTGAGCACGTAGCCTAGGAACTCTGCTTACAGTTTTCTTTCCTCGTTTCTCTCTCGTAGCTCTTGTCTGAAAGTTTCATCTAATGTTAGAACAGGTCAAGCACAGGCAGAGCAGTCTGAACAAAGCCATGACCTCAACTATGAAAAAGTTTTACAGGTCATGGCAAAAGCCCCAAATTACACCTGGTACTGGAATGTGGTCTAAGCTTTGCTGCCGTATTACTCAGGAAGTGCTTCTGCCCACCAGTGGGTGGTTTTGCCCTCGTCAGAGTCTGAGCAATCCCCAAGCCGCAGTAAAGTACGCGGAAGTAATCAGTCTGAAGGTGATGGGATGCCACCCTTCTGTTAAGAGCAGGACCCAACAGAATTTGAAGAGGCTGTTGAACATCATTTGGTTGACCGACATGCACTTACAGATGCACGATAGTCAACACTCCAAGCAATAAAGTGTGCATTTATGCAAATCTTTCTTAGACACAGGGTGATAAGGAGATACTAAAACCACTTCCACGTGTATTTTCAATGCAGAGTGGCAGAGATGGATAGTGACTTAACAGTTCTAAGTCTGACAAGTTTCCATCTTTTTTTATCCAAAAGGATTGGTAACATTTAATATATTCTTTCATTTAAGCCAACAAAAGTGTGTTACACTGTCCTATAATATTGGGAAATATTATTAATAATTTAAAAATTACACAGGTAGGTGAGTTTCTGAGTTTCCTCAGCAATTCGAAGAAGCTGGACTAAATTCACCTCTGGTGTTAACAGGTGCAACATGACAGCATTTGCTCACTGAAGCACCAACCTCTGCTAGTAAAACGCTGTTGTACTCTCCCTCTCATTACACGCTGCAAGACACAAAATGAGAAAGGCAATTGCCTGTGTCACGGACCGTTTACTGCACATTACCTGGCCATAAAATATACTGTGAGAGCAATTCTGGGGTAGTGCTGCCTGTAATGGGGTATTACACCTGCTGCCTGAGGACAGTGCTTGTGATATTTCAGAAGTGAAGACATGGAACAGCACATCGTGCTGTTTCTTTCTTTTCTGAAAATGCCTATTTTGTTCTCTCACTGAAGAAGAGAAAAAAAGGAAAAAGCACTGTGAAAACACTTGTACTCTTCCAAAGACAACTGAGCTGCTCAGGCAGAACCAGCTGTGTGATAAGGTAATCGACTGACAGCCCCAATGTCAAAACTGTGCTAATTCCTACTGTTGGCTTACACAGAGAAAGGGGCCTGGAGTCAGTGCGCCTCCGCATCTGATCCCTTGCTGGTTACGTAGCAATGCTGCATCCTGGCACATAGCGAGCAGATATCTGAGGAACTTTGCTCCTGAACAGGCCAGCATCAAAATCAGGGTACACGCTGTTTCTGCAGTGCTGACAAGGACTCTGAAGCCATGCAACCTCCACTTCAGCTGTGTCCCTGCAAAGTGGTCGTGACAGAGCTAACGAGAGAAGAGCAGCCTGATCAAAGGGAGGCATGCACGCAGGGAGGCTGATGAAAATGAGCTGTTTAGGACCACTCTCTAAAGAAGGAAAAGAGACAAAGTGGAAAAATCAGAAGTAGGATGCTGACCAATGGCCGTGTGTGGGCTGTAAGAAGAAACAGAAGCCTCTTGCATCGATCTACTGGTCTGAGTTAAATTCTTGTGAAAAGGTGGCTTGAGGCTTTAGCCAAGCTAGTGTCAATTCAGATCAAAGCTGGAGCCTCAGGACGAAATCCCTACTTTGAGGATGATTTTATTTTCAATCCCAAACTCTTCTTTCCCTGTTCTCCTGCTGGCCCTACCAGGGTGAACTCCAGGCTACCTTTGTACAGCACCCAATTTGTGCTTTCCACAAGTTGGCTGTAGCTGAGCATCTGGCCCACCGAACGCTACAAGTATGCTATTTTATTTTCCCCCATGATTTATTTGAACTGCCCTCATGTAATCCCATTCCTCAACTATAAAAGAGAATGAAATTGTTTATGTGGGTTTATTGGGTGATGTCTGCTTGACAGATGTCTGTACTAGAACAGCTGCATACATGTGGTGTCTTTGGCATTTGCTTTCTTTAAAAGCTTTACTTCTTTTAACACTTCTGACTTTATAAAAACAAGTAAAGAGTATTGTCAGAATATATTCTGTTTTCTCCAAAATTCATTTATGCTTGAACAACTCTAATTAAAGAGGAGAGGGAAAATATACAACCTCATACATTTCTCAATGCCTGTTGATTCCTCTCCATCTTTTCAAAGCACTACTTCAACTGCTTGAGTAAGAGCAACATGCATATGCCAAGCTGAGAACATAGCCACAGATCTTGCCTGTCAGTAACCAGATTTCATAACAGAATGTGGATCTCCTGATTATTCAGGGTTTCATCATCTTCCAACACCACTCAACTACTTTGCAGCAACGGTTTGGAAAGGTTCTTCACTGGGAGCTCTCCAGAAAAGAAAGGGCTCCACGGAAGGTATTTTTTGTAGCCTTGCTTTATCCGACAGCTAATTCACCAGGTCAGTATGAATCCTCCACTATATTGCTCTACCGTTCCGTAAAGTTTGCTCAAGTTACGTCCTTAAAATGCCACCCATACAAAACCACCTTATTTGGAGCTGCGTCTGACGCAAGTCACTTAAATTTATTATCCTAATAAAACTTCTATTTCTTCACTGCCATTCACCCAAAAGCTCACATAGTGCTTTCTGCCCTACGAAGAATATGCAGGGATTAACCTAATGTTGCAACATGGCACAATGGGAGGAAGATTCTTGGTGAAGATCAGCCAGATTCATTGCAATTTCAAAAGTGGCAGTTGTTCAGAGTTAAATACACCACTGTGTGATTCAGCATAGATTTGGTCTTCGTTCTGAGCCACCAAGGGCCAAGTGCTCCAAACCTCCCTATCCTTTCCAAACACAAGAGCCTTAAATTAAAATGCTAGTCCATATTTAGATTCTGAAAAACATTATCCAACATTCAAAGGCACTGAGCATCCCGTACAAATCTAGAGGACCTTAACTTTATACTCTGGCTTTCAAAAATCTTGACAAAGACTTTTAAAACCTTTTTTTTTTTTTTTCTGGGAGAGTCCCATGATATAAAACTGCGTGGAGTTCAGCTTATGGACTTTGGGTGAAAGCTTGAAGTGATTTTGGAAATCCAGAGAATCAAGGCACTTCAGGTCTACTGCTTAAACAAATACTAAGACGTGTAAAGGACTCTTTATCAGGGAGTGTAGTGACAGGACAAGGAGTAAGGGCTTTAAACTAAAAGAGGGTAGATTTAGATTAGATATAAGTAACAAATTCTTTACTATGAGGGTGGTGAGGCACTGGAACAGGTTGCCCAGAGAAGCTGTGGTTGCTTCATCCCTGGAGGTGTTCAAGGCCAGGCTGGACGGGGCTTGGAGCAACCTGGGCTAGTGGGAGGTGTCCCTGACCTGGGCAGGGGGTTGGAACTGGATGATATTTAAGGTCCCTGCCAACCCAAACCTTTCTATGATTCTGTGTCTTCTGGCCATTCTACGACGTGCAGTAAAACTAGGTAAAAGAGACCACTTTTCTTCGTGCTCTCCTCCATGTCCCCAATTCATACGAACAAATAATAGTCTGAAAAAATACTTTTAATATACTCTTAAGAAGTTATTTTTGTGCTCTTCAATCTATTTGTATGCTTCAAAGGTCTGCAGGGATCACTGCTAGACACGCTGAAGTTTAACTACTCCTCAGAATACTACAGGCTCCATGTGCAGCTTGAAGGAACCCAGAAGAAACATTGCATTCAGGGAACTGATCCAAACGAGCAAGAATGAAGTTAGCATTGTAGAAATGAGTTTTGTACCTGAGAAGGGACAGGTACATATGAGATGGCACTTAGGAAACGTAGCCTGCATCAACTACCATGTTTATGTAACAGCCTTACCTGCCACTGCCAATTGAAGGAAACGCAATTGATTTCAGCTTCTTTTCATCAGCCAGAGCCAAGCAGTTCTTCACTGTCTTTTCCAGCAGCTCCTCGCATTTGTCTGAGCCCCAGCCTGGGCTATTACAGTGGATCACAAATTTTGCAGGCAATCCGTGGCCAGCACTGACAACAGCTAGTAAGAAATGAAAGTGAAACATAATTGCTTTCCTCTCATTAGGATTAAAAGAATGCATATGTGATTAAAATAGCAAACAATTGACAGACATTCCTTTAGCCCCTGTGAATGTTTTAGATTACAAATCACACAGCCTTAAAATATAACAACATGATTACAGAGACTTTTCCACTTCCAGCTGTACTTTGCTGTGGTAATTTATAAATCATAGTTATAATAGAGCTTATTTTAGAGAGAGCAAGAATTCATGACTGACATCAAAGGAAACACATTCCTACTGGGGACTGTGCAAACTTGTGTAATGTCGGAGGAGAAAGGCAGTAATATGCTAGGACATAAACCTGTTCAAGAGATGATCATGCTCCGGTTCGGAGGTTATTGCAAAGCGACAGTAAATCCCAGGACGCTGCACTGTCGGTGTTACGACTTGTGTGACCTTCAGCTACTCCTGCTAAACACACAGCTTGTTTAGCCAACTTCTGATCACACCGAACCACGAACTGGATTATTTCAGAGCTGTTAGTGTTCTGCAAACTGATAAGGAAGGCCGGAAAAGAGTTGAATTCAAGTATTTGCTTTATTTCCTTCTTTGTTTCTAAGTAACTATAAAGAATATTTTTTGTGATTTCAAAACTTTGGGCCTAGTTTTATTCAAGCTTTTATGTGCATGGGTCATCCAAGATCGCTTAAACAATGCCTCTCTTAGTTAACGTTTGTCACATTTTTGACAAACAGCTGGCCAGGTTGCATTTATAGATTTACAAAGTTTGATTCACGCTGTTTATATGCCAACAGGTGAGGCCTTGGATGTATGAAGAAATGGAGAACTTTTACCGCACTAATCATATTATCACCAGGATACTATCAGGGACACGTGGGGATTGCCAAGACACAAGAGGGCCTGCCTACAGACTACGTACACCCAGTCTCCAGAGCAGTCCCTGTCTCGGTAACAGAACGCATCCTGGGTTCACCGCTTCCCATCGCAGGGCAGCAAACCGTGCTCTGCCTGCCAGAAAGCCGGGCGAGAGATCCCTGCCATTTCTGACCTCACAGCTCCGTGGCTTCAGATAAGAACTGGTAAATTTTGGTTGTTTAAAAATAGAGATGAAACGAAAACATCTTATTCACAAGCTCATGGAAGAAATAAATCTAGTCGGTCTCACAAGGACACGCATCAAAGCCCAATAACAGGCATTGGGACATAATCATACAAGGCCACAGAAGCACAGGAATAAAATGAGAGTTTGTTCTAAAAAAACAATAAGAAAAGTACCCTTTTTTTTTTTGTTTGTTTAAATTTAAAAAAATCAGTTTTGCAAAGGTGCTTAGAAGCCAGAAATCCTCTACTCCACTCTGGAATGTTTATGAGGCATTTTGTAATTTAAATATAGTAGAAATAACTCTCGGAGCACTATCATCACATATGGCTACTATCCTGCAGCTGCTGAAGAAGACAGAAAATAGACTTTGTCATGTGGCATTCTGACAGGAGGTTAATCAGGAGAGTACACTTTAAAGGACAATGGAAGCACAAGGATTTATGTCTTTATAGGTTTGTAAATTCTCAACATGTTGAATAACCTCAGTGTTAGGCAACTTTAATTTGTCCTTATATGCAACTAAAACATTGGCAGATCCAGACTACATCGTAAATCCAAGAAAAAATCTAATAAAAGCAGCTGACATATCTCTACTCAGACGTGAAATGCTGATAGTATCTTCACACTGAACGAATAAAATACTGTATCGATACGCATCACCAACTATAATGCTTCTCAGACAGAGAGTGTATTCTAGGGCAGCCGTTAATGAACTCATAAGGATTTTGTTGAAGACAACCGTTAATTACCCAAAGTGGCCATCCCTTACTTCAAATGCAAATGCTCTGAAAGGGGAAGTTTTACTTTTGGTATAGAAAAGAACAGAAAGAATCACGGCCACATTCTGTGCTATTTACAGTTATGTTTCAGGTAAAGATTGTGGTTATTATATTAAAAGGGATACCCATGTAATTGGGAAATGTGAAAACTGGATATCCATATAACTGAGAAATTGATTCATGTCAATTCTTCCCCAGCAGTCCAGTTTCTGCTGGGGTAGCAGAGAGCTCCCTACAGGGTCAGGCTGCCAAGCAGCACTCAGATCTGAGGGATGCATTGATGTTTGAGAAGAAAATTTCTCTCTCCAAATTGCAATCTATTTGTTAGCACAGTTTGATCAACTCGTTAATAGGTTGATAAGGAATGGCGCACATAAGCAACTGAAAAAAAAAGAGTAATTGATTCTACATATTTTTGTAGAACAATTCCAAGAAAAACTTACTAAAAATTTTAAAAAGCAAGGAAAAAATTTGTATTAAGCACCAGAAGTAAACAGTCATATTTTTTCCTGCCATAGCTCAAGTTTTACATCTCCCCCTCAGCTTTAGTCAAAATTCGTTTACAAAACTGCATGCACTCTATTTATTTTTATAGCATAAACACAGATGGCAGAACCAGCATTCTATATGAACAACATGTATCAGCAATATCACAGATGGTGTCAAATTGTCATTACCGAACGTTAGTACTCCTATAGTAGATTTTTCTCAGATATTACGTAAATTTTGATAACTAGGCATCAAAAAATCATAAGCTTCTACAGTGATGATTTTGGCACTGTTTAGACCAATTACCCAACAGCTGCTTAACTTTAGGCACGAATTAACTTTAACCCAGCAGAGTTGCCTGGGGACACCATGAACCCAAGAGGTGTGCTAGAATGAGCTTGGCCAGCTGACTGCAACGAGGACGGCCGCAGACGTTGAAGCTCATGACCCCAATGTTTTTTTTCCCTGCAGGTTTCCGAAGCGCAGAGCCTCACCTCCAGCTATGTCCAAGGGCCCGTTCTTTTTCCGAAGCTCAATGACAGCTTCCACAAACTCCTTGCCGCCTTTCTTTTCCAAAGTGCTCCCTGAACAGAGAATTGTTATTTTACTCCTCTGATCCCAGGTTTCCACAGCAGACACGACTCATCATTATTTGCAATTACATCAGTCTAGATTTTTCTGCCCAAACGTTTTTTGGGGACTGCAAAGTAAGATCTAAACCTTTTGGGACTTCAGAATTAGCTACTCATTAAAAACAACAACAACAACAACAAAAATGAAAAACCAAAAAAGACAACCCTAAGAACCCAAAAACCTCACGTCTGAATCCCTTGCTAACATTCTCAGACTGTGATTTTCAAGTCAGAACATCTGACATGACGTCCCTATCTCCTTCCTTATCAGAAGCATCTGTCAGTGTGAAACGTTGCAAAAGAATGTGCTAGCTCAAGAGTGGTGAAGGTTCATAATTCCTGCCTTCAAGGTTCATTTCCCCTCTCTCTTATAAATGGTTTTAAAGAGCCATTTGCCACAATAAGAATTTGAGACTCACCTGATCTTGGTCCCTGACCCCAACAGGTGGCACCAGGAATGAAACAGTCTCGTGAGTGCAGCGGGCTGCTTTACTTGGTAACTGCCCAGCTTGTTGAGCCACCTTTAACCAAGAGGAAGAGCCTCAGAAATAAGGAGAATCTCTAAGGAACATATTCCTCCAATGAACTTCTCTAACTACAGCTAAGGAGCTGGACAAAGTCATTTTGGGAGGAGAAGAGCTGTGCAGCATTATCAGGGCAACCAAAAGGTATGCCATTTACAAAGGCAGTCCATCACTAAATGGTTTAGATCTTATTTTGCAGCTCTAGTTTTAGGTATTAATATAATAAAAACAGCCCAAGAAAGCATTTTCCTAACTACATAAGCATCCCAAATAATTTTGTACTGTGCATATTAAATATACAGGTAAATAAGTAAAAAGCAGTGGTATCATAAAGGCTCTTATTTGAGACATTACTTTGAAAACTGATTTCCAAAAATTCAGAATAGGATCTCTAAAGATCTAGACATTCATTTGGTGAAACCCCTTACTTTCACTGATGAAGAAAGAAAAAAACGCATTTTCTGATGGAAGTGCACATATTGTATGCTCAAGGAAGCAGAGCCCCTCCTCCAAGATTCAGTTTAACGTACAGAGCTATGGCTCTAAGAACTAAGAGGACTGCCAGAAGCTTTTGTTTTGACACCATTGCTGAATTTCTTCCAACGTGAATATTAGAAGTTTCTTGTTTCTTGAAAACAAGGCATTTGTTCGTTCAAAAACTGACCGTGTGACCCTACCTCTATTTTGCTATTGGCAGTTTATTGCTTTTGGGGTACAAAAGCTGAGGATAATTAAAAAACATATCTCGTATTTTGCTTTCTTCATAACCAGTTCACAATTGGTGTTTGCCAGAAGTCGGACTGCAAGGTCAGACTGCGTATGTCAGAGAACACCTTGCTCCATGTACTCATTTAAGCTTATTTGTGTAAATACTTTAGTCTAAGGTTATTTAGACAAATTCCTCACTGAGATTTTTCTCTGAAACTCAGAGCTACCTGTGCAACAGAGCGGGAGGCACCGCCCAGCAAATCTCTTAGGCAAGACAGTAATGGCTTTATCGATAGCAGCAAGGTGTCCTAAGAGAGCGTGCTCTGAACAGAGATCCCCCCGGGACGGAGGAGCTTTGAAGGGCGCTGCCTTTCGCAGACGGCAGCACGACACACAGCGCCCTTTGCTGAACTTATTTACCTGGTGTGGCTGACACCAGGGACTTGTGAAATCACTCTTTCAGGGAGGGAAAAAAGCACTTCTCCATCCTAATTATATTCTTGTTTATGCATTTCCATATCCCTGTTCACTCGTGTATATAATTCCAGTTATATTCCCCGTGAATCCATGAACTCAACCAGTTCTAAACCCCATGACGGTCATAATCCTTAATTTCTCTTGTTTCAAGGCAAAACGTAATTAAGCCTTGTATAGAACTTCGGAACAGAAAAGATCTATTATCTAGGTCATCTCTTTGCCATTGCAAAGCTGTTGTACGTTTAATGGAATTTAGCCTAGTTTTGTTTAATTCAATCCAGGAAGACCAGCTTTTTCTCTTCTACTGGGAATTAATTTATAATTAACGGCAATGGACAACCTTGTCAGTTTATTTCACGGAGCACTCTTCTCACAGATACAGTGCAAAGAAGAGCAAGAGTAGTATGGGGTATGAATCAGTGATGGTTTCTGCATTCACTCCTAAATACGTCCTTCTTCTGCTTAATAGTAATGGTCTATATTGAAATTATATTTCAGAACTATGTCGTAAATTAGCTTCATCTTGGAAAGGACATACTGTATTTAATCATTTTCCACTACATTAGCAAGTTTCTTGATGGAAGTCTTGCTTCGCAGCTTCAAGGTTAGCAGCTTATTTGCTCACAGGCATAAATATGTGCCACTCCCATGAGAATAAGGTCATCATCTCATGCTTTCCAAGCAGGCATTGGTATCAGTGTTGAAAACAGCGTTAGCAGAAATTTAGGCTCTAAAATTCTCAGGATAAGCCCCCAGTACATTTATATTGTTAGGGAAAAAAAACAACAAAAAAATTAAAAAAAATTTAGATGGGTAAAAGTTAATCACTGGAAGCTAGGCATTTGTGCACTTCTATTCTTTCTTACAGCAGTCAGAGGCAACAGGAACCTACGCTAAGGTATGAGCAGTGCGGCTTTGAGAGAAAATTTTCTTTGTAGGGTAGCTTCTTAAGCAGTTCTTTGTCAAAGGACAGGAGACGAGCACATTAGCTAAATGAGTCTGACAGACTTTAGAAGCACATTCTTTAGATACAGGGTATTACGACACTTTTCTTTTAATGTCTCTGCATAAGGTTTAGCCAGCCAAGTCACAGCTGTTCCCGCTCCGACAGGCTACGCAGAACTACATTTTTCTGCCCGGTACTCAGAAAGTAGCTCCTTCAGAAACAGCAGCTGTGTAAGGCTTGCCCGCCCCGTGGCAGGACAAGCGCCCTTCAAGCCAGCACTGAAGCAGGGCCTCCGGCACAAAGGGTAACTAACCCTTCGCACGGTGGTGATGAGTTAAGATGAGATGTAAAACAGAGGCTGGGATAATGTGACTTTTCTTTTTTTTCTTTAAAAAAGCACAGTGTGTCATCACCCTTATCAGCAACTTCCATATTCAGCCCAAATTCTGATTTGCCTTCTCACATTACTACAGCAGTTCAGTTAAAGTGTTGCTGCCTGTTTATGAAATCCTTCAAAATACTGTATTTAGAGAAGGGTATTACCGAGACAGGAGTTACCCTGAGCAAACCAGAGATACAATTTAAGACGTCTGTCATGCTGTATTACGATGCCTTCTTTCATCAGTGCAGCTTAGATGACCGACCATATGAAAAACGTGTGTTGCATCTCTAGCCATGTGCTTGTAAGGACCATTGAGCAGGGCTACAAAGGCAATTGGTCTATAAGTTAAAGCATGAAAAAAACTAATCAATCTTAAAAGAGTTCAGAAAATACACGTGGGCTAGATCCAGCATGTCAGATGTGAACATCTGAAACTTGGCATGGAGAGAACGTACTGGAAGCGGCCAGAAATCTAAAGATCGAGACTCAAACTGTATTGAAAACAGGCATTTAACATGCCAAACAAACAGTGTGGTAATTCATTTTCCTTGCTCACATGCCTGCATTGCACATATACTGTTCTTGCACTCCAGATTTTGAGAGTGCGTTCTATCGTTACTTCTGAAAATCTGATTTGGTGATACAAATCAGAAATGCCTACTGAGTTTGCAGTAATTAATTTCTTTTTACTATCCGTCAGGACTGCTGGAAGTGAGAAATAAATGCAAATCTGCATAGCTACAACAAGCTTGTGGCTGCTGATTGACCATGCACACACATACAAACTCCGCAGCACTGAACTTTCCATTACCTACTTCACCACCGGTGTAGAAGTCAGAGTTTGTCGGGTGAACGACAGCATCACTGTCGATCGTGGCAATGTCAGCCTGTACAACTTGCAACTACAACAGGTAAACAGATGTATATCAACCACGTTGGACAGAGACCCAGCACAGGCTCTACATTTACACATGTACCAACGTCCATATTTCCTACCTTTACATCTCCAAACCTTGCGCCAAAGGAGTATGCTGAGTTGTGTGTGCAGGTGTGTGTAGAGAAAGGGGTGTAGGGAACAGGAGGAGGAATATTGAGCACGACATGATCAAATCAATGTTAAAATGACAAGTCAGAGCAATCAAATGAGATCATTTCTAAAGCTTTAAGATCAGCTTATTCCCCATTTCACTTTGCAGAAACCTAGAACAACTAGTTCCCCACAAAGCATGACACTAAAATACGGAATCTGTTTAAAAAAAGAAATTCAGGATCATCAAGCCAAACAAAATAACTAGTTTCTCCATTTTGTCAGCATCAATAAGCTGACAAGCGCTAATCTTCATATGAATAGCAAGTTATCATTTTGTTTCTAAAAATGGCAGTCTCCTTCATATGGAAGGAACCACGCATTTGCAGGGTTTTACTGAATATGATTTAAAACATGTAAGTGATCGACCTTATATTTTAAAGGCAAGGCATATTCTCTAATTATGTGTTGTAAAGGCTGAGACACGTAAAAATATACATATCTCAGAGAAAGACTGACTTAAAAATTAGCCTTAAGTCTTTTTCTTATTAAATCACATAAGAACATTCCCATAGGAAATGCAGTAGTAGGAGAATTATGGGTTGCATTCCATTAAGGAAGTTTAAAAAAAAGACAGCAGCAGGTAGAATCAAGTAACAGGGGAAGGCAGTACATAACGCAGGGAAGTTAATTTTTCTTTGACATTTCCTGAAGAAGAGACAGTTGAAGCAGGATTTGGTTTTCAATTTGTAACAAGATAGATGTTTAAAAGTGATACCCCATCGATGATAATATCTGCAAGTTCAGTGTTGGTGTAATATCAGCTTCCGTTTTCAGCTGAATGAGAATGTGACAGGGAGTAATTTAAACACAATGGAAACATAATTTGACTGAATCAAACATGAAATCAAGACAGAAAAAATTGAGGATAGTTAATTATTTAATCATTCCTTTTTAAATAATGTTATGCCTACTCTGATTATAAAAAAAAAAAACACAAAACCAAAAAACACAGAGATTGCAGTTAGAATGGAGAAACTGCTTATTTTGAAAACAACCTGACAAAAAAAAGTATTTTAGTCCTCAAAGAAGCCACATAAGAAACCCCCCAAAATAGCTAACAGTCACATATGATCATTATGGAAAAGAATTTAATTTGTTTAAACTGAATTCAGCTTGAAGATTAGCAATAGCCGCAAGGTTTCAGATTTGGTAAAAATGTCTTGTGAATATAGTTCTTCAACAAAAGAGAACTTGGAAGATTTGAATTTGGCTCTTATTCAACGTATGAAGCCCTACAGAGTAAATTCTGGGTTCCATAATTTCCATGTGACCATTAGTTGTGTCAACCCATGCCCCATTTACCTAGGTCATCTTTAAGGTCAATGTCAGCATTGGTAGGATTGATAATGGCCTCCACCTCGAAGCCGGCTAAATTACTGATTTCACTGTGAATAAGGTTCAGCTGAAAAGAAAAGCATGAGGTGGGAAATAACAGGACAGCTGGGAAATCACAGAGAAGCTGCAGAAAAGTGAGCTTTGCAACACAGATGGAGATAGCATCACTGCAAACAAATACGCAAAATAAAAGGCAGGTCATAAGGAAGGTTGTTATCCAAAAAAAAGAAATATTCAAACACAAGACTCAAACATTGTTCACACCAGGAGGAAGTAAATGTACCTACTAACAAGGCTCTGTCTCAGCTTTAGGCTGCCTTCTATCTGGAATTCTTATTTTGGCATTATAAAGGGCTATTTGTTTTTCCTGAAAGGATAGATGAAAGACACCCTAATAATTTCACATGCATTAATTGCATTAGTCACATGCATGTGCTGTGACTGTTCAGCACCGAAACTGGAAGAAAGATACCGCTTTTCCTTATTTAAGCTAGCAAACTGGAGCATGTCTTCAGGAAAGCAGGCTCTTGGCTCCAGAGCTCACTCCACCCTAGCAAGGGGCCACACTTCTTTTGCTTCGCATGCTAGTGGTCCCCATACTCTGTGCTGCAGTACCTTTACATTTCACATGCCCAGTTCTGCTGGCTTTGTGACCAGCAACATACTGCAAACAGGCACACTCACGTGCTTACCACTTCTAGTTATTATTTTATTTGCCTTACTTCCTTATGTTATTTATGAAAATAGAAATTTTAACCCCAGCCATTAACGCCCATTAACCCCAAGTAACACCCCTGCATTTTAAACACGCCTCTCAATTGCTATTTGTTACGACATCAGAAGGATTTCTTACGGGCTGACGGTGAGGAAGTTAGCATAGATTTCTACAGAGTAAGCTCACATCCACACCACGTGTTCTCAGAAGAATTAATGAAATGTGAGAGATTTCAACTTCTACCATCACATTTTGAGCAAGATTTACAAACAGATAAGAAGCCAACGGAATATACAGACCATAAGCGGTAACTGACTGGTGCTGAGGTGTAAAGCAATGGCACGATTTCCTTGCTGCGGACGGTTCGAGTGTCTCCTGTGACCCACGTCACAGAAACAACTCCATAATTTGAGACAATTTGATGTAAATGCCAAAGTCAGCAACAGTAAAAACTGCAGTATGCTGACTGATATGTAAGGAGGCTTATAAGCCGGGGTTTGGACCACTGCTCTGCAGCCAACCCTGGGAAGTCTGATTTCACATGCACCAGTTTTACTAGACCCAAAACTTTGCACTTTACAGAGGAAAAAAAACCCAGACTCTTTTGTATATGGAAATAGACTGTTTCTATCATAAATTATGCTTAGATCTACATCATGCATATCCATTTAAAATCATTTTTTCAAGAGGTGATTGGGCAACAGGGAAAGCAACTACAAAATGGAAAGTTCTCAGTTATTTATGCAATCCTGAAGCCAGCTGAAACCAAGTGAGGCTTTCCTTCTAATCCAAAGCCCACTGGATTCAACATATGAAGCTTAACATATACATTCAGGCATGGCAATTAATCTCTTCAATAACTGAATTTCATCTCGTGGATTGTAATCCACACATTCTGTAAACTTAACTTTTTATATCTTCTCCATGTGTGAGTTTATTAGTGGCAACACAAACCAATTCACGAAACCAATACAAATGAATAGTCATTTAAGGAGGCCAACATACATTTATTTAAGTTTTATGGATAAAACTATTTCCGTTTCATTCATCTGATTACATGAATTGACCTTGCTTTTCTGCAATATCATATATTTTGCATACGTTACATGAAAAACCGATGTTCCTTTAATATAGGGTGATTTTGGCTAAAAACGAGTGTAATTCAGCTCTGTTTTAAGTATAAGTCTGTATGGGAGTCTGTAACAAATCTAAAAAAGCTTACTTTCCAAATAGCTTAGAATCCTTTAATACTTCACACTTGGTGAGTTATTCATACTTGAGTTTGAGTCTTGAGTTTGACTACAAGCAACTGCTGTTTAAAAAAAAAAAGTCAAATCAAGTCAAACCAAAATGTTAAAGAAACTATGAATTTTGAAATAAAAAAACAATCAACAAAATACATGCACACACCAAAAGACTGTTTTGTGGAAATTTTAGTATGTTCCTAAGCACATTTCATTCATTTTATAAGTGACTTTCTGATCCCTAATGCCCTATATTCTAAAAGTTTTTGCCCCGGATTTATTGGCTGACTACCATCTTGCTTTCAGACTTTTAAACTCTCTCTGCACCTACTCGTATACGGGATTTGCAAAGCAACCAGTTGGCAATTAAAGCTTCAACTTAACAGGAATAAGAAAATGCTTAAAAAGCTGCTCATAACTGATGACGTGTTGGCAGCTAAGCATTATTTTGCTGAGTTTTGCATTTACTGTTCAATGTACTGTTAGCCGATTGTCAAGTAGTACAGTAAAAACCAAAAGTTTTCCTATAGGTTTAAATACTCCATTGAGTAATTGCTCAATTTTACTACTCAATACTATGAAGCATTTATTTTAGACAGAAGAAATGAATCCCTAAAGGGCCACTCTAAAAAAAACATACGACAACTTGCTCATACACGTGCAATAAAGAATGGACATATCTTTAGGTAACGTTTACATTAAATGCTAGATAAAATGCAGATGGCACTTGGCACATACATGAGTACTTTCTACTGAGCTAAGCCTTGCATTTCTTAGCTCAGACAGAATTACCTTTAAATTCTTGGAACTTTTTCTGATTTGAGCTTCATACAGAAAACTAGAGGTGCCTTTTGCAGACCAACAGGCTGAGATCTTTCTGAATGTCCAAACCCTGATGCTTAGGCTTGAGGTCTTACAAGTCTGCCTCTGCTCCATAACTGTCTCAGGAAAATTAAACTAGTTAATGCGCAGAATATCACATTTCCACTGGGATGTTATTTGTAGGATGTGCAATCATTTAAATATTAACTGGATTTTAATATTGTATAGTGTAGAACTAACACATTTCTGCAAGTACAACTGAAGGGTTCTTAGCCATTTCCTGATCTCCAGGAACTTCTAGCTGAATGTCAGCTGTTGTCTTAACATTTAAAGCAATAACAGTAAAAAACTGAACAATACTCAGGTTAGCAATATTTTCCATTGTGTTTTTCATTAATTAAATCTGGGGATATTAGATGTATGAAGAGCCATTCTTGTGAGTAAAACCTTTCGTTTCCCCTTCTGCAAATGTGAGGACAAGAAAAAAGATATTTGCTTTAAGCTCTGAATTATGTGCTGCTAAGACCAAGATTATTTTCTTCCTTCTCCACATCTAGCAAATTATTTGCTGTTCTAGCAGACAGCGGTTCTGCAGACCAAAGAGACATGCTGTAAAGGTGTTCAAGGATATCAAGTTCAAAAGACACTGATTGTTTTTTGTTTGTTTGTTTTAGGTGTCTGTGTTTGCACTGTAGTTTACATTTCTATTAAGAACACAGAACATTAAAGTATACTGAAAATCTGTATGTACAAATTCAAGACAAATTAAATAGCTGTGATCAATATGAACATTTTTGCGTTCCAATTGAACAGCTCGAAACGTTTTAACGTATTAAGCTTTCCTGCCATCCATGTGAAGCGTGTAGTTGTCTCCATTTCACAAATGAGGAAGACAACGGAGAAAGATGAGGTGATTCACAGCATCTCAGAATCAGCCAGCTCCACAAGCCAGGACTCGTATTTCCAGGCCTCCATGTGAACCACCTAAACGTGCTTTTCTCCCTGCCCAACAGACTAGAAGGTTTTCCTTCCTTCAAAATGCTCTTTAAAAGTGAAGCTATCTTAAATGGAAGAAAGGTCCTCCTCCAAACAGGCAATCAATCACCTTTTGTCTTCATGTCCTTTGAAAATACATGGCATGCACAAGCCTAAGGAATTGAACCACAACGCTTGTCTAGGACAGCTATTGAAGAAAATTCTTTTATCATCGTGTTTATGAAAATCATGTGGCACTAATTTAAGACAGCTACAACTAAACAGATTTTTTTCTGTTAAGCACCAAAATTAACAGACTTTGATAAACGTTTTAAATATCACTATTATCCTTTTAAACAGCAATTGCATGTAGAAGTGGCTAAGTAGAAGCACTTAGTTGATTCAAAGTCACTACAGTTTTAAAGATATTGTTACATTTCATTTGTAAATTTCCAAAAATAAAAACTCAGTTATCTGAGATTACCATGTGTCACAAATAATTATCGACCACCACCAGTGAGCTCCCAGTCTGCTAACCCTGCACTCAGCAGCACACACCCTGGCTCAGCCAGAAACCTCCTGGCCCATCAGAAGTGTAGGAGACAGGCAGCACTGAGGTCTCACTGGATCCATGACTGAAAGTTTTAATTCTGCCTTTTTTAACAGAAGAAAATCAATATTTTGATTTGGAAAATGCATGTTTGGAAAATAATTTCTGTAGAATACTTTAAAAACATTTCTAGGAATGAGCCAGCATAACAGGGGTGCATTTTTGTTTTTATGCTAAATGAAATGTTTTTGATCACTGCAGTGTGAAGTTTTTTTTTTGCATTGTAGGATTTCCCATTTTCAGTCTTAACATGGATGCTTGAAAGAATTCAGGTTGGTCTAAACATGCTGTTTTGGGAGTAAGTCAAACAAGAATTTCATTTTAAACTCCCACGTAACAAGATACAGAAAATTTGTACATTTGTTAGACATAGCCTACTTTTTATGTAGATTTTTATACTAATCATTTACTGCTTCTAAAGAGGGTTTCTCTCATGGAGTCAAAAGCAAAATATAATCTGTGCTTGAAATATCTCAACAACATCTGTACATTTTCCACCCCTGAGAAAATAATTCATTTCATTTGGACTATTCCCTCACAGGAGCCAAACTGGTTTTCATTTTTCTCTTATTTACATGTACTGTGTTAGAAATACAACCTAACACCTGGCTCTCTCATGTCAATGGAAAAAATGCGGGGCTAACAGACAAAGAACCAGTATGAGGATGGGCACATAGCAGCCCATGTCTTTACAGGGGGCTGCACTCCAAGGGAACGAGAAAGCCAGAAAGTCCATTTCCCAGTACAAGGTACTCACTGGAAAGCTCTCCGACAGACACTGGCTGTGCTCACCACCGCTTAAAGCAGTCCTGGAGTTCACGATTTTCTTCCTCTGAGCCCAACAGCAATGCCCCATTGATTTGTAGGCCAGTCTCGTTAGAACACATTAGTTCTGATTACAGGTTTCCTACGGTAACTAACTACAAAGAGTTCAAAGTCAGGTATAAAACTCTTTCTTACTTGCCTTCTTGAACCAGTAACTTGGTTTATAAGTTTTGGGTTCCAATTTAGTCATCAAAATGTTTTTAAAATTTAGTTCTAAACCACCCCCCGTAGAAGTACTCAAACAGCAAAAAGCCTACCAAAACATAAAAACCTACCAAACCAACAATCTGGCTCTAGCTGCAAATTTAACTGGGAAAAACAAAGTCTTGCAAGAAATAATGTTACTTTCATGCATTTTAAACTTAGTAAGCAAGTTGTGGAAAGGTAAATGGAGAACAACCTCAACACGAAATAAAAACGGGTCAGAGGATACATTCCACAATGGACAAAAATGGTTCATCTTTTATGGCTTACAACACAATGATCTGATTACCGAATGATAGAAGAAAGATGCAGTTTTACTTAATAAAATTTTGTATGGCAAACTAAAGGCAGATTTCAAGATAAAAGACCAAATTAATTTATTGAATTGTCTCTTTAAATGAGTTGTCTCTTTAAACACAAGTATTTGTATTAAACCACCCCATGTCCCAAAGCATATCCACAGGGAAAAAAGGATCATTGACTTATAGCTTTTCATAAAAGCATCATTCATTATTACACAGCATTAACTGTTGTAAAAAAAAAAAAACAAAGCAGAACAAAACACAAAACTACTATAATCAAATGTCTAAAGTAGGGTTTGATTAAAAAATGTAAATCCTTCACAACAGGAATGAAGAGGGATGCCCTTCAGAAGAGCCATTTCATTCTTAAAGTAATTTCACCTTTGGCAAAAGATTAGCAGTTCCAATTATGCCCTCTGTGAATAAGGTGAGATAGATTACAAGCACACAGGCTTTCCTTCTATTTGAATATTTAATTACGTAGGCACATAAAGACTCATTCATGTATTTTTAAAGTGTTCTAGAAGTTGTTTCAGAGAATTTCTTTCTTCAAAAACTAATACCACACACCCCCACGTGTGCTCAATAGGGAAATACCAATTGTGCCTAGACATTTTTGGGGAAAAGGGGGTGGTGGGAGGGGCTATTCCCTAAGCAGCACTGAAAATAGGTATTCATTTATAAAAACGTATAAGCATACCTTCTGGCCAAGAAACAGACTTTTTGTGGACAGGACTGTGAAACCATCTGCAGGAGTTCCCTCTGTTGTACTGTCAGCACTGGCTGATTTGCTCACTTCTCCCTGCTTCTTCTTCCAAAAATGTAGTTAATTAGTTAACTCAAGACTAAGAGAAAAACACTGTTTAATAACACTAAGATATGTGACATGCCATAAATGCTTACCAGGCAATAAAATGCCAGTACAGAAACTGGCATTTGGATTTTATCCTTAAGTCTAAAGTAACTGCTAACAGCTGAAGGAATCAATAACAAAATTGACCTCAAAGTCTGCATATCTCTATATGTGCTTTTCTTGCCTACGATAGTACGCTATTTACGGGACAGTTGTCTTAAGTGTTGAAGGAAAAATACAAACAACCACAAATTTTTAACAGCTTTGTAACGACTTGCGTGCAAAAAAACCCAACCAAACAAAACCCCCTACATATCTATGTGTGGGCAGACGCTCATTCTAAGGTTAAAACTGGCTTGTCAGAGTGCAAATTTTGTCCCTCTGTGAAGGGAGGTGATTACAGGTTTCCCGAACATTTTTAGAAATACGGTTTTGAAATCTGTCTGACCTTAGAGCCAGTGTCAGAAGAATACTTCTACTTTCTACCTGCCTAACAATAAGAAAGAGTGAACAATTTTCTGTCTTGTTTAACCTGATCACTTTCCTTTATCTCCAGTAAAACTGTAGAGGGGGAGTCCCCTCAATCATCATTATTATTTTATTTATTTTTTAACTGAAGTAAAATGATAGGCTTCAGGAATGCATTGATTTACTGAATAAAAATAAAAACATTTTGAAAAAGATGCATCATGAAGATAGTGAATTGACTGTTGCAGTTATCAACTCAAGTGATGCCAAAAATAATTTTCGATAAAACTACTACTTGTGATTTCATATAAATATTTGTTACCTCACCAATATCTATGCTGAAGCTAAAAGCACACCTGAATCACTAAGCAAGCCAACGTTATCCTACTGTTCCTTTCCAAAGTATATAAACTAAATCTGTGGCAGACCAACTGAGATGACTGATGCAAAGGTATGTTGGTGCTTCTAAGAGCTGAAGCCATGCTTTACTTTACATAATTGTTTTCAAAATTAGATTTTCAGGGGTCCTATTTCAGTTCCCCTGGAATTTACTGTTAGCTGAATACCAATATATTAAGCAGACAATACAGTTTATTGTATTGTATGGAAGAAAAACAGAACCCCACAACAGACTTCCTGCTTTTGTAATCAAGCAGGAAAAAAAAATCCAGATTTAGGAAAATTATTAGTGCTTGGTTATTAGAAACACTGAACTTGAGATGTCAGCTACTAGGTGTTCTAAAAGGGAAAATTAAATTCAACAGTTCAAAAAACCGAGTGAAACAATCAGAAGTCTCCAAGTAAACAATAATAGAGACATACAGGATGAATATAGAAGCTTTGTTTGAAGGCAACATTTTCAAATGCACCATCAATTTCAGGTAAAATATATGTACTTTTCTTCCTACTTTCATAACCTACTGCTTTACAATAGTTTTGCAGAAGGAATTATCCTTCACTACACATGCACAAATTAGAAAGATTCTCTACTCCTACAAACTGAAACTAAAAATGGAAAAAAGGCAGTTAAATGTTCTTCCTAGCTTTCTAGCATAAGAAAAATCACATTTTGGTCCTCTTGTTCTCTCACCTCCACACTTCCTTTTGAATTAGTTTAATTTCTTCCTCAGAGTTAAAAACACCAAGTCTAAACACTGAGGAGTCTTGCCTGGCTTGCCTGCCTGTCCTGCAGACCTGTGCTACTTCTTCCACCTACCCTAGGGACTGGGCAGCACTCCTCCTTCGGCATTTGCTTGTGCTGCTACTGAAATCCCTGAACTACCCCACATGATGCTCTCTACAGCTACTATAACCGAGTTTGTGTTTCAAATAAACTGATTACTCTACCTTGGATTTCCTTGCCCCTTTCTTGCCACCTGTTTTCTTTGATACAGTTTTTTTCTGTGATGGAGACTTTGCCTTCTTTGCTGGAGGTGGAGTGATGATGGCTTCCAGTTTTCCTTTTGACCCCCGCTTCTTTGCCAACAGCTCTGGGTGAATATTGGGTAACACTCCACCACTGGCTATGGTGACCCCTTTCAATAGCTAATAAAAAATAAAAGTTGTAGATGACAAATTCCAGCATTTACTCACCAAGAAACAGAAAATGGCATTTACTGCAAATTTTGTAGATTGCCTTGAGTTTTAACCAATTATTGTATGTTTCTCAACATACGTCTTTGAAGAGAGACATGAAACGTGAAATATCAGAAAAAGTTGATAATGTAATAAGGTGCAACTGTAAAGGGAATATATATTCCTCTTGCACATATGCTTGTTACTGTGAACGTCACTTGGGCTCACACAAGAGCTGTTTCTTCATTAAGCTGTGAAGCTATGCAATGAAGACTTACCCAGCTACTAGAAAGCAGGCTGCCCTGCAATGCCCTCATGTCTGTGGCTGGGGCTGCCCTGTTTTTTGAGGAACGGGGCCCCGAAGTCCATGGTACAGGACTGCAATATGTACCATGCTGTGGGCAACACAGTATTACGTCTGTGTTGCTGAATTTTCTTGAGTGGGCATTTTTTTAAAACAGAAATCAGTTCTTAGTAAAAGAAACTTCAAATGGAGGGTAACATTTATACAAATCTCTATACCTGTAAGTCTTTCTTCAAAAAAATCTTTATGTAGTTGAAGAAAAGCAGATCAATACTCAAAAGTGTGCAGTTCATTCAAGCCTTTAAAAGCAGAGGTGAAATAAATCATGTTCTGCATTTAAAACCACTTTAATCCATTTTTTTTAAACATCTAATTGGGACTAATTCAGTATTAGGAAGGATACAAACGGTGATATCAAAGTCCCTCAGGTATTCCCACCTTCTGATTCACGTTTACTGCTCCCTGCTCCCCAACCACAACCCACTGAGGCTCTGAGCTTACAGGAGAATGATGAACGGAAAGTATTAGCAATTTTCAGACAGAAGGAGGATGGTTTGGGGATTTTTTTTTCCTGCTCCATCATGATGCACAGGGTTGGAAAAAGTGTCTTTTTAGGTGTATTTTTACAGCACCTCACACAAAGAGGCATTAATCCTGGCCAGTGCCTCTGGCTGCCACCACAACACTGTAATAATAATGCCTGAATTATTTTTTGGCTAAGTTAGACAACTTGAAATTTGTAAAGGACACAGTCTTGCAAGAGTTCCAGAGCTTTTAATTCTGTGGTTGTCATGACAGACTTCAGTAGGAATGGGATAGGTCCCACTGAGTCCTAAACTGGTTAAGGGGGAGACAAAAACCAACCAAAAAGTATGCACAAGATTTCCACCACTTCTCTACAGAGCTTATAACAATGTTCCAGTCTTTAACAGAAGTGGCTGTAATTGTGCAAGCAAATGTCACACTAGAGCTCCCTTGCATTTTCACACATCTTAAGTGTCCTGAAATACATAATTAAGCTGACTGCTCTAGTTAGCTACATAGCGAGTGTGCTAGTGAGTGAATGAGCTGTTTCCTGGTGGGCTGTTCAATAAGCAGAGGTCTTGAATTACAATTCAGCTATATGGAAAGACAATTTAAAAAGCCCTGAAGGAAATCCTGGCCCTCACACAGTGGGGTTTTTTCTTACCTGATTTAATTCTTCATCATTTGCTACAGCCAACAGGATGTGTCTAGGAGTGACTCGACCCTTCTTGTTGTCCCTTGCTGCATTTCCAGCCAATTCCAGAATTTCCGCTGGGAAAAAAAAAAAAAGAGTAAGCCCCTTTTAATTACATTGTGATCATTAAGAAAAATCAGTATGTGTCATTTAGCATCCAAGCAAAAAAGATATCTGAATCATATATGTTACTCCTGACTGCCACAAAATACCATCAATGAGGCATCTAACCCTAAAATTTTCATTTGCTTTTCTGTGTATAATTGCTGAAGGCAGAATGCGCACCTGAAGACCTGTGGTCTAAACTATATATAATGTTTATATAATATATATATTTGTCCCTTTAAAGCCTTTCCTCTAGATTCTTGACTGCTCAGTGTTCTTCTCAAGATTATTGCGTGTTTATTTCCTGCAATCCCCCTTCTACAAGGGGAAAGAGTACTAGATGTACAAAAGCTACAGTTTTTTCCTCAAACCTGTCACAAATGTGACTTCTGGCTTGCATTGCTTCTACTTTTTTGTTACTGGAGAAGCTCCTGTTCTCAGTTCCTTCTTTGTAACATTATAGAAGCAACGTCCAAGTTAGGGTACTAAGAATACAAACTCCGTTGCTACACTGACTTAATGATTTTCTGTCTCTGAGAAGATGTCCAGAAAAGGTAATTGATAAGTCATGCTTGTTTGCTCCTAGTAAATCATCCTTTTAGAAAAAAATTCCACTCCTGACAAATTATGTTTAACAAGTGTGCATATGACGACTGTTATTGAATTAGAAAAGATTAACTTGCTCTCCTGTAAGGATCCGTGAAGTGCAAGGCTGGAGCTTTACCTGCTAACTTATCTGTCTTCAATTCAACAAGCCTTAGGCAAAGACCAAAATTAATTACAAGGAATTCTGGGGAACAATAAACAAAGATGGCATATGTTTCTCTGACTTTGCAATTACATGCTATTGGTGTCTCCATTATACAAAACCTTTTCATCCTCTGCACAAGCCTGTGTTTCACTATTGCTTTTGGTATACTACCTTCTGTAAACCTGTAAACTTTTGGAGAAAAAGAGAAAAAAAGAAATGAAAATGTCCCCGTATAAGTGTATATATATAAATAAATATATATGTAGGACATGAAAATGTTAAAATTTAACATCAGAACTAGTGTATGAAATTGCTTTCACATTTAACAACTGACTACACCATGAAAGCCCTACCACAAGCTTGCTTTAGAGGCAAATAGAGTAAATTAAGACAGTAATCTTGAAATGAAAGCCTAGAACCAAAGGCCACATCGCCACATGCCTTTACTGCAACACACAGTAAATCTTCAGCAGTACTAGCACAGACTATGGCTTCTCGTTAGACTGAATTTAACATGATTCACCAATTATTTTTCATTGTAAGTCCTACAATAAGCTAGTTATGACACCTACTGTAAAACTTCCAGCTGCTTCTGGATGCTCTGCAGTTGAGTTTCATGGTAGGCCTTCGATATTTTTGTGTTCTTTAAAGCGCACAGTTTACTGTATTACAGGGCAAGACAGAATACAAAACTAAGCCCCCAGAAGTAACTCTTATAACGTTTCATGCTGACAAGAATTACTTTATTTTTAAAGCGGGATTAACAGGGTAAGGTCAACCTGACTACGCTTTCCACACCTCCAAAGAACAGAATTAAGCTGGCATAATCCTTCTCACGTACTTCTTACAAGCCGCAGCTCAGACATTTGAGGTCTAGCTTGCACTTGGCAGAGCACACAGCTGCCTGTAGTGACAGAAGACATTCAGAATCACATTCAGAAGACCCGTGTCACATTCAGAAGGACAAGCTGTGCTCTGGGGTACACCCCGCACATCCCCACTGACCTCAGGAAGCTTCTGTGTCACCGCAATAACATCTCCATCTCTCCAGCGCAGGACTTGTTTTGTTTGCATCTCAGACTTTATTGCTGGCTGCGAAGCAGGGGAAGGATTTGCCACAAACAGCAGCCCACTTTGCAGTTTGCCCCTGCTTCCCCCACCTCCGCTTCTTTACTGCGTCAGGCAGGGCTGAACAGTCGGGCCGTGTTATTCTCTGCAACCGATCAGCATAACTATGCAGACAGGTCATTTCGTAACTAAAGGGCCTAAGAAAGTGTTACGCCTGTAAAGCACAGAGGAATGTTTTATTTGTTCCTCATAAAACTAAAATGTCTGCCCTGTACAGTGGAGAACTGTTCTTCTAAGTGCTAAGCCCTCTTCCTTGGACAGGAAACTCATTTTGAAATTACAGTTTTCTAATGGTCCTTTAGGGAAGTTGAGGTACCCCACTTCCTCTGCAGGAACAGAACGCTTTGCACTGGTGTCGAGGACCACAAAAGAGGAGCTTTGGGAGAGGAGGAGGGCACGGAGGGGGGAATTTTTCCTCTGGCCTTCTCCTCACAGCTCTCCAACAATAACCGAGCACTGCTGGGGCGTGCAGAGAGCAGCAAAACTACGCCAGGTGAACAAATCTGGCCAAAGGGGGACCCTCAAAGGGGCTGACACCAATACAGGCAGCAATGTTTTCATTTATCACTGACAGAGACAAAACTGACCCAAACCCAGCAGATCGGAGCTCTTATAACTGCTGGAAATGAAGACTTTCTGGATCCGGATGGGATCCGAACTACTCGGCTGGAGAGGACGTGCGGCCAACTTTCCTTTCACATCTGTTTTATGCTACTTCAGCTCGAAGCGTTTAAATGGTGTTTCAGCCATGTTTGAAACCAATCTTAAATTAGATGAAAATCTAGCTTGCTCTGTAAGGGAGAATCACTTTTCAGAATAATCTCTCTGGATTTAGGCGTGTAGCTGAAAGAGGAGAAGGTGGAAAAAGGTATTTAAAATTGAGATTGGACCTGAATTCTCTGGTCAGACCCTTCTTTGGGGCAGCTTTGGAAGTTCCCTTCTACCAGGTTCAAAGCTTTGAGTCAAGAAAGAGTTGTTTCCTTAAAGGTCATCTTACAACACTGGGAAGAAGTGTGCAGCATCCCTGGACAGAGAGCATCATTAGACTGGGACACAGGCAGTCAAATGGAGGGCCTAATGCATTGATTTTTTTTTCTTCTCTCTATATATTTAATACCGTAGCAAGTTTAATGATTTAATTACATCTAAGTTTGCGATTTATAAACACAAACCAATTTAAGTCTGTCTGAATATGTAAACAAGTAAATATCAATTTACGAGAATTCACAACAAATTGATATTCAAAACTCAACTCATGCAACTGAACAAAGTTGAGATAGAAAGCTTTGCTTTTGTCAAAGTAAAAAAGTCTTAAGAGCTTCCATGACGTCAGGATTCACTTGGCACGTACACATCCAGCCAGAAGACCAAAACAATATAATTTTTAAAAAATGAGGGCTCACTAAAAGGATGCAAGTAAGTTGTACAATGTCTATTCCACTCCTTCCATATATTTACTCCACACTAGGGAATAATTATACCACCACCACTCAAGCAAGAGGCAGCTATAAGACACTTTACAGAAGATTCTTTTTAACGTGTTTTTTATATTTGAAGAAAATAAAAACATATTTCAATATTATAAGCTTTTGTAAGTACATTTCTTTGATTTTTACTTATTGAAATCTCAGGTTAACTAGAAGAGATACTCTTCATGTTTGACTTACAAATGACTTTTTCTGTGCTATTAAGTATATTTCAAAAAAGCAGAACAATATGTATTGCTTTAACTGCAAATATAAGAAAAAGTTGAGTGAAAAGC
Organism: Cygnus atratus; assembly: GCF_013377495.2. Taxonomy (NCBI): domain Eukaryota; kingdom Metazoa; phylum Chordata; class Aves; order Anseriformes; family Anatidae; genus Cygnus; species Cygnus atratus. The sequence continues at coordinate 3,550,268 of NC_066375.1, forward strand.
TGTGGAAAGCATATAATTAGGAAAGAAATAACTAAGTAGGAATGTAATGTCAGCATGTGATAGATTCCCATATGAATTACTTCTACGTTGCAAGTATAAACACACTAGTTTGATTCAAAATACACAATTATAGTTAATATTTTTCTTTTCCATCTTTAAAAGAAATGGTTAAAGTAGGAAGAAAATCTTATGTTAGGAAATTTTCTCTTAAAAATTAACGTATACAAAATTGTCATCAATAATAAATGAAAAAATCCTTTGCAACGTTTGGAACTAGGCAAATGGATATTGGTAACCAAAACTGGTCTAAGCCTGTTCTCAGCACTTGAGCATTTTTTTTTCTCCTGAGCTGTTTAAAATTCAGTTAAACATTTTAAAAGGAGAAAAGAAAACAGGTTGTGTATCTCTGTACTGAAGCGTGAGATAAGACCACAGGAAAAGCTGTTCAAGGCATTTCCTACTCAAACATAAGCAAGAAGTGTTAGAAGTCTCCATAGTTACCTCATCCTAAAGCAAATTTCCAGAACAGGTTCCTCATCCTTTACTTGGAGACTTCTCTCCTCTGATCATCTCTTGGACATCCCACAAAGTTCCCAGTTCCACTATCTGTATTTGCCTATTTCACAGTGGTACTGCTGTGCCTTGAGTACCATTGCTTTGGTGTTTCACAACACTTGCAGATTCTGGGACAAGAACTCAACAATGAGGTTAAAATAAAGCAAATTACTATTAGACATAAATAAAGCAGGCACAGTACGAACTGCAGACCTATATGGAAACAAAAGTAAATGCATTCTTCTCCCACTTACATAGAACACACCAGTTCGTTCATCCTAATTTTCAAAGTATTACTGGTCATTACTGACTAAAAAGCTTAAATGACAAAGCCTTCAGCTTAGCACGCATTGTAGGCTGTATTACTTCCTAAATGTAAATGCTCAATTCAATCTGGTCTGAGTTCATCCCAAAATTATTATTTTATTTTTTTTTTGGTTTACGTCTCGAGCTAAAACACCACTGTTTGCATCGAATCCCTTTGTCCACCTTTTCTTCTGGGAGATGAAATCATAGCTTTGAAAATTAAGCTCTTAACAACTAACAGGTGACGTGTTGACACAAAGCCAATTTCTGAGCACAAAAGTTCCAACAAGGAACAAGTCTGGGGTTTCTAAAAAATTTTGAAGCCTCTCCTCAAAATAAAATTGAGAGCAATATCCAGAAATGAAAGCAAAATGAATGTTGATACAATTCCATTGAGAAAATGTGCATTTACTACAAAGCCAGCTACATGACAAGGAGTCTGTTTATTGTACTTTAAATTAATCATCCTTCCATCAGCGTTTTATTGACTTCAGAATCATTTTACATGATTCCGGAAGGTTTTAACCCAATCAACCCCAATCAACCAAGATTGTTAAGAGTTTCCTGCATTCTTCTCTCTGTGTATTCCACCCAATCCCCCTGGAATCTGCAGTCCTAACAGTGAAGGCAGAATCATTTAATAACACTTTCCCTCGTATGCATTCCAGTAAAACAGTTCTCAGCCTCGGTTCAAAGTCATGGAAATTTGATGCAGTGAAAATCAATTCAAGAAATTTTACTGCTTTGAACAAGCCTTGATGAAACCTCAATTCTCAACAGAGCAATCATTCTCTTAGGATGCGATAAAAAAAAATCACTTCAGTTTTTAGTCTCTGAGCTGTATCAAAACTAGGCCCCTCGAAGGAGAAACTGTTAACTTTGCCAAGTTATTGTAAGTTTTGCTTTTCTGTGAGGCAGATGACAGACTGCTGTTTACATAAAATCCAAGTTCAGGCCACAAAAGCCACTTCCACTTAGAGCCTTCTGATCTGACTCACACTTCTTTTGAGCTCTTTTCTCATTTCCACACTTTAATACAATCTGTTACTTTTTTCTTTTTTTTTTTTTTTTGGTAGGAGATCTAAAGCTATTTAACTTCCTAATTTTTTAAAAAAATTCTTGGTTAAATATTGATCTGTAAAATGTATGAGTTCACTTTTTGATGAAACTTGAAAATGAACCTAAATCTCAAATGAACGTAAATCTCAAATGTTATTTATTATAACAGTCACACTGAGTACTAATTTAAAAAGTGATAGCCTATTTCTTCTCCACTGACTTAAAGAATCCTATCCAACTCAAATTAACCCTTTTGTTTCTGTGGAGTTTCCTCTACCCAGCATTTTACACTTTGCTGTTACTCCTAACAGTTTACATATGTTTTAGAAAGACACTCAAACATGATTAATTTAACTGCTGCCAGACGTCACTTGATCAAATGCAGCACGTATGCTCTGGTCTGGCTGTTACAGAGTGCAGGAGACTACTGATGTCTTCAGACTTGGTCCTCGCTTAGTCTCTGACCTTTGCGGGCACATGTTAGGAATCTGCATATCCAAACGTTAAAGTGGCAGCTGACAATCATCTACTGACACTCGGTGAACATTAATAATGTTATTAAGCAAAAAGGAGGAGAGGACTTCATCTTGAAATTCTGGATTTTACTCAAGCGACTCCAAACCCTGGGCAGAAGAGAGGAATGGTTCCGTATAGCAAGGGTGTGTGCAGCCATGCCCACGTAAAGAGAAGAAAAGCATCCAAGTCACTGTCAAGGGCTCTACAAAACAACGAGCTGACGCAATCCATATATGCTGTGCTCTCGTTTTTTGCAGTGTAGTCATTTCAACAAGATCTGGCAGATGGTGATAATGGTTGTATTAGACACCGCCTCTGACAGCAGAGGAAGTAGGTTTCCAAATTTATTATCGAAAATACTACGACTCATTAAATTGTTGTCGCTAAGTCCTTCCGCCACTCCAAGTCTTTGTTTTTTGTACCGAGATGGCAATGGAAGTCATAATAAATACATGTATCTGCACACAAATAAAAATTATTTAGAAGAAAAACAGTTACAAGTATTTTTGTAGAGGAGAGACTATACAGAATATTCAACTTTTTTTTTTTTTTTAAATCTATGCCTGGAGAATATATCGTGTAAAATGTTCCATTACTTTGAGTGTTCAAGGGTAGTCTAATCTAGCTATAATTTCATCAGAGCAAAAAAATGCATCTAACCTGATAACCTGTCCCCTGCCAGTGCCCAACTGCAGATTCTTCAGAGGACTAAAGGAAAAGGCAAACTTAAAATGCTGTTTTTTAAGAACTCTACAAGACATCTGCAGCTTAGGGGCTTCTGAAGCTAGAAATGCTATCTTCATGTGTATCCCCCAATGGAATTTATTTCGATGGATGTGTCTAATTGTTTTCTGCAACCATTCAAATTTCTGGAATCCATAACATCTTGCAATAACAAGCCTCACTACATCAGAGACATTTTTGTAATTTGGAGGAGAAGTACCTCCTGTTTATTTAAAAAATACTCTCTTTCACTGCAGAACCCCTAAATTTATTTCTTCCCCGAGGAAGTTTATGTCAAGGACAGAGCATTTCGTCTGACTGCACCTAGCAATCTATATGGAATTTCATCCCTGAAAGAAAATTAGGGATAAATACAGTGTGGAAAAGAACACTGAAGACCCAAGGCAAACACAATCTGACCAGAGTTCAGGCACTCTTATATAATCCCTACAGAAAAAAATATTAAAAAAAAAAAGCATTCTTACAATACTTGATGAAAGAACCTCTAAACTTTGAAAAAAGCTGAGGAAAAAAACTAGCTCTTACCTGTGATGTCACAAAAAAACCAGCTCTGACATATTCAAGTGAAAATTAATATTACTCTTTTAAACTCTCCATCAAAGTTTATAAAAGTCTGCTGCTATACATAGCTGAAAACCTGTTTCATAGCCCTGAGCCAGGATCCCTTCAAATTCTGAACTCCCATATAAATTCCAACCCTGCAGATTAGCTGCTTGCAACTGAACTGCTGTTATATGCCACGGACATTCAAGAACACAAAATAATAGCACTCGTTCTGAGGACAGAATAAAAAAACATATCATGAACTAATGAAAGCATTTACATGCATGGCTGTAATGTCTAAAAGGTTAGAAACACCACATGTATTTTATTTCAGTGTGCTATTACTGCTAATTTCTCGCAGCAATATCCTGTATTACTTCATGTGTTCTACAAGGTGGGGTTAACAAGGATTTCACGTCAGAGAAGGAAGGCCAGAAGGAATGACCAACGATGCTATCAGCTCTCTTGTCTAACGGGACGATGGCAGTTAACCCCCGTTCTTTCCACTGAAATTGTAATACACATTTCTTAGAAGACAAATCCAACATACATTTTAAAATTGCCTACAACAGAAGGAATTTATCAATGGTAAAGTACAGCTTTTAAATTACATATTTCATTTCTCATCTAGTATTAGGCCCATTTCAACCCTCACACGGAATTTCTGTTGGGGTGTTCTTCAGTCTAGCAGGAATTTTCTGCAACACCCTTTCCCCTTATACACTTTTGAACAATGACTGCACCGCTATTAAATTGAACAGTAACTTATAGTTGGAACTTAGGCAAATAAAGAGATGTAATATTACTAGAGTAGAGAGAAAATATATAATTCTATATCTAAGAATATTAAAACGTAACTTGAATTTAACAGTTATCAATGGGATAAAGTTATTCATGATCAAGATGTAAAAACAAAAAAGCCCCAACAACCCTAACCTACCATTGTGTACGTTATCTCAATATGACACATCACAATGCAAATTTTGATATTTACCCTTCTGAAATAAATATCTATACTGGCTAATCAGTATGCATTGCGAGGGCTTTTGTTATGTAAAAATGCTTTCAGTTATTGTTTCTCATCAAGCCTGATCTGTGAGGCTTGGAGAATACAGTGGGACCCTGACCTGGCAAGTCATTTTGTGTAAACTCAGCTTCTGTAACTAGAAGAGCCAGCGAAATTTATGAGACTACAAGTCAAGACAGGCACATGCTTAAGTGTTTACAGGGCTGGAGCCAAGGCAAGTCTTATCAGTGAAAGAAAACTCCTCATTTACATACATCTGAAGCAGACTAATTCATGCCTTTATTAGTTCAGGAAGAAAGTTAGCCGCTCAAATGATAACAGTGCAAAGTTTTAAATCTAAAGTGGCATTTCTTAAAAGCATAGCTGTGAATCCCACCTCTGTTAAGAAAATGACTCAAGCCTTATGTAAAAGAGGAATTTTACAAAGGAGCTTTCTATAATGGTATTTTTCAAAGGTCTCTGCGACCCTGCTGTATTTTAGGCCCAGTATTAATCCATGTTAAAAACACCCTGCATCTGAAGAGGTAGTTTCATGCTTGCTTAAATAGAGCATGGGTCCTACAAGCCCCTTAATTTACTTTAAACCTCTTCTGGGACACAGTTTGTGGCACAACACTGTAATAGGGATTAGCGTTTCTAAAGCTGCCTGTTTAAATAGAAGAAATGTATCCTGGTAGTGAATACATTTCAACTGTATCAAATAGATACTGTCAATTAACTCCCTTCTTAAATTTCATTACTCCCTAAAGACCACTATTATGTTGTCTCAAAATGCCTGGAACTTCAATCTGCTTTTAACCTGATGTCTTGTTTTTTAGTGTGGCCCTCTGAGCTACCCCTCTGCCTCAAAGCAGTTCAGCTTTACTTCTGCTTTGACAAACAGGGCAAATCATTGTTTTCCTCTGTGACCCTGTAAAAATGTTCAGCAGCGAGCAGAACACGAGAGGTGAACAGCAGTTCAAGCTGATTAGCTTGCACGTTGGAAAGTGAGCATCTGAAGCGAGCAGTTAAACTTACTGCATTCGGGAAGGACTTTCATTTTGCAGCCAATCAGCAGCTGGCCTAAGAAAGTTTTCCACATCGAAAATTAATCAAGATGAAAATGCAACGAACTGAGCTCCAGCACATGAACCTCCATTAAAGGATTCTGGTGACATCAGAAAGCCTGAAAACAAAAACTCGGGTAAGCACCAGAATGCCTCAGACGCGATTCTAACCCTGGGTCCGAAAAGGTGTTTAGTTTACATTTTGACAAAATACATGATCAACAATACACAATGGGCAATAAAATCCCACTGGAAAAAAAGTCTAATGGAGAAAACAGACATTTTTCTCCTACCTTACTTCAGTAAGTACAGAACAAGTATAAATCAAAGTCTTATTTCTTCTGTATTTCTGTTCTCCTGCTGTTTTATAAACTTCTCCTTCTCCTTATTTGCTATGACATTTTGGCAAATGAAAATTATTTACAGCATAGAGAAAGCGACTGGGGGCAGGGGAAGCAGAAATCGCTTGCAGGCCTGGTTCTCGCTACCTCTAAACATACTAAAGAGAATCTTTTTTTCCCAAGGGCAAACGAGTGTCTTTTAGTGAGTAAGAGAGTTTGGACTATGCTGTAACCTCTGCAAGCTATAGATCTGAAGGAAAGATAGCTGTTTACTTGTAGGGCTGGATCAGTTCTGCCAAATAAAAACCATACAACATCATCAGAGCAGCTGCAATGCCCCAAATGAAGTCTGACCTCTTGACTGACTCAGTATTGTATTTGATATTAACTGATATGCACTACTTTGCAGAGAAAATAAGGAGTGGATGTAGTTTACCAAACTACACCTATGGGGAGATATAGAAGCAATGAACAATTGTAAGGAAAGTACCACAATAAGGAAAGACGACAGATGGAACTAGTAACACTGAACTTCTTGCCAGTTTAAACTAGTTAATAATGCTTAAGACTAGTTCTATAGCATAAGCAGAAACTAGTCAATTATTCTGACTATGTCGTCTCTCTACAAGATAGGCAGCACTGTATGAACTGTTACTGCCAAGAAGAAATAAGAACCATACATTTTAGTTCATCACCCACACTACTCCTCCGGAGTAAAGAAAGGAAGTATGTCCACTTGCTTCAATGCCGGTACAACACAAATATGCATGGCACAGCAAACATGAAAAGTTTTTAGTTCACAGCAACTGAAGCAGCCAAACTAATTTGCGTGCTAAAACAGCACACATTCCTTCTCTTGGAGCTATACAGTACACAAACGTGCTAACAAAAGCATGAGGAGAACACAAATATAGTTTGAAAAGCACTTCGTTGAGCAGAGACTGAAGAAGGGCTTAAAGTCCAAACAGACCCACACACTACAAGAAGTTACCGAGTGTGTATTTTCACTTTTTGATGAATAGCAGTGTATATATGGTAACAGGAAGTTACCTTCAAAGTAAGAAGCAGATAAAGTCATACCCACAGATGGATCCAGAACAGAACTGTAAGTCTGAACAGCTGGAAGCGTTATAAAAGTTCAAATCCCAAGCTGAATCAAAAAAAATCCCAGATCTGAGCACATTATGGCCTAATTTCAGATTTACATTCAGAGTTAAACTTTCGCACAGGCCAGCAAAATTTAGCACCTCATCTTCTAAAGGATTAAAGCCAGTGCCATATTCTGTACACACATGAACTAGTTTTCAAACCTTAGGTTTCTTCCTATTAGGTCACGTTTCTGTCATTTCCCTTCCCAGTCTTTTCTAAAGATCTTCTTTCCTGCAACTGCTTTTGATATTTTATGTTTCTCCTCTCCTTCCTGGATGCACAGGATTGCTTTTTTGATTCAGCCAGTTTATTATACCACTTTGCATGGTCTCATTTCTATTAGGTCACATTCCTCCTTTTATTTTGAAAAGGTTCAAACGCTTTCATTTAGCCTCAGATCAGGTGCTGACATGAGCATCTTTGAAAACTCTCCCATAAAAAAGTAAAGATTTCTCAGGTTTCCTGAAATAATAATCGCCAAGAAGTTAAAAAATAAAATAACACCACACAGAAGGAAAATCTCTAGAGCATCCCATTTCCAGGAAGTATTTCTGAATCACACTGAAAATGATGAGTTACTTGAAGTTCAGAAAATATACTCATTATTAAAGGTTAATAGATTATGCTATATAGAGTGTAAAAGACTTAAAGAACGGTGGAAAAAAGTCACCAGACTGAAACAGTCATAAAACAAAACCATTACTAACTCGATAAGGAAAAAGAGTGTTTATGTTTTTGAGATGCATCTATGTATAAAATGAAAGAAAATCCTGAAATGCAGGATCCTAGGACTATCTACCTAACCTTTTTTTTTTTGGGGGGGGGGGGAACAGCAATACGAAAACCTTAAAAGTGTTCTGAAGGAGAAGAAAGGAGGTACTTTCCCCCCATAGCTTTCCTCCCTCTTCCCCCTCGCCCCTTTTTCTATTTCCTGACAGAGTGATGGGTATAAATTTATTTATTTTAAATCTCAACCAGTTTCCAAGGATGCATGGCAGTTAAAGAAACACCTCTATTTCCCCAGCCTATTCCCTGCTGCCTAAACTATCACTGCTTGAGAAAACCTTTAAATCAAAGAGTTAACCAATAACATGTGCTGCTCATTAGCTGTGCCTTGAGCTCACCTGTACTGTTCTGTTTCTTTAAAAGGGCAGCATTCAAAGCCCCATTCACCCCAAGAAGCATTTTATTTGAGTTGTTATTGCTCTAAGCAGGAACCTAGCTGAAGGAAATGTTAATTTTTAAGGCCATCTATGAAGTTTAAAAGCATTCTTTTAAAGAAAAGGCTCAAATAAATAAAACCGTGAGCACGAACAAGCGAAGAGAAAAGTCTGATGGCTTAGAAAATTCAATAATGTAATATAAATACCTTACAGAAATCAAGCACTCTTAATTTTTCTCTGATGTTACCAATCTTCATCTTTAGGGTTGGAAGCTTTATAGAAAACAAGCCTATTTCTATCCTTCATTGTCAATATATATTATGAGGCGTATCTAAAATTGCCTTAGATGTGTATGATCACAGCTGTCAGACTCAGGTCACATGTTATATATACTACATGCTTTGCTCAGATCAAAGTAAAAAAAAAAAAAACCCACAACTGATTACAGCTTAAAGACCACTATCCCCTGAAACACTTGCATCTGTTGCAACCAGAACACTGAAATAAGCAAATGCACTGTACACAGAACTTCTTTATGAGACATGAGATCCAATACAAGCTTTTTTTGGTAGCCATGCTAATAGAACCTGTCTCCCAACACTCACCCATTTAGCACTTGTGCATTTTGCTAAATCCCTAGCTTACAGGTACATGTTTGCAAGTCAGTCTGGCCATGTGAATGCAACCTGAATTGATCCTTCATTCTTGTCCATTTTATTCCGGAAAAAAAATGGTACTGCAAAAAGTCCATATGTTGATGCTATTGCAGTTGGGGTTCATTTTCCTTCAGAAGAGTACTTTATATGCTGTTTTGTGGGGTAAATTTGCAATGTCATAAGTCTTGTATGAGCAAAGAATTGCTATGTAATGCTCTTTACTTGCATATCTTGTTGAGTATGTCTTTGGACAAAGCACTTTCTTCTATTGAATTTTCTTTCTAAACAGAGGACAAAATACTTTCAGCCTCCAAGACGGCATTGTTAAGATGGGATAATCATTTAAGGTGTTCTCATTCTGTTGTGAAGACAGAAACAGAAAAATGACTACAACCAAGAGCAATTAAGCTATGCTGATCTGTGGCAGATGAACAGTGTGCGTTTACACACAGACCCCATCAAACTGCAAAGGGCCTACATAGTCTCAAAAATAATCTGTAAATTGAGGAAAAATGCTTAAACACCACTGTAAGCAACCTGAGCCCTGTGTAAACACTGAGAAGCTCTCTATTTAAAAGGAACGTATTCCCGTATCGACGATTATAACCCAAACAAAGCCACGAGGCACAAAATCAGAGCAGGAAGGGGACTGCAACACTAAAGGCCTAGTCCATACTTAATGTCAGTATGGATCCTTCTGACTGCCTATGTGGAAAAGAGTGTTTACAACAGGTCAAAGCAAATCAAATACTGCAATGCACAAAAGCCATCAAAACTCTGAGGCAGGGGTAGCTGTACCTTGGTTTTGACTAAGATGCACGAACAACATGGCACTTAAGTCAGCGGTAACTTTTTATTTAGTCGTCTATAAATCAAAGGATCTGTTAATGCTTTTCCATTAGCATAGTGTGCAAATTCAGTTTATGTTATTTCTTGAACTTTTGCTATTTTCACATTGTTCTGCAAAACCTACCAGTCAGATATTCCAGTACAGCAGCCATGTACACTGGAGCACCTACACCAATTCTGTACTTCGGGTGGCCTTTCTTAATATAACGCAGCATTCTTCCAACAGGGAATATGACCCCAGCCTTTGCAGAGCGCGAAGTCTTGGTTGACTTCTTTTTCCCACCCCTGCTGGACATTTTGGCTGTGTTGGGTCTGGAACAACACTATATATTAGGGAAAAGAAAAAGATAAAAGGTTATCAATAAGGAATACAATATTTAAATGATTTCAAGCGGTAATCAGAGAAGCAGCTTCATATAAATTGGCTTTGGAATTACTTTTCTGAAATTCCTAACGTGTTAAAACTGGCACCATTAGTGGAGCAAAGTGTGATAACCACCTAAGATGTAAAACAGAACTTTAGCATGAAAGCAGAGGATGCTTTCTGCAGGGAGAACTGTCATGAATCTCTGCTCTCCTGGAAAAACTGTTGATTTGGCATTTGAACATCCACGGTAGGACTGTTATACTCACGAATAATTATGTTTCCAACTAGGAAACCATATCCACACTAAGACTCTCGTACATTTTATCTTCCTTAAAAACACAAATTTTCAGGACTGTGTGGATTTACAGAACACAGACCCATGCATGGTAAACTACATCTCCTGTAAACTAAACGTGTGTTTTAGAAAGACCTGAAATGAACCCCTTGAGATTCGAACCTACCAGCATCCAGCTATCTCCATGCTGAAGTTAATCAGATTCCTAGATGGCACGTTGCAGCAGTATGACCTTCTGTCTGCTATCTTTCCCTAATATAACAGTAGTCTAAACACCCAGCAGCTATCTGACAACTGCATCTCAGTTTATCTCTGTGAAGAAACCTGCTGCTGATACAGCTGTCAAATATTTTTCTCTCTCTTTGATTTCCGCTCAGGCTGTAAAATAGAAGCTGGCACACCCAAAGAGGTGGAGAGTTTGCAGACTCTCAAAGTGTCTTTGAAGGTTTAGGCAACGCACTGGGGTTTGAAATTAACTCAGTGGGAAGGACACTGTTCTCCCCCTCCCTCCCTCCAGCATGTCTGAACTCTAGGAAAACCAGCGGTATACACCAGTGATACATCCCGGCTCTTTCCTGGATGCCCAAATTTTACCTGATATGAATGCAAAGTTGTTGCTGTGTTTATATACTCAGCAGAAGCTCTCCAAGCCTGCTTTCCCATCACAGCAGTTAGTTCTTTCCTTCCCTTTCTATTTTTTTCCTCATGTTTATGCTGAATTCTCTCCTTCTCCATATGAACTTAACCGTATTTGCCAACCATCTGAATCCGTGATTGCATGAACTCAGAATTAGGCAAAACAGGTTCACCAACTCTAATTTTGCAACTACTGATCTGTACTGACATGTCCTGGAGTCTTTTAAACCTCAGTGAGTCACTGAGATACAGACTACTTAAGTATCAAATCAAGACCACTCAGGATAAAAGAAATTTACGAATTAAACATTTATTTTCCTTTCCACCTCCACACTTTACTCATCAAGGACTCTGTAACTGCATAGCACATTAAGTAAGATAAATGCAACAAGTTTATGGCTTGTTAAAGGTAAACAGAACAATCCCACCTTCTTAGCTCAGACAGAAGTCAGGCTACGTTTATGAAAGTGACGTCAAAAACCAGACAGGAAACTGGAAGTAGGAAGCCATCAAAAGCCCTGCTTCCCCTTTCCTTCACTGCGAACTCGGCTCTAACAGCTCACACTCTGTAAGAGGACATTTTCTTCCCTAGAGAAACCTCCTAAACTGGAGCCCACAGCTGGTTTACAAACCTTTCAATTTAGCTGCATTTTGTCATCTTGCTAGCTCTGCCATTGTTCCGAGAATGGCTGGGTGGGGCTTTCACTTGGCTACGGGCTCGCTGCCTGCAAATTCTTATGGTCCATGCTCCATTTTCATCAGCGCTACAGATGTTTAATCTCACAAATGTTAAGAAGTTCACTGAAGTTAAGCAAGAGAGAAAATGGGCATGAGAAACAGCTGTGCTTCTAGCTTCACCTGTAATTCCTTTGTTTTGTAACTGATAGGTGAATGAGAAAAATCAGATTTTTTCCAAGGAAAACCTGCAAGCTTTAAATGGTAAATTTATATTAACCATTTGTAATTGAATTTTAGCTGTCACAATAAAGTACATTTTGTAACACATAACACTTCTAAGAACAGGTCATTAATTCCTTGTGGAAATCCATTTGATTTCCACAGCTATAGCAAGGATCCTGATGTGCAGAACAGGGCAGCTTGGGGAAGGAAAAGCTGAAACTGAACGCCCTGTGTTCATTACAGATCTGACCTCCTAACTGGTATGAGCCTGAGAATCGGGATGGGAACAATTAAATAATCTACTCGCACTTCTACTGAGGGGAAAATAAAGGAAGAAACAATTAAATTCAGTAGAGATGTTGAAAAAGGAACATATTTGTTCTGGACTGCCTATTTTCCCAAAAATCAGGATACAGAACTTGCACAGTCCATGTAGAAGGAAGATGGGAAAGGAGTAGAAAAAGGAAGCAAATAATGGAGAAGTTCTGGGGCTTCTTGTCTCCCCTGAGCTGAGCAATTGGATCAGGTCTTTGAGAGTGACACAGATGTGAGCTCTCACAAAGCCTCTCCTCAGACAGCTGTGGTCTTGATCTATGGAATGCAGCTCACTGAGTTTATGGGATGGTCAGGCTAGCTGGAAGACAATATGGAAGTCCTTATTTCCTGATGTCGTCTTTTTTTTGGTCTTCCCTTGGGAGAACGTCATCCACCCGTGAGCTGCTACAACATTTGGATCAAAGCATGAGTAAAATACGGGGTGATATAGAATTATTGCCAGAGTAGCTTTGAAGGAGCTGCAGTAAGTACAGCTCACCCAACCTAAAAATCCAAATGGAAGACATACATGGATGGCCACGCTGTAACTGGCAACAGAAGGAGATGAAAGAGCGCTGCCCTTTCATTTTCAGTTCCAAGACAATGATTATTCATAAAGTAAGGGAAGCAGTTCCTTCATATGTAGAAGCAAACAGTTACCGTGAATCACTGTCCCTGGATAAATATCATCTACTCAGAGTGATGCTAAGTTTGTTGTTGACATACTGCCAACTGTCTTTGGTCATGCTCAACCAGTCTCCCTTATCGGGCTGGAGCATTACACTTTGCTTTTAGTTTCCATCATATTCGGAGATCAGGAAGCGTTCTCCCCTTTAATGTACTATTTTCTACTTAATACCTTCAAGTTTCCTAGCATCTTTAACTATCTAACACCTACCCATATATAAAATCATATTTTTTTTCTTGCATAAAAAGATTATTTTACCTCTTCTGCAAAATCTAGAGGTTCATTTCCCCTTTTATTTTATACTGCTGGTCACATTCCTCTCAATACTTAGGATGACCCTGGAAATATCCTGACAACCCGATCCTCTCATACTGTATGTTAGAGAGCTATCTGCTTGTAAGCTTATTTACAAAGAAAAACTCTGCCCAAACCAGAAAGCTGGGGGCTTGCCTACTGAACAAAGCAGGCACTTTCGAACTTTTAATATTAAATGTAAAATGTGATAAAGTGAGTTTCAGAGCTTCCTGTCTCAAGGATCCCATCCTTACCAGACGTAATGAATTACTGTCTTTACATACTGGGAGTGAAGGGAGGGAAATTCCAGTTAAGTTCTAAGCACCACATTTCATTTTGCCAACCACTTGATCTGGAAGGGGAAAAGAGAGCGTGGAATGGAAGAGCTTTTTTTGGGCTTAATCATGGATTTGGGATCATTACAGAACTTGCTTGTCCTGCCTTTGAGCAGAGCGTTGGATGGCCCAGTGAGCTCTCAGAGACTTTTCTCCAGTTCTGGTTTTCTATGGCAAAAGAGAAGGGAAAGAAATGAGATTTCACTTGCAACAGCCACAAAGAAATTTATTGAAGTTAAACGTAAAGAGCAGGGCAACAGATCAAAACCCAAAGAAAACTATGTGCCTTACATGTTTTCAAATGGTTTATCTTTGTAGCACCAGAAACTCTGGATCACAGCCAACATTAATGAACCAGAGCTGCTTGCTGAGTCACTGCTAGCCAGCAGATGAGGGAGGCAGTGCTTGCCAAAGGGAACTTTATCACATGTACCATAGCTCAGACAAGATTTGGGCAGGTGGAAAAAAAAAACCACAGTCAATGGACCAGTCTTTTCCTTTCTTACTCTTCTCTTGCCTTTGCAATGCAATTACTTAGAAATTTTGTCAAATGCTTAGCGTCTTCAAAGGCTTGACAATCAAATGATATAGTTTCAAGGTGACGGTTCACAGAATTATCACTGTGATAATCATGGGATATCACTGAGTGGTCAACTTCGATAAGCCCACCTTTGACTAAAATTTAATGCTGTGTTCTCCAGTGGCTCTGCTGAGCTTGGACACATTGCCCCAGCTGCAGAACGCAGCACCTGACTCAGCCTTCTGAAAGCCTCTTAAAGACTGTAGCAAGACTCATGCCACTTTCTAATGTTTCAAAATTTACAGAAACAAGAATGTGATGGTGTTATATTAGCTCACAGCAAAGACTCAAACGAGGCTCCTCTGCTGTCAAGCGTTTGCAAGCCAGAAATAAATATCTTAAGAAACAAAATAATATTCAGGTGTAGCAAAGAAATCAGCATAATTAACATTTTTCTGCTTGAAGCTGGCTGTTGGCCATAGCTTTCTGTATGAAGGCTGATACTCCACTATAACACGCTTTTAAATACCATCTACATTAAATGTCCACAGGCACGTGTTTTTCTGAAACTTTAACATCAGGTAGTTCTGGAGGTACTGACTGCACACCCCAGTCAAGTGATGCCTGATTTCTCCTAGCTCAGACACCACTACTTCATTAACTCCGTCAGTCTGACCCTTTTATCCACCAGTAGCAATAAAACACCACTCACTATTAACAGTTTTCAGGTACTGCTTTTTAATGACTTAAAAAATTACTGAGTTCCACTGCTGTCAGACAGGGATTGTTCTCATCGTGGGCTTACCTTGGTGTATTAACTGCACTCAGCAAACAGATGATTACATTTAGAGCTACAGGATCACATCTGTAAGTATAGGGGAATGCAGGAGACCATTACTACAATAGGACAAATACTAGGATTTAGTAATTATTTTTCTCCTCTTTCCCATACAAAGACTAAGCTGAAAAGTCCACTTTTGTATCACAAGGGCTTAACTGCAATGCTATTTTCTTTCCATTATTTCAAAAGATTAACGAGTAAGTGCTGCCACTCCATCTTCAATCTATTTATGTACTATAATAGCTGCTCACTGAACTCGTTTTGAAAAGGTACACTTGAATTTGCTTTGACAACTAATTTGCTGTGTTCTTGGCTAATCAGAAGCTAGTCTGACATATTTATAAAATGCGCTGCTTACAGAGTCAGTAAAAAAAATGGTCTCTAATAATGCTTGCCTAGCACTACAGTGTCTCAGGCTCTGACCGTGGTTTCTAGGTACTACAGTCATAAAAGAAGAGCTAATAACTCCGTAACTGTTTGGTCTGACGTGATTTCAAATTTCAGCTTAAGTGCTTTATCAAAGAAGCAATTCTTTGTGGTCTGGAAGAGAGGAGTGAAACTGGTTGCACAACAGCTGTTCCAGCACTACAATAATTTCTTATCTGCAAAGGTAGCAGTATACATTTATTTTCACATGAAAACCTGAAAGAATATTCCTCATCTACCAGTGCCCTATGGATGTCCTTTTTTTTTTTTTTGCTGAAGGTTAGTAAGACTCAAACTCCCATCATGAGAACGTAGAGCAGGACGAAAAGAGAAATAACATTTTCACCGAATCTGTGTGCAAAACAGAATACTATTGCACAATTTTATTCAACTGGCAGAAGTCCCTTCCTTCCACAATGGGTCTGAAACCTTGAAACAAATATCCTCTTAATGTGCAAATGCCCACTCTGAACAGTGCTGGGAGTGTGACATGAGTTTTAGCTGGGCATCCTGCCACCAATAGTCAGGAAAATGTAAATACAATTGTATTCGCTGACCGCTGTTGGGAGTGCTAGCATGAAAACAAGTCCAGTTGTGTGTTGTAGCTTTTTGTATAGTAGGTAGGAAGTGTCAAATTTGGTACAGGACCTTAAATCACTGGACTGTTTATGAATTCAGTGTTCAGGGAAAAACTGTTTCAAAGAACATTTTGAAAACTTGTTTGCCACTTGACACTTTGGACAACAGTGAAAACACAGTAAAGAATTCACATGGATGCTTCCAAGGGAAAACCCAAAAATTTAATGAAGATGTTGTACCGCTGAGGGGAGGGAGTGCAAGAACTCAGCCCACAGATGAGGCCGTGAGTGATGTGCTTCTAGCATCACCCTTTTTGGAGCAAGGACCACAAGCTGAATCCTGTCCATCTGCTCTTCAGGGTGGGTCTGGGTAAGGCACTACAATGTCTCTGTGCACAGAGAGGCTCTTGTTTACATCCCTCCCTGACAAATGAGCAAGCACTGCACCTAGAACACTTCTTTTCCAAATCCACCTCTCAGAAGCACCGCGCTGACAAAGCCTAATGCTCACTGATCTGCCCCTGGATCAATACTCTTCCTCCCAAGGGAGGCTCTCTCTGGAGGCTCTTTTTTCCTCTTGTGGCATCAGTTAACGCTTCCTGCTCCTTTATCCCTTCTTTGCAAGTTTGCAGTAGCAGGTTTTTCTTTCTGCTAATGCTGATCTATAAAATAAGCAATGCTTAAGCACTCTTCCTATATTACCATCATTAGGCCAAATTATAGCTTTAACTATGAATTCTTAGATCAGTTACGGCTTAATTTGCACTATCAACATTTAGTTTTACTGGCAATCAGTACTCTATGCCTCATACACAACAAAACAAAGTTACTCTTTAGGAACCCAAGGGGCCTAAAACATTTCAGTGTGCAAGGTTATAAGATATAATACAGCAAAGTAACCTGCAACCACTACCCAGAAAACACAACTGCCACCACAATGTAGCAACACAGCAAAATAACCTGGGAAAAAAAGCAACGTAACTCCTTTCTTTCAGACCACTTTTAGAAATACACTCAGGAGTTCGCTAGGGACTGCTTGATACAAAATATATCATGTTCAATTGCTAAAATGTGTTCGTCGAAGCAACTGTAATTGTCTTGCTCATGCCTGAACCTTTTAACTCAGTGCTGCGCCCAAGAACCCAGGTTCGGTTTCCAGTAGCTGCTCACTTGCTGCTTAGCTCATTTACTTCGACCGACTCTCAGGAACGGGGGAGACAGCGGATCTGCAAAGTTCCCCACAGACCTGTTGCTAAGTGACAGCCTCACACAGTCCTGGGGAAAAAACGGTCCTCCACTTCCACGGTCGAGAGAGAAATAACAAGCCTCATCCAGACCCATCGCAACAGCCGTTTTCCTTCCATCAGCACAAACGAAGCAACCTGGCTTACACCACTGGGCTTCCAAACACGCTGGCTCCAAACGCCCGCTTCAGATGCGAGCACCCCGGCCTTCTGCAACTTACTTTGAGAGATTAGACGGAAACCAAAGGATTACAGGAGATGCGAGTTACGGAAGCAGTCGTTCCCCTCGCCGCCTGCTACGTGCGCAAACACGTCGGTCCCCTGCCTAGGTCTGGGTGCTCTGTAAGATGCCCCGTGCCCTAAGCCCCCGCATCCACCTTTCCTCGCAGCCCCTACCAGGGACAGCCCGTGCGGCTGCCGGGCTCCTGCAGGCAGACATATTGCAGGCTACACGGGAGGTGACAGCTCGGAAATCACAAGGGGCCCCATTTCCAGCCGAACGCTGATTTTCACCCCTCCTGGATGCCTGTGACGGGTCTACGAAAGCCATTCGGCTCGGTTTTTTTTTTTACCGAAGCCGCTCGCGTTGGGCAGGTAACTTTTACGCCACGGGTTCTCCACCCGAGGCGGAGCGGGCTGAGGACACCTCCTGCTGCTCGTCGCCTGCAGCTGGCGGCGGGCGCTGCGGGTCCCCGGCGCCGGGCTAGGGCCGGGCCGGGCCGGGAGGACTGAGGCGAGGCCGGGTCCCGGCGGGCCCGGCGCCCCCCGGCGCAGCCCCCACCCCGCAGCCCGCCCGCCGACCCCCCAAACCTCACTGCCACCACCACACCGGCTCCCCCGGCCTGAGCAGAGACAGGCCTCCACAACCCAGGCGAGACAAACAAAAAAAACCACACCCAAATTCACCCCAAAACCCAACACCCCCCCCCCCCCCATCTCCCCCTTAGCGAGGGGGCTGCCCCCGGGACCCCTCCCCAGCACCACCGCCTCCAGCGGCGCCGGCAGCGGCCCCGGCCCGCCGGTAAGGGCGGGCGCGGCTCCCCCGTCCCCACACGCGGCCACAGCCCCACGGCGGCGACTTACGGCGCGGTCCCGGCCGCAAGATGTCTGCCGGCGGCCGCCCCGCTCCCGCTGCCTGCGCTGAGCCCGCGGGGCCAACGGGAACGGCTGGGCGGGCTCCCACAGTGCCCCGCGCCGCGTCCCTCCCCTCCCCTCAGCCCCTTCCCTCAGCCCCTCCCCGCCTCCTCCGCCCCTCACGGGGACGCCCCCGGTCCCCTCAGTTCCCCCCCGGTCCCCTCATGGTCCCGTCATGGTCCCCTCATGGTCCCCTCACGGTCTCCTCACCGTCCGTGGTGTCCTCAGCGCCGCCACCTCCGTCCCCTCCGCCGCCCACCCTTGTCTGAGCGGTGCCCGCCGGGCTGTGGAGGCGGCTCTCCCCGGTTCCCCTCAGTTCCCCTCAATTCTCCTCAGTTCCCCTCCGTTCCCCGCCGCCCGGCCCCTGTGTGGACATAAGGCCTCGGCCATTGTGTACAAAATGTGCCCGCTCCTAAAGGAGGGAAGGCAGGGGAGGAGATGGGTGGGGAGGCTCAGTGCCGCATCCTTCCCTGAGCGAAGTTCCTTGTTCGGGGAGAGAGGAGGCACTGAGTCGTTGGGAGAAATGCTTTCTTCTACTGTACAAAAGTGGCTGGCTGCCATTTTGCGAAGGCCCCAGATGGAGCTTTTGGAGGAATTCCTGCTGTGGTGGCACAGATGTCCTTGAGCGCACCTTGCCGCATCGGGAGAGCCAGCTCCCTGCTGCCCGCGGCCCCTGCCCGCACCGGCTGAGGGTCACGGGGCAGTGGCTGGTGTCCCCTCAGCACGTTCCCTGCTCCTGCTCTCCCCCAGCTGCTCCCAGGCCCTTCTGCTGCTCCCTTTCTTCAGTGCTCAGTGCAAGATGAGGCCTGTGGCCTCTTCCCCAGTGTCCCTTGGTGTTGCGTGAGCTGTGACAGGTGACAGCGGCAGTGGCACAGCATCGTTGCCATTAACCCTTAGGGGCAAGGGGTGAGAACGGCTGAGCAACAGCAGGTAGAGGCAAGGAGTTTCTCTTCACCACCCCATGCTCCAGCTCTCCTTATTCTGCTCAGCATCAGCACATATTCACAGAAGCTTTGTCATGTGGTAAAGAAAGCAGAAAGGAAGGGAGTGGTATAAAGGAAGAATGAAAACTAGGGAACTGGGGGAGGATTATATAAAAGAAATGAGGGTTAATATCACCCCTGGCCTGAGATACATCACCCAAAAAAGTTTCTGAAATAGATGGAGAGAAGGTACAGTACAGGCAGGGCTGCGTGCAGTGAATGTGGCCCCCGATAGCAATACCATGCAATTCCGCTAACCAAGCTCAGTAATTATAATTTTGCTGTTCTCATCCATAAAAATGGCCCGGATCGGTCTGGTTTTTAGTGCGGCTAAACTCCTGCTCTCCCAAGACATCCCTCATTTCATTGCAGTGCAGCACACAGTTAAATGCAACCGCGGTCTGGCTGTGCTCCCTGAGCACTAATTGCAAACCCAACGCTATTCACACACGCAGTTTTGCCTAACAAAGACTCCCCGCTAAGTAAAGCACTGCGTAGTCCCTGACTGCCCTTAACCTAAGGATATGGATACAGTACTTATTAGGCCATCTGCCGTGGCTCATCTTACACAGCTGAGGACATGCTCTGCTTTCCAGGTTCCCATCCACACACGCCATCTCCCTCCCACCTCCTCCTCCGCGTTCACACCGCAGTAAGCACCGCTCCTCTTCTCTTCCCTTGCCCACACATGAGCCCTTCCATGGGCTGTTGCAGTGCGTGGAGCAGAACTGCTCCTCCAGTGCTTGGCTCCCCCCACCCCGTTTTGCTGTCACCCACACAAACGTTATTTAAAAACAAACAATCCAACCCAAACATCTCTGTTGACATGAAAAGCTGGGAAGGTCTATATGAATTTAAAGAACCTGCGATATTGTTTGTCTAATGGGACTGATACACAGTGACCAGGTGAAGATAGTTATCTGCAAACCAGCATAGGTTGCTGTCTATACCCTTCTACTGTCATCGTTCATGTTGTCTGTTTTTAAGAGGAATCTCAATCTTGTGCCTTTGAAGAAAGCTTTCCAAATACAACTGGAGAGAATTTCTGAAGTTCGCCTGAGCTCTGCCTGAGTTTGCAGAGAGCCTGAACAATTTATCCATGGAATAGGATGCTGGCGCAGAGACTGATGTTGATCATTGTAATGTTAACACTGACTGCCTCACCTCCCACCAAAGCACAGATTTATCATCCTGAATGTCTGCTGGGTCTGCAAAGAGGGCTCATTTTGGCTGGCTTTGAAAGGACAGAGTGGCACAAATGATTGTATAAAGGGGAGCATTGCTTACAAAACTCTGTAAAACTACCCTACATAAACTACCTCACTAAACCAAACTTTGACTTAGGTTTTATTCCCTTTGCCAGATTAGTGATGTATTTATTTAGATATAGGATGATAAAAAGCACCTTTCCGAGAGCTCTGCTGCCTTTATGATTAATACAAACAGTTTGTGTTCTTACACTTTTGTGTGTTTTTTTTTTTTCATTTTGACATCCTGACTCTATAATCAATTTGAGCAACCTCAAGGGACTATTTGCAGAAGATAGTTTTAAGTGATTGAGAATCTAAACACCTAACTTGTTTATGCAGCATAGGTGGCAGAGAAGGAAATACTGCTTGGGAGGGGAAGGAGCAGTGCAGGGAGGGTTGCAGCTGATGTAATCCCCTTAAACTTAGGTAAGCATTTTCACTTTGGGATAGCTGTCTTAATTCTGAATGTGTCACCTCATTTGTCAGTGGTGCTTTTGTGTGTTTATTAGATTGGATATTTAGAATACATGGCCTAGGTTACTTCGGTTTGCTGAAATATCTTCTCTGGATTTAGTGTGCAAAGCCAGCAGATCCCTGCTGGTTTCCTTCTACATTCACATGGTCAAGAGAAAGTTCAAATTCCTCAGGAGTGACCCACTTCTCTGGAGGGGCTACCTGAACCTCCTTCAGCTGCTTAGTCTGCTCTCTTTCTTTCTGCAGACTATACCACTAATCTGTGCTTCGGTTGACTCCTTAAAGTCAGGTCACAATCACCTATATATACCCGTAATTTGTGTAATGCTATTGACATCCTTGCATTCTGCGTCAGACGGGCACAGTGACCTCCTACCAAATCCAGTCAATGCTCATCACGCTTTAATGCAACGCACAGAGCCAGTATCCGTCCCCACTGAGCACAGAGAGCATTAACTGTGATTTCCAGAGGGCTGACACTGGCCTCGATACAGGTTGTTATAACCCACCATGGTTGTTACTGTTATGAGAAATTCTGCACTACGGAAGTCAGATGTGTGGGGCAGATCTTTTCTTTCCCTTTGCTCTGGTTTCCTGCCACAATAAAGATATGCGGATTCCCAATTATTCAAAATTAACCCATCAAGATCAGGAACTTATGCAAGAGAGTTTGACCACAAATGCCTGGAACTATTGCTGGAACCATAACATGAGTTTTGATACCTGTTTTGTGCAGGGTCAGAGCCAGTGATCATAACAATCCCTTTTTACCTTCATTATATAGACAGAGAACTGCAGTTTGGTTTCCAGCATCCTTCAAAAACCAACAGATGCCTTTGTCAAAGCGAGCTGCTGTTTTACACCCAGCCATCCTCTACCATAGGTGAATGGAATGGATCCCATTTTCAGATAGCCACTCCTTGCTTTGACATTCAGGTCCCAACAATTGTGAGTGTACTCCTCTGCTGAATGTAGAAAACAATTATTTTTTCCTGCCTCAATGTTCTCAAGGCACTGTCAACTCTATATTATTGCCAGACATGTTATTCTGTAGCAGAAGCGCCAACTGGTGCTAATATGTTATGGTTAGATTAATACTTTCAGAGCAGAAGTGGGTGTCTGGGATTCATTTTCCAGGCTGGTAAACAGCGAGGAGTTAGTACAGATAATTGACTTCTTTTGTTCAAAATCCATTTTTTTTTTTTTTGGTGGCAGACAACCTTTTGTGTTTTTCCAAAAATGAAATTTGTAATTTTTGAATATCTATGCTGTTGCTGTAATTGTTTTCTTCTAGAAAAGTATCATCTATGCAACTTTTTATCAATGTCCCCTATCATACACACACAAAAAAATCTTTAATTGCTTTGAAAAATTTTTAAATGCCACTTTTTAAAAAGGAAGGCAACCTTTTTCCGTTTTAAATCTGGAAGATGAAAACCATGATGATACTTGCACTTTTTAACCCAGATTGTGAAGTCATTTATACAGCTAATGGATGCTGTGATTCAAAGACATGCCAAAAATCTGTAAAGTCATAATTAATCTGAAGAGTTGGGAAAACATTAACCTCCAATATAATGCATTTCAAAACCTGCTTCTTCAAAATAAAAGCGACCTAATGCATTTCAAAACATCCTTCATCAAAATAAAAGCAAAATGCTGTTTTGAGTTATCAAGTTGTTAGCAAAACTGCAGTATGACGCAGTGACATCAGGAAGCACGAATGCTTGTCTCCCAGCAGTACGGAAGAAGCGTGCTCTAAAATAAGACTGAGGCGCGCTGGAGCACACAGAGAGCAGGCACACTTGTCTGCCTCTTATGTGTAGTGTCAGCCTTCTGCTCGGAGCGTAACCTGTTTCAGGTTGTGCATTAAGCAACGCAGCTCATTTTCTTCTGCTATTCAAAGCAGCCTCTTGCATGACTGCATTTTGAATGTCAAGTGGCTGGGGAAAGTTCTGTGTTATTGTGCAAATGAAGTATTAAATCTAAGAGCTATGATTTATATCATTAAGCCAGAGGATTCAAAATTACGTCCCATGATGGTCTGCTCAGTGGTTCCTGGTAGCTGGTGGAAAGCTTGGTGGATAGTCAGGCAGTAATAACTCACATCTCTTATTTTTAGTTATTAAATCCCATAGCTTCCCCAACATTAATTTTCCATGTAAGCAATAGCTATAGTTGCCAGAGGGATTTTATGTAATTGCAGATGGTAGGAGACAGAGTTGGTAATTGCAGAAATGCAGGGGGAGATGTCCAGGAGATGATCGTCTATTAAGATGTGGCTGTTGCTATGGCATACTTTACTAACTGCTCTTCTGCATGAGAGCTCGCTGATGCATCACTTCAAATAACAGGTTATTTTTAAAATGGACCCATTTCTTTGCCTCCAAGAGAAAAATCAGATCACCTCTCTGAGGAGTATTAATTAAAAAAGCTCCTGTGCTGGACAACGGATATTATATAGAATATAGTTCATGAAGGAGTCAAGAGATTTGGCGTCTGCCATAGTACCAGGCAGCTCTGAAATCAGGGGCTTCCATATTCATCTCATGAGACAAACCCTACTCTTTAAATTCAACAAAATACACAGATATGAAGATCACTGTCACAGCAAACAGAAGATTGCTAGGGGCTGACATCCTCAGTTTAAAATGCCCTTCGTAAATCCGTTCAAATCAGAGACCATTGCACCTCTTATTTATTTTGAAGCGGGTTCTCCGTGCAGAGAGAAAACAAAGCAAGAAATGATGGTGCTGGATGCTTGTGTGGAATTGTTCCTGCATGTTTGTGTCCAAGCAGAGCCATGCGGTGTGGTCACAGGGGGCTTTGGGGAAGGACCTGCAGCGCTGGGGGGTGCTGCTGCAGGCCACTTGCTGCCTCCAGGCTGGGAGACGTAGCTGGGGTGGGCTAAGGAAACAGGCATGGCTGAGGAAACAGGCACGAACCGTAAATGTGGTAACGCTGGCTCAGCGAGATCTGCCGTGTCGTTTTGTAACAGTCCACCTCCAGCTGTTGGTGGAGCAGAAATCGGAAGAAAAGCTGTGTGTGAGGACAACACACACATTTAATTCAGGAATACACATCGGCAACAAGTTCTAGTGTATGCTCTGCTCATCTTAAAAATCTGCATGCTGCGAAGAGTCAGTGCAATGACTGGAACACATGAAGGTTTTCCCATAGCATGGCTGGAAAACAGCAGGAAGGAACAAAGCAACATCTCCCTCTGCGGGAGTCACCTGCACTGCACTGCGGGGCCAGCCAGGCCAGCAGCTGCCCCGGGCATGGACCGTGACCAACTGGGCCTGACTGGAGGCCTGGTTTCCTGACAACTGTTCAGAACTTGTGCTTTTAAAGAGCTTACACATGGTTATGAGAAACCCAGTGATTATTGCTGGATTTATTATTATTTGTATTACTATTATTATTATTTATTTTTATTATTATTATTATTATTTCTCATGGGCTTTGTGGTATGATTGTGCTCATACGTACTGCTTTTGATGGGGTAACCAGCATCCAACTATGTACCAACAAGCAAACAGGTCCATCCTTCTACATAGCCCTTTGGAAGAAGGAACTTATTATTTTACCCATTACAAAGGCAGGAAAACATCAATGCCCAGAAACACAAGCCTAGAGATGCGAGACAGACTTTTATTTTGTCATTTCCACGCTATGTCATTAGGTACAGTAAGAATAAACAAGTGTCTTTAATGTATAAACGGAAGATCATTTTTTTTCTTTTCCTTTTTTTTTTTTTTTTTGACAGAAAAATATTCCTGGTTACTGTATTTACATAAAGCCCTACAACTTATTTTGGGATACGGTATTCCCTTCTACTTGCTTCTTGCTAATTCATCTGATGACATTTTTGTTCATAAAAAAGTGGCTTATGGAAAGCATTGGGGTGAATATCACTGAGGAAAATGTCAGGATATTTGTTTGGAGTTGCCTAGAGGGTCATTGCGGGGCTTGCGGATCAACCAGGCAAGCAGAATTAGGCTCACGTGTCGGTTGACCTGTCCCACAACTCAAACCATGGAAATCAAAGCATTCTCCAGGTGATACTTGTGGTGAATACTTCCCGAACAATTCATAGACTAGAAATACAGTCACATAAACTGTTTATTGGATAATAAATGAATATGAAATATGAATATGTAACAAAATGAAAATCTAAATCTATGTACTATTTTGAAAAGGAAATAGTATTTGGTGACTTGCTGAGTGTGCTGGTTGTTGCGGACAAACCCCACCGCTTGGGAATATGCCTCCTAAATTAATTTTTTATTTCCCTACATGCTATGCATTGAATTCTCAGAGGTTTCTGTCTCATTAATATCATAACATTTTTCTAAGGTCTGGCCAGCTTTTAGAAAATAAGGGATGTGCAGTTTTATGCTAAATTACCCTTATCACAGATGGAAACATTTAGTAGGGCACAGCACTTCTCTTGAATGCACCTCATATCCTTAAACAGCTCTCTATATTGTTTTTTTCCACTGAAGTTTCTTTTTTTTTTTTGGTACTAAAATAAAGAAAAGGAAGCAAAATCCTAATTTTCTTTCAATGCGTGGCTTTGTTAAAAGATAGGCATGCAGGAATCCTCAGTGAATGTCCACTTTCTGCACCAATCTCGTTGCCCGTTACCATGATATACTTTGAGTTCTGCATCTGTATACACAATTAAGTCCACTGTAATATAATTATTTGAAAGATATCTCTGGAAACTGGATTTGGCAAATGAAGCAACATCTGGTTACTCAAACCACTATCCCAAGCCTTCTTCATAAAATACATTTATTTATTTTTTAAACTGAGAGGACTTTTTTCTTGTTTCTCCTTAGACTCATTTGCATTTCATTATTCCTGTGTTGTTCTGCCCAACATTTTCAAAAGTGATTAGTGATTTTGCAAATCAGATCTTTTAGATATCTGTCTGTTAAACAGAGCTACGAAAATCATCAGTCACTTTAGAAAGTCCTGCCTAGTGTTTTTCTCAGTCGGATTTACCGGAATATTTTTCTTTAGCCCCTAAGCACTGAAAGGGGACGCTGGAGCACCCGTACTGTGCCGAGATGATGCCGTTAAGGAGCTCAGCCAGCAGGTGGAGTTTAAATTGCGTTTAAACAGCAGAACTTCTGACTCGGGTTTAGGCTGAGCTGGAATTGTGCTGCTGGAAATGCCTCTTACAGACGCTGCTGGAAGAGCTTTGGGTCCTTAAAGCCTCCATCAGCTGCCAGGCCACTCATTTGTAGGCCACATCACATCAGAGACGGTGCAGGTAGCTGATGAACGCACTTACATTGACTTTGGAGTAGCTGTGGAGGAGCGCCAAATAATTGTCGTGATGTGTGAATTAATAAAAGAGTCAGCTGTCAATTTTATACACACCTGAACTGACTGGAAGGGAGAAGGAGCACTCAGATGACCTGAATTCCTCATGGAAGCATTTTTATTTTTTGCTTTCATTCTCAAGAGGAAAAAGATCAGATAGGATTTGATGGCAATACTTTGCTAGAAGCATTATTAAGCACTGAAAGAAATGAGAGGGTCAAGCAAGAGCTGACAAAAATCATACTGTTCCTTGGGTAGCAATGGGAGGCAGATGAGAGAAGGGTTTATTGCATCTGTCACTGAGCTGTATTCTGAATCCAGCGCTGAACAACAGCCAAAGCATGAGAAGCCAGCGCTGGCTGACCCCTGTGAGCAGGATGTGTCTAGGGCTGGCATCTGCCCGGGAATGAAGCCAGGCTCCGAGGCTTATACCTCCGTCTTCGAGATGAACTGTGTGGTCTGGCACCACTTTATCTTACGCTGAGAGCTCTGGCTTAAGGTTAAAGGCAAGACCTGATTTATGAAGGCTGCTCCGATAAGCTCATCTGTTCTGGAGGCAGTTTCTGCTGCTATCCAGAAGTCACGGCGGGAAGCGTGCAAGGCTGCGAAGAAAAATGATCACGGGCTGTGCTCTGGCTAATGGAGATGTAAGCACTGCTGGCACATAGAGAGGTCCTTATGTCACAGGCTGCAGCCAAAAAAAAAAAAGAAAAAAAAAAGAAAAAAAAGAAATAAAAATTAAAAAAAGATTGTACTGTGCTGTGGTGATTTGAAGGCTGAAATTTTGCTGAAATTTTGCAATTTCCTGACATGACTGGGATGCAGAACCTCACAGAGATGCAGCCTCCAAAATCCAGAATAATGCTGGCCACGAAAACAGGCAAGAGCATGCAGAAAGGGAAGGGAAAGCCAACAAGCCAAGCAGATCGGGGCCTGCCAGGTTAGCCTGACTTCCTCCGAGCTATGCGAAAGAAGAAAGGAAATTGGCAGCCATTAAAAGCAGCTGATGACACAGCCCTATTGCTGCTGAGACAATGCGGATTACAGGCAGAACACTGAACAAAAATGTACAGGCTGAGATTTCAGCTTGCAGAGGCCACAGAGAAGCTACTGCTTTAATCCAAACCAGATCCATTCCTGCGCTGGGGGCACTAAACCTGTGACAAAGGGCTCAGAGGAGAGATCCAAGGCAAAACAGAAAGTGTGTTCAAAGACATTGACATGGTCTGCCAAAAAACTGCTGAAAAATGCCTGGGTTTTGGAGGAATTGAAATGTCTTTCAGGCCCTGCCGTCTGCATCCAAGCTCATATACTGCGATCAGCAAGGCACCTGCTCAGCAGAATGCCTGAGAAAGGAGGAGGAAATAATGGGAGCCATAAAACTGAGGGCTGAAATGCTGCTGACGTCTCAGCACCCATAAGGGACGCAGCAGCTAGTGAGCAGATGGGCAAACTGCGCTGGGTCCAAGCTACGTTAAACAGAGCTCTAGAAAGAATTTACTACTGAGTAAGCTCAGCTCAGCCAACGCCTTTCACCTGGCAAAAAGCAAAAATTTCTCCAACCTGAGTGCCAGAAAATGAAAGTTGGCAAATGTGCAGGGGGAGGCAAGCAGCTGTGGCCACAGAGCTGGTTCCCCCCCCCGACAGCGCACCCCGCTCTGCTCCTGCAGCGGTTCGCTTTCCTCCTTAGGAAACTCCATGGTCTGAAGGCCTGTGTGATTGTTTTCTGCCACAAAAATGGGCTTTGCTGCTTGGGGGGATCCGTCCTGGTCCCGTGTCTGGCATTTTGGTTTGACACCGTCATGCGGCACAGCTCGCCAGGAGGCGATGCGCAGTTGGCACCTTGTGCCATGGAGGCTTCTTAAAGAAAGCTACAAAAAGCAAAGAAAATGTATGGTGAACCGCAACGCCTTCCCTGTCTCCCCGTGCAGTGCTTCATGCCCAATGTCAGCATGCCGTGTACTTCAGTGCCTACCGACCCAACAGCCCCATGCCTGCCCGTATGGAAAGGAAAGAAAATGTGTGGAGGGTGAAGGCTGCAGCTGCTGGCGAGCTCTAAACCTCCCTAAACCAGAAGTAGGATGTTTAGCCAAGATCAGGCTGTTTCTCTAATTCAGCTTTTTCTCATATTATTTTCTTCAGACTCTAAGCAAAATCTAGCAGCCGATGTGTGGAGTATGAGGTCTTTGCACCTGCAATCAGATGGGAGCCCAACAGGAACGCGATGGTTGGGTTCCCACACACTAACTGCAATCTTTCCAGCACGCCGAGTTTTATTTCAGACATCAAAAGAAGTGAGCAGGCATTAAAAGAGAGAAGAGGGAAAGGATTCCAAGTTGCTATATAAGATAAAAAGGAGGGCTGGGGAGGTGACATATGATTTTACCTTTGGAATTGCATCTGAACCTGAGTCGATCAATGCTCAATGAACTCCGGTTTGACTCGGGCTTGCTGCATACTCCGTGTGACCTCGGCCCTCCCTGGGGAGGTGGAGACAACTTCCTCGGAGAGCATTGCACAACTGGCTCTGCTGTAATGCTTCTGAGCTGGGCTGAAGTAACTTGGGGCATTTCACAGTTTCCGTGGATGAGGAGTGTTTGGGCAGCCACCAGGGAGGGCTGGGACACCACAATCCGCCCGTGCGCCTTTGTGCCCGGAGGTGTCTGGAAGAGGCTTGTGGCATTGCAGGGGTGTGCCAGAGCAAAGGAAAACCACTCTCAGGCTGGGCAGAGCAAGGCTTCGCTTCATTATTCAGTAAATTACAACAGATGGTTTTAAAATTACATCATCTGCAGTAACTTTTTGTTTTCTGCAGAGATCCATGCCATCACCTCAGCCTGAAGGCAAAGCAGACAGTGGATGTTTTATTACCGCCACATCTTTTCCCGTTTCTACCAGTCAGAGGGTGTGAGGAGGGAGAAATGTAGGATGAGGAAGCGCCATGGGAGAGGGTTATAGGAGATCATCACCTTTGTTTTCTAGGAAATTCATGGTTTTTTATTGAGAGCCCCCTGCTCCCATGCTTGATCCTGTAGTGCATAGCTTTAAGATTTCAAGAGACCTATGGTAGGTTGTCGCCCAGGGCTATTGCTTTTTTTAGTTTATTTTTTTCTCCACGACGGACGCTCGTGAAATTGTCGTCTCCTGCTGCAGAGAGAGCTGTTTGTTGCTGGGGCTGCTGCGTGCATGCGTGCTGCTCCCTCGCAGATGGCTGCGCTGTAGTTGCTGTGATACAACCGCAGCTCTGATCTGCACCGCGCCCTTCTTTAAATCGGGGAGATAACTCAGCAGGCCACGGAGAGCAGTTGTGCAAAAGGCAAGTGGAACCTCCTCATTTTTGCTATCTGACTGGATTAGCTACTGAAGTTAAAATAAGGAGGTTGTGATCAGTTAGCGTTGTATAAGAATTGCCAGTGACTGTTTAGAAGAGGGGATTATAGCATGAGAAGCAAACAGATTTAATGTTACAGCTGGAATGAGCAGATACGAGCTATGAAGGCTGCAAGAGGATTCATTTGAAGAGAATTTGCTGATTTTATCTAATAAAGACCTCTGTCAGATACACATCTTGAAGATGGGTATTTTCTCATTAGGCGGTACTCACAGTGTATTTCATAAGGTAGCTAATGTTTTGTTTAAACTGTTATTTGTCAGGGCTCTGGGTTGTGTAAAACATGCCTGAGTGCAGTGTTCTCCCTGGCTGCTGGGCTCCCATTCCCCAGGCAGCATTACCTGCCCTACATCTGTTCCTCTAGAAGCCATGCAGGAGAGCTGGCTCCCTATTAAAGCACTGAAAAGCACAACCCCAGTGACCGTATTCTGGTTATCAGACAAACTAGCACTTATAAAAGCAGATTTAGTGTAATTAAATAAAAAATAGTTTTAAAGTAATAGAGAAACACACAGGGAATATGTCAGAATGTGAAGACAGCTCCTGTACGGGGAGGTGAGGGAGGTGATGGATCAAACCGAAGACTTAGTCTGGACTTTCAAGAAAGGAATAAATCCTGAGTGTTGCTGCAGGGTTGCCAGGGAAATGGGAAAGGAGAGATGCTGGAACACTTCCTCAGGGCTTGGCAATAAATAGTCTGAGGGTTAGAGAAATTATGAATAAGTCCAATATTTTAGTGGAAGTGTCCCTGGCTTGCTCAAGAGCCTAAAAGAGTTCAGTCCCTCTCAGCAATTTTTCTCTTTTTCTTCCCGAGCACCAAATCCAGGGAGACCTCGCTGCAGAAGGTTTCGACTTTCATCCATTTCAGAGTCTGTCTGATGCCCACATATGAAAATTGTCAGGAACATGAGCTGGTGCTGTCCGCATCCAGCTGGTGAGCAACGGAGGAGGGATTTTCATTCCTGGGAAGTATCGTCCTTCCCCTGAGAGCCAACTCAGTTCCAGCCTCTGCATCTCATGTTTTCATCAAAGAGGTTCCGATGTGAGACAGAGCTAGCGCATTTGGCATCCCAGAGATGCTCGTTATGGTTTTAGGCAGCTCATAGCAGGACAATCCATGTGCAGCCAAGATTTTCATGTAGGTATCAGGAAAATACAGGGTCAAACTGATTTGTTAAAGAAGCAGACTTAATCTAAGTCTTCTCTTCCTAAGCCTCTCAGCAACGGTGCCATTCAGAATGATCATTTAAAGCAAGTCGTTTTTTTTTTTGTTGTTGTTGTTGTTTTTTTTTTTTTTTTTTTCTGATGCCAGGAGGGAAACCTACCTGCATTTTCCTAATGACGGAGTCATCTCCTTTGCAAATGTGTGAGAACATGTTGCAGCTCCACCCTTCAGGAAGCAATGGTTGCAAGACACAGCCTTTTTCACTGGGCGTTGACAGGCTTGCCACACATTATTGTGTTTTTCCAATTTGGACTCAGAAAGACAAAAGGAAACCAAAATAAAACTGGAGAACAAGGACATTGTTTTTCCATTTTTTTTAATTTTTTTTTATTTATTTTATTTTTTTTTAGCTCATTCCTTCCTAGAGGCATTTATCATGCTCTGTATAAAAAGCAAGTCGTAGCAGACAGTGTTGCTCCAACTTCAAACTATTAAAGGCCTTTCTGTGGCAAGCCTTTACTGCTGTGCTGAGCACTCCTACACAGCAGCTAGCTGCCTGTGATGGCATCAGAGCATTACAGGAAGAGTTACTTTGTGATATATTTCTTCAGATCAAATTTGACCCCCCAAAGGGACTATTAAAAAACCTAAACCCCAAACATGCCGAGCTTTTAGACAAAGAAAGGAAACAACTGAAAAACAAAGCAGAACAACAGGAAGGTTTCCTATACTGCTCTGTAGAGATGCTCCAGAACCCAAACGACTGACCAGATGTGCTGTCCAAGAGGCTGATCTCTGCTGTTCGACTCCAGATTTTGAGCACATCAAAATCTAAAGCTGTTGTGCGAATGGCAATAAAGATAACTGACTTTGTTTGGGGTAGTCTCACTTTCAGGCTGACAGCAAAGACAATAAACACTGAGGAGCAAAGGACAACTTTTAAACTGCCTTTGCTTAATCTAAACTGGCCTCAAATGTAAGCAAGCAACTATGCTAATTGGAAATATATGGCACCAAGTTGTCGATCGGAGGAAACCAGCACAGCTCCACTGAAACTACGCTTCTGCACCATTTGACACCAGAAGATGATGTGCTCGTGGCATTTTACCCCGGTGGCACTTTGAAGATTGCAAGTCAGCCATGTTAAGAAGATGCTCATGGCTTAATACGGAGCAGACGGCATCTACCCCTACCTTCACTTCCCATCTGTGACCTACAAACCCTGCAGATTCAGCCCCTGGTCGGTCAGGTTTATGATTCCATGGCTGCATGGAGGCACCGGCAGTGTGGTACATTAGCTAGTAGGCATCGGTTCTGGGAGAAGAAAATTACAGCTGTGATTTTTATTATCGCTTTACCACAACCTCTTTTCCTATGATTCATATTGCCTTAAGAGATTAGTTTTCTTTAGCATTTAACCTCTCTCAATATTGCTGCCTGAACCAAATTTATGTCTAGGATAAAGCTATGTCCTCTTTTTATTGAATCCAGGTACTTTTCATAATGAAACTAAGGTCATGTGATCTTTGATTGTGGTACTTTGAATTCTTTATTGAAAATGTATATTATATATTTTTATGACATGAATTAAATGTCTCAAAATAAATGACAACATAAAAAATAATTAATGTCCCTGTTTGGCTCATTATCTCTTTGGATTTGATTTGTGTTCAGAGAGCTGGAAACTCATCTGACCCATACAGATTTAGATATTTAGGAGCACTGCCTCATGGCAAAATTTAGGACTGAAGAGAGAGGGCTTGCTTCATGAGTATGGTACTATATATATATATATTTTTATTTGCTTGCAAGCTCCTTGGGTAAATTGCATTCTCATCTATACAGGATGTTATTCCACCTTCATCACCAGAGAGTATCTGAGTGCCTTCCAGCTAAGCATTATGTGATCCAGCTAACATCTGCCATGTTCGTTCTCTCTTTCATCCTTACCCAAGCGTGTGCATGTTTTGTTGTTGGTTTTAGATCTACATGCTGCCATGTGTCAGTGTTACAGAAAGTCATATGTGCATCAAACAGTCTTCTAAATAGCTTGCATATTGATCCTGCAACACTCCTCTGGTTTATGGCCTGAGATTCAGAAAGCTGAAATAGGGTTTTGAAGCTATTGTAATCTTGCAGGACAGAAATAATTATAAAAAACATCAGGATTTCATTACCTTTATATATATTTTTATATTATTCCAGAATCTTGGAGGTCTTTAACCACGAATTAGACCATTTGTACTAGAAGCTGTACAATCTGTACTCTCAAATCATTTACAATGTAATTATAAGACAACAGATCTTGTCTTTTGATACATTAAACCATCTTATCATAGAAAAATGATGCAATTTCCTGTTAAATCTCATAGAGAAGTCCTAAATGTCAGCAGAACTCAATTTCTGTTAAGTCTTATAAGTAATTTCTATATAAGTATTATTATTAGCATTGTTTTTATTATTTGTCATAATAATTATGTGCTGTATAAACGCAGAGAGCTATGCCCAAAAGGTGCTTTAAAACTCTCCCTGGTGCATGGCAGGCAGGCAGGTGCTGTTCAGAATGAAGCTCGAGCTCTGCTCAGGGCTTCCCAAAAGAAACATCTGACGAGGTACTGCAGGGAAACATGGAAGTGCTTGAAAGTCAAGTCCAGTGTTAGAGGACGATTGACATTTATTGACTTCCTGCACCATCTAGTGGGGATTAAAATTAATTGCTCATTTTATGAAGTCTCTGAGCTGTCTAGGTGCCCATGCTTTCCTCTTGTGGGCACTGGAAGGGGCTCTGGAGGAGTCCTCCTTTGCACAACAGGACCAGGCCTCCTTGGGATCATCAGTGCCACCCGAGATGGTGTGTAACTGCTACTGGAGCACGTTGCATCCAGAGACAGGGATCAATCCAGCCGAGGTGAGCTCCGGGGAGGGCAAGCCTTGAGGAGGAGCCACTATTTCTGGTGGCTCACGGAGTTGAGGGCACACACAGGACCTCGGACCCAGGCAGGCCTCCAGGCCATGGGAAGCAGAGAGGGTTGTGGAGACCCAGAGAAAATGTCTGCACACAGTTCGGGTAGGCTCTTTGTGGGGATGGGTCGTTGGGATGGATTTCAAGAGGTCTGAGTGTGATTCTTCCCTTTCTTATGTGACCTCGTCTGGGTGACGGCTCCAGGGCTCTCCTGCGTTACGAGGACTTAGCAGTAACACTTCTCATAAAACGAAGCTTTTCTGGCCGCCCAGAAGAGGAGCCAAGATCCGATCCTGCAGGTGGAAGCAAAAATCACTGCTGCAACCTTAATATGAGGCATTTCCTTCAACATAATTTGTCTAATTATCAGTGAATGGGATGACATGAGGTGATTACGCTCACGATTTTCTGCTCAGGAAGCAGCAGCCAGCTTTCTTCTGTTGCTGAGCAACAGCCATGCTTTGAAATGTGCTTAAAGTGGAGAGTGATAAACATTTTTTAATAGACACGATATCACTACAGAGGCAACCCTAATTGCGATAAACAGCCAGGAGGTTGGAAAATCCCACCTACAGAATAAAGTTTATGAATTAAAAAATTGCCTGGGGTAAACAAGAGGGAGGAATATACAGAAAACCTCGAGGAAGGAGAAACAAATCTCCTCCCCTGAGGAAGAGCTCTAATTATTTTCAGATTATTGTGTTTGTTATCCCTGCTGCTGTTCTTGTTCAGTCAACACACCAACCTTCCCTTCTTAGAGCTGTGTGTTGGATGTGGTCACCCTTGGAGGCATGTATGGTTAGAGCAGTAAGGAAAGGTACACTCTGTTGGAAATCTGTGTCGTAGGCTGGAAATGCTCTTCACTGCTGATGCTCTCCCTTTTTTGGCCTGTCATTTTGGCAGGTTTTGGTCCAAGTCGTGGGGACCAAGAGGGTTTTAAATGTCGTCCTTGTGGTTTGGCAGCTCGTCCTCTGTCTTCTCCTGAATGAGGTCCCTAGGAGTAAGTTGACCACTGGGGAGCTGGGCTCTACAGAGGCATCAGACCGAAACCCTCCCTCTCCTTCAGAAGGTCCCAGCAATGCATATGGTGATACTTCATGGCTTTGGCCAGTTTTGTAGCATAACAGAAATGAGAAAAGATAAAAACCTGAATGTTCCCTCTGCTTGGTTTTCTCCTTGAGAGCATAGGATTCCTGTTTTCCAACATGAATTCCACTCTGGCAAGCACATCACTCAGTTGTTGCCATAACACCCTATTCTGTTTCCTAAATTACAGTGGCAGAATCTCCTATGTCTTTGCCTCAGGTTTTTTTCCACCTTACTAATTTAGGGTTGTCGCTGCCTGTCTCTTCAGGCACAGACACCTGCTTCATGCTTTGTCTCAGGGTTTGCAAAGGTCTCAGTTGCCTTGCACTGATCTCGATGCAAGAGAGGCAAGTGGTGTGTGCAGGTTGTTACTGTGGGGCTGTCTGAAAATAGATGTGCCAGCAGCCTCGCTGCTGCTGCTGCTCAAACACCACTAACGTGACTGTTCTAAAATAGACTTGTCTTAAAAAGGCCCACACTGCAATGTGTTAGAGCCAAATCGTTCCTTAAAGATGCTTCTGATTCACATTGATAACGAAAATTTTCAGCTCGAAGTAATTATGAAGCTGATCAAGAGGAAAGTTGTATATCTCTCCTCACCCATACAGCAAAAGGCTTTCCAGCACAGAATTGTGTGGTTGAATTTCCCAATATTTGGGGTGCTGAGGCTGCAATATGAGCTGTTGGATCGAATGTCTCCTGGGACCTGCCGATGAAGCTAGCAGCAGCTGTGCTAGGGGGTTTTACTGGTTGGTACTGACAGCTGTCTGTTAGCACAACTCATAAGGCTGTTGTCCCCTGCCCAGAGAGGACAGTAAGCTTCCTGGTTTTAGGTCTTCAAGTGTGTTAGGAAGCTGCCTAGTGAAGCTTCTTCTTAGCATAAAGAATCTAGTTTTCATTGGCATTTCTGAACATTCATATTTATATTTACTGAGAAGAAAAAATGAGTGCCAGCAATTTTTGGTGAATCTTTTATGACATTCACTTTTTTTTTTTTACTCTGCAGCTTT
This sequence comes from Cygnus atratus, assembly GCF_013377495.2. Taxonomy (NCBI): domain Eukaryota; kingdom Metazoa; phylum Chordata; class Aves; order Anseriformes; family Anatidae; genus Cygnus; species Cygnus atratus. Next base: position 3,586,453 of record NC_066375.1, read on the forward strand.
TTTTTTTTTTTTTTTTTTTTCTTTTTGCCAAAACATCCTTTAGTTTTGTCTGTTGCTTTGGCAGGTCTGGCAGAACTGCAAACAGAAATGACTGCAGATGCTGTGCTGAGCATGTAAAAATAGAAACTCCATGAATATTACTCTTAAAAACCTGGCTTTAAGGATGTGCTTTAATTTGGGGAAATTTCTTGGCATTTCTGTTGCTCATTGCTTTCCACAGTACTGCTGTCTGTTTAGCCTTAATGTATCTGTCCAGCTAACACCTACAAACCTTGCCTTCTTTGGTTTGAATTTTGATTCTGATCACAAGTACAGCAAAAGCTGTCCTGGAACTTGGATGGGTGTTAATAACTAATGGGACCCCAACAAATCGTCTGAAATACAAAGGTGGGTCAGATGAATGGTTCGTATAAAAGTAACTCCCGGTGAACCATCAGGTGGGAATTAAAATTTAATTTAGAATGTACTATCACTGCTGCGGTGGTGGTGGTGGTGATTTACTTGATTGACTGCTGGTTTCTTTCACCTTTGCGAGCCTTAGGTTTTTACTATCTGAGGAAATTAAGGCTGAATTGCAGCAGGAAATTCCTTGTACCCAGGTGTTTCTGGTTATCCGACAAATAACTCGGCTAGTGGGGAGGCAAGGATTAGGATGGGCTGGTTTGGAATCTAAATGATTCTCAGTGCTCGGTACCACACATTGACATTCTGGCTGCTGCTGTGTTTGTTCTCAGTGAAGGATGGGAAAATCCTACCGAGCTAAGTAACAGTCCATCTAGCAGCGGTAATTTCACTGTTCTATTTCAATAGTTAGGGTGAAAAGCTACTTTTATAGAGTTGTCCTGATTTAATGGACTGCTTTTAAAAAAACACTATTGAGTTCTGTTGGGTTGTGATTTGAGTTGCCTGAATAATACAGCTACGTCTTGTTTTGCTCCTGTTCTCCATCTGACTCGTGCTAATTTCCCTCTCCAGATGCAAGCACTGCCTGGGGGATGGAGCAGGCCCTAGTCAGCTGGAAGGCCTCCGAGTGGCCAAGCTGCTCTTTTGTGAGTGAACACAATCAAAATCCGCCCTAATTCAGGGACTGAGGACCCTGTGCTGGACCTAGGTGGTAATGATAGACTTCATAAATTAGCTAAGGAGATGAACAAAGAGACAAATAGCTCTGGATGAAAGCAATGCTTTCTGACCCCAATATTCATGATAGAGTGGACAAACCTTGTCGCATGGTTAGCATGGAAAACACACACTGACTCCAGTGAGGGTGGCCGTGAAAGAGCAACACACAGCTGTACCTGCAAGGCGCTGGGACTGCAGCTTGTCCCGTGGCGTGGTGATGGAGCTGATGTACCTGGAGCAGGCACCAGGAGATGGTCCTTGTTCAGCCTCAGCTGGGGCTGCATGAGCCTGGTGCATGCAATGCTGGTGTGGACTTTTACAAGAAACCAGAAGTGCTAAGTGGAGTCATCCCAGGTTAAGCAAACAGGCCAACGCTCTTCATTAGGGTGGAATTGAGCAGCTGGCTTGCGAGTGACCCTCATGGATATGAAGGCAAACGCTCTGGTAATGGCAGACAAGGGCTGCAGGGCTGGTGCAGCGTCAGGCCAAAGCTCGGGGCTCTGCTTGCCCTCGTGCACAGCCTGTGGGGAGAGGTTTGTCCACGGGGTGAGGTTCACCAGGGGTGCACAAAGGTTACCCAAACGCAGGCTTTTCCTGCTGCCCCAGGCTCCGGGGCTCTCCGAGCTGTGAGGCCCTGGTTCAGAGATCGCTCGGCACGGTGGCAGTTGGGAAGCTGCCTCCCAGGTCCGCGATGCACTTCTCAAACCTTGAATTTACCACAAGTAAAGCTAAACAATCGGACCCGTGGGGCTGCTGTGGATGTGCAGGCTGGCAGCCTGGCTCATAAAAGAGGCAGAGAGCAAGCAAGCAAGGGAATTATTTCCCCGAGCCTGCAAAGTTCTCATTCCTATAGACCCCTGGGCTTGGCTGCATTGGCAGAGCCAAGTGGATGGTAACGGGATGATTTCCCTTAAGCAGTCATTAAGGAAAATGACTTTGGGTTGTTCTGGGTTCCAGGCCGTGCTGCAGCAGCCTAATGCAGCGATAACCAGTCACATCCTGCTGCTCCGTGCCAGTGCACACAGCTCTGGGTTTGTAAAACACCACCAGCTCCGCCATTCCCCAGGCGTATCAGCTCTCCTCCCTAGTGCCACAAACTGCAAACGAAACAGCCCCAGAACAGAGCAGAATGATGCTATGCAAACCACCTTGGGTGCCAAATGGAAATGTAATTTGCAGGCATATGTCAGCAGAGAAAGTCCTTTCCTCCAGGAGAAGAAATCCAAGCAGCCACATGGAAATACTTTAATTTCAGCATTAGCCATCAGAGGAGATGGCTGTTGCAGAGCATAGGAGCCAGGTAATTTGGTTCCAAGCTTTAAATATGTGCAACACCAAGAAATATTAGGGGATGTGGAATGTTTAATGCAGCACTGCAGAGTCAGGAAGGGAACTGGAGCAAAGCTTTTGCTGAGCTGATTGATCCGTTCGTCGGAGCCGCAGCACAAGATTCAAACCGAGAGCCGGCTTCAGAAAACCTCTTTATCTCTTGGTCATGAGGCATAAAACAAGCCTTGGGGCTGTCACCTTCTCTGTGGTGTGATTTGGTCAGGCGGCAGCCTGCGTCTGAGAGGGGTGAGGGATGCAGCTGATGCTTGTACCTGTGCCCCCTCCCAGCCTTCAGCCCTCCCTCCCTCCCTGCCCCCAGACCCGTGAATCCAAATAGCTCCAGGGTAGGTGGATTTTTCCACCCTGTTCCAGGTCTAATTTCTCTTTCAAACTAGTACCGTATATCTTTCCCCACCTCCCACTTGTCACTTTATGGCTTGCTGGATCTGTTTCCTTTAATGCTTGAAAATATACAGTTAAAATCACCTTAAAATTTACTAATATGCCTTTTTATTTGAAAGGCTTATTTCCCTGAAAGGCTTTCCCAGTCTTATATGAGGGCATGCTCTCTAATATTAAACATTTTTTTTTAAAATGGGTGCACATCTGTTTGATATTTAACTCAAAACAAATGGTGAGAGTGGAGAACATGAGCAAAATTACGCTTTAGATAGCTATAAAAGGTCATTTTTGCTTTAAACTACAAAGGATGAATAGGGGCATATGACACACGTAATAAAGACGGAGATAGGTTTAAAATGCCCTCAGGCTGTGCTGAGGTCAGCTGCTAGCTTACAAGAAAAGACACATTTTGCCCTTCATTTTTTTTGCCACCCAAAAGAAGCAAGCTGGGATCTGTGTGCGAGGAAGGTCGCTCAATCTCTGCTTCAAAACACATCACATTTTTCTCCACCTTTTTCCTGCTGGACACCAAACACTTGAACCTGATACCTGAACAATTAGCCCCAAATTACCCTCTTTTTTCCCAGCTGGAAATTGGAGAAAGGTTTCACTTGTCTTGGTGGAGGAGCCGTTGCTTCTGCCTTGCCATACACTGAGAAATTTGATTTTCACCATGGTTTGCCAAAAAGCAAGCAGAGAGCAGGGACCCCCAAGTGGTGCTGGTGCAGCACCGATGGGCTGAAGACCTGGTGTTTGCTTCCAGCTACAGATTCAGCCCGTGCTGGGCTTTTTGGACAGGGCTTTATTCAAAGCAGTCAGGCTTCCCTGAGCACTCTCTGTGAATTTTGAGGGGGAAATGAAGCAAGAAATGGGCCATTTCTCATTTAGAGCTGGCGCGGGACCAAACCAATGGGAGCAGATGAGATTTCCAATAAAACCCTCCCGAAAGGCAAAGGAGTGGGGAGACAAGGTGCTGGTTGCGATCTGCCTCCAGCCATCTGCTCCAGAAGCACTGGAAATGCAGGGCAGGGCACGACTAGCACCTTGTGGTAAACGTGGGATGGAAACGTCAGCTAGAATTTGGTCATCGGGTGCCTTTTGCATCTGCCAGAACATTGTTTCTGCTATTAGAGAAAGAGATTAGCGAAGAAATATGGAACAAGATGGTCAAGGCCTTACACGGAGCTCCATCCTTCTCAATCTGCAGCCAGGCTTGTTTGAAGCCTCGTGCTCGTTTCTGTACCGAAGGGGCAAATTTGGAGTCTTGCTGTTTCTTCGTAAAATACTGCTGCTTTTGAGCTGGGTGCCTCAACACACACGCAGGTCATTTATCCCGGAGGGAGTTGTTCAAGCCCTGTCTGGGGACCGATCAGCAAATAATGAGATATTTCTACATTTTAGACATATGTGTGTGCATTTAAAGCATTTGGAGCAGAAACTCGGTGCATTTTCTGAGTATTACTGAGCTTTGTACTCCAATCTGTAATCGCTAGGAAGCAAATCGTCCATAGCTTCGTCCCGTAACATGTAGGGTATTAATGGGAACCAGGTACCCTCCTTCAAAGGAACGGGAACATCAAGAATCCTTTCCGTTTCTCATGTTCTAGAAAACATTTCACAGTTTTAATGAACATCCAAAGGGAAAAGAAAGCAGGACAATAAATTCAGGAGCTAGCTCAGTTACAGAGAGGTACGTACAAACACATCCTCTGGCTGAAATGCCTCCGAAGAGAGGCTGGTGTGCTGGGCTTTATCACACCAGGCACACGAGCGTCCAGCTGCCAGCATGAGGGCATGCTGGCAAGCAGCCGCCCCAGCTGCCTGGGCTACGGTGCCATTGTAAGCTTTAGTTTTGTGTGCTCAGCGTGTACCGAGAGCGATCCCTTTGTTCCATATGGCTTCCATATAGTGACACTGCATCCTGTGTAGGAGAGGTCAAGGAGTGGATTATCAGCAAGTGTTTCAAGTCAAGAATGAAGGGAGCTGGCAGGGCAGATCTGCACAAAGCCTGCTCTGTGCTTCTCATCGGCGCAGTGACCTCGGGGTTTCGGTGCCTGTGTTTGTCCCCCCGCCTCCTTCTCCCTTCATGTGTCGAGCACAGCACTGGCTAACGTGTTAGCACAGCATTTCCCTGGCAGGTTTTTAGAGGCAGAAAGGAAACAAAAGCGGCCCAGAAAGCCTGGCTGAAATGTTTCACTGCGAGCAAGGAGTTTTGTGAGCCAGGAGCAGGATCTGTCCCCTAGGACACTCCTTATCCTCCTGATCTCAGAGCATCCCTGAGCCATGGGGTAGCTCTCGGAGCATTACACCAGACATCGGTAGGTATGCAAAATTAATAACTGCATTTTAATAACTCATGACCTGCAAGACCTGAGCAATTACAAACCTTGTAGGGTTATTACTGACCGAGTAAAAATATATTCCATTTAAACATTCCTCATATAATATCCCCACTGCAGTCAGCTTTTCAAGAAAAACAGTGTTACAAGTGCTGGTTCTCTGGTACCTAATGAGTTAGCTTTGGCCGTGGATCAGGAGCTTTTGACGGGTGTAGGTTACATTGACCACTCAAAGGCTTTAGATATTCTGGACCCTACCTTGATGTTTAATGATAGAAAGTTAAACCGGGGCCGGGGGGAGCGCAGTAAGCTGGTTGCAGCGATGTGAAGAAATCCTGTGCTCAGTCCTCCTCCCCAGGAGCAGCACAGGGGCTGGGGAGGGACGGGAGCAGAGCTGGGGACAGGGCTGTGTCCCCTGACAGGGACAGGGGGACATCATCCCCGTCCCCTCCTGTGGCAGCCGGGGGGGACGGGAGGGCTGGGGCTGTTACAGAGCTCCTGGTTTAGCAGCTACGCCCAGAGGTGGGGGCTGCTGGAAGGCTTTCGCTCGGGGGAAGGTCTGGAGAAGAGCGATGCGGAGGGCCACAAGTGCGTGACTGCTGCCAGAAGAGGAGAGGCTAAGCAGAAGGATTTCAGCTCGGGAAGGAGGTGGTGGAGTAGGAATAGGGCATGGATCTGTGAAGCTGTGTGTAGATAGAGAAATCGAGCACGAGACAATCAGTTCTTTTTGCTATAAGGCAAAAGGAGGGAGCACTCAGTGAAATTACCAGGCAGTACCTTTTGTACAAGCAGAGGTCTGACTAAATCCTAGTCCTGCAGCTCAGCTGGTCGGTGTGAAACACGGTGGCTTGGGCTTGAATATCAGGCCAGGAGCCCCTGAAAGCCAGCTTGCGGCAGCAGGGAGAGGAGGCAGGGGAAGCAGCACGCTGCATCCGTCCTCTGCCTCCTCCTTTTGCAAGCCTGAGCACCAGCCTCTGTCTGCTGGTGCATCTGCGGTGCGGCCCGTTATGCACATTTTGTGTGCTTCTGATTTTATTTCTATTTTACCATTAGGTCTTTGTTCGCCCGTGAAAGCAGAGTATCATTCTCTGTAATGTTACGTGTCGGAAGGAACAGATGTCAGCAGAGAAAACAAGTCCAGAAAGTTCTTCCCTTATGCTCCATTTACACTGGGTCATCTTCTGATTTGCTTTCAGCATCAATATTTTTCCATCTTACTGTTGCACCATGCAAAAAGTGGAGAGACTAAAAAGGGGTGGCACGATGATGTTCCTGTAAATAATTTTGGGTTGACTCTGCTGTACAGTGTGAATAATTTATTTGGGTTAAAAAGAAATATTATTGATCTTTTCTGCCTGGTGAGAGACTGAAGCTCATTTAGAATAATAAAACCCAATTTTCAGCTGAATATCCTGGAGTGTTTAACATTTCTGTCTTAATGATGTGGCAGATGAATCTCAGCAACTGTGGATACTGGGTGCCCAGGTGCTAGAGAAAACTCTGCTTGCAGGCTGCGTGTTTCAAAGTGCTCAGATGCCCAGGTGGCTTACTCAAGCATTCGGCTTGGCAGAGGAATTAGGAGTAGAGGGAAAAAATTCTTTTCCTATTTCCTGAGCCTTCTTCGTTGGTTTATTTTTAAGGAATTATGGAAAAATCCTTAGCAGGTGGCATTTCACTCTGCTGCTAAAATATAAGAAGTTCTTTGACCCTGATGGCGTTGGCTCCTTTCCTGTGGACACCAGCTCCAGCATCTGAGCAGGCTGAGGTCTCCCCAGTGTGAGAACGAGCAGAAGCACCTCGTGGTGGTACACTGAAAGGAAAGGCTGAGAACCTTACACTGCACGGGGGATTCTCGCCATGGTGCAAATGCAAAAAAGTGCACACGGGAGTGGAACTGCCCCAGCTGGCAAGGCACTTCAGCCCTGCACGGAGTATTTGATTTGCTTAATTTGAGCAAAGGCGCCAGATATTTGATTTAGACTTCCTGGGTGAAACCCTTCATGTTTTTTTTTTTTTTGCTCAGAGATTTGTGGCATTGGAAGCTGGAGGAACATTAGATTAGGTACAGCGCCGGTACACCTCATCTATCACGGGCCAATAAACGCTGCCCAGCTGATTTCTGCCTGGAACCTCGTAACTCCTGCTTTGCCAAAGCGCATCTTCCGGGAAGAAACGCATCCTGCCTTGCTCTGAAGACCTCAAGAGAGAGAAAATCCAATTCTCCCCTTCGTAACGTGTTAATCAGCTTCGTCGCTCGGAGCGCAAGCTTTGTTCCCGGTGCAGTTCAGCTGACGTGCAGCCAGCCGCGAGGTCCTGTGAGTGCATCACAGCTAACGGGACTTTGCTCTGGGCTCGGGGGGACCGGCCCTCTGTTGTTGCGTTCTCACTTTGCTGAAGCTGTTTCCAGTATTTCAGCATCCCGAGTACGTGCTTCTCTTCTGTGCGACCCCAAAATGTTTGCAGACTTGCAGAGGATGGTGACAATCCGATGGCTTCTCTGGGAGCACATTATCCACTTGTCAGTTAGTTTTGTTCAGACGTACAACTTGGTTCTTGGTCACAGTGTAAACAGATCTCTAAAATTTCCATTATTTTTTTTTTCTGTCTCATGTCAGCGTGTTAAAGTCTGCAAGACCTGGAGCACTTCTTTATCGTTATTTATGGTTGCTTATTATTTAACCTAAAACCGCCATCTGGATGCTGATAATGCTCTCGCTTGTTGATTCCAAAGCAACTTGATGCTTATTTGCTATCTCAACCTGAGATTGTGAAACATAAGAATAAAATGGGAGCAATTTATTTTCCAGATCAAATTTTCTCTCAGCAGGATTAAAACTGCCACAGCAGTAAAGAGTTTACAAACTCACTAAAGAACTGTAATAACTTCCCTTCTGACTGCCGGGTCAAGGAAAGGTAATACATGTTTCCAATCAGCTTTGAATTGAACTCAAATTGTAGGTTTTATTTCACTTTAATCCATATGTGAGTTCACGTTAAAGGTAAGAGAAATCACAGGACTGCAAACATGGAGTAGAGTTAATTAAATTCTGCAGCTCCTTCTGGAGGAAGCCCTGCCTCTGCGTGCGCAGGAAGGTTTCAGGGTGTTCCTGAGGGCAATGGGAACCGTGAGATCGCCCGTCAGGGCAACAGCACGTGGAGTTATAGTGCCCGAGTGAAGTACATTGAGAGAAACCTGGCAACATTGGGGAAATATTCCTATCTTTTTGCTGAGCTATCCACAAAAAAGCTTCCTCCTCTCCCCTTCTCCCCCCTGCTCCAGGAAAAAAAAGTAACACCCCCCTGCTGCCAGCATTGGAGGTGGCCCTGGGGCGACACGGCACATCCTTGGCTCAGACCCAAAGACGATTTTTCTCTGAGACAGCAAACACTGCTTCGAGAAGCGGTGAACGTTTATTATTATTAGACCTCCTTCTCAGTTTCCCACTTATTGTGGGATTTTTTTTTTTCTCCTGGTTTTCTGTCCAATCTTTTTAAATGTGCTGTGGAAAAAAGCTTCTCCTAAGTAGGAGAGACTCTTCCCGTGCTAAACACTAAGTCTGCGTTTCGCTGCCTTGCAGAAGTGGGACCTGAGCTCTGGCCCCTTTACAGAATCAGGAGCAGTAAGCCCTTCTTTATCCTCTGGCAGGTCTCATCACTGCAGCCCCTGCCTGCCTGCACCTGAGAGGAGATTCTTCTTGAAACAATAAATGTTTATTTTATTTATTTATTTATTTATTTTTCCCACAGCTAAGACAGTCTTGGAGCATCTCCAGTACTGAAAGCAGCATTCGAGGCAACTCAAAATGAAGGCTGCAGCTCACCCAAGACCTGCAGGTCACCGGAGCCCCGGCTGGGGGCCACGATCAGTGTCCCGGTGGGTGACACCGAGTGCTGGCAGATGTGTTCTGGGACCAGAGCTGGCTGCTTACAGCAGGGAGGGTGACACACCTTGACTTCTGCATGTGGGCATCCAAGGAAACAACCTTTTTATTTCCCACACGGAGCTGGCAGTGAAAGGGGTTCCTGTCTAAAAATGAGTAGCGTTCCAGAATGAATTACATGCAAAGTGTGAGATTCTGAAAAAAAGAAGCCTTCCTCACTAAAAGGTGACATTTCGAAAATCCAGATTTTGAAGTAATGCACAGTACATTCATTTTGGCTCCTGCAATAAAATAAAAGCCTCCCTCAAACATATCTCTTGCTCCCAGGCTTCCCATGGAATACCTGTGAGATTCTGAGGCACTCAAGCATCCCGTGCCAGATTCAGCGTCTCCTGAAATGTTTCTTGGTGGCTTTACCAGGCCTTGGATGGGGCTCGGAAAGATCACGTCCTGGTCTGCCTTTGGCCCCTGGCCCTTCTGTGCGGGCCTGGAGCTTCTCCTCCTGCAAAACCTGAGCTGCTCTACAGAGGAGTGTTCAGACCGAGAAGAGCTGAGCTCATGTCAATGAGTCAGAACCACGTTAATAGCAAATTCTCTTTCCCCTCAATTCCCCTGCACTCATGCTTGCAAGAGTGCTTGAAAGTTATTTGTCCTCAAGGCCACGGATACGCAAAGAGGCTTTTTTTCGAAGATATGCCTAGCAGCCTTTCCCCGTTTCTCATCTTGTCCACTTAATTTTCCCTCTACATTGAAATGTCCTTGGCTGTTCCGAGGTTCTGTTCCCTCAAGTTCTTCTTCCCTGGCAAACTCGGATGCTCGAGTGCTCTGTCCTCAGCATTTAGAGGTGATTTCAAAGTGGTTCGCCACAATTCTCCTTTTTATATAAACACTTCAAAATTACTTCAGCAAACTGAAATACTTGCACATCAGCAAAACAGGCTCTGATGATGATCTTGTGCTCCGTGCATCCAAGTGCTTGGACTCGGAGGGTGTACTTTTATATTACTTCTATATATTTTATGTAAGAAGCTTTTCTCTCTCAATAATTTTCTGCCTGTAAATTCAAGCGTTTCTTTTAGCACACTCTTCAGATGTGAACACAGTCCTCTGTTTTCTCTGTTAACACTCAAGTGTGTTAAAGCAACAGCCCTGTTCTTCGCCTGGAATTGGTCTGGTGAGGTTTTATGTTGGTTTGTTCTGCAGAATTTTCCACTTATTGAAACAAAACTAACTAACTCTTGCTAGCCCGGCTGGTAGCCACTCACATGTATTGTTTTCTGTTTGAATCTTTGTATGTTTTTTTTGTTTGTTTTTATATAATTCACCTGTCTGAGCTGCACTCATCCATCAGTCCATTCCAGGTTTGAGGCAAGATTTCTTTAGAAAACACCCATGCCTGCATCTGCCACACCTGGGGCCTTCCACCTGATTGCAATCACAGCTTCTTCTCTTACATCGATGGCTTTCCCTGGTCCCATTCCTGAGGTCAGACTCCAGGAGAAGGTTAATTTCCCAAGATTCAGGGCAAGTAGGCTGACTCCATCCCTCCAGCCTGAACCTGCGTGTGCTCTCGCCACGAACAGATCATTAACTTCGCAATGAGCAACGTCTTGAAATACTTCAGCTCTCCGGTCAGGGTGATAGCAGCTCGTTATAGCAGCGTCTGAGCCCTCTGCATGTTCAGAGGGGCTTTGGGGATCACGGCCATTTCTTCTTTATGCTCCATCAGGATGAGGAAGGAAATGGAGCCTGGCTGATGTTTTATGGCCCTGTGCAGAATGTGGGGTGACTGCACCTGCGAAGACACCCCCGTCTGTGGCCGAGTGAGCCACATTGCGTTACCCAAACCTCAGGGCAGCCTGAGTTAACCTGCAAAGAGATTTCCTTTCTGGGAGCTGCAATGGGGAGATAAGCCCAGCATATACCTATAAGAGCTATCTGATACTCTCCAACAAACTGAGATTTAAATTAAAAGTAGCAAAATCCATCCTTTTATTTCCTTCTTCCCCACCATTTGTGCAGCCCCCTGCAGCTCAGGGCAGGGGGACGGGGTGGCACCCGAGCCACTGCTCCTGAACTCATCACATCAGTCTCTCCATCCAGGAAAACTGCCTAAACAGCTGACGAAAGTCCTCTTTATGAGCTGATTATAAGTATTCATCGTTACCCTGGGCTGAATATATCCATATTTTTGGCACATGTTTGATCCAGATTGGACCTGAGTTTTATAGCTGAGCGCGAGGCCCCGATGCCTGTGGTGCTTTCTCCTGGGCTGCTGTTGGAAGGAGGATGCTTTCTCCCATCACTTGTCCCACGTCTGTGCACGCAGGGGCTTATCCCTATTACTGGTTATGAGCAGCAGGCAGATAGTGGCATTACAGGAGATTTGCTGGGGTTCCTGCAGGAAATATCTAAGAGGGAGCGCCATGAAGAAATACGGCAGGTATGGCTTCATCGCTCCCCAAGGCGCCCTGCGAATGATTAGGGGCGGATTGTGTAAATGTCCAACGAGTAAACGAAAGCCAGCGGCTGTGTTTCCTCTGGGGTGCCTGAGGAGATAAATTCAGCCTTTGTTCCTTCTCTGAGACAGCACATGTAGGATGACATTATCTACCTCCTGTCCACAGAGCATGAATTATTTGGGACAGGGCAGGGACGTGCTGGACACAGCTCCCAGCTGCCACGCTTGGGGAGGTGACAGTGGTCTTTGTCCCCAGGGGTAGGCATTGGTTTTCTCGGGCTCCTCCGGCCGAATTTCACACCAGCAGCCCATTAGCAGAGCTCTGGGACCAGCCCTGGCTGCCAGCGTGTTTCTGGGGGTAATTCCAGATCTGGACGGAGCTGGTGAAGCCTTAACGATTCTGTGAGCTGGGGGTAGAGAGAGGGAAGGGGAGAGGCCGAGGGAGCTCCTCCTCCTCCCAGCGAGGGGCTCGAGCATCAGCTGAAATTCGCAATGACCGGGGGAGTATCTGGTGGGGGCTCCTCGCCGCAGCCCCCTCGTTCTGAAACCTGCTTCCTCTCATTTGGCCCACCAGACACCAGATTTATTAAACTCGCAGGCAAGCTGCAGGAACCATCTGTTTTCCAGGGACTTCAGGGATGAGTGGAGCAGGGAGGAGAAGGTGGCTTAAGGGCTAATTGAAGGTCTTGCAAGTACGTCTGGTTTTCTTTGAGGGAAGAGTGGTTTAGGCAGGCTCTTTGTCTACAGCTAGCGATTATAAGCGATGTGGTATATTTTAATGCATTGCTGGGTGGTCGGATGACATGGTTAGGCCTGACAAGGCTTATTTCACAGCTGACATAAAGATGTAGTGCTGCTCCTGCAGCGCGGCTCTGTCAGGAACAAGGGGGAGACGAACGGCCAGGAGGAGCCGAGCACAAGGCTTGGCTGGGCACCAGGGAGCTCGCCTCGAGCTGGACTTTTGCCGTGAGTGGGACTTCTTCCAACTTCGGCTCTCCTCCCCTCCCCGATCCCAGGCTAACACGTGGTTGGAAGGTAGGAGGGCAAAAGCGACCCAGAAGCAAAAAACGAGACACCAAGCTGAATTGGAAAGGCTGTAACAGGCAGAGGGAACCTAAGATGCAAAAAAGGATGACTTCAGAGGGTTAAAACCCTTTGTCTTCTCTCTGGTCTGCAGCCCCAAAGACGGCAGAGGAGCAGAATAAGGGCTCTGCTTTGCTGTTTGACGAGATTATTGCCTTATGGAAGGCTGGAAACATAAATTGTATTAATTTCCATTTCATTGTGTCTGAAATGACTTGAAATATGTTTTTGTAACCAAGCAAGCTCATTCTTAACTCTCCCTCTACACATTCAGGAAGAATTTATAGGCAGTGGTAGAAGTATTCATAACCTTGCCTATTGTTCGTGCTGCAGCCTCTCTCTTGAAAAGTCTCGCACTTCCTAACGCTCATCCTCAACGCTGTAAATCAGGAAAGGGGGTGAGTGCACACTCACCCTCTCCTGCGCTAGCCATAATGTTCTGGGAATGTTTCTTTTTATGAACAAGAGCTACTTCTCTTATCTTGATCCCTCCGTCATCTGGCGAGGGATCTCTTGCCCCTCTGCTTTGATCCCCTGCGGTGTCCTGCACGTGCTGAAGGCTGCCTTGGAGACGTGCCCATGGCTTGGTGTTGCGTGGTGCTGAGCCCGAGGGGCAATGCTGCCCCACGGCTGCACCTCTGGGTGGGGATCCAGGGGTGTTGGAGCTGCTCAGCCTGGGCTGGGAGCTTGGCTGGCTCTTATGGGACTCAGAGTGCCTGCTGGCAGTGCTGGTAGGGATCCAGGAGGCTGGTATTTGACTGAGAGCAGGTTTAGGTAGGCGAGAGGCCCATGGATGAAGGAGAGGACCTGCTTCTGCTGATTTGGCCCCAGGGTGGAAGGACCTCGCATGGACAGAGCTGCACAGATGCTGGGGATGCTTCTAGAGCGTTCTTAGGCAGAAGTGGCCATCCCAAATCTTATCCCAAGCTCCCATCTAGGGACATGAAACATAGCAGATAAGCTAATCAAAGGCGATCACAGGTCATGAAGGAAAACTTTGGACAAGTGAGAAGGGGAAGGGGTCCAGCCCGAGAGGGGGATGCCAAAGCTGCGTTTCTCTTCGTTTTCATCTGTTTGCTCTGGGCAGAGGAAGGGCGACGTTGCTCCTAGGGAAACTGGCACAGCTCCACTGGAGTCTGCTCCTTCCAGATTTACCTTGATGAATTTGAGAGCAGAAACTGGCCTGAAGTACGCATAAAAATTTATTAAGGCTCTGGGACAGATTGTGCTTTGAGTGAGTATGTGGTGGGGGAGGGAGCAGGAATTTCCCTCTTCCTTCCCACAGGAAAGTGCTATAGTCTCTGGCATTAAAAAATGCAGGACTTAGTGCATATATTTGCCCAAAATGACATCATTGAATGGCTTGGGGAAGGTCAATTTGAGAGGGCTGGAAAAGGGAGGAGGCAATGTTCAGCCTCCCTTCCCCAGTCACGTCTTCTGCATGCCCTGGCAGCTCTGGCATCCTGCGGAGCAGCTCCCGGAAAGGTGCAGAGCCTCCGCCTCCACCCATGGGGGTGTCAAGTCTCTTCCAGGTAAATGGCAAAACCACAGGTTTTCCTATTTTACCACATTTCAGTTCTTTTAGGATGTGATCCTGCCTCAGCTACAAGCACGTTTCTTCTGACTTGTCAGGCCCTTGGTCTCCTCTTGCCAGGAGGACAACAAAAGCTCATGGTCCTCTGGCCCTACCCAGCAGGGCTAAGTGGAAGAATGCTGCTTTCCCAAAGATGTAGAAAAAATGCTAAGTGTGGTACTGAAATAATACATAAAGACAAGAAAATGACAGAGGCGATGAACAATTCCCCTGGCATCACAGAGTTCTGCTTTTTGGCTGATCCTGACTTGCACCTAGGTCCTCAGCACCGAACGCAGCGGCTCTGCTGGTGCTCCTCACTCCTGGGGACGCTGCTGGTTTCCCCGAGCCTGTCCCTGGCAGAGGAGATGAGTCCCGAGGAGGAGGCAGAGCAGGAAGCGTTTCATGCAGTGATGCAGGGATGACTGCTGAGTGACTACGGCTCCACTCCGCTCCTCCCTGCAATGGGTTTGAAAGCCCTGAGCTGTAAGATTGCAAGAAAACATCATCTGTCCATAGAGGAAAGCCACCTGATTTCACCCAGAGGGGCCTGCGCACACTGCCTGTTGCTGGGGCGCGCTGCCTGGTTCAAGATAGCGACAGCGTTAGCTTTACTTCGAGATTTAACATCTTCTGTACGGTGTTGATTTACTTCCCGAGGAGTAAGTAACATAACACATGCTATTCTCCTATTTCATGGTAATCCTCGCTCTTTGTTGTCAGAATACAAGGCAAAGGTGCACATTTTTCAATGAATCGTTTGAATTACTTTCCTCATCCTGATTACTTTTCTTCACTTTTTCCTTCATCAACCATCCTTGGGGTATTAACCTTGTATTTATGCTCACATTAACCAGGGTCAGCATCAGAAAGCGTTCTTGCGCTTGCTGTTGCTCAGCCACCTGGAGAAACAGAGAAAGGAGACAGTACCAGACATACACTAATTTCTAACATGTGTTTCCTGCCAGTCCTGGCCTCAGCAGCTCAACCACATAAGTCACTGCGGGAATAATTGCCATTTAAATGCAGCCTTTGGATGTGCAGGAGGCTGAGAAAGCTCTGCCGTGTAGTCGGTGTCCTGGTGAACATTAGCAGGCTGAGAGCGAGAAAGAAATGAGCCTTGGTACACGCACACCAGACGTGGATGATGCTCAAAAGATTCATTGTTTGGCTTCCTCTGCAATATTTCCATTAAGATTGTGGAATAATAAACGGAAACAGCTGTAAATTGTGACAAATATTTACATTTATTATAAAAGCACCTTCTGAATATTAGAAGAGAAGCCCGTGAGGTTGGGCTTCCTGCTGGCCATGCTATTTCCAAAATCATCCTGCATCAGAAGTGCTTTGGGCTGCTCTCAGGGTTTCCTCTGCGTGGAAGGGACACATGGGGTAGGCTGTGGCGTGTCCATGCCCATGGCTTTTGGGGCCAAAAAACTTGTTCAGCCCAAGGGATGAAGGCATCTGACCCACAGTAGCAGATAAACAGAGTCCAGAAGTTTGGTGGCCTGAAAGAGATGCTGTCAAACCATGAGATAAATCTGCAGCTATTTATTTAGCCTTTGTCTGCAAGTGGATAAATGGTATCTCATCTAAGCAATCTGTAATTTTCATCGCCATATGTAATCATCTAAATGCCTAAATGGAGTGGGATTTTTCCAAAGTGTTTTGCTCTGGCCCAGCTGTCGCCCTCACTGGAGCAGAAGGGAGTTTTAGTGTTGACCTCAGTGCGAACAGGGCTTGGGTTTGGAGAACCCAGCAGCCTCCCGTGACAATTAGGTCACGGTGGGTGGTGGAGGCTCTTTGCTGCGTGCTGAGGGCAGTGTTTGAGGATGTGCCCAGTTCTCAACTCTTTGGAAGTCCTGATGACCTCAGAGCTAAACCTGGCCAGAAACACCGCTCACAGAGGACCGATACTCCTTGTAACTGGGGAAAGGATAACACTGCAGACGCTTCCCTGCCATTCGGAAATGAAGGCAGCCTGGGTCGAGCAGCCCTGAGCCTGAATTACGAAGTGAGCTTCCCTGCGCTCACGTCTCTGCCTGTGCCTGCCCCCTCCAACCTCTCCTGCCCGCCTGCAGCTTCTGAACCTAATCATCAATTTATCCAAACTGGGCACACAGCAAGAGAGAGCTCAGAATTAAAGTCTTAAAAGTGTAAGAAAATAGAAGCGATGTACGTTTGTCCTGGCTGAGAACTCTTACAGACGGGCTTATGCAGAAGATGCTCTGGAGCCCCCGTGTGTGACAGCTGCTCTGAATAGCCCAGCCCTGGAAAAGAGCACTCTTGCTTGACCTTTAAAATCAAAACCAAGGAAAGGTATGGAGAGACCCAGGCTTTATTAATTTTGCTGTTCACAGCATAAATATCTGTGTTAAAACTCACAAAGAAGTTAATATTCTCATTTCTACTTTTTTTTTTCTTTCTTTTTTTTTTTCTTTTTTTTTGGGCCAGCTTTTTAGCAGTGGGAACCTGGTTTCTTTTAAAAGTCTCTGCCAGGGCAAGGGGCCGCGGTGCCAGGAAACTTTCCTGCTGCCTTTCCGTGGGGCGCGCCCCGCGCAGGAGCGAGCTGGGCTGCAGCCCTTGGAAATTCACTGCACGCACCAGGAAAAGCCAGCGCAGGGACCCAGCCTGGCCAGGTTTCCATTACGCTATTTGTTACATCTTCTCTTATTTCAGTGCATGTGAAACCTTTTTTTCCAGAGGTAAAAGGATCCTGTTGGAAATGCGGTGTTGGAGGGAAGTCCTTCCCCACGCAGCCCCTCTCCCCAGCCCCCGAGCAGCGGGGACCATGAATCAGTTCTGACTCCATTTCTTCCATGCGGTAATTCCTACAGAAGTGACCCTGCTGTAAGCTGCCTCTCTCGCTTTTGGCGTTTCACTCCTCCTTGCCTCACTGCAGGGATGATGAGGCCATTTTATGGCTTTTCGTTTTCCTGATGTGAGCTCTGGCTGGTGCTGCTCGAGCAGCTTTCCCCAGGCAGTGGAGGGCTGCCTGAGCTGTGCCGTGCAGCTGCCACAGCACTTGGCCCTCCCTTCTTCAGGGGATGCATGTTCAGATGATGGCAGGAACAAGGGACAAAGACTGGGAGGGGACCCCAGACCCATCAGGTTCACTCATTCTTTCCATTCCCTTGCTGTGCTTGCCCAGCCAAATTTTCTTCCCTTGTTACAAGAACTGGGAGCCACAGTCATGGGAGGATCCTTCCCTGTTCCTGTTTTAAAACCCTCCTGGGGCTGCAGGCTTGGGTGAGCACTGGCCATGGGGACTTTCCAGCTGTGTCCCCAGACCTGCTGGTCCCCACTTTGCCCGTTGCCGTCAGTTGCCCCTGTCCGTGTGTCTGTACGTCCAGGGAAGGAGCCTGTCGCACTCGGCGGCCTCTCCATTAACCTGGTGACCAGGGCTTGCTGCACACCGAGATCCTCGGCCATTTGTTAACAACTGTCAGAGTTATTCTTTATGGGCCACCGAGCCGGCTTTCCCATGTTGGGTCAGTTCTTAATTAGCACGGTTTAATACAACCTGGTTTTGTCAGCCTGAAACCAGCTTTGCTTTCATCAGCAACAAACATGCAGCTCTGGCTGCTGCTGCGATAGCTGCAAACGGGGCTGAACTGGCCAAGGATGGTATGGGGACAGCATGGGGGTGGCTGGGCAAAACCAGCATCATTAAATGTGCGCCATATCTTTCCCTTTTCACCTGCAGGGCCATTAATAAACAGCCTGAGCCACGGCCCTGCTGCTGGGGACTGGGTGCCACAGCCCAACAGCTGCACATTGCTGTCATGGGTTTGGGCATCGCTGGTCAGGATTTTAAAGCCTTTTCAAGATGTGTTTGAACCTACAGTTACCCTTTTATGTCCCAACATCTGCTTGCGATATGGAAACATCATTTATTATATATATATATGTATTTCTCAATGTTTACCCAGCAGCAAGCAGTTTTCCGCTTCTGTAAATCCCGCAAACAGATTCCCACAGTAGCCCTTCAGCTCAGGTCACAGAGGAGGTGGGAGAGGAATGCTTCTTCCTCTAAAAATAAATGCTCGGGGAGGCTGGCTATCAAGAGCCTTTTGCCTTTCACTGCCAGCCCGAAAGGCTGTGCCATCGGTTGTGGGATGCTGCATCCCCAGGAAGATCACTGCATCTCCTGCCCTCTGTGGTCCCCAGTGCTATGGAGGGGCTCAGCAGGTCACATTTTTGGGATGAAAAGAGGCACGAGACCGTACCCATGTGTTTTTCTGCTGCAGTTTGGTGCACATTTGAGAGATCAGGAGTGCCGAAGTGATGACACAAAGCTGGCAGCTACAACGTGCTCGCTCCCGAGGACCCCGGACCTCGGCGCAAGCTGTCGGTGCAGCGGGGGGATTTTCCTTTCATTTTTACTGTAACTACATTCTATGCTCCATAAACTATATTGTTTTCATTTAATTCTGGGAACATAATGAATTTCTGTGGGCTTGTTTCCTGTTCAGTGTAATTTCTTTGCTAGATGTGAGGTTTATTTCACAAGCTAGTTATAAATTTACTCAAACTTCCAATTGTTTCATCTTGGGAGCAATCAATAAAAAGAAACATGAGGGAGATTTTAGACCCTTCACATCCACTGAAATGCAAAGATATAAATCCATCGTCTGACTTTTTTTTAAATTTTTTTTCCTGAGTGCTGAGTAATGCTGGAAAAATGTTAAACCTCACGCTAGTACCTCGGTGTGCCTATGCAATGGCTGAAACGTGAAATTCTCGCTTTTTTACCCCCAAAAGAATGTTCTGCACAAAAAATCATGTCGAGTGTTCTGAAGAGGCAATGGGAAAGTGCCAGAACTGGTGGGGGACTTGGCACCAGGGTGCCCGGGGCGGCAGCAGGGGGGCAGTGGCGCTGGGAGCTGCAGTCAGGGGCAGCATGCTGCTGGAGAAAGAGCCGCCGTGAGGGTGAAGCATGACAGAGAGAAATCAGTTGGAATGGCCAGATTGCTTGAAAATGTGATATTTTGTGCAAATACCTCATCCGAGCACATCAGCAGATTGGGAGGCAGCCAATTTTCAGGGTGACAACAGCTCTGCCTTCTCTTTGCATTCTGCCTGGTGCTTTTTAGAAAATATCTGCATCATCTGAAAGGATCTGCGGTTCCCCATGCAGCTCTCCTCCATTTCGTGCCCTTACCTCAGCCCAACCTACTTTGCGTTATCATGGCATCAAACGGGTAATATTTTTTCCTCAGTTTCCTGAGGACTTGATGAAGGCCACAGGATAAAAGCGAACCTCCCTGTACCTAATCTGTAGCCGGCCCTTCTGTGCCTCCTAGCTGAAATACTCAGGTTAAAGCTAACATCTGGCTATCAGCAAATAGATTTAGAGCAGCAGATATACATTTCATTTTCTAGATTTATCCTCTTTATTTTTTTGCCAATAGCAAGAACCCTGGGAGCTGCCGAGTGCTCTTTTGAAAAGCCAGCCAAAAAAATGCCGATTTCTCACTCGTGCAGGCCCATCGGGGGTCTCTAGCAGTGTCAGCCCGGCAGAAGAGGAAGGGAAGCCGGGCTCCCCAGGTCCCCTGGGATGCTCGCAGACCCCGGCCAGCCTCACACCCAGCCTGGGCCTGCTGCGGGACCACCAGCTTCTGCTCGAGGGGGTGCAAAAATGCCATAACCCAGCCCTGCGCTCCTCTCCCTGCCACGTTTCCTTTGTCATCTCCTGGGTATTACCCTTGTAAAGAAGTTCTCAGCCCTTTTATAAACACAAGTGTGTGTGTGTGTGCATGTGTGAGCGAGGCTGAGGCGCGTGCCCTGCGGATAAAGGCAGGCATTGAGGGCAGGAGCACAGGCCGGCTGTCGGCACAGCCCCACGAAGCCACCTGCAGGCTTCATACAGGCCGCACATAGGCCCCTGTTGTGCTCTGAGCCAACTGATCCCCACTTTTTTTCCATTTCCATGCCACTTTTCCCACTGCATTGCACAGAGCCGCTAATAAATAAGAATTACATTGTGCCTGGGCTGGATTTTTTTTTTTTTCTTGAAGGCAGACCCCAGCAAGCTTGTGCTTTTTTTTTTTTTTTTTTTGCCAGAGGATATTTTGCTCTGTTCATTGTTGATTTTGAGAACTTGTCTTCTCTTTCCCTTTATCCCTACGTGCTAAACACAGAATCACGGGGCCTGCTCATGAGGCAAGAGATAATACTGGCTCATGAAGCAGCAACAAAATCTAGCGAGGTCCCTGCTCCCACTCTCTCAAGAGGCTGTGAGGAGTGTATGAGCACTCTTCATCCGTTCCTGTGCAGAGTGAGCTAAATTCACATGAGCCGTTATCAGAGCAGGGAACTCTGTGGTCGAGGAATTAATTTCCAGGAGCTAATTCTGCATCCAGGTGTGTTGCCAGCCATGTGATGCTTTCATAATAAACCAGCTCTTGCCACTGGATTCAGGCATAATGTAAGATATGTTGTTGTTAATTAAAAGTAGGCTTTTGTTATATCCCTACACAGCAAATTAACCAATTTGTACTGATTTCATACATTTCTGCTGCTCGCTGATCAGCTCCGTTAAACCCCTCAGCCTGGACGTGTAGGGATGGGGCAGCAATCTGGGGCAGGATCTGCAGGAGCTGGATCAGACGTGGCTGTTTGTGGGCTGGGCTCTATAAAATTTCCCAATGCGGTTACATCAACACCCTTAGGTGGCTTGGTAGAAATACAGAAACAAAAGGCAGGGATCTTACGACCTTGCAATTAGCAGTGGCTGTTGACATCTTCAAACCACATATCCTACGTACTGCCTGGAAAGGGATGAGGGGCATCAGTACTAAGGGACAAGTGCTGCTCGTATGTGAAAAGCATGGCGTGAGGAATTACACGTCTTGTCCAGACAGCTGGGGAGCAGCTCGGCCTTTGAAATGTGGATCTGAAATAACTGCTGAGGGAGTCTAGGTGTGAACGCAGATGTGGAAGTATTTATTTTATTTTATTTTATTTTATTTTATTTATTTTATTTTATTTTATTTATTTTTCATGTTTGGAAACATTTGTTATATCAGGAGGGAAAAGCAAACAAACAAAACCCAACAGCAGGCTCTCTCCTTATTCTGCCTGTGTTTAGAAGATGTCCCAGCACACAGCTGTCATGGAAACGCGGAGCAGCACAAAGTTGGCCACAAGGCTGCTGGCGGGGGGCTGCAGCTCCAGAAATCACCAAGCACACGAACAAGTTCCTGATGGTGAATCCTGGTAAACCAAACCCTCGAAGAAGGCTGGAGAAAGATCCAAACCCATCCTTTGTGCTCAGCTCTGACCGTGCCGTCTCGCTCTGCGAAACCAGCCCAGCAATGCAGCACAGTTCCCAGGGCTTTGGTCCTCCTAGCGATGGGGAAACACCACGAGGAAGCTTTCTGCCCAGTGGTATTTCTGTGCTTCCATTTCCAGGTCTGCTCAAGACACGCAGGAGGGAAGATACAGGGCAAAATCCCTGTGGGAACAGACTTGGGGCTGGATGAGCTTGTTGGATGGTTCATGGAAATTTGGGCCTGAACATGTTTCCTTATGAGCTTGTCTTCTGGATGAGTGTCCTTCAGGATTTGTGGAGGTTTACGTATATCTATATATATATTGCCTTCTAAGGGGGGATTCTTGGCAATCTGAATTTCAAATCCCAGCCCACTGCTCTGTGGAGATGCTGGCACTCCGTGCTCCAAAGGAACTGCTGCTCTGCATCACGTCTTCTACCCACAGGAGGCTCCTCCGTGAGCATTGAGAAGGAATTCGCTCATGGAGAAAGTTCTCTTACAACTGTAAGAATTAGAGGCCAGTTAACACCCACAAGCACACCGATGGACACCGTCCTTTTCCACGTGGGGGCCACATCCTCACCCGACTGGCATCAGTGCCAAAATTCTCATTCCCTGGGCAGTTTCATCGCCACTTTCATCTCTTTCTATTCCTCACCCAACGCATTAATTTCCCCTTCTTCCTTAGCCTGAGCGGCTTTCTCTTCTGACTCCCCACGTTCGTTTTGCATGTCTGTGCCCGGTCGGGTTGTGCAAACACCTCTTCTGCTCGCGGTGGGCCAGCCGTAAATCAAGCCTCGGGCAGCCAGCAGGGCAGCTCTGTGCGGCCGCAGCCAGCCCCGCTCCCCTCGCCCCCCTGCCTCCGCCTCGGCCCGATCCGCAAAGCCGTGATCTTGCCTCGCAAGAATCTGCGGTGACTCATTGCCTCTCCCTGACCTCCTGCCAATAACACGGTTAGCTATAACCAGTTAATTAACTGGAAAGTCTAATTACTTAAAATTCAGCCTTTTCCTGGGATTTTGCTGTTGCAGGAGAATGCCAAATAATAACTGTGCTTTTCAATATACCCTCATTTTATTTTTCTTGGGAAACATACAAGAGTTATGTGTAAATATTTCTTTCTCCAGTGAGCACACTTTATTATCCCTTTTCCTTTAGCTTTCATTAAAAACTGCTCCCACCCCTTCTTTAACTCCAACATATAAATAAATAATGCCTGATTCAAACAACCTCAGCCATAAAAACCTGCTTGAAAAGAATCTCAGGCAACTACCACATCTGGAATAATAGTCAACATATTTTAGAAAGAGACTTCATTTTTCTCACACAGGATACTAAATCATGATGGCTCCATGTGCCAAAAATAACACAGTGGGATATGACTATGGGAGGACGTGAACCTATAATGAGGTTCAATAAAGTACTAATCTTATTGGGTAATGCAATCTGGTTTGCTTTTGCTTAAAGAAAAAAAATGTGTGTGTGTGTGAGTGAGCGTGTGTGCAGGCATACATGCTGGTGTGCTTTTAAACAGGATTCTGGTATCTTCTTTCAGCCCCTCTTTGCTGTTTTGCAATGCAAATAAATATTTCAAATCTCATTAGTTTTGTCCCAGATTAGCCTCATTCCAGGAAGGACAACAGATTCCACCTGCCCCACCATTTCAACAGAAGAAAATGTAACGAGACCATCTACTCTGAAACAGGACAAGTTTTAGCACTTACGGAACGTCTCCAGGGATTATCAGTGGTGCAACACAATTTCTTCATGTTTGACATGATCCCTTTCACTCCAGCTCATCCCTGGTTAGAAAAGGAACCACTAATTATAGGGTGATGTATTAAAGTCACTCATGAACTTGCGGAAATAAAAGACAAGTCCCTTTTGCTACGTACATCATGGTGGAGTTGAAAGGCGACAACAGGAATGACAAATATGGGACAAAAGTAAGCAAAGGGCAACTCCAAGTTACAGAAAACTCTATTGGATGCTGAAATCCCATAGTCTGGGCAAGAGCTGCTAGAGGGAAAGGGCAGCAGCCTTATTCTTATGGCTGTTTTTCCCTCTGAAGTAGAGATGGCTGTTGTGTGTCCACCGAGGGCTACCAGACCTTGTCACCACTTTTCCTGGAAGCCCATCTCGCTGGTGCTGTCCTCTGCCAGCCTGTCTGGATCCTGCAGGGTCCGTGATTGGGGAAGGCAACACCGAAGTGGCTGTGCAGCAGCCTGGGATGAAGGATCCCACCTTCCTCCTCCTCCCCTTCAGCCACAACTCTGATGGAGGGGGGCACTCTGCTCCAGCTAATGTGAAAACAGCTTGTCCAGGTCACCCCCCTGGCCAGGGGCAGAAATGGGAATAAAATCCAAGTCTCTGGAGCTCTGTCTAATGCATTACATTTTTAGCCTGCAACATTCTTCCTTCCCTTCTCCGATGTTACCCCTGGGAGGCCGATGCAAATGTTATTCAGCACAGGGTTTGTTGTGAAACAAGAAGACGCAACAACGGGCGCTTGGGCTGTCCCAGGTGGCTTTTGTCAAACCCAGCTCGACGTTTCCCCAGACATCTTGATCGCCAGTACAGTGCCAGCCCTTCTGAGCAGCCAATTTACTATGCTGTAAATAAATCTAGCTTCAGCCGATATATTTTTTGCCATGTAATCAGTCTGGTTTCATAAAAATTCACCTCTATTGGCATTCATTCACATATGCCTTACAAATGTGCACGCTGTATTGAATCAGATGTGTGGGAAATATATATTTTTTCCATATGGATCTCAATATACTATAAAAGGCTTTCCCCTGCCCCCTCTCTCCTCCTCGCAGTCTCTCGAGGGCATATATCATAACAATTGAAATCTGATGAGAAAATGAAAAAATGCTTGGTGTTCATATCTTCCAAGTAGTTTTCCAGAGTCCTGCTGCTGAAAGGGGCATAAATCATTTGCAGCACTCAGATGACGTTGTTACCTGAATCTACAAAACAAAACATGCTGATTTCCTTGCTACTGGGAAGGGGAAAGCGCTGCAGCCACACAAATTTCTTGACGTTGTTTATCGTTTGGGTTACATTTAACTGGAGAAGCTGTGTGTGCTGGAGGAGCTGGGAGCAAAAAAAAAAAAGGGGGAATGCAGCTTACGGGAGGCATCGAGCTGGCAGGAGGACCCGGGAGGGAACATTGCAACTTTGGGGTGTTTTTCCACCCATAGACCCTGCTGACCAGGCTGGCTTCATCCTGTGGGATAAAATAGGGGCAAGACCCCCCCCCTCCACCAGCAGGTGCCAAAGGCACCAGTCCCCGCCTGCTCGCTTGCTGCCATCAGGCTTTTCCTCGCAGCCCTGGCAGGATGGGGAAGAGGAAGGAGAGCAGAACAGACAGCAAGAGCTGTTTGCAAAGCCTCCAAGGTGGCAGCAGGGACACTTTCCTGCAGGCATCCTCCTCACACACAGCCTGGTCCAACCCATCCTCAACAAAATAGAGCAAATGAAACCAAAAGAAGTACAAAAACGCAATAAACAGACTTTCACAACTATCCAGCTGAGTTTTTCCAGTGGATTTTGCCTATTAAGTTTAGCCTGTGCTTGAGTTGCAATGGTAAAGAGGTTGAATCAAATGAATTTTAATCAGTTTTAAGTTTTTAATCCTGCTATCTAAGAATTTAAGTGGTTCATTGCTTTATGGCAAATGATATTAGGAAATTTATTTCCCTAATCATAGCTGAACAACAGGACTTATTGTATCTCAATAAGTGGCGTTTCTTGGATAATCTCATCTTTTTTTTTTTTTTCCTAATTTTAGTTTTGTAAGTGAAACATCAGAAAATTAAAAACTCGAAGACCTCTGCAGACAGGGAAAAATGATGGGTGATGGCTGTTACAAAAGTATTGCCAAAATCATTCACTTTGTGAGTGATTATGAAGTTCTATTATTATTATTATTATTATTATTATTATTATTATTATTATTATTATTATTATTAATCATTATTGAAAAGAAGTGCCTTGTAAACCCCCATCAGGTTGCCCCGTCCGCGGCTGGTGTGGCCCAGGAGGAGGAGGAGGAGGCGGCGGCTTTCCCACGCTGCTCCAACTACTCCCGGCTTTCGAGCTCCATCTTCTGGAAGCGAGACAAAGCACAGATCTGTCAGCTCCCGGCCCTCTGTAAGGAGCTTGTAACAAAGCCTGCTGCTTCCGTGGGCCCTGCGAAATACCTGGCAGCAAAAAATCCCTGCCATGAACTTGTCATTAATCTCTATAAAACGCTCTGAGATAAAGAAACCCCATGGCAGGGGGTTGGAACCAGGGGATCTTTAAGGTCTCTTCCAACCCAAGCCATTCTGTGATGCTGTGACAGTAGGAACAGAGGGCAGGGAAACCCAGGCTAAGGTAAGGAGCAGGTTAAGCGTTTCAGGGCTAGACCATACAGGGTGGCCGTGCTTTATTACTATTTTTATTATTTTTATTTTTTATTTTTTGAAAGATCAAGTGACATGACCAAGACGGAAACTGTATTTTCCCTCTCCTTTTTTAAATTGTCCCCCATTCTGTGGGGGGGAGCAGGTGGACCTGACCCATAAAAGCCCCCTGGCCACTGAGAGGCCTTTTGGTTAGGAAAATGAAGAATAGAAGTAGCTGAGAAAAGCTTTTAGAGCCCGGCTGACCAGGTTGTGGTGCTGGGACCCAGTGCCAGAGATGCTGAGATGGGACCTGCCCATAAGAACCTCTCCAAAGGTGAAAAGCCATCAGGCACCTCTCCAAAAGTGAAAGCCCAGCCTTCCTATGGCTTTCTGGCTTCTCAGCCACTGCACTGAAGGATGGGGCATCCCAGGTGCCCAGGTCACCAGCCCAGGCCTTTTGGAGCCGTTTCCCTGACACAGCTGGGATGCAGGGGGAGCAGTGACCCCTGCTGCAAAGCAGACTCCCACCCCTGCAAAGCAGACTCCCACTCCTCCGCTCGGTTTTGGGTTTATGGCACTGAATTTAGGTACCTGTGCACTGGCTCCCCTTGACCATGGGGGCTGCTGCTCCAACGCGACACCAAAGGTAGCAAAGCTCAGGTCCCAGGAGCAAGATTTAAAAGGTTCAGGTCACTCCTTTATTCTGGTGTGCATCTTCCTTGCAACATCTAAGCCATACAGATCCTTTTAGATCTACTAATTAGTTGTATATGGCCACTGTGACTCCTCTAGAACATCTTTCCCCCTTTCAGGCCACAGTGCTATGCACAACACACCTGCCCTGCTGTCACTGTGCTCAGGGTGCTTTGCAAAGAAAAGTTTTATTCCTCTTTATAGAGAAAAATCCTTCCCGTTTTCCCCTCCAGTTTAGCTTTGTGCCAGAGGGTGGTGCTCGATGCACGTCTGTTGAACTTGCTGCAGCTGCTGCTGCTTTTTTGGGCTCATACGGGGCACAGGAGGCTTGCAGGGCAGCCGAGCCCTGCTGCAGGAGCACCAACAGCATTTGGGGGACATCAGCTGCTTCTGGAGAACTTGATTTTAAACCTCATCTTCCAGCCCACGTCAATCAAAACTGAGTAGAAACCAAAACCAGCAGCACTTTAGAGGCTCCAAGGGCAACCCCATCGCTCTCAGGCAGGGAGGCAGATGGTGCCACCCAGTCAGGCTTCCTTTTTACAGCCACTGCAGTAGTTAAGCAGATTATTAACAATTACATTACTGAAAAAGTAACTCAAGTCGCGCTGTCACTGCCATGCTATTGCTACATTACCTATATCTTGATCTCCAGGAAGAGCCACGCAGGGGAAACGAAGCACGTGAGCACCGACACTCAGCAGAAAAGCTGCAGAAAGAATTGTGAAATTCCCAGGGATATCCCGAAGATGTGCATGTTGAAGTCCCAACTCTTTTAAATGGCTGTGGAAATCTAATCCCGCAGACATCTGGGGAGTCTCACCTCCTTTTTCCCCATCCTTCCTTCTCCACGTATAAATCTTTGTCTCCGTGTTCCTGCTGTGTGACCTGCGATTTTTCAGTGCTTGTTTTGGCACTGCGTGGCGTTGGGATGTTTCAGCTCTGCCTGGAAGCTGGAGCAGGACTCTCTCCTTGGAGATGGGTCTAAATGTGAGGGACTTGGCCAAGAACTTCCCCATAGAAATTGTTATTCTCCAAAGTAGGACTCTCAAGGAACAAGCCAGGAGGCCAATTTGGACATCTGTATGGCTTTTGGCTGAGATCACTGTAAACCATGGGATAGTGACCTGAGCAAACAGCAACACAAAGCACAGCTGATCTGATTAGTTTCTTTGGCTCTGCCATGGACGTTTTATCTGTACGTTCAACACAGGCTGAAAGACCATTCTTCAAAGCCCTGGGCGTCTTTGGGGAAATCTCCTGTTATTGGTACCCATGGTGATGTCAGTCAAGCCCTAGCTCCTGGGCAAGGAAACCCATACCCCAGCCTCTTCCATAAGTGTGGCGAGCAACTTTCTGCAGGACACTCGCAGCAGATACGAATGTATTGCTGGGAAAACACCCAGCTGCAGCTGGAAGGCACCTCGAAAGCTTCTCCCTATCTCCTCTGTTAGGGGTACGAGGACTTGCTTCTTCTTCCTCTTTCAGTGGCATTCTTAGGCAGGGCTGGGAGGCTTGCAGAGTTGGAGGGAGATGGGTTTTGTTGGTATTAAAGTGCAAGTGTATTTAAACATTAATTCTGGCCATCATGAATAATAAAGTGAGGTAGGGAAGTATGAATATTGTATTTCTTTTCAATGAAAAGAGGTCAGAGTTTGAGTGCAGCAAGCAATTTTTAACATCTCTTAGGTGTAATACCACCCAGAGTTACACGGAGGGACTACAGCAAAGTTTGGGCTTACGTGGGCATGGACATCGATGGTTAGGCTCTTCAGGCTCATTATGGGATAGTGGTGATTCCATTTAGCATTTCTGGAACTGAAATAGCTTTCCAAATTCCCAGTAGTCTTCTGGCCATGTAATATTTAACATTGGCAACATTTGCAACATTTAAATGTTTTCAGCACTCAGGGTCTAGAAATGACTTGGGGTTATTTTGCTCCCTTGAAAGGGAGGACAACAGAAGAGGGACAAGGCTGGGCTTCGGGGGCTGATGCTCACAGGCTGCCCGGTCCTCTTGGGCAAGGGCAGGGCCTTCCCTTGTTTTCTTTCTCTTGAAGGGACTTTTGCTGTTTGTCAGCACCAGCTTCACTTTTCCCTGTCTAGTTTGTCTTCAGTAGCAGTTATTACTAAATATTCGGGCTGGTGCATTCAACAGCTTGCTGCAAATGTTGTTTGAAATGGGATTTGACCTTAAAATTGCTTTTTTTTTTTTTTCCCCATCTAACTCATTCCCACTGCCAGGATGTGGCAGCAAAAGCTGGTGGCAGCAGTTGTTTTCATGGCAATTCCCAGCTCCGCTCTCAGTCCTGGTGACAGGCTAGGAAAAAGTTGAGTGAGCAATAAATATATAGACTCAAATTTCAGGGCCTTGAGAAGTCATTTGGTTCAAACGCAGCTCCAAAACCATGGACCCGTCCCCTTTGTGCGCGAGGCAGGTTTGAGTTTGGTGCGGCCCCAGGAAGATCCCATTCTGACGGGTGCCATGACAATAAGCACGTTAATTAAATTAATTAATTTAAAGGGGCAAAGGTTCAGTGGGCGGGTGGTGCTTTTGTATTTCCGAACCAGTTAACTCAGCTCAAATTCAAACCTGACCAAGACAGATCTTCTTTGACTGGCAAAGCCCAGGGCAGTGCAGAGATTTAGTAATGCTCTTTGTATGGCCCAGCCCCAGACGAGCCTCCGCGGCCAGGACGAGGCACGTCCCTAGGTTAACAGAAACCCAATAAGATATCAAATTAGTCGGGGCTCTCTTTTCTTTCTGAAATCATTGGGAGAATTGTGATGCACCAGGGCGCAGGGTGCTATTCTTCCTATCTCTTAGCTCCATTGTGCGGGGGTGAACAAAGCCAAGAGGTGTAATTTAAAGGTGCTGTGACCTCCCATGAGCAGCTCTCCCCATTGTGCTGCCGGTTTTGTTTTCTGTATGTGTTTTTTTTTTTTTTCTTCCTCCGCTGAGATCTACTGATCATAAATATGCATGAATAAAAGAGCCAGGGGAGAGGAGGGCAGGGGGAGGGGGCTCAGAACCAGCTTGGGTAAAGTCCTATTCTGAATTTTCCACTCGCAGCTTCCTGATGTCGCATGAAATAAGGGACCACACGGCCGGATTAGCCCAGCCGGAGTTCCTATTTCCAATTGTGTGAGCAGAACCCTGGCATCATAACAATCCTTATAATTATCGCTTGCAGAGGGGGCTTATCATATAACAGCTTCTTTCTATACAGGAGGGAGGGCGACCGAAAGGGGGCTGGGGGAGATAATTCCAACCGCAGGGGTTTGCGTCTTCATTCATCACTTTCCGAACAAGCCAGTGGAAAATTGAGGTCCCCGAGCAATTTACAGATTACGGCTCTCTCCTGGTACAGGGACACGTGCACACACACACACACACACACACGTAAAACAGGTACATGTTGGGTGACGGGCGGAAAGAAGAAACCAGAAGTTCCCCCCTAGCCTGCTTTTTCTGCTCAAAACCCCGGGCAGAAACGGACGTAACCTTCCCTTTTAAGCCTAGCAACTCCAGCCCGGCCGCGCAGCTCCTCCTGGATTAATCTTTCTTTTTTTTGGCTCAGTGAATTGTGGTCAAGGCCATTGTAACGTGAGTGCTGCCGGGGCGCGGATTGGCTGGAGGAGGCTCAGAGAGGCCCCTTTTCACAGGGGACTAATTGCTTTAGACCACCAGTATTTGGGAGCTACAGATGTCTTCCTTAATTTGCCTAGAGAGCACAATCGGCCCCATCTGTTGCATTTTTTCCCCCCTCTGTCTCTCAAGTCGCCTTCTTCCCCCTGTCTGCAAAGGCCTAAATTGAAAACTCATCAAAAAGTAATACAAGAGCAGTTTGGCTGGGAAGCTGCTGCCGTGGGGCTTTGCCTTTCATAAAGGCCCCCCTGCTACTTTTACACATGGGCTGGAGAGCAGAGAAAGGAGGAGGAGGAAAGCAGAAACAACCTAGAGAGGGGAAAAAAAAAAAAAAAAAAGCTAAAAACTAACAGCCAGATGGGATATTTGGAGGCAGGATAATTTGATGTGTCATGGCTGGAGGAGAACAAGGGGCAGCCCCTTGTTTTCTGTGTGTACACACAACAAAATAGATGACTTCTGCGGAGGGGAAGGGAGAGGAGCCGGGGGCCGCCGGGGGGCGATTTCTTGGTGCCGCTGGCAGGGGGGTGGTCGCTGAGGGTTTCTCCTGTGTGCACCTCCGGTCACGGGGGTGATGGAGAGGGGACAGAAGAAGAGGTAAGGAAGAGGAGATCAGCTTGCAGGGCTGGGATGTTGCCTTGGTAGAGGATGGTACGTAGGACCAGGGCTGGAGATGCTGCTCGGCACCTGCTGGTACCCAAGAAATCAGAAAAGGGTGTTGTGTCTCCGTGCTGGAGCAATTCTTTGACTCCAGAGCATCACCACAGGGCCCTCCTTGTGCCAGGTCCAGGCGAGCAGCACAGCTTCACATCTAGCTTAGCTCTACAGCTCCAGGCTTTGCTTTAGCATGAGCCCCGAAAAATCGATTAAAGTATTAATTGGGCAGTTTGTAGGGGAAAAAGATACCTTATCTTTGTTCAAAAGCCCCATCACTGCCCAGCCTCAGCACATATGGGGTGATAAAAAAACCCACATGGTTTCATGAACATAAAAGTGGCATTTCCTTGTGGCAGCTGTGGCTATGGTGGGCATGGTGCCGGGGACACATGCGAAGGCACCAGCTTGGCACCTGTGCTCGATCTGCACAAACTCCAGTGAGTGTATGCTCCCTGCCCCTCTGGGAGGGGGGAGACGTCCCCCGCCAGCCCCAGGGCACAGCCCCGGGGGCTCCTTCCAACAGCTGGGGCTGAAGGACCAGCCTGCGAGGACTCATCCGGGGTGTATTTAACACTGAGGGCCTGCAGGGATGGGTGCTGGCACTGCCAGGGAACGTCTTGGTTGTGTGCTGCAGGGGAAGGAAAGGAGAGCACAAACGAGACCACTTCGTTAGTGGGCTCTGCCCCGAAACCTGAGCCCGGGTGCCAGCGCCGGGCCGACAGCGCGTGATGGATCAGCCCCATTTCCTGGCTGTCCATCAGGCGGCTCTCCCTGAGCTGCTGGAGGGGTTTTGTTTCGATGTTCACTTGCGGAGAAAAAAGTCCATTCATCTTGAAGGGCCCTCTCCAAACAATGCGGGAGGACTCGCCGCAGCGGCTCAGTGCTGCTCCACGGCGAGGGCCGGCCCGTGACGGGTGAGCTGTGGGGTTACGAGTGCTCTGTGGGACAGCTTCCAACCATTTCCACAACCAGTCCCTGGGTTGCTCCAGCAGCAGCTTCCTTTTAGCAGTTGTTCCCTAAAAATTAGGGATGCTGGGCTTGCAGCTCTGCTGGTTCAGGTGGAGGCACTGGATGAGATCCTTTCACCGCTGGACAGTTCGGTGCTCTGCCACTCTGCTGGTGAGAGGGGAAACTCTCCCACCTGGGGAGCCCTGAACAGTTACTGACCTCTGAGGTGCTAAACGAGGTCCTGAGCCACTTCTGCTGCTGCGGTATTTCTGAAGAAACACCCACCCTAAAAAGCTCTATTGCTGCCCTCACTCATTTGCTTATGACTTTTTTCTTTGCTTATTGTTTTCTACTTTTCCTCAAGTATCTCTGGTTAAAAGCCATGCAACTACTGATTCTGAAATAGGAAAAAAAAAAAAAAAGAAAAAGAAAAAGAAAAAGGTCAGTGTATCAAACTCCCTGGCGACCTGCTCAGACAGAAACCCCACAAGCCCCTCTCTGTGCCGGTGGCTTCCCAGGGCAGCCTCTCCTTAGGGACAAGGTGTCAATGGCTTCCTTCAATAAGTCACTGGATAGCCCTCGCCGGGCGCAGGCTTCCTGCAGGCCTCCGTCACGCTACTCAAAAACTGGATACTCTGTTGTGACATTTATTTTTCCGCTGGTGGACTTCAGAAAAGAAAACGTCTGCGTGCCGGCAGCACAGGGCGGCAGGTGAGAGGAGGCAGAGCCGGGGCAGTGGGTGCCCACCTCCTCTGTGGGTTTTCTGTGGGGTTTAAAGTAAAGATCAACATCTGGGAACTTGTGGAAGAATGTGGCAAAAAGGCAGCTGTAGTTCTTGCTATTGAGGCAGCCCCAAAACTGTTGAAGGGCCACTGGAAAAGCCATTGAGCTTTTGTTTAATAACTCTGGTGATAATAATTAGCTCAGCAAAGGCAGATTTTAAAAGGCTTTAAGAATCTTGTTTGGTGGCTTGAAAGAAAAAAAAAAAAGCAACCAGAGGCTCCTCTCATCCGAACATCAATGTGACTCCCGCAAAATCCCATTATTCCCCCTTTAGATCAGCTGTTTGACCAGCTCAGCCTTTTCCCTACCCAGGGCAACAATTTTGCCCCTTTGTGCATTTTCCCTCCCTGAGAGCCTCGCGGTGCCACGGAGCCTGGGTGTCACCGCGGGACCCTGGGCCCTTCCCCCTGAGCCCTCGCAGGTGCCAGCAAGGGTGGCCGAGGGACAGCCAATGGGGTAGAGGAGGGGAGGTAGAGAAGTAGAAAGCTGTTTTTCTGAACTTAAAAAGAAAGAATTTTCTCTACTTCAAAGCCTGCTGAGGCTCTCAGGCTTTGCTTTCAAGGTGCTGGTGAAGTTTCAGCGCCTGAATGTTGGAGGCAGAGCCCAACGTGACGCTCACGCCTTTGTCTAGCAGGAGGTCAGGGCAAAATCCTCATAAAGGTGGTGTTTGCAGTGAGCCAGCCACACAGGAGTGGAGGAATTGATGCTGACACGGGCTCAGATCTGTCGATCAGAGCCCCTGCTGGGCTGTGCTTCTGCCGGAGACCTTCCGCACGTCCCCTCTGCAGGCTTGGAGACATCTCGAGCAGCTGGCCGGCAGCTCGGTTGTGCTCACCGGTTTAAACAGGGAGCTCTGGCCACGAGAAGCCAGCTTGTGGGGATGTGGAGCTACTGGGAGCATCCCATCTGGATGCACTTACAGACAGGGGCTTGGAGGGAGCTGCTGCTCTTTTTGCACTCCCAGGGGACACCAGGGAACCTTTCTCAGGAAAACTCCGTAAGTTTAAAAAGATCCACAGCCACCCAAAGTCCCTTCAGCACAGCCACAATCTAAGGAGTATTTCAGCAAGATTTGACGTAAACAAAAATTTGGGTGAGAATAATAGAGGCAAAGCAGGTGGTGAGGCTTGACAATGCGGTGTTTGATGGTCGTACCCCAAGGTCTGTGGTGCTGGGAGAGCCTTTCCAGGCTGCGAGCTGGAGCCCCAGGTCCCCCCGGCTCTGCACAGCCCCACCAAGCCGTGGTCCTGCCCGGCCAGGAGCTTTCCTGGTTTAACTGCACTGTGGGGAGCAGCAGTTTGGGGTGGGGAAATGAGCCCCTCCACGAGGGAACAGGGGGCTTCTGGCTGCAACGCCACACGAAGCAGTGAGCTTAGGTGCAAACAAACCCCATTTTCTCTCTTGAGGGGAGTGACTTCCTATGGAAAGCAAGTTGTACAAATAAAATATACTAATAAACTCTTTCGGAGTCTAATAAACTTTTTTTTTTCTTTCTTTCTTTTTCTTTTTTTTTTAAAATGCAAATAATAAAGGAGTATAATAAAATGTGCTTTTTTCTTCTTTTTCTTTCTTTTTTTTTTTTTTTTTTAATTGCAATTTTTAAGCGGCTGGAGCAGAGATCAGGAGTTCAGCCTCTTTCCTTGTTCTGTTTGTGGTATATTTATCTTCATGAAGAGAATGGGAGCAGGGGGATTTATTTTTCTGAATGAATGTCTCTAAGCCCCCCGTACCTCCAGGGCTTAGAGCAGGGTTGGATCCAATGACAGGAGAGTCAACATTATAAGCCCTTAGAGAGGGCTGAGTGCCTTGTAGATAGTCTCAAGTGGATGCGCTTTCAGCGCGCCGCTACCCGGCTTACATTAGCCGCTGAAGAGACTTTGTCTGTCCCCGATGCCCTCGGGTGACCCGCGACCCCTGCGACTTCGCTCCGCCGAGATCTGACGCCCGCGCCAGCCCCGGCCGAGGAAATGGAGAGGCGCATTGTGCCGCGGAGAAAGAGCAACACAAACACGGGGTGTGCTCAAAGGAAACAAAACCCGGTGGAAAAAGCCCTCCCCAAACTGGCAGCGAGGGGCAGCCGGGGCGAAGCGCAGGCACACGAGCTGCCGGGCAGAGCAGCACCGGAGAAGGGGCAGCTGGGGGGCTCTGCTGGCTTCAGGGGGGCTGAGCAAGCTGGGGGGTGATGGAAAGTGGGGGTCTGCTTTCCTACATATAAAAATCAAACAGGTTTGCTTTGCTTTTGGAGAGTGTTTAATGGATGCAATGGCTGAGATACAGCGTGGAGATTGTGCATCTGAATGCTCAAAACCAACAACACGGAGCTAAACGCTACTGGTGTTTCGGGCAGAAAATGCTGAAATATCACTCGGTGTCTCAAATGTCAAAAAGGGACTGGGGCAGCTGAGGCTGTGCACCATGGAGACTGCCGAGCCCCAACCTGACCCACTGCAGGGGTGCCATCACCGATGAGCTGGCCAGGCTGGCACTGTCCCTTGGGGGTGGCAGTGTCCCTGGGGTGGCATCACGGTGGGGAAGGCAGTGAGTACAGCCCCACAAGCAGGACAGGCAGCGGTCTGTAAGCGAGCTGGGTCGCTACCGCTGTTGTTATGCACCGGCAGTGCCTTGCTTTGAGCAGGTCTCAGTGCCCAGAAGAGCTGGGGTGGCTGCTCGCTCCCACAGCCGTGTCCCTGCTGGGGAGCTCTGGGCTCATTTCAGATGTTGAGGGTCACCAACCTGCCTGGCTTTGGAGCTCAAAGCCGTGCCCAGCTCCTGCTGTCACCGTAACCATCTTCGTACAGCCTCCGGCCACTGTGCAGGGAGCTGCAGAGTGTAAGATCTGCCATAAATCACAAGCCAGCAGCAACAGCAGCATGTTCCCACCTTCCCTCTTGAAACCAAGGTTTCCCCACCAGTGTGTTTCCCCCCGCCTTGGCTCCAGGCCCTGCTGCTCCGGCTCAGGCTCGGATCCTTCGCAGCACACCGCGAGGGCACGCGACCTTTTCTTCCTCTTTAACTGGGTGCTGCAGCGGGGAGGGTGCAGCCACGGCACCCTCCAGCAGGCAGGGTGGGGAGGAGGTGGCAGCGAGCACCTTCCCTGTCCCCTCGGAGGGGTGGGACATGCCCCGTGCTGCTGGAGGTGGGATGGGGCACTTCTCTGCCCGCCCCCCCCCCCCAGCCCACCCAGAGCTGCCAGGCCTGCTCCGCGCATGGGAGCATTTTCCAGATGCCAGTGTGTGTTTAAAAGTTAAAAAGATGAGCGGAAAAGCACATGTCATGGGTGCCTGAGCGAGCAGGAGAATTTCTCTCCGGCATGGCGGGGTGCATTGTCTCCGGAGCAGCAGAATGGATTTGCATGCTTAATTCGTGCCAGGCATTTTGGGGGAGCGATCTGCTCCAACCTTCAACCTCCTGATAGCATCACCTCAGCTGGGAGTGCCACACAAAATACCTGTGGGACTTCCAGCCCCAAAATGCATGGAAAGGAGCAGGCCAGAGGCCGGGCAGAGCTGCGGGCATGGTGCTGAGCCCAGGCCCATGCCGGGAGTTTGTGTCTGGGTGGGAAAGAGCAGCAGTGGAGGACAGACGGACAGAGGAGCGCTCTCCAGCAGAAGAAGACTTTTATCCTATTGTTTTTCCCTGTGATTAATCCATCTAAAGTGCTCCTCTGAGCGTAGCCAAGGGCAATGGAAGAAAGAAGCAGTTTGAGCTTTGTGGGGCTTTTTTTCTCTTTTTTTCTCCCCCCTTTCCAAGTGTGCTTTACAAACATCCTCTCCGCTCGCCCTCTGTATTTGCAAAACCGTCTCCTTCTGGCCATGGCTCCTGATGAAGTCCTTGCAGAGCTCCTTGTCCACCTCCAGTCTTTTCAGCACGTATTCAAATTAACCCTTTTGTCCCATTCACACCCCCTTTCTTTGGCGGATATTGTGGCTCTGCCAGCAGCGATCCTGCAGCGGCTATTCTAATGTAATTGCATTCTGGCAATGCCTTGAGAACCTGATCAAGATCATCCGCGAGTTTAATCCCCCCAAATTACAAAATGTTTACTATCAATCACCTTTCCGCAGCTTTATTTCCCCGGGCTTTCTTCAAGGAGCGAGCGGGACGTGTGCGCTGCCAGAGATGCCCCTTCCCGTCTCCAGCTGATCACCTCAATGGGCCCAGAGTCAAATGGTCAAGGCCATATGCGTATGAAAGCCCGGGCTGTGCTGCCCGCTATTCTCTCTCGCTCCGCATGGATTTCACACTTTCTATCCTGTTAGGGTGCCTCCCGTTTTACTTTAGCCTCGATTTTTTTTTTTTCCTTTTTTTGGGGGGGGATTTTTTCTCTCTCTCTCTCTTTTTTTTTTTTTTTAATGGTTTTGTTTCTGCGTCCCGTGTCATCTGGATTTAATCTAGTCAGCAGCTAGCTTTTTATGCCTCCAAATTGCATTGTTAAGGGGCAATTGTTTAAATGGGGGGGGGGGGGAGGCTGCGGGAACCCCCAGGGCCCGGCGGGAGCCGTGTCCCCCTCCCGGCCGCCCCGCGCTCCCCTGCGCTGCCGCGGCCCCGGACGGCTGCGAGGGGCTCGGAGGTGGCTTTGCTTTTTTTCTTGAAAGCATCCATTGCTATTTTCCGAAGCACAAACAGATGCAAATGTCTCTGCAAACATTGCACAATGAGATGCAGGGAGAGGACAGCCTTTCAAACCCGCTGAATAGCCCTTCAAAGCAAGTCTAATTAGGGTAAGTGGAGGTAATAGGCCCACTTGCGTTTTTCCGCACGCATTTTTCCCCCCTCAAAGCCTCTGCAAGGCTGGGGAGGAGGGGGGGGGACCCTCGCCCGTTTGTTTGCGCTGACAAATGCGGGCCTGGAAAGAAGGGGGAGAGGCGCGGGGTGGGGGGAGCGAAATCAATCATTCGAAAAGTCCCCTCTGTTAGGTTTTTTATTTTTTATTTTTTATTTTATTATTATTATTATTATTATTATTATTTTTTGTGCGGCTTTTCCTGGCGAGCAGGATTGCGCCGGGGACAGCAGCGTCCCCGTTTGGGGCCGGGGTGCGGGGCCGGCAGCAGAGCGGAGGCTGCAGCTCGTGTCATGGGGAACTTCAGTAAGTGCAAAAGAAAAGCAGAAGGTATGGGCTGAATACTTGGGTAAATCAGTAATAGAGCTAAAGGGCATATGCCTGTAGGGAATATGTTGGCATAAAAGAGCTTTAAGAGGGGCTATTCATACTGACAAAGGGAGATTTGAATTGCTGCCTTCACAATAGCATGAAAGGATGGGCTTGGGGTGTTCTGAAACAAAGTGGAAATCATACTGCCCTGAACGGCTCTAATAAGCTTTTAACTATTTTACATTATGGCATTACCTCTTTTTTTTTTTTTTTCTTCTTCTTCTTCTTGTGAGCCGAGTGCCAGGCCCACTTAAAAGTGTGATTTATACTTTTTTTTTTTTGCTTCATGGTAACTTTGGAGGAAAATAGATGGGGCCTGAAAGGCAGTAATTCAGCTTTTTCCCAACGAGGAGGGGGAAATGCCATCATTTCTGCACGCCCCGTGCGCGGGGAGCTGGGCCCAAGCCTTGCCTGGGGATGGCAGCTCTTTACCCCTACCTCCAACCCGACAGTGCCCACTTAATTAGCAGCCGGGCAATCAGGCAGATATCGCCCCTCGGTGCCACTTGGCTCATTTCAGGGCGCAACTCAGGTGGGCTTCAGAGCGCACCGAAACCCCGCAGAAACCCTTTGGCAGACCCCAGCTCTCGGGTCGGGCGCTCTCAGCAGAAGTTCAGGGTCTCAGGCGGTGCCCGGGGGGCTCGGGGGGCTGCCAGGAGGCAGGCAGAGGCCTGGCCTGGGCCGGCTTTGTGTGCGCGTGGGGCTCGCTCCCCGGCTCCCCCCCAGATGGTGCGATCGCACGACTGCACTGTTAAAATAGGGCTCGGATAGACAATTAGCCAATTACTCACTCTGTCATTGCACTTTCTTCTGGTAACTGAGATGCAAACTGGACTATGTCTTCTTTGGTAGCTTCATTCACGGGCAGCATTATTTAATGACACTTTTGTCAGCTTTGGGTCTGCCCAAAGATTTCTGAACGTAGCTTTATGAACCCAGAAAAGGCGCCCCGCCGAGCGAAAGCAGACTTTGAACCTAGAGACTGTGCTAAAGACAATGAATTTCCCAAAGTCAGGGAAAGAAACCCAGAGTGTGGCTACCACAGGGCATGTGGCTCAGCCCCGCATTGTCAGCAGCCGTGGCTATGGGCGGAATAGCCCAGTAGCCAAGAAGCATTAAGCGTGTGCCTGCATGGGACACTTTCTCTGCTTAAATACTTCAGAAAGGCAACGTTATTACAAACTCTGCTGGTTCTCTTGGCACTAGGAAGGCTGCACGGCTGGAACAGCTGTCCTGGGCCAGAATCTCAACCAGGGTCCTCTGTGGGGGCGGCCAAAATTCAGTCCCCTCTGCTTTGGTGGGTGCTTGTCTCAGCCACAGCTCAGCACCAGGGCGGCTGTGCGGAGCCATGGCCAGATGCCGGCAGGACTCACAATATCAGGGAGAGTTCGGTTTTGCTGCTGGCAGTTTTCAGGGAAGAATAAAATCTCGCCTCCTGCCTAATGAAGGAAACTCCATCCTTCTACATATGTTTCTTTTAAGAGGGCAAATGCTCTTATCCTCAATTTTGATACCAAGTGTCATTAGCATCTCTTATTCACCTCTGAAGTTTAGCCCCATACAGGTGCAAAGATGTTTCCCAGCTTATTTTTAACACCCTTAAAAAAACAAAAAAGAAAAAAAAAACAAAAACCACAAGACCCATCTGTTTCCTTCAGGAGGGTAGAGTTTCTGTGCTTACTGCAGGATGCATCTCGTGGCTCCTCGGAGCCCTGCAGGCAGCCAGAGGCATGCACCCCTGTCCCTGTGCCCCAGCTGACCCAGGGAGCATCCCCATCGCACCCAGGACCCCGCTGGTGGGGCCAGAAGTGGGTGCAGGTGGTGTCCGCAGCCAGGTAGCCCCACTCCTCCGTCCCCAGCACCAGGCGGACCTCATTAGCTGCCACTTGATTTACCAAGAGGGCATTACGACTTTGGGAGCTGACATCTTTTTGGATTGCAAATAGGAGAGGAGGAAACTGTACCCTGTGAAAAGATTGATTAAATCCTAATTAACCTCTTTTCTCAGATAATGAAAGCACTTCAGTGAGCTGGATAAACACGATGCGCATCAGTTGCTCTCCTGGTGAAGCAAGGGGTAATTGAGAGAGCAATATCCATTACTGCTGTTGTGACAGGGAAGGTTTTCCTTTCAGCTCAAAGACGTGGTGCAGGGTGGATGGCACTCGAATAGGAAGGAAAAAAATGCCATATTCTTTTACCTCAGGAGTTACACTCCTTGGATACTCATACCAATGAATGAGAGAAACAACTTGAGCATTTCTACCTAGGGATAGCTGAGTAAAGAAATATAGAAATGTAAATTGAGTTATGTAGGCTTCGGAGGGAGGGACTGACCCAGCTGCGTACAGTTGTTGGTTTTGACTGCTAAGGTCTCCAGCTTTTCTGGGTTCTGGGAAAAATAATCTATAAGTAATGTCTATTTGCCACAAGTCCAAGAGACCAAACTGGAAAACCACAGGGGAAGAGTATATGCTTTTTCTGGTCCATGTCAAGATTTACAGAGTGTCCCCTAAAATCCTAAGGCCAGATGCCAGTCTTTTACAAGGAGATTGGCCTTGCCGAAGGAGAGATCTGCTTTTTCAAAACTAATTATTTTAAAGGAGAAATTTGGCTGAGAAGGGCTGTTTAGTGGAGGCAGCTAAGCTTTTACTTGCCACTAGTGATTTCCAGTCTCTCTGATCCTGCCTGTGAGGTGCTTTTTTTGGTATGTTATCCTGAAGGTCAACATGGGGAATTCAATGTGAATATGACCATGCTTGGCATTTCATCTTCCTCCCTTTGTTTTTTAGCACTTCTGCTTTCTGTTTTGCCTTATTTATCTAAACTGAAGTGCTAAATTTTGGACAGGGACAAACTATGGGACCCAGGGTGTCCAGTTCCCTAGGGTTACATCTCCCCTCTCCTGCCACTTTCAGAAGTGGACTAACACCATTTTTGGTATGGGATTTTGTGTTGGCACCTTTTGTATTTGCAGATGCTGTGTTTCTTTTGGTTTCTTAGGCCAATGGCAACGTGCACGTTGGAGAACCATGATGTCTGCATGGTTTGCGCTGGGCTGCAGAGGCCGAATGTTGCTGCAGGCAGCCCCACTGCAGGTACTCGTGGGCATGATTTTATAAAGATTGCGGACATCTGCCATGCAGAGAGAGGCAGAACACGCTGTTTGTTTGTAGGAATAAGTCCAATTAAGTCCTACAGATGGAACTTAATCCAGTATTTGTGCAACAAACCATTATAGTCCATAATCGCCTTGGACTGCCATTAGACAGCTTTAAATGCCTTCCTAGAAGGCAATGTTGTGAAATCTTCAAGTTAAAAAAGAAAAAAAAGATTACCTCGGAATGTGCAGAATGTAATAATCCAAGAAAGAGATAGTGAAGTCCTCAGGAGCTGTCAAATCCCTGTTTGGGAAATAGAGGCATCAGTAGCCTGAGATGCCTGAGCTCCTCAGTAAGCACATCTCACGGGCATGAAACAGGAGTGGAAAGGAGGCTGTGTAATGACACAGGCTGGCTTCTTCCAAAACACAATGCAGCTCCTGGGTGGAAAGTAAGGGAGCAGGACACTGAACAGTGCAGCTAAAGGAGTGAGCTCAGAGCAGGACATTAGTGAAGCTGTCCGAGCATTTTTTTCCAGTTAGAAATTAGAAAACCCAGCACTCTCTGACCTCAACAGTGACACTTCCACTAGGACTGTGGATGCAGGACCATGTTGGCTGGTCCTTACTCACTATTACGCAAAGAATAAAGCTAATTTCTCCCCTAAAAGTCTTCTTTCAGCAAGTTTTTACTCTATGTCCAACTATGCTGTTTTACTGTGCACGAAGTATACAA
Source organism: Cygnus atratus (assembly GCF_013377495.2). Lineage (NCBI taxonomy): Eukaryota > Metazoa > Chordata > Aves > Anseriformes > Anatidae > Cygnus > Cygnus atratus. The sequence goes on from NC_066375.1 coordinate 3,628,035, forward strand.
AAGTTATGTCTAGAACCAGTAGGCTCAGCCCCCAGGGGGACAGACTGCAGGTAGGGACTGACTTTTAGATTTTGGGAAAAGAGAAGAGGGAATTAGTGAAGGACCATGGCTGGTGGGAACAGGAGATCCTCATCCCATCCTGCACATCATGCCACGCACCCCTTCCTGCCAAACCTTGCCAAAATCTTACCAACAGCCAACAAGTCAAATGAATGGGAGAGGAACTGAGCAAGATCCATTTCTTAAACCCACAAAGCTGCGTGCATAGCACAGGGAAGGACAGCACCTCTGTCCCAGCCTCTCTAAGGTGATTTTTTGTTTCTCTCTCTTTGAGCCATCAGAGTTTTATAAGATTTTCAAATAGTGAGACAGGAGGTGCTGGCAGATGCTGCTGCAGACACAACCAGAGGTGAAAGAGGGAGACGTGAATAACAACGAGTGCTGTGCCATCAGTTTCCACGCTGATGAAGAAAGGCATTAGCCATTGGGAAGAGGCTATTCACTCGTGTCTAGTGGTTCTTAAACTGTAAGATTGACAACTGAATAAAAATAGTAGTAATGGTAATAATAATAATAATAATAATAATAATAAAAAGAAGCATTGCTCAGCACACAGAAGCCTTGATCTCTTCTGAGAAGGCAGTAACCCCAGCAGAGAGGCAGTGGGGAGGAAAACCCCATTGCAGAGGGCACAGCGATTTCACCTCTCAGCTTGGCCCTACACTCCTCACTGCCCTGGTGGTTAGTGATGGGGTTGGGCCCCACAGGCCTTTCTGAACAGGGCAGGGAAACTCTAAAGTAACCTTCAAAGTCTGGACCTAACATACTGTTCAGCATCCAAATTCTCCATAGTCTCCATCAGTGATGCTTCCTCTTTTTGGCACTTTCTCACCTTCCCTGGATATCTGTCTTCTGACGGAGCATAAAATGCAAATCTGTAAAACAGAGTTAAAAAGGGTTTGTATTTTTAAAAAGATCTGCTGCTTCACCATGGCTCTATGACATCTGTCTTCGGTATTTTTTAATATTGATCCTTCAGCCTTTTGGTTGAGGAGGGAGAGAGAAAAAGGACTGGTTGATCACGGACAGAATTACTGGAATACTGAGCATAAACTGCTTTTAGCAAGTCAGTTTGTTAATCAAGATTAATAAATGATTCAGTAATGTCATTTGCAGACTGCAAAAGTAAAAGTTCATTAAGGTGTCAGAAGTTGGGATTATTTTATGCAGTATTTTGGCATCTCCATTCTGCAGTGCTCACATACCTGACAGTCAGTAAATCTGCCCCATCCTTAGCAACTTTGCTCCTCCAGATGATTTCTTTCAATGGCATATGCCACCAATGAAAAAGGTCCTGGAAATTAGTTATCACCTGCCTCTGTTCTGATAATCTGTGCCTACTATACAAATCACCCTTAATGGAGCATTTGAGCCCCAGAGATCTATAATTATAGTATAAAATTTCATGTGCTCACAGGTAGTAGTGCAGACTGTATTTTCCAGATCATGTACAGAGTAAAATCAGAATCTACAGCGGACTGACACCCAGTAATGAAAATCCTTCTGAAGATGTTCTTGTTAATAACTAACCCCAGGCATTGTCTGAGACCAGCCCCAGCAGTGCACCACATGGCAGCGAAATCACAGAAAATACTTGTTATCTAAAACCTGTGCAGAGTTTTGGACTCACAGCTGTTTGTTCCCTCTGTGTATACTTTGAGCATAGGTCATTCGCGGAGACTCTCTAGAACCTCATATCGGGCAGAAAAGGTTGGTACAGAGGCTGCTACGGCCCCTGTGGCACAGCACAGGAGCACCTAGCAATTGGTATCGGGCTGTCTGCACACAGTAAATCTCAGCAGAGAGAAAGTGGGGAAATCTCCACTGTGTTTTGAGCCTGCACTCGCAGCAGGTTTCCCAGCTAGCAGAGATACCCTGTCTCTGGGGCCATCTCACACTTTCTTGCCTAATCCAAGGCGAAATGTATGAGACCCAAGGACTTGCAGGACCTCCTGGCTGAGGGTCCCTAACCCTGGCATGTCCTGGAGGTGATTGCTTTGATCCAGCAAGGTTAAGGGATTACCAACGCCCATCAGCAGACATCTGAAGAAAATGCATATTCATATATGCAGTGTGGTGCCAAAATTCAAATTCAAGCTATTTCACTGCCTCTGAGTGCCTGAGCCTGCGATTTCTGAAGCCAGCAGGGGTCTTTCCACTGGTTGCGCTGACACTGAGATGGGTGGCGGTTCAGGGAAACATTTTACCCGGTAACTTTGTGGTGTTATCAAAGAATTTGCCAAGGATTTTGTCAATTCCAGCATTTAATTTACCTATTTTTCCCTTTCTGTTTGTGTGCAGAGGTGAATTTAGCGCAACTGCCAGCCACCTGTTTGCAGCCGGGGAAGCCCGTTCCAGCTCCCTGTCGGTTCGCCGAGCCGTTCTTTTCAGAAAAATAAAAACAAACACATTGCTGTGAACCGGGGTGCAGTTGGGTGCTGCAGCCCCTGAATATGGGCATTCCATCTGTCCCGGCGGCAGATTTGTTCAACTATGTCTGAACCTATCATCGCTCGGGGCAAAAACTGTTCTCTGACTCATGTTAATGTATGAATCCGATTGTGCCCTCCCGCAGCACGCAGCTTTCAGTGCCCATTAGGAACATTAACGCCATAAACTGAGTCCTCGTAGATGTACGGTCTTTATATGCTGCATAATGCCCACGGATCTCTGCTGGCAGCTAAGGAAACACAAAGGAATAGAGGATATTTTGAAGTTTTGTGGAGTTTTTTATTTTTTCTTTGAGATTGAAGTCCAGTGTCTTGGGACCCAGTGACTTTAGATGACCTTCCGTCTCCACGGACTGTACTAAATTTCAGCCCCTGGAGGCTACGCCATACAAAACCTCCTGGCTTTCAAGGGCAGGTGCAAGCAAAGCTTCACTGCGTCACAGATCAAGACCTGTTACTGCCAGAATTAGATTTCACAAATCTCTTTTATTGAACGGGACATCATTAAGGAACTGGACTATACTTGTTGCTGGTGTCTTTAATTAATATAAGTATTAAAGTGCTATTAAAATTTCAAAACAATGACATTTCCTTTTTAGCATTTACCCTTACTGAAACAGAGCTGGATGTATGTGTATGCAGAGACAAGCACGTGAAAGCTATGTTAAAGAAATACAAAGACTGAAAGATTGCAGGCACAGGCACTTGAAAAGGAGGAGATGCTGACACTGAGTGCCTGTGTAAATTTATCTCAGCTCCTTTCTTTCTTTATTTTATTTATTCATTTATTTATTTATTTGGCAATTGCATGATCCTGTGTTATATTTTAGATAATATCTCCACCTTCTTTGTTACACAGGAGAGGTGACTTCAAGGCACAGGTTTTGCCTTGATGTGTGCTGAAGGGCTTCTTAGGGTTTTGCCCAATGATTTCAGTGTTTACCTTCTGCCTTTTCCCCAGCTCAGTGTATGATCCTGTCCCAAAGGCTGAATTCCTTCTTGGGTTTTGAGCATCTGAGTGCTCTGAGAGCTCCGCTAAGTGAAATCATTAAGCTCACCAACAACGTGCGGGGATGGTGGTATCCCAGCTGTACAGGTGGGAAACTGAGGCATAGGAAAGTGAAATCAATTAATTCCACTGACCATGGGCTGTCCCATCCAGGATGTGTCAGGCTTGACTTTTTAGCATACTCCAGCCTGTACAGTGCCCTATACCCAAGCACCCACCTCCCTGCCCCACAAACACCCCATTTACAGCTCAGATTGATCCGAGTTTTGGAGACAAATGGAGAGAGATGGTTGAACTGCCTTAAATGCCCCTGTAAAACAGGGGGAAGAGGAAACTGTTGCTGAGCCATCGCTGTGCCAGGCCCGGTGCCAGGCCCACGCACTGTGCCTCCAGCCTCAGCCCTTTCTGTGCTCCCTGTGTGGCAGTGACCAGCACCCCGGGTTTCGAGGAGAAGGGGCAGCTCACACCAGCCAACCTTACCCCGTCCAGGGGTGCAGCATCCGCTCCTCGCCCCAAATCCCCCGACAGCTCCCAGCTCCCTGTATGAGCCGTGGGAAGGCCGGCCCTAAAAGCCAGCAGTGCCAGAGGCACCGCACTGCTCCTGCTCTCTGCCCATGTGTCCCGAGCGGGTCTCTAATCCCTTCCCAGTGAGATGCGGGGGGCAGCTGATGTTTGCAGGTACCCTGAGCTGGCTGGGAGGATTTGCACGTGTCTGTGAGCGGGGTGGCGTGAGAAACGCTGGTGTCACCTCGGGGCGAACCCTTCCCTTCCAGCCCAGGCTCCTTGCGAGGAGTGAAAATCCCGAGTTTAAGAAACCAAACTCCACAGGCACCGCCGAAATTCAGTAAAAACGTTAAAAAAATTTTATTTACAGGGTAAAGCACAATTTCTTAGAAACAAAAACAAAAACAAAACCCACTTTGATAAGAGGCATAATAATAGAATAAAGCTCTTTATGTACAAAAATACAATTTTCATATGAATGAACATCTTGAATAAATTAAACCGCTCGCTGGCCCGCTTGCTGAATACCCCGTGTCTGCTCCCGCTCCAAAGCAAGGCCGCCGCGCCGGGGGTCAGCATCTATAATGCATGAGCCTCTGGGTGCGGGGGTCCCATCGGGCCCGGTGCTGGGGCCCCCCCGGGAGGGGCTGAGCCGCCCCGGGCGCTGGGGGGGGGGGGGGGGCTGGATGCGCGCTGAGCCCCGTGCTGCGCCCCGGGCAGCATCGGCCCCCTAAGCCTTTTCATGGCATTGTCAGGGCGTTCAAACCAAATTTTCATGCTCGTTTTTCTTCGCCGGAGAGCTACAAATTGTAAAATTGACTTTTCACCTCGTCTGCGGCAGCAAATCTGTCGCTTTTCTCCCCGGCTTTTCGAAGGAGGAGAAGGGGGGGGGGGGGGGGCAGAAGGGGCACCCGGGAGAGGGGCTTGGGGAAGGGGGGGGGGGGTGTTCTTATTTTTTTCGGGGTGGGGGCTGGAAAGTGCAGCGGGAGGGTGCCCCCCCCCCCCCTTTTACCCCCCGGGGGAGCGCTAGCGGCAGGGAGCCCCGGGGGGCGCGGCGGGGGGGGGCAGCCCGCGGAAGCCCCGCAGGCCGTCGGGGGAGGCGAAGGCGCAGTCCTCGGAGGTGGCCGGGCTGCTGGGGCCCGAGGCGGAGGCGCAGAGCGAGGGGGGGGCCGGGGAAGCGCTGGAAAGCCACGAACCGGCGTCGCTGCCGGGGCTGGGGGGAGCGGGGGGGCCGCGGCAGGCGGGGGGGGGAGGGAGGCACTGCTCGGCCAGCCGGAGGGTCTCGGAGAGGGCCCAGATGTAGTTGTAGGCGAAGCGCAGGGTCTCGATTTTCGTCAGCTTGGTGTCGTCGGGGAAGGTGGGCAGGACGCTGCGGAGCTCGTCCAGGGCGGCGTTGAGGTGGTGCATGCGGTTCCGCTCCCGGTCGTTGGCTTTCACCCGGCGGCTCCGCTTCAGGGTGTGCAGCAAAGCCTCGGTGCGAGCCCGGCCTCGGCCCCGCCGCCGCCGCCGTTCCCTGGGGGCTCCGGGGGGCTCCGCGCCGCTGCTGGCAGCCTCCGAGGGCATCCTGCGGGAGAGAAGCCGGGCTCCAGTCACTACGGGGATGGGGGGGGGGGAGAAGGGAGGGGGGAAGGTGCGAAGAGGCCGGGGAAGGGGTATAAGGGGTAAAAGGTGGGGGGGGGGAGGGAAAAAAAAAAAATCGCAGGAAATCGAGTAACCCAAGGGAGGGATGGAGGGGGGGTGCTTGGCCCCGACGGCAGCGCAGGTGCTGCATCCCCGGTACTCACATGGCAAGGCACGTCCCGGGGCCGCTGTTAAGCGATAACGGCGTAAAAAAAAAAAAAAAAAAAAAAAAAAAGGTAAAAAAATAAATAGTAATAATAATAATAAAAAAAAACCACACACACACACACAATAAATAAATAAATAAATAAAAAGCGAAGCTCCCCGCTGCAGGGGAAAGCGAGGGCGGCCTTCAGCTCCTCGGCGAGAGGAAAAAAAAAAAAAAAAAAAAAGGAGGAAAAAAAAAAAAAAAGCAAGCGAGCGGCGGAGAAAGGCGGGGCTGGGGGGGGGGGGGGGTTGGGGGGGGGGACGTGGGCCACGCGACCGCTCTTGTCTTTGAAGTGCTGCGGGCAGCGATCCGCTCGTGTGAGCGGCGGCTTTGGCACACGACGGCGCCGCAGCCCCGTACTTATAGCGGCGGGCGGACAATGGCCCCGTGGCCGCCCCGCGGGGCCGCGCCGAGGCGGCAGGTCGGCCCCGTGCGCCGCGCCCTCCGGAGCGTGCCCGCAATTACCGCGGGCAGCCGCGCATCTGCCGCGACCCCCCCCCCCCCACCCCCCGCCTCATCCCCTCCTCCCCCCGAGCCCCTGCTTTTGTCCCCCCCCCGAGGTGGTGGCCCCGGGCTGGGGGTCCCGCTCCCACCGGCCGGTTCTGGTCCGGGTAGGGCTCGGGGAGGCTGAGCCGGGTTGAGGGGGGGGTTTGGTTTTAAGCTCTCGGTCAGGCCCGTGCTGAGAGTTTCTTGTTTTTTTTTTTTTGTTTTTTTTTTTTTTTCTTTCCACCTTGCAGTTTTCCTGCCCGTCGGAGCGAAAATGTTCTGAAATGGTAAAGGTTTAGCTCGACGCCGTTTTTTCAGCACTGAATATCTGGGTGTTCTTCGGCTCTTAGAGCTTATTGCAGGTGCTCAGAAAGTTACAAACTCCACATTAATTTCACCTTACAAATTTCAGCGTTTCTGAAGGTATACAGACAACTCTTTCTCTGTGGATACAAACGAACAAAAAGGACCGTGCTGTTTTTATCCTAAAGCTGATCTACCTGCTGCCGTCCCCACGAAGTGCCCCGCTATCGCTATTTCAGGCATAACTTCGGGAAGATCAGCTCTAGAAGTATCTGATAAGTTTCCTGGGTCTGACATCTGGCTTCTTGCACCCTGCGTCCCCATGCTGTAAGGAAGCCCCATTGTCAGCACTCAGGTACTTGGCTCCCTGGATGGTTTTCAGTTTCACCATCCATCAATAGTCATTTTTAGACTTCTGTGCCTAAACTCTGATTTATTTACGTAATTTCCCCTGACATTAAATGTAGACTCATTCCCACTTCTGGGGGATTTTCTCCTATGCCTTTGATAAACAGGGAAAACTGACAGCAGAAGTTAGTGTCTTTATCTCAGCATTTTAATTTCATGGCGACTGTTCTTTGGCTTGAACCTGAGCGAGCAGTTTGCTGATTGGGGTTATTTCTCCTGCTTTCCACCCTCCCCACTTCGAGATGATCCGTGACACCAGCAGACCGCCACAAACAATCTTCTTTGTGCTAAAAAGATCACTCACAGAAGTGAGCAGTCCGAAAAGCCCCGAGTGATGAATATTAACGAGCCTCAAAACAGAAATACTTTTCCAGGGGCCGAGCTTGCAGGAGCAGCTTGCTTGGTGCTTTTTACCATTTTCTGGGGACCTCAGATGCACAAACTAACCGGGCAAAAGCAGGGCCCGGCTGTGCTGCGCAGGGACTGAGCTCTCTCCATCACCGGACCTGCAATCCAGCTGATGTTTTTAGGGCCCGTGCATACCTAAATGACTTTCTGCACTAAGCAGTTCCACTCCACTGGGCGACTCATGTCCTTAAGTGACGGCACGATCAGAGTCCTCGGCCAGCAGGCAGAGATCTGCGGTGGAGTTTCCAGCACAAACCAGGAGAAAGTCAGAAGGGGCAGAAATGTAAAGGTTATGGAAGCATATGGCCAAAAATGTTAAACTTTTGTTAGCGTGCACTTTGTATACAGTGATATAAACTCCGGTGTTGTCTGCAACACTTTTATTGCCTTTTGTTTAGGTGTCTTTGAGCAGTCAATAGTTTATTCATTAAAATGTTTATGATTCCCTAGAGTTTCACAGACTTTGGCACAACCGATCACTTGTCTGAAAGTTTGCAGTGAAAGCGCATTATTCATTAGTCCTTATCCATCATTTGCAGTTTGTCATTTGTTATTCTCTTGTTTTAAAAGTTTGTGCTCCAATCAAGGAGGGGAGAGAGCACCATGTGTCTCTGTGATCAGTCACAGCCATGAATAGCCAGCGCTGAAGTGAGTGTTTCACAAACAACCCATAGGCTGAAATTTGTTTGCATAATCTATTCACTGAATACTTATGAATAACGAATGCATTCACAGAACCAGAATTGTTTCAGGAAGCCTTCGCAAACAGAAAGAAGTGCTAAATATCTTGGATAATTTATTCCCGATGAATAATTCAACCAGTTCTATCGCAGGCAGTCTACTAATTTTGCAGATAAATTATTCAGCCGACGCAGATAATAGCTCCTACACCTTATGGGCATGCTCCTAGGGAAGTCAGCTGCCAAACTTTCACCAACTTTTCTGGGACTGGGAAAGAAAAAATCCCCAAATGGAACACAGCATGTGTTCCCGGCACCTTACTCATGGCCATATTCTGGCCTTTGTCCTTCGATATTAGGTTCTCCACCTGGATGTAAGGGGAACTGGTCTCAGATGGACTTGTCAAGGTTATTAGGTTCGTATTTTGAGCTCTAAGGAAGCCTACCATAAATATGTCATCTGTTTGCTTTGAGAGACATTACTCTTAAAAAAAAGGGGGAGAAAGAAGCATGAAATGGCTTTCTGACTGGGGAACCCGTAGGAGCACAGCAGGATCACCCCACCTGTGCCATGCACCGGTGGTCCGGCGTGCAAGGTGCCAAAGTCACCCCTTGAGACCAGAGAAAACTGTCATGGGGCAGCTCCGTGTGGCATGGTCATCGCTTGGGGGCCTGGCCTCAGGCATGAAGCTTGCTCCTCCACCTGCCCTTGGTCGATGTGTCACTTGTGGCTGGACTCCCAAAGGCTGTGAGCTGGGGAAGGAGGAAGAAAGGCTGCCGGAGAGGTGCCGCACGGCTCCTGTGCCCAGCTCTGCTCTGAGTGCGCCGCTTCCAGCATCAGCTCAAGGAGAGGAGCCCATGCCCTGGTAGGTGCTGATCACACCCTGTGAAGCTGCACGGATCTCCGGGTTAGAAATTGGCCTTGCATTTCCAAACTGACCAGAGCTGTGGGGATTAGAGCAGGGGCAGTGCCACTCTTCTCTGCAAGTGGGGAAACGCACAGCTCACAGCACAACTGCGCCCGCAATGGGAAGGTGCCTTGGAGAAGTTAGGGGTGCTTTGCTTTTTCATAGGTTTAGGACATGCACAGATGCAACAACTCACCAAACTACGTTTTGTTACATGAGGGCTTAAAAATAATGTGGTGAGGATGTCAAAGCAGGGTGTGGAGCAGGAAAATGCCACTTTTGTGCTCACAGTTTGAAAGCGTCACCAGAGCGAGGCGGCAGAGCTGCCTGCAGAAGATGCTCGATCCGTATTTGGAGACCAGCCGTGACTGGTGGCTGAGTCGTCGCCCTGGGAGCTGGGAGCTCGAGAGGGAGCCTTGCAGGAGCAAAGGGAAGGTCAGGATGCCCAGGTCGCTGCCGCAGCCCCGTTAGGACACAGAGCAGTGAGGGGCTGGCAGCTCAGTGGGGCTGCGTGGGCAGCACAGAGCGCGGCGGCTGCTCGCAGGGATGGACGGATGGACGGACAGACGGAGCTGTGCCCCCGGGACCGAGCCGGAGTCAGCTTACAGCTTGCGGCTGCCGGAGGGTTCAGGGGTTCACGCACTTGCTGCTGGCTAATGCACAGCCCTGCCAGCCCGTGCTGGAAAGGTCTCAGGTGGCGGCGTTAACCCCTGCTGCAGCAGCGGATTTTTCTCCCATATTTCTTCTAAGCCGCCTTGGGAGCAGCTCCAGGTCCCTTCCTGAGGCTTTATTTGGCCTCTTCCCATACCTGCCCCGCCAGCGTGAGGCTTCAGGCCGCGTGCTGGGGGCGCTGCAGGAAGGGCACTGGGTGCTGGGGGTCCTGGCACAGCACAGCTGACTCCATACCAAAATCCTACACGAGGGGCTCGGCCCCTTCCGAGGGCTCTGCAGAAATAGCGGGGATGCTCTGTCTGCAGGTTTCAAACGTGTGATCCAGCTTCTTCTTCTTCTTCTTCCTTTTTTTTTTTTTTTTTTTTTTTTGGAAGGGGGGGGTAGTAGGTAAGCGATTGTTCCCTGCAAGCACAAATGTATTTTGTTTGTTGTAATTAAAATGTTTTAATGAGACAACCATAAAATCAACCATTAATTATTTTTTTTTCAAACACTTCTGCTTCCTTTTGAGCTAGGTCTATTTAGAAATAGTTTAGAGAGTAGCCTGCAGTTTTATTCTTTCTTCGGTATTATACACAGGAGTGGAGAAGTCATTTATAAATAATTACACAATGTTTTGGGTCTTTGGGTTTGTATAATATATCAAAGCGATTAGTACATGCATTGTTCCATTGTAAATGGTTTTTTTCCCTTCCTTTCAGTTTCACTTGCCTTGTCTTCTATCTAAACCTTTTTCGTGAAATCCTTTGTCTTCCTCATTCTTTTAGCTTGTTACAGTGCAGGGACATTCTTCTTATTCAAACACTCACAGCATGAGCAAAGAAAGCTACTTCTGTCGCATCTTAAGTTTTACCATAACTTTCTGGCATTTTCTTTTCTTCCAATTTTCCCAGACTACTGATAGGGTAATGAAGAATTATAACATACATCAATTATTGGTGCTCACGGTGTATTATGCTCCTGAATTCAAGGGGAGATAAAGAAAAAAAAAAAAAAGCCCTACTTTCTGTGGTTTTGAGGCACATGAGAGAGGACTCCGCGCAGATTATTTATAACATCTTTTGGGGCATCAATTATGTTTGACTCCTACAACCACTTCCTTGTCCCACTGGTTTTATGGCCAGAAGGAATCATTTTTGTGTGTGGTAGCTGCGGCATTTAACTCGTTTCTTTTATGAGGAGCCCAAACAATGCATCTTCGGGCCAAACAATCTATCTCCCCGAATAATAGCCCAAATGTCAGTCAAGCGCCCGGCGCTGGGAAATATATGATCATCCTAACGGGAGACGGGAAGAAAGCGTGGGGCTGGAGGGCTCAGCCCAGGACCCTGGTGCCCCCCCATTTTTGGCAGGGGCACCCCCAGGCTGCACCCGGCGTGGTCCTGAGCTCCAGCAGCCCCGATCCAGGGTCCCAGTGGTCCCGGAGGAAAAAGGACGGACCCTGGCGGTGCGGGCGTGTTGCCGGGCCACGCTCCCTCCTGGCCCTCCCCAGCCTCCCGGCTACCACATTAGCTGGGAAAAATGAGATTAGGATGTCACCCCCGAGAAACGAGCCCTTTTCTTCCCCCCTCCTCATTGTGCCAGAGGTTTTTCTTCTCTTTTTTTCCCCCCGTCCACCTTCCCCCGCCCACAAGTCTCCCTCTTTTGTGGATCTGTATTTTGTTAATTGAAGCTCGAACACTTATCCTAAAAGAAAGGGACAAAATTCACTGACCGTGGTGCGGATGAAATCCCCCCGGCGATGTGCAAAGCAGTAAGATTAATACGCGCTGGGATGCTCAGGTTTTCTTTTATACCTTTCCTATCAATAATTCTGTTGAGGAGAAAATTTGGCTTTTCCTTTTTTTATTTTTTATTTTTTATTTTTTATTTTTTATTTTTTATTTTTTATTTTTTATTTTTTATTTTATTTTTTATTTTTTTATTCTTTATTTTTTATTTTTTATTGTTGTTTTATTTTTATTACAGAAAAGATAATGGGGAAAAAACCAAGTCCTGTAGCTGTTGGGTGGAATCAACAAGCCTGGGCTCTTGGGGGGGCTCTTGCCCCCCCGGTGCTGGAGCTGGGGAGGATGCTCCGGGACCACCGGCAGCCCGCGGGTCCCCACTGCCCGCCAGGGGGGCCGGGGGATTTGCTGCCATTTGCATAGCAGGTGTTGGGTCCCGGGCCTTTCTTCCTTAAGGGAGTTTTAATACGGGATAAATTACCAGGAATTAGGAGGAGGCAGGCGACAAGAAAAGCGCTCGTGGGGTCTTCTCCCGGCTGCAGCGGGGGAAACAGAGAGAATGGCTAAAAACGAGGAGAAAAACTTCAAAGCTGGGGTTTTTGGGGGCTGCGGGGGCCAGGGCAGCTCTCCCCACTTCACCTGGCAGTGGGGTTTGAATCCCGGAATGCCACAACCCGGCGGCAGCAGGACGATTGCTGGCGTGAGGATCTTTGAGTCGGAAGGTCTGGAGAGGGAGTTTAAAATGTTAATCCCGGTATAATCCCTTCCCTGGCATTGTACCGACACGGGCTGCGCCCGCCGGAGAATTGCCGGCTTCCTTCCCTGGGGTTCAGGGCGGGGGGGCCGGGCTTGGAGCCCCCCCTGCGTGCCTGCACCCGCTGTGCACACACCGGCACCTCCAGGAGCACGGCACACCCGTGTGCACCCCCACGTGCGCTTGCACGCGCGTGTGAACACGGGCACGCAGGTGCATGGGCACCCCTGTGTGAAGTTGTAGGATGGGCACGGCACGGAGGGGCTGCACGACCCCAGTGTCCCCCTTCCCCAGCAGGAAGGCCAGGAAAGACCAAAGGGCCAGAAACTGCCCCCCAAATGATCCAGCGGCTGCATCCCGCAGCCTGTGAGGGTTTGTTTTGCACTGCCTGCCTCTGGCCATGGCTAAAAGCAAGACAAATGCCTGAGAGCAGTGGTGGTCCGTGTTTTTTGCTTACATGCACTTTGCTCACAAAATGGGAGAGGAAGGCCAGGCCAGAGGTGGTCTCGTGGAGTCCCGATGAACTTTTCCTATCACACCTCACTCCTTGCTGTGCCCTGCCAATTAGAGTACGCATACATTAAAAAGGAAATAATAATAATAAAAAGAAATGTTTTTATATCGAGCGGTTTTCAAATACATCCGCCCTCTCATTGCAGGTAGGAAAGATTTGTCTCTAAAAATAATCATCTCTCTGTTTTTGTAACTATTATCTCGGTAAAATTGTTATGTGGCCTTGAGTGCAAGCGTAAGATCTTCAGAGTGAGAAAAATTGACTTAGAAGAGCTTTTCTGCGAATACCTCCCTGTGCATGTAATGTCCAGCAGGCTGTGCCAGCCTGCAGAGCGTGTCCCACTGGAAGCCGTCTCTGGCTCTGAGAAAATTCAGCATTAAGCGTGAACACTACAGTGCAGGAGCAAACCAAACGTGATTTTTAGAAGATGTCAGGATGAAACATTTGGCTGCTTCTGAAGGAGGATGCTTCAGTGACAGCACAGTGAAGAGGATGCACCAACAGCTTTTAAAGCAATTCTGTTTTTTTTTTTTTTCTATGCAAACGCATCTTTTTGAAGGATGGCTTATTGCTTCTCGAACAAATTTCATTAAACTTGGACAAAAGCAAACGGTGAACGACTTGTAGATCTGCTCTGCTTTCTAGAAGGTAAAGGAGTGCTTTGCATTGACTTAAATGGCCATTTAACGGGGCTGCTTTGCAGTTCATTACCTTAGTGTGAGATGTGCAGAATCTCTCTTAATGTTCCCATTCTTCAGGGACAAAAATACAGGTTTAAGGATTTTCAGTTCTTCCTTGAACCCTCCCACTGTAAGCATTCGCAGCGAGGTTAGGGGATTTGGCATTGCTGTCTCTCACTGGCAGCTGAGCACCAGCTCTTTCAGTATCTCTTCATGATAATGCCTCTGGGTGTATATATAATATATACACTTCATATAAATATAGTGTTAAACTGCAAGTATAAGAGCCCTTGGCAGCTCCCAGGCAGCGTACAGGTGCTGGGTTTGCTGGGACCAGTCCTTAAGGACGCAGCCGAACTGGGCACAGTAGGTGGCACACAGGTACCCACAGGTAGACACACAGACACAGACACAGATTTCTAGGTTGGAAGAGACCTCAAGATCATCGAGTCCAACCTCCGACCTAACACTAAGTACTCCACTAAACCATATCACTAAGCTCTACATCTAAACGTCTTTTAAAGACCTCCAGGGATGGCGACTCCACCACCTCCCTGGGCAGCCCGTTCCAATGCTTAATAACCCTTTCGGTAAAGAAGTTCTTCCTAACATCCAACCTAAAACTCCCCTGGCGCAACTTTCGCCCATTCCCCCTCGTCCTGTCACCAGGCACGTGGGAGAACAGACCAACCCCCACCTCACTACAGCTTCCTTTAAGGTAACTGTAGAGAGCGATAAGGTCGCCCCTGAGCCTCCTCTTCTCCAGGCTGAACAAGCCCAGCTCCCTCAGCCGCTCCTCGTAAGACTTGTTCTCCAGACCCCTCACCAGCTTGGTCGCCCTTCTCTGGACTCGCTCAAGCACGTCCATGTCCTTCCTGTAGCGAGGGGCCCAAAACTGAACACAGTACTCGAGGTGCGGCCTCACCAGAGCCGAGTACAGGGGCACAATCACCTCCCTAGACCTGCTGGCCACACTGCTTCTTATACAGGCCAGGATGCTGTTGGCCTTCTTGGCCACCTGAGCACACTGCTGGCTCATATTCAGCCGACTATCAACCAATACTCCCAGGTCCTTCTCGGCCAGGCAGCTTTCCAACCACTCATCTCCCAGCCTGTAGCTCTGCTTGGGGTTGTTGCGCCCCAGGTGCAGGACCCGGCACTTGGCCTTGTTGAACTTCATACAGTTGACCTCAGCCCATCGCTCCAGCCTATCCAGATCCTCCTGCAGAGCCTTCCTGCCCTCGAGCAGATCGACACACGCACTTAGCTTGGTGTCATCTGCAAACTTACTGAGGGTGCACTGGACGCCCTCATCCAGGTCATCGATAAAGATATTAAAGAGGACCGGCCCCAGTACTGAGCCCTGGGGGACACCACTTGTGACCAGCCTCCAACCAGATTTGACTCCATTCACCACAACTCTCTGGGCCCGGCTATCCAGCCAGTTTCTAACCCAGCGAAGCGTACGCCAGTCCAAGCCCCGAGCAGCCAGTTTCTTGAGGAGAATGTTGTGGGGAACGGTGTCAAAAGCCTTACTGAGGTCAAGGTAAACCACATCCACAGCCCTTCCCTCATCCACCAAGCGCGTCACTTTGTCATAGAAGGAGATCAGGTTCGTCAAACAGGACCTGCCTTTCATAAACCCATGCTGACTGGGCCTGATCGCCTGCTCGCCCTGCAAGTGCCGCGTGATGACCCTCAAGATAATCTGCTCCATGAGCTTTCCTGGCACTGAGGTCAAACTGACAGGCCTATAGTTACCCGGGTCTGCCCTCCGGCCCTTCTTATAGATGGGCGTCACATTGGCTAGCCGCCAGTCAACTGGGACCTCCCCCGATAGCCAGGACTGCCGATAAATGATGGAAAGCGGCTCGGCCAGCTCCTCCGCCAGTTCTTTCAGTACCCTCGGGTGCATCCCATCCGGCCCCATCGACTTGCGCACATCCAAGCTTCTTAGCAGGTCGCCAACCATTTCCTCATGAATAGCAAAGGCCACATCCTGCTCCCCATCCCCTTCCGTGCCAAGGTGCCAAGGAGGTAGGTGCCAAGAGGAGTTTTTAGGGTATGCGTTAGGCCTTGAGACCACTTTTCTACTAGGGTAGCTGCAGCTTTTGGGTCTGCTAAGATGTTTTAGAATGGCTTGAAGGTGTAAAACACTAAAAAAAAAATACAAATTATTAGTTATAGATGCCAGGAAATTAGAAAGACAGTGGAGGAGCATGGTGAAGGAACAGCAAATGTTGTTTCAGGTGAGTTTTTTTCCCGGGGTTCATGCAGCTCTGCCCTAGGCTGGAGCTGGGCTTGGCTGCCGTGGTTCTGCTGAGCCTCTGCTGCAGGGACGCTGCTTTCTTTTCCAATTAAAGCATGTATTAAATTACATCAAGTTCCATGCTCACAAGTAAATAGTCAGATGAGTGCAATTGCTAACTATCAAGTGAATGTAGCACTTGAGACTATGGCCTTCCCCTGGTTTTAACCCTCCTGGAGAAAGGCCCAGAGGATTGATTTTTCTTTCAGAGCAGGATTAATGCACCGCAGATCTTGATCCCGTTTCCATTTATTCTGGTGGGAATTAGAGATAATTTCTCCGCAGTCAGTGCAGCCAAACTTCTCCAAAATGGCTGCCAGGGTTAGGAAAGGCTCCGAACCTCCTAGCCCTGGGTGCAAACTGCAGAGGGGACCCGGATGGGGCTGCAAAATTATAGAGAGATCATTTATAAGATCTCTTCTTTATTACTTGTATATTTTTTTTGTATGTACAGATTGTCACTATCCCAAAGAGGTGCCTTTTTTTCCCCCAGAAATAAATAGATCATTATTATTTTTTATTTTATTTTATTTTATTTTATTTTATTTTATTTTATTTTATTTTATTGTATTTATTTTATTTTATATATTTTTAATATTTTATTTTATTTTATTTTATTTTATTTTATTTTATTTTATTTTATTTTATTTTATTTTATTTTATTTTATTTATCTATTTTAATCTTTTTTATTTTTATTTTTTAAAATATTTTTCAGCCTTTGGTGTTATGTATCGTCATCAACCTGTTAGTGACCCCAGGGGATCCCCGGGCTTGCAGGTGATGGATGCAGCCAGCAGGGGGCAGCCCCTACCAAGCCGCGGGGCTGCGGGGCGAGCCTGGTGCCTGCTTCCAGTAAGGGCGGAGAGCCCTCTGGGGCTTCTCAGAGCATGGGATTTTATTTTATTTTATTTTATTTTATTTTATTTTATTTTATTTTATTTTATTTTATTTTATTTTATTTTATTTTATTTTATTTTATATTTTATTTATTTTATTTTATTTATGACCACTCTTTGCTTTAAGACCTTTTTTTTTTTTTTAAAAAAAAAAATCCCTTTGATTTCCATTGTATTCAACTTCTTCTGCCAAATTCTTGTCATTGCTTGTAGTGAATTCTAGGAAGGATTATCCAAAAAAAAAAAAAAAAAAAGGGAAGGTAAATGAGGAAAAGGAGTACTATCTGTTCCATACCACATCTGCGTGAGCAGCAAGTCACTGCAGAGCGCAGGGATGAAACTCTAGGAAAACAGGAAAAAGGCCTTTTTTTTTTTTTTTTTTTCCTACAGGGAAACAACATCTTTCTGTTTGTGTCCCAACTCCTGATTTTAGAGTTTGATGCTTTCCAGGTTCTGCGGTCAATTATGATAAAAGCAATTAAGTCCCCAGGCGATGGCCCTTGGCACACGGCCATGCCAGGGCACCAGGGCAGTGCAAGTAGCACCAGGAGGGCTTTTGGGCTGGGAGTGGGACCCAGTGTGCTGGCTCCATAGTCAAAACAAAGCAGCTGAGGTCAGATCCAGTTGCTCTGATCAGTAATGATGCTGATTTTTTTAATTTTTTTTCTTTTTTTTTGCGCGCTGAGCTGCTCTTGTCCTCCTTCATCCCATCCTTTTTTCCCCTCATATTAGAAGAAGCTTCCCAGGCATGATAAACCCAGGAAGCTTTTATTTATTTTATTGTTATTATTTTTTTTTTTAGAAAAAAAAAGTTTAATTTGACACTTTTTCCATATGGTTGGACTGCTGTGTTTTTTTGTTTGTTTGTTTTTTGCCTGCTTCCTTGCGTGTGCTCCTCTGGGGGATGCGATGCTTGGTGGTCCTGCCCACGGCCCAAGCTCTGCCCTGCTTACCATGTGCAAGTGCTTTCTGCCAAAACTCAGCCCAGTTGCCTTCAGACTCACAAGGCGTCCCGAGGATGTCCTGCTGCCTCACCCCTTAGCTTCGCAGAGCCTGAGCAGGAGGCTGGGTGGCTCGTGGGCTGGTGGCATTGCTCAGGGCCACGTGTGACAACTTCACACAGATTCCTGCAGTGAAGAACTGGATTTCCCTGGCAGCTTTCCTTTAGCTGTTGCACAAAAAGGAGAGGGAACACCCTGCCAGTCACTTACACATTGAATCGGAGAGGTAGCACTTGGCAAACTGGTTCCTGCTGGGGAGGAGTGGTGCCTGACTGGGAATTACTGGTGGAAGAAGGGAGCTGGGCAACTCCAGGTTCACTCATTTTTCCTGAGGTATTTGCAGAAGTGCGAAGTCTTCCGGAGTCAGAAAAGAAGCTGAAGTGAACCCCAAGAAAAAAACTGTAAATGGTGCAATTCTGAAGGTAATAGAGAAGAATTTTTATGCAGCACAATGGAATGGGCAGGAATAAGGCAGAAATGCCGAGGGATAAAGACAAAAAGCATTTCTTCCGGGATTAGAAGTGAGCTCAAAATTGCCAAAGTCTACCAAAAACAAAACCAAAAAACTGCTGTAACATTTCTTCTCCTTTAATAAGCTTCTTTTGCTGGGAGTCCCGAGTGTTCAGATGTAGCACAGTGAGTGCCTAGTAACCCAACAAAGCTCCAATTGGTGGCTCTGCAGCGAGGGTTTCTTTTCCTTGCAGGTTTCTAACCATGAAAAGACACAGGGATCAGTTGCTTCAGAATCCTTAATTAAACACAACAAAGAGGAGCAATTAGAGCTGTGTTTTGCTTCTGTCATCCAGCAAATCTTGCAAGCCTCAAAATCCTTTTCTTGCTCTAAGATTTATGATGGGAATAAATCATAATTACTCCTGTAATTATCAGCCTTAAGCAAACAGCAGCAGGCTTTTTTTTTTTTTTTTTTTTTTTTTTTGAGGTTCTGAAACCCATCCAAAAGGAATTCACCGACCTCTTTTGTTTTGTGGGAAGAAAAACAGAAACACGGGCGTGGTGATTTTTCCCAGGCCTTGGCCGCCTGCCTCCCTGTCACTTCGTGTCGTGTCACTGCTCCCTCCCTGGCCCCGCGTGCACAGCTCCTGCTGGGCTGGGTGCCCTCCACCTGTGTCACCAGAGCAGCCTCCGCCCAAGGAGCTGATAATAGCAACAGGCAGAAGATGAGAGACAAACCAAAGGGGAGATGAGTGCTTCACAGAGGTCAGCAGCAGGACCAGAAATCCACCTGCCACTCATCCTTCCTAAGATAAATGTTGGTGCATGTCTATAAAGCATTTCCTCCAGGGATCTTGGCTTTATTTTGATGGTTGGGTGAAGATATGCTTATACCCAGCAAGAAGGAGCAAGTCATCCTCTTTAGGCATTCAAGGTGATGGGTGTATGTTGGATTTTTTTTTTTTTTTCCTTTTCTTTCGCTGTTGGGAAGTTGGCAGTCAGGTCTGAGGATGTGAACTGAATGCAGTGCCTGGGGAATATCAGCTCTGCTGGGTCCTGGGCTCGCTGGGGAGGCAGCAGCAGGGGGAGAGATGCTGGGTGAGAGTAGCAAAGCTGGCACGAAGCCACGGGACTTGGCCCATGGGGCAGAAACTGCCGATCTGTTGGAGGATTCGGGGCAGGCTGTTTGGGATAGAATCATCCCAGGGCTGTGCGGTGAAGCAGCACCCTGCGCTGGTGTGATGGCTGTGGTCCTGCAGGCGTGGTGACAGCCACTTGTCCTCTGGGCCACAGCACCCTTAGCGTGCACAGCAGGCGAACACACCTGTGTGTAAGCATCCTCTGAGCAGCCCCAGGGCCGGAGAGGTGTCCACAGGCTGGCTGAGCAGGCTTGGGGCTGCCACTAGATGTCCTTTCAGCCCTGCTTTCCTCTTTCCTCCAGCTGCTGGCCCAAGAAAAAGCAGGGCTGAGCCCCTTCCCAAGCATCCCTTGGGTCTTGCACAGCAGTGTCCTGGGTACTGCAGGCTTACAGGAATGAGGGTCTTTGGAAAGAAACCCAGAGCCAACTTCTGGGTTTGTGCTGGGTATTAAACACTTCAGCACCTCTTGTGTGGCCTGGGGACTGCTATGGCATCGCTGCCTGAACACCACAGATTGAGGTGATGGCCCAAGGATGGTCACTCAGCTCCCTGAAGTTTGTGATCAGAGGGAAATCAGTGAATGACAGACGGAGTGTTCCTGATAGAGCAAACACAGCGAAAGTGAGAGCTACAGACCTCAAAAATACTCCTATCTCCATGTGTGACCACACACCTCCCACTGAAGGGAACAGACCGAACAAGCAGAAATCCCAGCACAAGCGCTGCGACAGAATATTTACAGAGTGCTGAAACTGAGAACCACCCTGAAATGAAGTCAGTGTGGACGAGGCTTTTGAAAAAGGTTGCCCAGCCTCCTGGATCCTGAACCCAAACTCAACCAGAAACAGTTTCCCTGTTTCCAGAGGTGCTGAGCAACTTGGTATCGGTGAGATCCTCAGATGCTGCGTGCGTCTGGATTGAGGTGCCTCAGTTTTAGAAGCTGGCCTCAGAGGGGAAAAGAAAATCAGCAGGATGTCGAGTCCTGGGGGTGGTGGATTTTATTCCCGTTTGATCCTGTTCCCACAAATTGAGGAGCTCAGGGGTATAGGGGCAGGAACGGGACCAGCCCAGAGACCGTGTCATCCTGTGCACATCAGCCAGCTAGCGCCTCAATAAACTTTTTGGCTATTGCTGACCCACAGCGTATATGAGCAAGTGAAAGGCAAGTGGTGAAAGGATCTGTATAACATTACTAATCCTGTGTAGTGCACTCGCTGAAAAGGCCAGGCAGGTCCCGCTGCTATTGTGTCCTCTCCCCGCAGCTGCTTGCTTCAACCTCCTGCTTTTATTGAAATAAAACCTGAGAGCGCTGCTCCTCAACCAGTGATACCCACGGCAGAGGGCAGGGAGGGACAGGGGCACCAGGGAGGTCCCTGTCCCCAAGGTGGGGGTGACAGGGCTTCATTTTTCAGTCCCGAAGGGTGAATATGTGGCCTATGTGTAGGGGAGGGGGATGGACAGGGCTCCTGTGGCCTCACGACCTGCAAATCTTCTGGGGGAAACAAAGGCGAACCCTGAGGTTGCTACCAAACCTAGCTGAGGGAGGTGCCTACATACCTTTTTTTTTTTTTTAATTTTTATTTTTTAATGTTTTAGCAAAACTGTTTCAGTGTGAAGGGAATCAGCTGGCATCGCCCGTGTGCAGCCGTTAGTCCGGCGCCCTATTTCCCCTTGCAGTAGCAGGGAACGCAGTGGGTGCTGCTCCTGTTTGTGGGGCCTCACCCAACCCGCCCAGAGCTGTGGTCTAACAGGCGTGCAACAACCAGCTCAGAGCAGCAGATTTTCCTTTTCTTGGTTTGATCCGTGTTTCTGCGAGTGGCTTTATCCTGAGGACGAATTTCAGCTTAAACACATTGAACCGAACAGCTCTTTTTCTCTAGACTCCCATTGTATCAGAGGGGGAAAAATACTTAATTTTTTCCTCTGTGTCCAATTTTCTCCACTGGCTTTGTTCTGGAAGACCAGCCCCGGGCTAAGATTTGCTCGTACAGGCTCTGTCCTGCGAAGTGTGAATCACTGCGGCACCTCTGGGCACCCGGTGGTGTAAGGCACCTCTTGTGCAACCTCGCTGGTGCTTGTCCAGCAGATTCATTGCCTGGTAGTTGTTAAATCAGCATAAACTGTTTCTTGAAGTCTGTCGGCATGTTGAAATCCAGCCTTCTCAAGGAAAAACTACTGGTTTCACTGAAATGTGACTCAAGGAACTCGAGGGGCAGCTCGAGAGCCCCCGGGCCTGGGTTTGCACGTAGGTTGGTGTCATATGCTCGGCCCGAAGCAGCGCCTTGTGGTTAACGTCCCCAGAGGTTTTGTTTTTATTCCTTACATGCTCTGAGACCTTTCTCAAGCATGCTACTAATAGGAATATGAAGTGTGTAGCTGCCTCCTTGTGCAGAGCAGGAAAATTGAAATCTAACAGCTCCTTCTCCTGCAGCTCTGCACAGTATATAGCTATATAAACTAGTATATAGGTGCTTTATTTTCTATCCAGACTGGAGAAAACTCTTGAGCTGAGGCCAGGCACTGCCTTGATATTTCCCAGAGGACTGTCCAGCCCAGACAGCACAGATCACCTCGGCAGGAGTCGCACCCATCTCAGCAATGGAGCAGGCGAGTGAGAGCAGCAGGGCTGCTCAGGGACTCCGGCTGCCTTTATGCAGTGAAGCTCTCGCTGCCTTTACCATTCCTGCCTGTTGCTTTTCTTTTCAGCCGCTCAGGGTGTGAGGAATTTCAATGTGTTGTGCATTGAAACACAGCGAGGATCTAGCGAGAGCATCAGGAGGGGCAGGAGCTGAGTAGGGGCTGGGTGGGAGGTTTGTTGGGTGCAAAGCTTGTCCCTTTGGGCAAGGGCAGAAGCTGCAATAATAAAAGAGGTGCAGGCTCACAGGCTCACCTGACTTTCCCTGTATAACCTGCCCTCATCTAGCCAAAGCCTCTTCTAGATCACTGCGTTTTATTTGCTTCTATATACACCTGGGGTGGTAGGTTTATATTTATTTAACATAACCCAAGGGTAGTGGCTGTAGGCACAAGGCATAGACATTGGTT
This sequence comes from Cygnus atratus, assembly GCF_013377495.2. Taxonomy (NCBI): domain Eukaryota; kingdom Metazoa; phylum Chordata; class Aves; order Anseriformes; family Anatidae; genus Cygnus; species Cygnus atratus. Next base: position 3,650,269 of record NC_066375.1, read on the forward strand.
GTGTAGCTGGATTCCTCAGTATTTATTAAAGTCCAAATCCTAAAACAAGAAAGGGAATTAAATAGGACCAGAATAATGTTTTCTAATCCTAGTGTCATCAAGTTGCCCTGACTCTAAATCACCCTCCCTGATTTAGTGTTTTTCCCAAAGCAAATTTCTCACTAAAAATGTTATTAGAAATGGCTGGAGCTCCCTGGTGGTTTAAGGAAATTTAAGAGCAATTGTCAGCTTTTTTAAATATATTTTTTATTACTTTTTTTTTTTCCCTTTTGTCTTAGAAAGAAATATGAAATCTGCATGCAACCTTCTAAATATTTCAAACATTTAAATAGCATATGATAATTTAGCGGTACAGTACATTATACAGAAAGATAATATAGGGAGACTTCCTATAGTATATTTACAAATGAAAAGGTAGTTTTGTTATTTTATTTTAAAAAGAGGAATGCACTGCTTAACATTGAAGTATTACATTCAAAATAATGAATATGTTGTATTGTGACTAAAACATATATAGGTATTTATATGTTTGCCCTATCATATTTTTCATAAAAAGGTACCTTTTGAAGGCTTTTTTTTTTTTCTACAAATCTAGGAAATCATACACAATAGTCTTGAAGCTTAAAATGTCTCAGTACTGAAGCCACAAACATTCCGTAAGAACTTCAGGTGGGAAAGGCAAAAATAATTTCCTTAGTGGTAATAGAAAAACCAACCAACCGAGCTGGAAATGCTTTCTGACATGGGAATGTGTGGTTCGCTTCACCTCGCAGCCAGACCCCGAGTCCGTAAGAGAAGAGGTACACAGGGATGGTCACACTCACTCGATGATGAGCCGAGGGACCTCATGTTGGGCCGGGTGGCATCTCGGTGGCACCCTCCTCTTCATCCCGGGATGAAGGCAATGCCCCAGCGGGCACCACCGCCTTCCCAGCGCGAAAGGGCAAGGGACACAGCTGTATAATACCTGTACAAACCTTGCTGTTTGTTTAATGAGCTTATAAAGCTCGATTGCAATCATAGTGAAGTATGAATGAATAACATTAAAAGAAAAACAAAAAACAAAAAACAATAATAGAACAAAAAAACCCAACAAACTCTTTGAAATGCAAAGCATGAGTTTTCCCAACCTCAATACAAAGCAGACAGGTGTGAAATCTGAAGTGCATCAGATGCTCGTGAAATCTGGAAGCCTTTTGCACGCGGCTATAAAATGTAAAAACTGACCCTTGGTAAAAAGTGCTTTATAATAATATAGAATTTGTCTTGTGTCTGTGAGAGAGGAATAATCTTCTGCAGAGCCCAGTCCTACACCAGCCAAGGGAGTCCTTTCCATTCCTCATGCAACTTCCTCTTATTCTTCATAAACCCTGGACAGGAGGAAAGCCAAGAGCAAAGTATTTAAACCATGAATGAAGCAGCTCCCTTCCAAATAATTAAAAACCAGAAGCCAGACTTTTAGCCTCTGCTTAAGTAAATTGGGAAGCAAGTTGTTGATGTGCTCTGCCACAGCTATTGGGACGTGTAAGATGAGGAAATCCACATCCTATAACACTCTTTAACCGCTAGAGAATCCGTCCTGCATGCACAAGTATGAAGTACATCACGAGTTGTATATTTGCATTAGAATGGATAATAAATTAACAGTATCTGTCACGCTTGGAATAACAGCAGACTCCGTGTTACTTTTTCTAGTTTATGACCTGAGGAGAAAACCTGGCAGCGCTGTTTGCTGAAAAATCCTTCTTGGGCAAGGTCTTTAGGTGAAAGCAGTCTTCCTTGGCAAAAGGAAGGGGATATCCAGGAAAAAGGAATGGAAAAACCAGGGGCAATGCTGCTTTGGGGAAAACATTCGTGTTTGACTTCAAATTCCCTGCCTTTCCCTGGGGAGTAATTCAGTGGGCTTGGTGCAGCTGGCCCAAAGGTGCTGACAAATTGTTTACTTATTACGGAGACTTGGTTTAAATCAGGCCCTTTATGTCTGACACATCCACTTGGTGCTGCTTCGGCTGCAGCCCAGCTCGGCTGCCTTGCTCTGGGCTCTGGAGGAGAGCAGCAGAGGGGGAGCCTGTGCCTCTCCTGAGCGCACAGCTTGGGGCTGAGCATCCTCTGTCATTTCAATGATGCTTTATTTAAAAAAAAAAAAAAAAAAAAAGTGTTTGAATGTGAAAAAACGTTGATGCTGCGTTCATTGTCCAGCCTCTGTGTAGCTGCACTGGAGCTCGGTGAGGCCTTGCTCATCTCTGCAGGGAAATGGGGCTTGCAACTCACTGTCTGCACTTAGATTTGGCTCGGGGAGTGAATTCCCCAGTGGAAAAGAAGGGTCAGGCTTTGGGGGGACTGTGCTGCACACGGAGGCTCTTTCCTGGCCATGACAGGACTTTGGCCGTTCCCTTGATTACGCAGAGGGGCGACAGCACCAACCATCAGGTGTCTGTTTGTCTCCATCTCGTCTATCTAGACCTGACAGTTTGCAAAAAAAGAACTTAAATCCTCCTTGCAAAGGAGAAGGTGGCGGTGCATCTTACCAGCACGTTACTTTTTCCCTGGCGTGATGTGGTAGTTAAAATTGGCAAAGATTTGTGGCATTAGAAAGTATAGGTTTTGAGGTGCTGTGACTGGTGCGTGTGACATGAAGTGGGGCAGCCTCTTCCCTGCAGGGCTGACTGCTTTCCTTGTGACTGTGTGGAAGTAATTTAGCATTTCATCTTGGCTTTTTACCCGTAAAAAGGAGGTGAGTACACGTACGTAACTGAGAACATCAGCTGACAAATAGTTTAACAGAAAACAAAGACTATTTATAGCTGTAGCCGCCTAATCCTAAAATAGAAGAGAGGAGTGCATGTCGCAGGAAAGAAATCACATCAAGCATCTGCTGATATTTGTAGGTTTGGAAATGAAATGCCTCCTCCGTGACAGATGCAGCGGCCACAGCGCGTGCCTGTGCATCACTGCTCACCCAACTCGCCCCCAAAATTTCCACCTGCGGAGCAAACTCACGCTTACCTGCCTTTCTCCTTCCATACTCTGTACCATTTCAGCAGCCTCACCGTGTTTTGGCGTTTGGGGTTCAGGCAGTGCTGCTGCTCGCCTCTGACCCGCGTCCACAGGGTCACGCTGCAAGGGAAGCGGGCAGGGGTTAGGGGCACCGCAGCAGGCCCAGCCCTCTGCTCTGCCTCCGGGGAAATGCCCACATCACCCAGGGCACTCACCCAGGCAGGCAACGGCAGGGTTTTCCCGCTGAGTTTTATGGCAAGCATCTGAGTTGTAAAAAGGCTGGAGCGGATCTTCAGCTGTTATCAATCAGTGCGTGTCAGCCCTGTCCACAGAGCTAGGCTAAGTCGTACCAGCTGAAGACATACCCTTTATTTTTAATCAGGGAGTTTGCTCTGCCTGTCTGCTAGATATTTTCTTTTGAGGTTAATAGCTGACTTGATTAGGGTTCAGTCAGGCAGCCGCAAGGTCCTTGCAGGAGAGGGTTCCCTTACGCTCAACAACATTGCATGCAAGGGAAAAGATCTGACCTGGATCATCGATCCCCCCCAGCCCTCCCATTCAGCAATATTTAAACACTTGCACATGGCAGGGCACTCAGTGAAGCCATCCTGGTCGGTCTGCCACAGCCGAGGTGATGTGGGAGACCTGGGGCTGCTACCCAAGAGGGTGGCACTCCAGGACTATTAAGACTGCTACCATATCTCAGGAATTAAAGTCAAATGGTTTTCCATTTTCGTTACTCATTTTTTTGTGATTAAAAAACCCTACCTAAAAACCTAAAATTTTTGTTAGATTTTTTTTCAATTTTTCTTTTTTTTTTTTTTTTAATTTTCTGTAAATACCACCCGTAACAGGGAAACGGTTTTCGATTTAACCAAAATATTGCAATGGAATTAGTTAAACACTGCTAAGAGCACAAGCAAAACAACAGCAAAAACCCAGAACTATCTGTGTATATCGATGGGATTCTAGCGTGGTTTGGTTCCGAAAGGAGCTGTATCTCCCCCAGCCCAACAAGAAGCCCCTGCAAGCTTTTCCAGCTCCCCACTGGTGCAGAGGGGACGGCCCTCACTCGATGTAAAACCCTGGAGGTTGCCTCTCTCAGCCCAGCTGGGGGGCTCACCACGTTTCCTAGTTCAGTGTTGGACACTGGGCTCAATTTCTTCTTCTTCCCACCCAACCAACCTCCTTCCCTGCTCGCCGTCTCCACTCCACCTCCAGCAGGTGTGAGCTGAATTCACCAGAACGGGGCAATTTTCAGGTGATTTGTTGGGAGGGCTTGGCCCTTCCCAATGCATAGAAAAACAGCTGATGGCCTCTGAGAACCTCTGGGGCTGCAGACAACTGAAGGGCAGGGTCTCCGCTGAAAGCTAGGGTCCGTTTCTGCTCTAAGGGCACTCTCAGCCAGCCCCGAGGGGATCAGTACATTGAAGAGGAGGGGAGCAAATCCAGGAGCTCACCGAAGGCATGAGGCACACAAGGTTTAAGGGACTCGAGGTTAGCGTGTTGTTTCTCCATCCAGCAGCCACCTTCTCGGCTGTGCCGTCTTTGCTGCCTGATGTCACACCTTGGCTTGAGTTTTCTGTATGATGGAGCATAGAAGGCATTTCCAGAAAGTGATGGACAAGCTAAATCTCGGGAGGAGAGGAGCAGGAGCAGCTCTGGAAATCAGCAATTCCCAGTTCTGCACCAGAAAGAGTGAAGGAGGGCAGCTCGGGGATGACTAGGGCAGTGTAAAGAGGAGGAGATCCATGGTGTGCCTCTCCGGGGAACGACTGAGGCTTTTCTGACAGACACTTTGCTTTGATGCTGGGTGTAGGTTTTCTCTTCTGGAGGTGGGATGGCAGAGTGGACATCCCTGCCATGTCCCCATGGTCCCCAGTGATTCCTGTGCGCTTCCTGGTGCTGAGGGCACAGCCTTGGGTGGTGGCATTTTGGGGCACCCTGAGCTAACCTGGCCGTGCACTGGTCTCTTGGTGATGCCCCCTTAGGGTGCAGATGTGCTGCAAGATTTTTTGGCAGCTGTAAGGGGACATGAAGGGGCACTGCAGGACCTGATATCCCAGGCAAGGAGTTGGCTGAAGCTCCATGTCTCTTACACCTCCAGTGAGCTCCCTCAGGAGGGATTTGGGTGTCTGAAGGTCCCTGAGCCCAAATCTTCCTGGAGTGTCCATCCCTCCAGCACTGGGATGAGCACCCCTGGGTCAGCCTGTGACCTCTCAGTGCCTCGTGCCCCCAAGCATCTTTTCTGCAGCTCTGCCTATGAGCACCCTGTCCCCAGGGCCACCAGGGTCCTGGTTTGAGTCCTGAGGGGTTTTGACCAGACCGAGGACTCAGTTTGGCTGTCTCTTTCCCTGTGCCACAGCTCTGCTGGGGGTGTGTGGCCAAAGACACATTCCTTCCTAAACCGCGTCCACACACCCACGTCTAATCTGCCAAACACCACGTACATCACGTTTCTCTCACGTGCGAAGACAAGAGATTTTGAGGAGGGCAGGAGGGGAACCAGCTTCATTGACTCACATTAAACAATCACCACAGCAACAAAAGCGGGGGTGCAGGAATTCATCTCTTCCGTGCCTTGTCCGGAGACTCCTGACAAATTGGCTCTCTAAATATTAATTTAAGCTTGGTTATGGACCTCAGGCTGCGTTGGGGTGGCTGGAAGGGCAGCGATGGCAGGGCATCAGCTGGCCCCGCGGGTGTCCCCAGGAGCACGGGAAAGCAGTGGGATGGCTCTGTCCCAGAGCTGCTGCAAGCCTCTGGGCTTGAACGGCATCAACCAGCCTGCTTGTGCGAGGTGTTGCCGATTTCCCAGCTTTCTTTTTCAAGTGAGAAGTTTCATCAATGAGCTGTATGTCCTCACCCGGGTGCTCCCCTCCCTGCAGGCTGCCGAGCCTGGCCCTGCCGCTCGCGGGCTGATGGTGTGGGAGGAAGGAGGGAGAGCTCCCCTGCACCACGCTTCTGCTGCTCGAAGGTCGATGCAAAGAAAGTAAAACTGCAAGGAGCTGATTCGGGCAGCGGTGCTCCTCTTCAGTCGCCGTTAGCTCGTCCTGGCTTCAGAGAATTGGGGACGACAGTCCCCGAGCTGTGCCTTGCTCCCAGGGATGCTGGTGTAAATCCGGAGAAGCCCGGTGTGGAGCTCCGTCCCTCCTCCGTAGCCCCTGTGGAGCCTGGCCAGCCACTTCTGCGCGGGCGGGATCAGGCTCCTGGGGTCTCGCCGTGATTGTGCCAGTCCCGTGGGCAGGATTTGGCCCCGGGGATGTTACAGAGCGCAGCGTGGCGGGGCAGGGCGCTGAGGTCCTGTTACAGCACCTTTCTGAGATGATGTGGATGGGGAGTGAAAGCTGGAGTAAATCAGTCCATGGCTTTTTGGGGTGTGCGGCTGCTCTCAGGATCCTTTTTTCCCCTCTTAAGTGACAGGAGTTCATTGCAGTCTTCTCTGTTAACCTGCCCTTCTGTTGTTATCCAGCCCCACGTGCTGGTGCTTTGTGGGGCATTGTAAATTATCCAAAACAGGACAGAAAAAACCCACAAACCACCCGCATTTAAAAGGGGGAGGGGGGGAAACACACCTCCTCTTGAGCCAGCCATCACAGATATCAAAAATCCCCGTACCTGCCTCAGTTTAATTCACCAGGGCACCGCTTTGAGATCCCAGCAGCATTGTTCACAGCTGGCAGTGAAGGGTGGAGGGAAGCGCCTGCTGGCACCCAGGGTGCTCCCACCGGGCACGGGGGGATCGATCGCTGCCCGCCGAGGTAGGCAAAAAAATCAGACTCTGGCTGGGATAACAACTCCTTGCAGAAAGCACCACGGACCAGATTCTGCTCTTGTTCTTACTCTGCTCATCCAAAGAAACTTGAGCGAATAGTTCTGGGTTTTACAGCAACAGCTTGCGGTAGCGTCTGTCCCTGTTTCCACTCAGACTAACGCTTCTCCTTTTCTTGCTGCCTGCTCAGGAAATAATCCTTCGGGCAGACAAATCTGTCAAAAACTGATAGCTGGGTTTTTGATCAGAGTTACAAATTTTACTGCATCTGTTACAGCAAATGACTCTTTCTGGGAGTGCCGCAGCATGATGAAAGCAAAGAACAAAGAGGGAACTTGCAGCGTAAAGCAATGCAACTCAGTGACAGGGAAACGGAGAGCAAGAAACGAAGGAAAACTTACATAATCATCTCCTCCACGCAAAACGGGTACCTCGGCTTTATTTCCAGCTTCCGTACATTAGAGAATCTTATCTTAGGACCTTTTCTTGAACATTTGCACTTTACGCCTGGAAGAGAAGGCATTTACTGCAGAGCCTCCTGCATACCAAGCGTCCCCTCCCGCAGCCTATGTGCCCCTACAAACTCCAGCTCGGTCTTGCAAGCCTCAGTGGAAAAAGCTGAATTTTGTAACGCTGTTGAGCTTAAAAAGAGTAATACTGCCTTGGCTACATCCCACGGAAAGGTAGCGGCTCCCTGAGAAATGTACTTCGGAGCACTACGTGTGTTCTGAGGCTCGGGAAAGAGGGGAGCTTTTTAAAGTGCACCTGCTGTGATTAAATGTGATTGCATTTAACAGGAGGAAATGAAAGAGTCGGGACTCCCTTTAAACTGAACAAGCTAACGCAATTCTCGGTGAGGTTCTCACCGCACTTGTGTCTCGCCTGGACTTTGTGGGACTTTCAGTCCTTTTGCCTCTCCCGGGTGCTCCGATGCATTCGCAGCCAGACAAAAGCTGAGCATTTTTTTTTTAGCTGTGGTTTTTGTGCGCAGCAGAAGGCAGCACGCTGGCAGCCTTGGTGCAATTCGTGCCACCACGTCAAACCTGGCTCTGTCTTTCCTGTGCAAGCCACCGTGCGTTTTCAGGAGATATTGGAGGTGTGTTCCTGAATACCGGGGGCACAGCCTGGTGCCCAGCACCGGGGGCTGTTGGGCTTGCAGGGAAGCCCCAACTTTGCCGTTTGCACTTCCCTGCTGCCTCCACCTTTGGGGACACCCACAGCTGCCTTACACCTTTACGTGCATCACCTTCCCGACATGCAGGGGACCACCAGACCCTCCTCGAGGGTCTCAGGAAACAAATGAAAAATAGGGGAAAACCAACCCTCCCGGAGAGAAGTTTAAATAGGAATAGGAAGAAAAAAAACCCCAGACCCTTACCTTCCACGCTGGCTAAGCACATCGCGATGAACAGCAGGAGCAAAGCCACTGTCAGGAGCTTCATGGTGAGCCAGTGGGTGCTTCAAAAGCTCCGGGGGGGTTTAATTCGTCCCCTCGCCGGGTCCTGTCCCGGTCCCTGCCCCTGTCCCTGTCCCTGTCCCGGTCCCGGTCCCGGTCCCGGTCCCGGTCCCGGTCCCGGTCCCTATCCCCGGGGCGGCTGCGGGCAGGGGAAGGAGCGGCTGCGGGCGGTGCTGCTGCCCGAGCTCTGCCGCTTTCCCCCGCGTGTCCTCTTTTAAAAGGGCTCATTTAAAGCTGCCGGCTCATTAATATGCAGAGCGACCGCGCGGCTCCCTCCGCTTCCCGGCCCCGGGAGAGAGGGCGGGCGGCGGGGAGGGGGCGAGAGAGAGAGGGAGGGAGGGGAGGGGATGGGGATGGGATGGGAAGGGATGGGATGGGGCAGGATGGGGTGGGTCAGGATGGGCTGGGGTGGGATGGGGTGGGGTAGGATGGGACGGGACGTGGTGTGGTATGGCACGGTTTGCGATGGGATGGTTTGGCATGGGGTGGGATGGGATGGTTTGCGATGGGGTGCAATGGGATGGGATGGGATGGGATGGGATGGGATGGGATGGATTGGGTGCCCTGCTACTGCTGTGGCCCCAGGGATGCCCTGGGGATCAGAGCCCCTGCATGCTTCTGCTGGGCAGTGGGAACAAGGCAGCGTGGTGGTGGGAGCAGGGCAGTGGGGTGGTGGGAGCAGGGCAGCAGGGCATCCAGACACAGAAGGAGAGCTGGGGAGGTCTCACCTGCCTGCGGGGTCACCTAGGGCTGCTTTCAACCTTAGAGGAAAATTTGGTGAAATCAATGGAAAAAAAAAATCTCTTAAGAGCAGTGTTAGGTGGGCTTGGTTTACAGAGTGTTTCAGGAAATCTGATCAGTTTAGGGTTGCTTTAACAAGTGCTGAAGCACTATTCCACTCTGTGAAGAGCAAGGTGACAAGAGGCAGCAGCTCTGTGGATGTAGATGCTCCTTCCCTCTCCCTCGCAGAGCCTGGTGCCGACTCCGCTCACAGCTAAAAAAGCATCCTTAAAACCCCGACTCCAGATCTCTGCCTGTGGAGCTGAAATTGTCAACGATCACTTGGGTCTGATATCCTTCATCGAAATGCATCTGAAATACATTGCTAAATAATGCTGCTGCCCATCCCCGCTCCTTGTCAGCCCTTCTCCCAGCACACGTACCCACCCTCCTGCTCACATACCCACAGACCCCACGAGTGACCCAAACCCCAAACCCATCCCTGGGGGCGGCTGGGGAGCCCCCTCCACGCTCTCCCAGCCCCGGCAGCATTTTGAGTTTCCCCCCCGGCTTTTTTCCTGCCGGCTCCCATTGGCAGCGGCCTTCCCGCGGCGTTCCCTGCCGGGGTGTTGGCAGGCAGCGAGTACAGCCCTACCACACACAGCCTGCACGTTGCATGCAGGCGGTGGAGGCAAACGCCTTGTTCCCGGCCCTGGGCTTCATGCGGGACGTGCCGACACACAGGGAACAGCCTGCGCTGGGACTGGGGCCTGGGGGGGGCGGCAAACGTGGCTTTTGGGGGCTTTTGGGGTGAAAAACCCATTTGCGGGTAGGGTTGCACAGCTGCTACTGGTGTGATGGGGCGGGGGGGGGCGGTTTTTGCTAGGCTCTGGATGTTTGTGCTGCACAGATTTAGACAAGCTCCGAGTCTCCTGTTGAAGTCTGCTGCGGACGTGGTGCTCTGTGTGCTGTTAAATGTTAAAGAGAATATATTATTTTTTTTTGTTGTTCCATAGCCCGGTGATAAAAACAATCACCTGAGGCATGGCAGAGCTCAGTTCAAACCTCTGAAAGGCACTGCTGGTATCCAGCTGCTTCCACAGGGAAGAGAAAAGCTGCATGAGGGGAAAAGGCTGGGTTCAGAGTGGGGGGGACGCTGACAGGGCACCGGGGACACTCAGCATCAGGTCACCCCCGTCCCATCCAAGAGCTCCATCCTGCCCCCTGCACCTCGGGGCAATCCCCTCCTGCAGCCGCTGCTCTCCATGCACAGGAACAGCCCCAGGCTGTGCTCATCCTGCACAGAGGGGGGGTCTGGGAAGAACAAGCTCTCTTTTTCCCTCCCCCTCTGCTAATAAAAATTTGGGTGCAGCTTTAGCTGTCGGCAATTTGAACTTTCCCCAAACCAGGAAACTCGTGTCCAGGCTGGAGAAAAACTGAAGGAAATTCTTGAGCTTTCCAAAAAGCGAATCTCCTCGTCTTGTGTGATTCTTGTTAGTGTTGAAAGAGCCAAGCTTGTGTGCTGTTGGGTAAGCAAAGGGCTGCTTTAGCTCCAATTTACGTGGGGAAATGGATTTGTGTGGCCAAGTGCTGGCTTTGACACTAATTATTTCTGAGAGCTCAAACGCTTCTCTGGCCTGCTGGGACAGATTTTGGTAGCCACGTATGGCTGCCCCTGACACCTGCTCAGTCTCAGAAGGATAGTCACAGAGAAGGAAGGAGTTCTGGCGAAGGATTTGGGGGAAAGGAGAGGTGTACGGGATTCACCAGTCTGACCCTAAAGAAGCCCTGCTCATCCAGGTGTATTTCCTTTGTACAAGCACACACCAAGCTGATCAGCACACACTGATGCCTCGTGTGCCTGCAGGGTCTCTGGGAGATCTCCAAAGCCTGGCTTTACCTCCACGAAAGGACCATTTAAGACCATAGTCACTGAGGTCTGGTCACTGCCCTCGGTTCTGCAGTGACCGATGGGATGGGATGGGATGGGATGGGATGTGCTTGGAGAGCCGTGCCTGTCCCCAGGGGAGCACCACGATGTCAGTGTATGCAGCACATCTCCCGCCTCGTCTAGCTAATTAGAAGGGCATTGTTTCCTCTGAAAGGTCTGTCATTTCATCACATTAAATGCTGGTTATTTCGAGTACAGGATGAGCTACAGCCTGGATTAACAGTCCTTCAGAACTTCGTACCAGGAAGATGAAGATGCTGCCATTGTGGGAAATCTTTGCAAAATGGCCATGAAACTGAACCTTATTTATTGCCATTGAGGCAAACTGATGTGACTGGCTCCTCTGTGTTTAATGTATAAGAATATCCCGAGCAGCCCGGTGAGGAGAAGATTAAGCACTTGCAGTGACGTGACATAATCCCTGCAGCTCCTGTCAGGAATTCGGGGCAGGAATTAGACTTAAACGCTCGCTAAAAAATGCAGAAATGAGGCGGAGGCGCACAGACGTGTTGTGTGCTGTACGCAGCATTTTTCCTGGGTGGTGCAGTTCGCTCTTTGAGCCTTTTTTGCTCCGCAACTAGCCTGTGTTTGGCATCAGGTCCGACGTGTGGTGTGGGCGAGGTGGTGTGAGCCTCCTGGGGCTCACAGGCCCTCAGTCCTGCCACAGAGCCAGTAGGGACTCAGCCCCAGATGGGAGTGAGCAGGGAAATTGCCTCAGATTTTGGGATTGTGTTGCAAATCTGCTCCTGCGGTGCCCTCCTCGGTCATTGGCGGACGTGCGAAGGGCTGTGGTCGAGGCTGCGTTTTCACCTTTAGCTCCAAACGGCTTTTTCCTTTCCCCAAAAGCCGTGAACAGTAGTTGTGTCATCCGTGCGTGTGTTTGTCTATCGTCAGTTGAAAGTCAAAGCTTTGGATTTCGCCTTTTGTCTCGGGAAACATGAAACATAATTCAGGGAAAACAGCTGTGTTCCCTTCTGCGGAGTTTCACAACGGATGAATTCTGCAAAATAAGCCTCGTATTGTTTTTGCAGTCAATGCTTTCTTTTGATATTTTCTTTTTATTTTTATTTCCATTACGAGATTAAACTCTAGACTCCGCTCCTTCTCTTGGGAACAGTTTTAAGACCGCTCTCTTCACAAGCCTAAATTATTCACCGAGCAGGGTTTTTTTTTGCTGAGATCAGAATGAGTAGGTCTGATCTGGGGCTGTTGTCATGTGTGGAAGCCCTTTGAAGCTTGTCATCATGAATCATTAAAAGGGGCTGCAGTAGCATGGCAAAAAGGAGACCTGACACTTTGTGTGGGTGATCCGAGAATCACCTTTGGAGAAGCACAAAAGGTTTAATCCCGCCCATGGCTCTTTCTGTTGAGAAAGTAGTAAGTTGTGTTTAATTTTCTACTGACTCACTTCCTTGCGTGCTACAACTTACCGCTTGTTTTCACGTGCAAGCACAGTTTGCACTTCATGCCGTTTTCTCAATAGGCATCGAAGCCGAGAGTCATTGCAGGTATTTATTTTGCATGGGATGACGCAACGAGTTGGACTGTTGTTTTGTTACCCACCCTGGCACTTGCTGCATTGTAGGGGAACAAAGCCAAGGCAAGCAAGGCAACTGCTTTTATATGATTCAGGATGGCACTGGGGCCCTGCTGCCTTCTCTCTTTCCTGAGTGGTTTTAATCCTTGGTGTTGGACTGTGAATGCTCAGGCAAGGATGCTGCGTGGCCATCCTTAAAGGGTATCCCTATCCCTAAAGGGTAGAGTGCTGCTGTATGTAATAAGCTATAGGCAGCCCCCTTCTACACTGATTAATGCCAATTCTCCGAAAAGGAACTGGGTCCTCTGGTAGCCCATAGTCATTCAAAACCCTGGGGAATCCAAAAAGCGAACCGCAAGGTGTTTTATTTTCACCGCAGAACGTGCCCAAAAGAGACCAGTGCTGAACAGGTCTCTAACCCAATCCCAGGTGAGCTCTCAGGGAGATTCAGAGCTGCAGCAGCACCAAACACAAACCCTCAGGCACAAGGAAACCAGTCCCTGGTATATCTCCTCGCATCTCGGCAGAGCTGGGCATCATTTCAGACTCTTGCAGGGCAGAGGGGAACCAGCCTCAGCAGCTGCTTACTGCGACATGTTTTGTGGTTATTCTCTCTCTGGTGGCTCCTGGCTTCTTTTTCTTTGGACCTGTAGATTCAAATTTCCAAAAAAATCCACCCACCCCCAAATTCAGTGGGTGTGTGGATGCAGCATGTAAGGGGGTTTCCTCTGCAGACTGAGGGTTTCTTTTAAAGCTTGCTCCAGGGGTTACTGAGATCTGTTTGCTCTTGCCCTGTAATCACAGCAATGATACTCCCCAGAATCAAGAATTAGAGGTATTAAATAAAAATCCCCATAATTTAAAGCCCTTGCAAGCTTAATTAAGCCCCATCTGCTGCAGCCAGGATAGGTGCTCCCCATCTCTGTTCATTTTCTGCTGAGCTGTGTGTTGGTAATGATGGGTATTTTTCGTAGACTGATTTCCACCTCCCCTTGGGATAGAAAACATATGTAACATCTTTAAAAATAAACAAAATGAATGACCTAACGATGCAGACTTTGAAAATTTGACGGAAGATTAGTAGGCTGTAATCAATCATAAAATCACACAAGGATGGCACATAGGAGAACCGATGTGGTGAAGAAGCACGGGTGTTAGCTGCTGAAATTAAATGAGAAATCAGCTAGAGAACAAGACAGGGATGATAAAGTGTGTAAATGTTGAACATAACGATGTTGTGGGGCTGCACATCAGCAGTGGGACCGGGACAGGGCTTGCAAAGCTCTGCCAGCTGCCTGAGGTGTCTGCCCTAAACTCGGGGCTCCACCGCCTTCACTCCTGGGGACAAAAATATGTCCAGCTCATGATCCTTTCCAAAGGCCTTTGGCAGCCTTTCCTGGCAGTTGGCTGTCTCTGAAAAGGCAGGCAGTTGTTGCTAAAGAAATTTGGAAGCAGAATGGAGCCCTAATGCTGTGGGAGAGGGCTGTGCCCAAGGCTGTCCCCGGTGCGGATGGGTCTGGCTTTGTGCTAGTGGTTCAGCTTTCCAAGGAGGGGCTGGGTGGGCAGTCACCCTTCCTCCTTCCCTTCACCCCCTGTGCTAGGGCATCGCTTTGTCCCCAGAAAGATTTCAGAGAAACTCAGTGAAATCAGACAGAGCTGTTGCATCTTGGTCCCAACCCCTACAGGTGACAGCCAGGCCATGGGCCTCAAGATGTGGATTTATGGATGTTCTCTGAGACCCGGGGACCTAAGAGTTAATGTGAATTTCAATCAAGAAGACATTAAGAGGGGCAGAGGGAAAACAGATTAGCCGTCCTCTTGCCTTGCTCTATAAGATGAGACAAGAGAATGTGATGAGACCAATGGAAAAATAAAAGGAAATGAGAAATCAAAGGAAATGCTGCTTTACGGGTTATTTCATATGGCAAATTTGGGAAATTTTCCCTTTAGGAGATCAAATATTCTCTTATATTTTTAGCAGAGCTGGATAAGACATGACTGCAAGGGCAAAACCCGTGACAGAGGCTGATCCCCTGCAGGGGTCGGCAGGCAATGGCCCATCTCAGACAAAGCAGTGGGGTGCTGATGGACACAGCCCTGGGCTCGTGGAAGCTGCAAAAAAAATTGCCATGCTCTTAGGCTGGTGTGGTCGCCCTGTACTTTTGGTACCAGCAGTCAGCCACTGGTGCCCAGCCTCTCATGAGCAAAGGTTCAGGGTTCTTGCAGAGACGTGATGCTGCCAAAGCCACCTCTTCTCTGCCGGTGCTCCAGCAGTTGGGTTTTGCCCCTGCCCTGACACACAGCCCCTGGTCTGAGGTCTGTGCCAGCTGGCTGACAGCAGGCAAGTGCTACCAGAGGCCGAAATGAATGATTTATCTCTGCGTTACTGTCACTGTTTCTTAAAACTGAGGGCTCTCTAATTAACTCCTTCGCCTTCATAAATTCTTCATCAGGATTTGTATCTCTGGTGCTTTGCACATGTTTGCAGTGATATCAGCTACACTAGGCCGTGGTTTCCTGGTGGTATCAGCTACATTGGGCACCGGTTTCCCTTGCAGGCATCTCATCTCAGTGGGCTTTTCTTTCCACTTTGTAATGCCTTTGGCTGTGCCACGCAGCACCTTCTCCCCTTGCCATACTGAAATATCCATAGAAGTGGCACTTTGGTGACCTACGAGCTACATTCCAGTGACAAGAACACCTCAATTGCAGTAACAGGCTCCAAAACTGAAATACAGAGAACATCACGAGAAAGCTTTTAAGCAGCGGTTGCTCGCCCTGCCTGCAAGCAGCGGTGCCAGCACAACGCAGGCCAGCTCCATACAGCCCGAGCCTTGCCCCACGCTCCGCTTCCTGCATGTGAGTGGGTTGTTTTGATACCTTACACTCGGAATATCCTGCTTTCTCTAATTGCATTTTGTGCCTGCCTTGGGAAAAGTCTGCTTCGCTGCGAGCGCAGCTGTGCCCCGCGCCCCCGCCGTGTGCGGCCCACCCCGCAGCTCCGAGGGCGCCAGGTGGGATGGCCGCCCTGCAGGCTCTGCTCCTGCCAAGGAGACACTGGGAATGTTGGCCGTGTCTTCAAAGGTCTGCTGCGGCCCTTGATGTTCCTCACCGGAGAAGGTCAGCGGAAGAAAGTTGCCTGGGAGCCGCTCTCCGGAAGCGAAAACGGGATGCTGGGTTGGCTCCTGGAGAGCAAAATGCACTTTGTGAGAGTGAGCGGCAGCCCACACAGCCTTTAGGCATGTTTGTACCCGGAGCAATGGCCTTAGCATGTAAATAGCTCCAAATGAAGCTATCAGATAAGGCTGGCTGCAAGAAAGGGAAGAAGGCAGGATAAGTTTGCCTTTCCCACAGCACTGGCCTGATGCTCTATCTGTGGTCACGCTGGCTGGTCAGAAGGGCTTCGTCAGCCAGGAACATAATTACTGAGTTGGTCATTGTATTTGTAGGACAGGGTGGCCTTGTTTTTCTTTAAGGAGCTCTTAAAATGGCCCAGCTCAAGCTAAGGCACCATTTCCCCCCCTTCCCTTCTTCACCCCCATGACTACGCACAGTGGTATTTCCAGCTATGCTGAAACTCTCCGAAACCTCCCCTTTTATTTCTTCTGGGAATTCTGGACACAGCAGCAGTAGACAGCTGAGGATGTAGTATCCTAAAGTCACATTTAAAGACATTTAAAGACAATTATATTAACTTTCAGACACCTCTGGGCCTGCCCCTCTCCATTGGGCATTACTGACATTTGGGATTTCTGTGCCAGCCCTTTCCTTCTTTGTGGGCCTCTTGTGCAATTCACTTGGCGTCACGCTTGGTGCTGCAGAGATGGGAATCTGGCTGGTGAGGACAAATGGGAAAAAGGTGCTGTAAGTGTTTTCTCAAGTGTCAGCCCGTTATTTTAAGGGATAATTTGTGCCTCTGTCTGTACAAACCCATCTGGGGCTGAAGCATGATAAGACAAGCTGATCTTTAGCATTCTTCAACTTCTGTTTTGTGCTGCTGGGAGACAATTTCCAGGGCGAGGCCCCTGAATTTTATATGTAGCCTGTCTCTAGCAGAGGCAGGCACGGTACACATGAGCTCCAAATTCTCAGATTCCCTGTCATTGTGGAAAGAAACGAGCAAGAGACTGGTAGATGTTTCCAGCAGCCTTCAGCTTAATGCCCTTTGCTTTGTTTTCTTTAACCTCCAAGGAAAAAAAAAAACAAAGATTTTCTGCAGAGTGTCAGTGCTTACTGTTGTTCAAACCTGTTCAGTGCTTGTTGCATGTAAATGAGAGCCGGTCTGTGGACAGCCGTGGTTCCAACATCTACTGGGCAAGGCCAGAGTGGGAAGAGAAGCACCACGACAACCACAGTGCAAATGACAGCAATCCCAGTGCAAAACCGGGGGCTGCTTCTGTCGTGCGGAGAATGTGGTGGAGATTTCCTACCAGGGCAGCCTGGCCCCTTGTCCCTGCACAGGGCAGGGCAAGCTGTGATTTTAATGCATTTCTGCCTCAGAAGGGTCCTCCAGGTGTTCTCCAGGCCCATCTCTGGCTTTGCAGAGTTATGCTGTATCATTCTTGGACATTTCCACGTCCAAGACACAATGCCTTTCAATGGTGGAGTTTGCTAGATGTAGGACTGGCAGGACTGATAGAGTATTGCACATAATTTGGGGAATTCCTTAAACAATATAAAGCACCTATCAGGCCTTCAGGACATGTCAGGCAGCATGGTCCCATCAGCTGAAGATCTGCTATGGAACAATCTGGCTCTTTTCAGCGTGTAGTTTTAACCAACTCGGTGGCCAGATCCCATGTCTTTTCCCTAATTTGTTCAAGATGCATGCTATAAATCACCCCGACTTTGACCCGTGAAGGAAAACTAACTTGACGAATCACCTTCTGTTTTCATTTTTGTCAGGACGTTATTTATGAAAATGGGCAGGTCGCTGATAGCTCTGGCTATTGTTGCCCAGGAGCCCGTGGGTTTGATGTATGTTCAGCCTGGGTCCAGGCAGATGCCTTTCCTCCGTTCTTCGTTCCTCATGTTAAAACTTGTGTCTTACAGCGAAGAATTTGATTTATTAAAAAACACTTCATAATACAGCAAGGCAGATGTCAGCTATGTTAAATACCTCCATAAATTTTGCCTCTCTTGAGCAGATTAAACATGCAATTATTTGAGGAATGATGAAGGCACCCTGCACCAAAGCAACATTTCAGTAACCTGATAACGTGAGCAGCTTTAGCCATGTCTCTTATGGAAATGAAGCAGTGTGACTGCACTGTCTCTCTCTCCTCCCACAAGAAGTATCTAAACCTGCTAGCTATTTCCAGTGCAGCTTAACGGAGGGCTGATATCTCACAGACAATTTCGGAAGGGTTGCAAGTGATGGGGCTGGGAGCTGGGAAAGCACTCTGCTTTAGGGCAATTTGGTGACTCTGAGCTTGTGTACCTGCCTGCTCTTTGCAGGGGGACACCGCATGGACTCCCCCAGCCTGGTGCTGCAGGTGCCTGCCGCACACGGGGGAGGCAGGGGAGGGCTGAGGCAGTTTGACACCTGTACTAAGTACCAGGAACTTATAACACAGCCTCCAGCTCTGCCTCGAGCCTTTCTTTGGAGAGGCAGGAGCTGCAAGGACTTAAAATATCCTTAGGGCTTATTTCTGCCTTCATTTGTGCTTTCCCACTTATTTTCTCCTATTCCCAGGGTGGTGCCTGTGGTGTCTTTGCGTGTCTTCACCCTGTCACTGCTGGGCTCCTGAAGCTCCTGGGGCTGTTTCCAGCCCACAGGATGATGCTTGGTGATGCCAGAGAGCCACAGGGCAATGGGACAAGGGCAGGCGGTGGCAGCCCGGGGCTGTGTTCTCCAGCCCCAGCTTGTGGCTACGCCTGGACATCACTTGCTGTGCCCTAGTCCCACTCCCCCTGCCTGTAAAACAGCAGTGCCCATTAACTCATGAAATAGTGGGAATGTTAAGGACTTCATGGCCATGCAAAGATTGTAAACTATTCAAAGAACTCCTAGAACCCATACCATGGGGCTTGCACAGGCAAAATCATGAGACCAGTCCTTTTCAAAATCAGATTTTTAAGGTGTGATTTCCTTTAAGCAGGGTGAATTTTGCATAATCAATGCCTTAGCCCTCGTGAGCATCCTTGTCCTCTCCTGGCTGCTGGAGCCACACATGCTGTGGCCCCGCCCTGGCAGCACTTCTGCCCCACGACTGCTGGGTGGGTGCCCATGGGTGTCACTTCTCTCTCCTGCAGGATGAGAGAAACTGGCCCCATGCCTCCATTTCCATGTCTCCAACACAACCTCGTCCGGCCTTTTTAGTTTGTCCAGCTGCCAAACCTTGTATAAACTGCTGTTGAACATTGCTGCCATTAATCACCAAAGCCTTTTAGGGGGGTTGCGTTGTGCTTCCTTACAGACTATAACCTCCTTATCATCCACACATAATCTCATTATGGCTTCATACCTACTTGCGTGAGCCACTTATCAGCCAATAAATCCGAGCAAGTTCGCCAGGTGGGTTCACTGCTGCGGGGTCCCCAGGCTCAGACCAGTGCACTCTCTGCCCAATATTTTTTGCAGTGATGCTTACAGCAAAAACACCTTGCCCCAGCTCTCCCCTGATGAACTGGCTTTATTTTTATTTCCCAGCCGTTTTTACTTGCTGTTTTCACCCTGAGATGTTTCCTGTACAGCCAGCCTCCTTTTCTATGCTGTTCTGGAGGTAATGAAATATTCTGCTCACTCCTTCCGTCTGCAGGCACAAGCAGAGCAACCCGAATTCCACATCTGCACTTTGGAGCCTTCCCACTCTGCCTTGCCTTGATATATTTATGCTGCAAATATTTAAGGGCCAAAGGTGGAACTTGAGGAGAAAGTTGATTTTTATTCTGTGAATAAAAAAATCTGGATTTGGTGCTGGTCTCCATCACCTGGATCAACATGCTTCTGCTGAAGGTTCCAAAAAAAACCCCAAAACAATAAAAAATCCAACACCAAACACCCCCCAGAAAAATAAAGGCTGGAGAATTCAAGTACGACAACTTTCAGGGAGTTGCAGGTGAGCTGGGAGCTAAGATTTAAGTTGCAGTTGAAGAAGTTCATTGAAGCAATTTTAAAATATGGAGCTTTAAATCCCCAATTTTCTACATGCAGAGCTAAGTGTGTTCCTCTGTATTTCTTCTGCTGAATGTTAAGTGGATCAGTTTTACTGAGGTTACCTCGATTTTTTTTTTTCCTAGTGGAATTTAATTCAACACAAACCCTACTACTTAGTCTTTTTGGTCGTATTTCCTCATTTAGGTGCTTGTGCAAGGAAAGGTTGAGAACAATCAGAAAACACTGGAAGCTAAACAAATGTTCCCTAATCTCTCTCCAAGCCCATACTGAAATGTTATTAGTATTTTTGGGCTTGTCTGGATTAGTTTCTTAAGAAGCTGAAGCTGAACAGATCTAAATAGATTATTAATTTAGTAAAACACGACCTCTCCGGGGACTGAGCCAAAGGAGTGTCACGTTGCTTTGCTTTTCTGCCACGTACACACAGGTTTTTGGGGTGGATGCAGCTCTCCTTTAAACAGGGGATGGTGTGAGCAGAGAGCTTTTAGCGCCGGTTGTGTGGACACCACATGGCAGCAATGGGAGCCTTCAGCCACTCCTCCTCCTCCTCCCCATGCTCGTGGTTGTGTGTTTGACTTTAAAGACCTGTGCCTTAATGCCTCTACCACAACATCAACTTGAATCTTAGCTTATGGTGATGAATGTCATTACCCTTTTCAACCACAGTAATTCTTTAATTCTTCTGAAATCCGCTGCCTTGTATCTCTATCCAGTGAGGAGAAGCTGCATAAATAATGGGGTACTGGGTTGGAAGAGGAGCTGGGTAGCGCTCTGAGGATGGGGTTATTGCCTACCACTGGTGTTGGTTGGATGGAGGCTGACCTTCCCATGGGACAGAGCTGGCCAATGTGGCAATGTTCTGGAAGGGCATGAAACTATTGATCAGTCAGTGGCATTACATCCAGAAACACAGCATGAGTAGCAGTATTTGTTATTTAAACCAATTCCATTGTGTGCTGGAGGCTTCACCCATCCATCTGGAGACAGTGTGAGCAACTCGCCACAGCAAGTTTTTTTTTTCCTGTGCCCAAACTATGCTGGGAAAAAAAAAAGGAAAAAAAAGAAAAAAAAAGAAAAACAAAGAACGTCCTCTTTGTCAAGGAACTTAGAGTTCATAATCAAATATTTAATAAGCAAGGAAGGGCTACAACTGAACAGGTCTGGCTGCAGGAGGAGCCCTGCTGCAGGCCTGGCCTGAGGCGTCCTGCTTGCTGTACGGGACCGACGACGGCCAGTTCCTGCTCCTCGGTGTCCTTCCAGCAGGACTGTGTGGCCTGGAGCAGCGTCACAGCACCGGTGTCACCAGCAGTGTGATTTGGCTCCGTCTGTCCTACGGCTGAGACAAACCAGCCGGCGAGACGCAGAGGGTCTGTCCCCCCTGGGCTGAGCGCGGCTGATTGTAGCACCTGGGCCTAAGTGTGAGAGCAATTCCTGTGGGCCTTCCTATCAGTGGTAGGGAAAAGGCTGTGTTTTGGGAGGTTTCCCTAAGTGACACCTGCTTCAGCAGCTGAAGTGCCCTGAGGCCGTTTCCTTCTCTTTACTTGATTTTTTTTTTAACCCTTTCCACAAGGATGGCTCCCGTGTCTGTTGCATGACAGCAACACTTAGGATTTAAGTCTGGCCTTACGGGGGGAAGAGCCTTCCTGCAGGGCTCAGTCTGGATTTATGGTGTTTTCCTCCTCTCCCTGAGGATCCGTGTGGTGGGAATTGGCTGCCCCGAGCTGGCAGCAGACACTGGGGCAGTCACACCGGTGTCCTCGCTCACCAGCAGAGATGGGGCTGGACTTCAGACGTGGCCATCTCACCCCATGGCCTGCTGAAGGACCTGCAGGGACTGCTCAAATACCACCACGCCCTTGTTGAAAAAGTCTTGTCTTAGGTTCTTCCTAGAGCCAAAGCTTCCACCGAATACCGAGAAGTGGGAGGTGTGTTATTCAATCTGCATAAATGGGTCAAAATCTCTGGGGTTTAGGTCGCTGTGCGGAAAATAAAACCTCCTCGCATTTAGGGACAAAATATTTTCACAGTTGCTATGAATCTGCCAAAGAAAATACCATTCTCTGGTCTTTAAAGTGTTAGGAAGGAAATCAGAATGAAACTCGCTGAGATCAGAATAGCAAAGCTTGGAAACGCGAAGCAATCTGTCTCTTGTAGCAGCTACATCCAGAATCAGCAGCAATAAGTCTCAGCTTAAGCAAAGAGTGAATTTTTCTGGGTTCTTTTTCTGTTTCCATAGTTTTCGATAGGAAAATGGAGTTTACACATAGCACTGACATTGTTAGTATTCTTCCAGCTGCTTTCTGTTTAGGAGAGTGAGTGTCTCACATTTATCTTGTACTCTTTAAATAACCAGAATTTTATTAGTGCCTCCTTCTAACCTCTCTAAACATAGTACTATTTTGGGAAGAACAAGACAATTTTGCGTAAGAAAACATGGAGTGCTATATAAAATGTGAGAGGAAGGGAAGGGAGTGATAATGAGTAGAGCTGAGCAGAGTGTCTCTGGATGGTTTTCTGAAGGAAAATGTCCCTCTGCAAAATCAGCATTTACAAGGGACAAATTTCAGTGTCGTGATGTACTTTTAATTTCCTTTTGGAAAAATTAGATGGTTTCCTAGATTTACTGGAAAAGCACTTTTCAGTTCTCATTCCTAGGAAGGGGCTGTCTGCACTGGTGGGAAAGAAATCTGCGCAAGCTCTGGGGCCGGTCCGTGCTGTGGATTTTCCCCAAGGAAGAGGAATTTTGGCCACTTGGACCCAGGATGAATCTGCTGGCCTGGGTGTGCTCTGAGCAACTACCACGGTTTCGTGCTTGGTGTCAGTCCCCAGAGAGATAAAACCGAGTCATTTCTAGGGATACAGGGGCACTGATGCAATTGATGCAACAGAAGGATTATTGCCCAGTTTGGACGTTTCAGATTTCTTTTCTTTGATTTCTGTACAGGCTTCCAGGAAAACCCATCTAGGTTGCTGAAGGTACTACTATGATTCATGACTTGTTCACATTTTCCAGTAAAAAATGGCTTAATCCATTTAAGTCCCTTCAAAATTAATTGGCATGTTTAGCAGTTTCCAGTAATAAATATTCTTACATCTGTTCCATTGTTTCCTGCTGAAAACTTGTTTTGATTTTAATTTCTTTCTGACCATCCTCCCCAGCCTCTGTTTGGGGAAATGTTTCACTTTTTTTTGTGTCATTTGGGGCTGGAAGCAGTGGCAGAGGGTGGCAAAGGCATTTGCCAAAATGCTTTGGGTTTGTCACGGGAGAGGAAACAGTGAGGCAAAGGTCTAAGGTGCTGCCTGCAAACTATTTACAAGTTTTCTTTAAATGACTGTCACAGTGTATCATTTGGTATTTTCATCGTTGAAGTACCTCCTGGCTGAAAACGGTGCCTGCTGCCCTCAGCTTGCGGCAGCAGTGTTTCTGACAGCCCGGGGGCACGCTCATAAATCCAGTCATTTATGGGCACAATTCTTGTGCCGAAGAGCTCCACAAATCTCCTCCCAGACAAAAGCAATTTGCAGCATCGGACAAGGCAGCGATCAGCCCCGACTGCTGAGGTTTGATTACCTGCAGCCACTCTGGATTTATTTTTTTCTCATCCGTATGAGCGTGTAGCAAATCCCCCTGAGGGATGTGGTTACCTTCTCCACCCATACGACAGTGTTACGTCAAGCCTGAATTATATATTGAGTAACTGGTGGTGGTGGTTGCTGTCATATTGCTGCTCAGTTGCCCCAGGCTTTTCTAAAGTCAGCTTTGCTCAGTGTAGAGCTGGGGTAAAACATTTTGCATGGAGGGTTTCCTCAAATGTTTATATTTTAATTGCATTTCCCGTGAATACTCCCTACCCTGGAGTGAGGGGGTTCAAGGACAAAGCTGGGCAGGAGGCAAACACAGATCCCCGAACGACCCCTTTCCCCCAAAACCTTTGGCTCCAGTCATTGCACTGCAATCTCTTCGGTGATTTATTTTAGGTTGGTTCCTGCCGGCGGTGACAACTGACTTTAGGTGATCTGTGTGCTTAATATAACCAGTAGGATCCTTGGGGAATGTTATTTATCTTGAGTTATGGACTGGTTAGTGACTTGTATGTCTTGTGATGCACAACTGGTTTATAGATTTGAGTAAAAACACATACACACATATTGTCAGCAATCCATTTCCAAGAATTTGGTCATATTATCTTTTTACTTTTCAGAGTGCAATACGGCTGAAACTATTGACATGGCAAGAAATTGAAGTGCCTATTGAGGATTTTTAGTTTCCTCTGGGATCCTTAGAATAAATTAAAAGATAGTTTATGGAAAGGTACCACATGAATTACAGACTCCTATTCACATGGATGACTGTTCAGTCAACGCAGTAAGACCCACGCTCTGCCCCGGCTGTGCAGGAGATGTTTTGATTTTCATGCAGAGCTGGGGAACCAAGAAATAGAAAGGACTGGGAGCTAAATGCAGTGTTTATTTTGTCCAGAAAAACAGGGTTTCCAATGGGACTAAATACCTGGAAGTCATCTACTGCAGTGGGTATTCTGTTGCTGGCACTTTCTACAAAAAAAAAAAAAAAAAAAAAAAGGCTCTGTTAGTGCATCTACACACAGGCAAACCCACCCAAATCAGGTCATTTTTGTTTGTGTTTTGGAAGTCATTTCAGCCCCTTGCATGTACACCCCATCCCTGAGCTGTGCTGTCCCCCCACCAGTTGCTCTTTGGGCTCCTTGAGGTCCAGGTCTGAGCCTTGGACGCCGTGTTAGAGAGGTGCAGCCTTCGTCTTTCCCCCCGAGCATCAGCTCCAGCTTGCTGTGACTGTCCTCCATCCAAATTTTGCAAATGTCTTTAAACGTTCCTGAGTGCTTGTCACTGTGCAGAAGGAATGAGATGTCTGGTATTTTAGCACCCTGATGAATAACGTAATGTGCAGTGGAACACTGGAAGGGGCCAGTCGGCAGGATGGGTTTCGGTGGGGAAGAGGGAGGTGATCAGGATGAGAAGTCGCAGGGTGGGATGGCGCCTGCCATAGCCCAGTCAGCCTATTGCCCGTGGAGGGGTTTCTAGGACAACTGCTGGGCTTTGGGAGCAGCGAAAGAATGGAGCCAGATCCTAAAGTCAGATGAGGAGCAAATGAGTAACATCTGCTGGGACGTGTGAAAGAGCCATTTGTGCTCGCTGCAACCTGAAGCGTTGCTCCAGCAGCCAGTGCGAGCGTGGGCTGGGCTCTCTGTCCCCACACGCATGCTGGTCCATGGAGGGGGTCGTTAGTGATAATTTATGTGCTCGTTACAGCCGTGGCTCTGGACACTGCCCTGTGCTTCACTGGTGCATCCCACTGGATGTGGGTGCTTGCACGGGAGCTTTGCTTCACCTCCGTGTATTTACAGAGAAGTCTCCATCCTGTCCAGAGTCTGCTGAGAGGTGAGGTCCCAGGGATGCTGCTACTCTACCTTTGTTATTTACATTCCTGAGTCATACATCATGGGTTTCTGCTGTTCTTTCACCCCCCTGCCCTGGCAGGCAGCTCTCCAGCCATCTGACCACTCGGGCAGGAGCTGGGAGTCGGTGCAGGGAGCTGAGCATCCTCAGCATCTCACCGGGGCTGCCTGCGAGTGAAATTCCTGTTGACTTTGACGGGGCGAATAAGCCTCCCTGCTTCCCTTTCCGGCCCCTCTGCCAATTTGTTGGGTCAGCTTCTTGTCTGTAATTAGGCTATTTTTTGTGCTGCAGAGTGCATTTGGAAGCGTTGGAGTCAGAGGTAGCGAGGAGCCCAGCAGGCTGGCACCTGCGGCGGCTAATCAGCGCCGCTTCACTCCGCTCACACTCGGGAAGCACACAAAAGAACGAGCAATTTTGAAAATGAGAACGAGCGGCCCGAAATTTCTAACAGCAATTATGTTCTCACAGCTGTGCTGCTTGCCCTGAATACATAGAAATCAAGGCAAAACCAAACTCCTCTAGCTCAAAGAAAATTAACCTTCAGATTTAAGCTCAATGAGAAGTGAACTTACTTTCCCTTCAAATGAATAATATAGTCCTGAAAATCCTAGTGGCAAATTATGTTGTAATTACATTCTTTGAATGAAAGTTTGTCAGTCCAAACCAAACAAATAGAAACTCAGGCAAGGCAATAGAGAGATTATATTTGGAATAAAATTTGGCCTTGGTATATTGTTTTCATGCCGAAGCTAAGCCGAAGTTAATCTACTGTAATTGCATCTATCACCAGCTTCTAGTATAAATAACGGAGACAACCCTGGAGCTGTTGATACGATGCTTTCATTACCATCTTGTTGCCACCATAGCAGGAGTAGGCCAGATCTCATTTCTCAGGGATTAGACCAAGAGTTACTGAGTTATTCATTATCTGTGAATTTTGCTTTGAAGGCGGTCAGTGAGCATTTCTCCGGAGCTCCCACTCTGACACAGCTGAGGAATAATTGTGGGGAACGGGAATGCAAGAGTGCTTCCCTTTTTATCTGCAAGACACACAAGGTTTGTCAGCAGAGCAGAGAAAAAGGGGATGTTTTATAAAGCCACGAGCACTTCCTCTACCCTTCCAGCGACCTTTTGGCCAGCAGATACCGAGAATTATTTACCAGGAATTCCTGGTAGACAAAGCATGTTGCAGCATGATACAAGGAGAGAGACAGCAATATCTTGTGAGGACGGGATTTAAACTTTGAGCACGGTTTTAAGGGGTCTGATCTCTGTCCAGCTCTGCCCTACCTTCAGAGGGCAGGCAGCCCATGCCTTGCTCCCATCCTGCACAGCACTCTTGGGTGCCTGGAGTGCCCGGATCAGTATTTCTGGGTACCCTTTGCACAACACTGGCTTGGTGTATCCCAGAAAACATTAATTTAATTTTATGCGATTTAAAAATTATGCAGGGGAACACTGGGGATGGAGCTCTCTCTAAAATCTCTGTGTGTCACTAATGTAATAGAAGTAGAGAAAGAAATAGTTTGACACACATTCCTAAAGTTATTAAGCAGTAGAAATGAAAAAAAATCCTCTCCTATGTTTGATACATTTTTCCCTAAGTGACTATCACTTGTTACTTTGCATCCAAAATAGGAAATTATCAAGATTATGAAATCCAAAGGAAATAGAGAAAATGGTCGGACGGGGTACTGAGGAAATGTTAAATCCTTTAGCAAACTGTGTCTCCTTACATACAATATTAAATATTCCGGGATTGATCATCTGCAGCTTATTTTAAGTTCTCTATATTTCATTGTTTTCTCCATTGGAAAGAGGATTAATATTTTTAGCCCGTCTCTATGTGAGATCAGATGTTCATCAGTGCTTTCCCCTCTCTTTCCAAGTTGGTTGTTTCCTGGGAAAAGTATTTAGGGGAAACCCATTCACTAAAAGGCACTCTCTGGTTATAAACAAAGTGTTAAAATATATTCCCTTCCCCATTAATTTTGCATGCATTAAAGTCTAACATCTTGATTCAGCTGTTTCTCTAGGGCATGGCCCAGGTCACCCTGCCTGTGGCTGTGGGCATGTCCCCGTCCCCCAGGCACATGGGGCATCGCCTCCCTGCTTCAGCACGCACCCATACTCATGGCTGGGGGAAGCACAAGCGGGAGCTGCCGCAGCGTCTTGCTCTAGGAAGAATCCTAGAAATGACAAGAAAAATGTTGATGGTGCAGGGAATCACCAGCTGCAGGGTGAGCTCTAGCCCTTGTTCTCCCTAGGTTGATGGATGGCAAGCTGATTGCATCTATCTTCCCACGTCATTGCTCCTTGGGTATCCTGTAAAAAAACTACCACACGATAAAGTTCTCTGTCTTACCGACAGTCTGAGAAAAAAGGAGAGAAACCAACAAAGCCCACAGACATGGGTGAGGATTTATTCTAGTATCTATGTCTTTGGCGAGGCACCCAGCTCCTGCCGTTCCTCTGGTTGATCTCCAGCTCACCTGCAAAGCTGGAACCAAAAGCTGTTTCCTCAGGTACTTTCCTCCTTCCAAGAAGCAAGGGCATGGCACAAACCAGAGGGAACAGGATCCAGAGCTCGCTCCTGCAGCCAGGCCATGCAATGCACATGGAAAATCCACAAGCTGGGAAGGGTCTGCTGGTTCTGTCTCCCTTTATATTTTGCACCATTATTTTTGCCCACATTTAATTTAATGCATACACACTCCATGAAAATCTCAAAAGCCCTGCCAATGAGGATCTTACAGCCTGATCTGAAGCTCTGGGAATGGCCCAGGAGAGCTCCTCATCACTGCTAACAAAGATGTGGAGCCCTTGAATTCAGTGCAGGAGACTCAAACTGTCTGACTGTAACCAAACCCAGGACTTATCACTCAAAATTAAAGTACAGATTTTCAGCTAATGAATGCTGCGTATTTGCCTAAAAATTCCTTAATTTTGAGTGTTACTGCTATGTGGTAAACAAAGATTTTGTGCCTGTTTTCCTAGATAAATATTTATAACAAAGCTGGTGGCTACTGGTCAGATGTGCATGTTTGTTGTTCTCAGCATTTTTGGACATAATCTACCAAAGATTTACATGTGTTTTTAATGCACAATAACTTTCTACTGCTGGAAGGCCTTGGATTAGGATCAACTACTGAAGTTGCTTCTAGAAGAGAGTTAGGCAGAGTTTGACATGCAGAAGGTTTTATATGGTTGTTGATCAGAGGCTGTTTTGCTAAAGAAGCTTAGAAATACTCAGGTTGCACACAGGAACGTGGCAGTAATGACTTTGGATGACTTGTGACTGTTCCCTTGTTGGGTATAAGCATATATACAAATGCAACCATTTTTCTGCAGCTTTTGAATAGGGGTGTGCAGAAATGGACTGGGTTTTGTCACTCCAAACAGACTGCTGTCATCTGGATGCTCTTTGCTGGGACCTGTGAGCTCCAAGGGAGTACAGAGACCAAGGGGAAGAATTTCAAAGAGGCCAGAGCAGTTTCAGGGCAGATGTCACCTGAACCGGGTCCTGGGGTAGGAGTCAGGTAGTTAAAAAGCAGCACCCATATTTGAGCTAGGTGTTTTTAAGCTTGCTTTGTAATTGGGGAGCAGGAATAGATACCTCTGCATGCAGTTTCAGCCTTCTGAAAGCAGATACCCGGGCAATATCCCATTCATATCTCCCAGCTGGTGATGCTGGTGCTGTACCTGGTCCCAGGTGTGTGTCAGTGTTGGCTGGGGGTGCTGATTTCATTTTGTAAACCATGCTGTGAGTAAATAACCCTACCCACGTCCATCTGTGTGGAAGAAGCCTCGCCTCCCAGCTGTTCCCCCAGCCCTGCAAAGCCAGAGCTTCGTGCATCCGTGTTTTTTCCTTCGTGCAAACTGAACAACCAGAAGTTGCATTTGAGATGAGTCGAGATCAGTAGTAAACAGCAAGGTGTGTGGGCAGCACAAAGCTCTGGGCCCCAGCTGGGGTGGCTCAGGGACTCCTGCGGTCACTGCCCACAGTCACGTAGGGAAGGAGAAGGGAAGATGCTGCGCTCCTGCAGGAACATGAGCAAATGTTACCCATAAAGCAATTTACTCGAAATGCAAACACTTACAATTTGATAATCCATGTTTTGATGGTAAACAAAATGCAGAGCTTTCCTTGATTAGCCAATGGGAAAATCATTGCAGCTTATTTTAATCATGACCAGACTCCCCAGCTTTGGGAAGCAGGAGAAGGGACTCTGCTGCTGACTGGCTGGTGGGTGCCTGAGGAGGTGGTAGGGTGCCAGCATCTCACCCCTTGCCCTACACTGCTGAGCCAGGAAAGAGGTAAAGTGGGATGAGCAGCTTAAACCAGGCTCAAGCACTGGCAGCAAACATCATGTTCGATGCTTCTTTTTTCCCTCATTTAGTGGGGAAGTTACAGTCCCAGCTTTCTCACCCCCTCCTGGGACATTTTGCAGATTGGCAGTGGTGGAGAACCCCATGTTTTAAAACCTTGTGGCCCCACTTGAGGTGTTTGAATTCCAGGGAGCCTAGCACAGCTCGCTGTTTACATCCTTAGCATTTGACTTCTGAGAACATCTTGAGGACAGCAGTAGGCAGCGTGTGGAAGAAACATTGCTGGTATCGCTAGCCATAAGAATGCTGAAAAGGGGATGCCTGTCACTCAGGGCAAAGCCCAACCTTGATCTCACTGCAGTCACAGACAAAAATCCTCATTATGTTCAAAGAAAACTGATCCTCTCTGCTGCATTTGTCCCTCCTTCCCCATGCCTACACTCAGGACAAGTTGCTTTTCCCCCCTTAGGCTGCATCTTCAGGACACTCAGTAACTCTTGAGATATTTCACCCGTTTGGAACCTCTTCATTCCTCCCTTTAGGTAGAGACAGATGTAATCCTGCCACTAGCAAAACACAGCAGGTAATAAATTACGCTGTGTATAACAGCACTCTTCCCAGTTTCCATAACTTGTTTGGGCTTGTTATGGTTGTCCACAGCCTCCCCACTACATCAACACGAGAGCAAAATACCCACTGCATTTTAAAAGAAGCCTTTGGAGATGAGAAATGAGCAGTGTGGAGATGAGAAATAACACATTATGTGCGGACTGTCCTTTTTTGCTTTGTTTGGTTTGCTGTTTGTCAGTGGAGCAAAGAGGTGCCCTTGACAACAGATGGAAAATTAGTTCCTGTATCGAGCAGGGGCTCCAGTGAAGATTATGGCCCACTGCATACACACACAGGAAGGATGCATTCGCTATCCAGAAGATCTTACAGTCTAATTTAAGCCAGGAAACAGAAGGAAGGTAGATGAGGAGGAGGAGAGGGGGGAGAAGAGAGATAGCCTCCAGGAAAGTCATTAAGAAACACATGCCTTCCTGACTTCATGTCTTTTTAAAGTATATTTTATCTCTCTCTACTGGGCTTTGAACCTCTAGGAGTTTATTTAAGCTATTGCCAACTTGCTGACTTAGGGAGCAAATAAGCCTTTGGGATCAAAGCAGCTGGTATTGTCAGAGGTATTGAGGGTGAAATAACACATTAGCAGAAGGAGAGCTGAGAATAAAATTGGAAAGAAAATCCTACTTGATATTTTGTTCTCTTTTATTTTTAACCCCCTTCCCAGCTTGATCCCTTTCATTTGAACAGGTATTAATTTTCTTTGTGTGGATCCCAACAGTATAAATATTTAATGGTCCTAGATTATAGAGCTGAAATATGAGATTAGTTCCAAACTTAAAGATTCATACCGAACCTCTTCTTCACATTCAAACGATTCCCACACTGCAGTGAGGAATATCTCCCATCTCTGTGGGAGGAGCACCTCCAGCTCTATTTCGAGTTCATTTTCTTTTTTTGGCCTTGCTCAAGGCTCAGCAGACATGAACACCTCGCCCACTCCCAGTTCTTCCGTCGCTAATTTTGGTGGCACGCTGTGACAAACCGGTCAGAGCTCCAGGTTCTGGGGGACACGGCACGCAGGCTCACCAGCCTGAACACCACTTCCTGCTGCTTTATATACATAAATAAGCAAGCAGGCGTGTGGCTTGGGGGCTGTGTGGTGTTTGGCATGGAAAAGTCCATGCAAGCGTGGCAGTTATGGTACGGTGTGCAATACGGGGCAGGGACTATGGTGATAGGGTAAAGTTACTTGCACCTGCTTTTGTTATACAGACAAGTGCTTGCCTTCTCTTTTGTTTTCACTCTCAGATAAGGCAAGGGAGAGGTAGAGAGTAGAGGCACGTTGGCCACTGTTTTTTTGGTTAGAGAGCTAATGAGGAAACTGTATAAATTCTGGTACCTAATTTCAAAACCGCAAATGGAAATAAATTGTCTTTAATTAAAATGATGTAAAATCACAGTTGGTAAAATTTGGGGTCTAAGCCCATGGGATATCAGACAAAGTCTCCCTTTTGGGGCTAATGGAGGTTTTCCAAGGCAAACAACAATGCTGCAGGAGAGACCATGTCCAAGGTCCAAATACTCCTCTTGGTACATCAATGGATCAGAGGAATAAGAGAAAGAGCCAAAAAGCAGATACCCCGCGGGGCTGCCCCATGCACTGGAACCCAATGCCTGTGGGCAGCGCTGCTGGTGGCCTCACCTCTGCTCATGGACAGGGCAGTGCAGCTCAGCCTGCCCCAGGAATCTGAACCTTAATCACTTAAGGTGATTAATTAACCACACCAAGACATAGAGCCTAAAGCACTGCAGACAAAAAGCAAAGCGAGAAATGATCTGAAGAAGAGACTTGAGGCGTTCCCCAGGACCCAGCCTGCAGGGGCTGCAGTTGTGCACCACTTTGGCACTCAGGTAATGAGATTGTTTCGCTGAGCGCGGCCGCACAAATGACGTCAGAAGCCTCCAGGATCCTCCACTTGTCTTTTAAATCCATCCCTGCCCGAGGATCAAGTGCTGCAAATGTCAAAGGAGCTTAGAATATTCATTACCAAAACTCATCATTCCAGCCCAGAAATGTTCACGGCGATTTTCTCAGTTGGTTTCACTCGGTGTTGGGTGGGTGCCAGCTGCATTATGTGATAAGCCACCGCTAGTCGGTATTGACAGAGAAGTCAAAAATAAAAGTGCAAAGGACTTTCCTCTTCCTCCAGCCAAAAGCAAGTTTTGAGAACTTATGTGCTCCGTTCAGAAATCCTTTTACCCAAGTGACATTTAAGTCTGCAGCTCACAAGTGTGATTTCACAGCATTAATACGATGCTGCTATTAGCATGTGAGAGTGTACGTGACATTCCAGTGCTCATATTTGTAGCAAAAATGGAAGAGATTTGCAGCTCATGTAAACCACTGAGTCCCTTTTTATGGCTCTCCTTCAATTTATGCAAGCTGGGGTTCTGAGGCAAACTCAATAGCCTGTCTTTCATCCTCTTTTCTTTAATTAATGAAATCAAAGTGTATTCTGTAGAGAGAGAGCTAAGATATAACAATTTTTCCAGCCAGCTGAGTGATCTAAAACCTTGTTGAAAAAAATGATTTCCAGGCATTTCAAATGATAGAATCTCTTCCCCCAGTTTTCAGTATTTGCAAAAAGAAAAGAAAAAAATACAGCATTTTTTCATATAAAAATGTAATCTATTTCTTTTAGAAAATGTTGAAATGAAATATGTAGGCAATTTTGGAAATGCATTTAATTCTTTTTGGAAATATTGCCAAATGAACATGAATATGTTATTTGAACGTATTCATCTGTCTTTGAAAACCTTTTTGGAACAACTAAAGAAAACTATTCCTGCTGCTAACAAGAAGGCATTCACTGGCTGCTTCAGATCACTTTCAGTTGAATTCTGTATGAGTTTGTTGCCTGGATTTATTTAGTATTTAAATTAATTCATCTCACCTGAAAAAGGCTTAAGTTGCAGTTTTCAGCAAATTTGTCTTATTGCATCTCAACAGACAGGACATTAATTACTTCCGTAATTAAATAAAAAGTGCATGGGGAACAAATATGCCTTCAGGTCTTTTGGACGCTTGCAAGTACCTTTAGAGAGGTGCTGGCCAAGCTTGGACCTCCTGGGTGCAGGACAGAGGTGGCACCGCAGCCCTAGGAGCTGCTGTCACCCAGATCCCTGCTGCTGTCCTGACCTGTGCTGTCACCCGCAATGTACGTGTGGGAATTGCACCTGCCATTTAAAGAATAAAAATAGGGTTTACGGGTTTAAAGAAGGAAATAAAGCAGAAGACGGGCAGGAGTGTTATTTGTGCTGCTGAGCAGGAACACGGTGTGCAGGATTGCTGGGGTTCAGCAGGATGTGCAGAGGATGCAGAGGATGCTGTGGTCCCATCCTGCTGTGGTCCCCTCCTGCGTGCAGACCCCAGCATTGCCCTGTCCCTGCCTGATGCTGCAGGAGGCTGGGCTGGCTGGGCAGCGGGCACAGCTCTGCTTACAGCTCCCAGCACCACGTCCCCGAGGACTGACCATCAACAGAGGGATGGCAGAGCAAAAGAGAGCTCGAAATTCTGCACTTCAATTCAGCGTCTTTCTAAGCGAATGTACGTGGATTGGAAATTTGATTTTTTCCTCCGTGTCATTCCATGAGTTTAGGTCCCTCCTGTCCCCAAACTTGGGCTTAAACAGAGGAGCTCTCAACAATTTCTCTTCTGGCCATTTACTCGTTCTTGTGGAGCACGACCGTGCAGTACAGATGTTAAGGCACAGCTGTTTGCCATTTTTTTTCTGATCAGTCATGTGAACTGTCCCCTGGTAGGTTGCTGGGTTCTTTTTTTAAAGTCTAATGTCTGCTGGCAAAATCTGCGTTTTTTTTTTTTTTTTTTTTTCCTTTGCATAATTAGTCACAGTGCCTGAGAAAAGACATGAAATTCTCCAGCAGAAAAACGCGTGTGTCAGCTGTGGATTCCTCCCTGTCACCTTCCCGGCGAGGAGGCGTCCCAGCAGCTGTGCTAGGAGCGTGGGCTCCTCGGCTGTGTGGTCCCGCTGCTGCCTCCCACCTTCCCCCTTGGTTCCCGCTCAGCTAAAAATGCTCATTTTCAGCTGAGGTCACTTCAAAGGAACCCCCCAGCCCGGTTGCCACCCACCAGCCCTTCCCCTGGGCTCATCCTGCTCCTGCAGGGCGCTACCAAAACCTCAGCATCATGTGCTGCCCGTGCTGAAGCCACCGAGCACGGCTGCAAGGTTTGAGTGGGAGCTCCTCCAGGCGCTTGGGACCATGTGGGAATCATCATTTTCCAGGAAATATGCTTTGAGTGCAGCTCTTCCGCTAACGCGCCTCGTCCGATGGCCTGGGCTGCGAGCTGCTCTGCGAGGAGCTGGCAAACCCGGGTCCGCGGGGGGAACGCTGTGTCCCACGGACGGGGAGGGAACCTGCGAGGTGAGGCATCTCCTAGGCCATTAAAAAAATAGGAATTTATGAGACACGCAGCCAGGGCAGAGCATCCCATGCTTGGTCTGCACGTGTTTCTGGAGATCCCCGTGGTCAGGGCAGGTGGAAGGTTTCTCCCTTCTCTTGGCTTTCCTCTCTCATCTTTGGGATGTTTCTCCAAAAAATGCAGCTGGGGAAATAACGCTAACTCTCGAAGGGCTGGGCGCTGCGGTTCCCAGGGCTTCCAGCCCTGCCCCTCTGCCCCTTTGGGGCTTTTTGCTTTCCCCTTTCCCCCTGCCAGCACGGCTCCGTGTACTCAACACCTCACTCAGCTGGTGCAGGTCTTTGGTCTTCGCTTTTTTTGGGAATCCCGCAGTGCTCGGTGCTTCCTTTACAGCCCCAAGAACCCAGAGCTGAGAACAGTTTTTTCCATTTTCTCAGTAAGTCTCTCACCGTAAGGTAGCAAAGAACAAGCTCTCTAAGCTCTTGCAAGCCCAAGGCCCTCCAGCAAGTGGAAAACCTTACAAATGTTCGTGGCTTTCGTGGTTCCCCGGGTATGACGTGGGACTTTCTTCAATGTTTGGGTTTGAGATTCTCTTACCCAAACCCTCACATGCTTGCTGCAGGTCTGCGATAGCTGAGAGATTTTGGCAACTCAGTAGGAATAATATATCCCAAAAGGGTTTGTTTTGGAATTTTTCAAGTTGTTAAGAAAATGTCAAATATTTCCACTCTGACATTCAGTCTGTTGTTTAAACCAGTGACTAACTGAGTTCCTAGCAATGATTAAAACTTCAGCAGCTAAACTAGAAAACTAATGTGATTATTGCCTTCCTGTAACACATGCGGACAGGTCACAAACTGTGTTTATACTTTTCTGCTTCACTGTCGGGTCACAGACTATTGGAGTGCAGGTGGCTGCTTCCCCTACAGCTTTGGAGATGGAGCTCATGCAGGCAGGTAATGCCTCCTCCCCAGATTTAGTTGCTTAAGTCCAGATTTGCATCCACCTGGCAGAGAGTAGAACACATTTCTGCATGCTGCTGGGCTGTGTGTTCGTGGTTCCTCATTTCCTACTGCTTTAACAGGTTCCTATACATTTACTCACCCCTTATAAATGATAAATAATCTCCCTTTGTCCATTTCCAAGTGTTTGTAATTGCAATCTCTTTGTAAACTGTGGCTTTTAAACAATGATAGCTGTGATAAAGAAGTGATTGTGAAATAATTTTTTCATTGAAAAAATACCGTGTCAGATGATAAACAGCTGGTAACTGCAGAGGGACGTCTGATTTACCAAGAAGAAATAAAATTGTATTAACAATCCAACAAAATCCTATTATAATTGTAGGGTTGACCGGGGCACCAAAATAAATGTAAAAATCCTTGCTTTTTCTTTATATCACCGTGCTGGATATGTCACAGAATAAATGGCAATGTCCTTTCTGTGCCAGGAGATAGGTGAGGATGGGATTTAGGAGAGCTAATTATTTCATTTAAATGAAAGGAGAGGTTGCCCTGGCTGCTACACCAGGTTTCCCATATCTGCACGTGGTTCTCTCCACTGCTCTTCCACCCTATAACAAGTTACGGGACTGTGTAAAATTTGGGCATCTTTATGGTGTGTGAATACAAGCCTATTGACCCTTGCATTGCAGTATTCGCTGGGGTCAAACCCTTCTGGGGCTGTGCAAGATAATCATAATGCAGCTTATTTCCTCTCCTTACAATTACTCAAAGCTTCTGTTCCTGCCCATCCTTGCCTTAACCATGCCAGTTTCTCAGCAAAATCAGAGCCGGCTCCCCCCGTACAGCAGCACTTCCCTCAGCCCCTCATCCTGGGTGGTGCTCGACGTGCGCCCCTGCCTACAGCCGAGCCTCTTTGTTCAGCCCGGGGGAATTTTCCACTTTCCAGACCTCCTCCGTGCCATAAATTAAGGCGGCCTGGCTTCCAGCTCAGCCCCTCGCTTGTGCGGGGATGTGGCGGTGCTCGCAGCCCGGGACGGGGGCTGGTGGCTGCCGGTCCTCTGCAATGCGGGGGTCTGCAGGCTCACCCCAGCAGCACTGCACGTTGCTGGAATTCATCGGCTGTGCATCACCTCAGCCCACAAACTCTCACACCAGCCTGTATTTATTTTTGAAGGCTCAGACGTCCCAGATGTGGTACCTCCAATCTCACAATGAATAACGGAGTCATTCCCTGTTGTGTGCAGCACCTTATACCCAAGAGGTTGCTTATAACAGCACTTTGGCATTTATTTCTTTGGTTTTTTTTTTGCTCTGCTTTAGTTCTGAACTCCAGTACAAAATCTGTGGGTGGATTGCCTGCTGCAGCGGGCTGGACATCTCAGGCATGCTGAAACCACCCTGTTGTTTGTCCCACTGAACACAGGGCACGTTCCTGGCACCGCCGCACAGAGGAAAGCAGGGAACACTGTGGGCACACAAAGGAAGAAAAGTCCTGGAAAAAATTATGGCGATGAACGAATCTTCTGGTACCCATTAAAAGGTAATAATTCTAACCAAAGGAAGGGGGATTTTCCCATTGTGAAATGAAATAAACATCCAGAAATGATTTGTGTGTGTGTGTGTTTAAATTTAAATTTAGTATTTCATTAAGTATGCTGTTCAAAGGCCTTTTTCTTCCCAGGACTGTTTAATCACAACCTTCTCTTACAAAAGAAAATCTTCTCAAAGTACATAACCTCTGGAGCTTACTTTGCTCAGCCCTCACCCTGCAAATAATACCACGCTGGGATATTTGGCAACAGTTCTTTCACTTTTAATCACCACTATGGTCCTGAGCACAGCACCCCGGGCTGAGTTTTGAGTCTTCCTGCACTGGGATTGTGCCATCACGATATATACACAGCCATGGGACGGGTCCCTAGGGGCACCTTGCTGGGTGGCCAGAGGTGCATGGCAAAACGCAGTGGCAAGGGCGCTGCCAAAGAGGGTGGAAAAAAATAAAAGAAATTGGAGAAGAAACAGTGGGCAAATTAAGAGTGTCGCTGCTGAACTCAGAGCACTGCTAGGACTCAGCTGGTGCCCGGTAACCCCATTGCAAAGGATGCTACCAGTGAGCAGACTGCCCCGAGACCAGGCTGCTGAAGCCATTGCTGTGCTTTGTGGCCTGGTTCCCTCTATGAACCCTAGCACCACAAATAAAGCACCCAAGGGTGTTTCCTTTAAGCCTAAGGCTACAAATTTCTGTGAGGTGTTCCTCTTCAGAGGTCAGGTTCCAGGCAAAGCTGCCTTTATGGAAGCACTTAGGTTGGGTGCAGAGTTTTCAAAGTAGCTGCAGCACTTTCTGTGCGACCCCCTTTATGTTTAAGGACCTATTGCAGAGTAGTTATTTATGAAAGGCAAGTCAGCACTAAGGCCTTTCATGTTGCTCACTTCTTGATCAAAAAAGGTACTTTTGTGCATCTTGAAGTACTTTCCTGAGCGGAGGGGAGCTTGCACTGAAACACGTGTGCTGTGCTTCCATGCGGGCAGGCTGCCGTCCACGCCACGAACAAGGAGGTGCCCATGGCTAAAAGCTTTGCCCTTGCTGAGCTCAATGAATGGAAGTCACAGAAGAAGCCATCAATATTATCCTGGCCCTACTCTGAGAGTAAAAATCAACACAGATCTGTCATTAATTCAATAACTGTGTCATCTGAGTAATTGCTAGGATCTCATCTTTTTTTTCCTATCCTATATGAATCTCCAGGTTTTAATATGCAGGTACATCAGGCTATAATTTCCTATTGATTTTTCACCTGGGAAGATGAAGAGGAGAGATGTAATTTTACGAAGCGCTCTCAGTTATTTGATTAAATTAATTGCCCCCCTTCATGTGCAGTAGTCACACAACATCCTTGATTTGATGGCAGCACGAAGATGCTATTTGCATTTCTGAATTCCACGGTGTGCCCTCATCTTTCCCTTCAAACCAGTGGCTGGTGGGTATTTGGTAGGAGATGGTGGAGACGGGAAGGTCAGCTCTGCTTTGGGCTCTGGGGATTAAACATTGTCTCTCTGGGATAATAAAGCAGGAAAATAAAATTTAAATTCACACTCCTGTTCGTTCACTGACTGCTTTTTAATGAATAATATCTTTCCATAAAAGACAACTTGGTTCTTCCTGCAGTGAGGCTGGTTTTGCTGCAGGACATGGCAGGGGGACGTCTTGGGGCACCAAGTGATGCACTCTGCCAGGTTGTGGCACTGCCTGAGGCACATGGGGCACAAGGGCACTCGGCTGGGACTTCATGGGGCAGGACAACAAATTCCCAGTCCCCAGACTCCATGCAGAGCCATGGCCACAACTGTGCAGCTCTCCTTTGTCATCCCTCCATCCCTCCGTGAAGGATTCCTTAAGGCATTTGCTAATGTCAGACGTCCTGAGTGTCGGGATTATTATAATGCGCTCAGAAGCCTGACAGAATAATACCTGTGCTGTCCCTAATTAGCTCATTGAGATGCTTGATTGAAAAATTGGAGGGCTCTCTGCCTGCTGCAAATGAATTAAAGGGGTTTTATGCAAAAGCAATCATA
The DNA here is from genome assembly GCF_013377495.2 of Cygnus atratus. Taxonomy (NCBI): domain Eukaryota; kingdom Metazoa; phylum Chordata; class Aves; order Anseriformes; family Anatidae; genus Cygnus; species Cygnus atratus. The sequence goes on from NC_066375.1 coordinate 3,689,127, forward strand.
TAGAATGCTTTTGAAATACTGTCTGTTCAAAAATTAGTTGTTTTTAAAATAAAAATAATAGAGACTGTTTTTGTGATGTGAACAGCTCATGCCATATAACTTACCTTCAGCGTTTATCACCTGCACCTTCAAAGTGCTTTGTAAAAAAGAAAAGATTACTGTTTTCCTATTTTTCACATGGGGAAAGGTAGCAAGATTTGCCCCATCATTGGGACACTGACAGGACAGGGAACTGATCCTGAGCACTGCGGTGTGCACCAGGTTCGGAGGTGCTGCCTGCACCCCACTGGCACCTGGGGGCTCCTCCGTTCATGCTGGGGTCCCCAGAAACACAACAGGGCTGGGGCTGGCTCCCTCACCATGCCCCCTGCCTGCTGCAGACATTGACCCCACGTTGTCTCAAATGCAGCGCAACCCCCAAAATAAACATTTGTCCCCACTGCTCAGGGTCCAGATGGACAAACTCAAGCTGGGGGCCTGATTTTGACCCATGCCTGATTTAAATGCAAAGTATTGTAAATCGTTTAAAGCCATTCCCACATGTGTTTAAGCTTACCCATGCGAGCAGTCTCAAAGTCAATTATGAACAATAGGATTGCTTTCTCCTTTATTCACTGCTGATTTCTGGTACAGAGTGTAAATGACTTCTATTGCCTTTGACACTGAAGTCCCTTAGCCAGCCACTAAAGAGGTATCGTGCTAGCTGATAAACGCTGTTTGATTTGGGGCTTTTAATTTTATAATCCTATTAAAAATGAAACATCCGTCAAATATTTATGCCTACTGGACAGAACATATTATTCTGCCCTAAGGTTTCCAGTTTAATTTTTTCGTAAGCAATTGAGCAGGACCACTGATGTAAGACAAACAGATGCTCTTCAGCTGTACTTTTCCATAAATGATTTTGTTCTGATTTTTTTTTTGTTCCCCTACCAGGCATATCAAGTTCAAAAGAAAATGTTGCCTCTCGCTAATGAGAAGATTAATCGTATTCACTTATGCAGCAGACTTTGTCAATTCTGTTGAAAGTCTGATGACCTTTAAGAGAGAAAGTTTTAGTGTGCCCAAAATAAATAATTCATCCTTCACAGACTTGTCCTCCGTATCCATCTGCCTAAATCTGAAGCATGCTGATTAAAGCTTCTGAGTGTAATTATCATCATACCTCATTGAGATAAAGATCACTATTTTCCTATTGTACTTCAAAGCACAATTGCTCTTTTAAGGACATCCACAATCCGATGTGCAGTCATGAGGTTCATTTTTTGCTCTGACTTACGTCTAGATCTCCGTAGCGCTCTTCAAAATCTTACTAAAAGCTCTGAATTTCTCTTTTCCATATGAGCTCTTTTTCCAGCCGAAATGTGTAACTAATCTTCTTGCAAAATCTCTGAAATTTTCATCTTCAAACGCAACCGGAAAATTCATCTCTGTTGTCATGTACAGAGAGAAAAATGTCGTCTAGGCGAGTGGCAAGATGTGATTCACTTTGATTACTGCAATTATTGACACTGCTGGGCTCCTTACATCTATGAAGGCTGCATGCAGCTAATTGCCACCCCCCTCTTGTTCCTTCTATCCCCCTTGCCATGTCCACTTGGCTGATTTCTCCCCACCTGTTGTAGCTTTGAGTCTCAGCCCAAGTTCTGCAGATAATGCTGTGTGCAAATACCATCAAACACAGACGTAGCCAAAGGGACTCACTACTGATGGGGTAGAAAATGCAGGGGCGGACTTTGGTCCCGTCCCAACAAGTATGCAGACACCAGTGCTCCCCTCTGGCCATCGGCTTCGGGGGCATGCTCGGAGCCTCCTGTAGTGGCCACATGCAGATAAATAATCTGCTTATAAAATAGCCAAGCAGATGGCCGCTTTTGTTGCTACCTGTGGAAATAAGCACAGCCCTCCGATTTCCCTGGGAGGAAGGAAGCAACTCAGCAGACATCACGCAGCTCTTAGATTATTTAGGCGACTCTGAAAGAAGCACTGAATGGATATTACAGTCATTTAAATGAATCTTTCCTGGCCCCATGTGAAATCAGACTGAACTGGCACCATGTCACCTTGTTACTAGAGAGAGAACAAATATTTGCGCCGGCAAAAATCCTTCTTCAGACTTTTTTTTTTTTTTTTTCGTAGAGAAATTGAAATTAGTCTTAAATGCTTTCTGGATTTAATGTTGCTTGTTATAGATGAGACAATGAAAATGAAAGACGAAATAATAAGGGATTGCTGGGTTTTTAAAGGTGATTTACAGAGGAAAGGAAATCCTTGAGATTAGAAAGTTGTTTAAATACCAGTGACAGTCGAATATGGAAATGGTCCAAAATCAGAGATTAGGAAAAAAAAAAGAAAAAAAAAAAGGAAAAAAAAAAAGATATGCATTGCAAAGAAGAGAAAGAATCCTTGAAGGAGGGGAAGGTACATTCAAAAAGAAAAATGTATCCAGGCAAAGGAAAACAAAAGGCCTCTTAAAACCTGAAACAAGACACCTGTTTGTCTGGCAGTTACCAGCAGCGAGGAGGACTCCACCTGCCAAACCCAATTTCTAACATCAGTAAATCACTGTGTGGGTAAAATAACAGGATGTTGGAAAGGAAACAATTTTCACTAATTAGTGTATCCGATACCACTCTCACACAACTCATCACTTGCAGTATTGAGCAAGAGCTCGGGGTTTGCTCTGACACGGGGGGGATAACTCCTTTTGCCCTATTTCATGTTGTGTATGCTCTTGCTCTAAAATACTGAATGGCTCAGCCCAGAGTGCGTGTTAAACAGAGAGCCAACAGCACGTTAGTGGAGTTATGGGGTGGGGGAATATGTCAGAAAATAAATCACCCAAACTAAAAGCTGAATTTTGAGCCTCTGGATCATCTTGAAGTCTGACATGATGATGTATGTATGTAGGGGTCTCTTAGTTTCTGTTAATTTTAATGGGACTGTTATACCGGAAATCCCCTATTTTGCCTTGGAAATGTTCCTCAGGCTCTCCAAATGATATTTCTGGACATGATATTGCCTTTCTCTGCCAGCCCATGTCAGAGTGAACAAGGTGAGCAGCTCTTCTGGTTTTACTGATAAGTCATTTTGAACTCACCACCCAGTTCTTGCTTCGGTGAACTTGTGGCCTGATGTTTTAATTTTGGCATGTCTGTCAGAAACGAGCCTAGGGAAGGTAGCAAGGGCCCTCTGTCTCTTTGATCAGTGATCAGGATCCCTCATTTCCGTATACTATCAAAGTTACAGTAAAAACATATGAAAACCAGAGCCCAGTTAATACATAGTAAATACTGCTCCTTCAATAGATGGGAAATGATAAACAGATTCCTAAGATGCATAAACAAATTAAAAAGAATTTCCAGCTTTGACATCTTAATAGGGTATAATGAATAGTTTGGCATCGTGACAACGTCTTTGTCAAGATAGGGAGCCGTAGGATGTAATTGCTCTTTGAGGGAGTTATTTAGTAGCTCTGCTGTCTGAAGCTGCTTTATACAGTTTAGGGAGGACCGTGGAAGGTCTGCTTAGGTAAGTTTATCGGGCTTGGCTTTTGGACCTCTATCCTGTCACCAAGATCATTACCATGATACCTTTCATGTGATTCTGCTCCTTTTCTCTATTTTTCATGCAAGACCAATGTCTGACTCATATCCCACAAGTAACGTTATTATAGCAGGAGAGGGGCTTAGTTGTATGGTGGAGGAAAGACCTATTAACCACGTTCTGTTATAGTTTGGTTGTTTTCTGTAGTAGCAATCTAACAAAGGAAAATGGACCTACCTGGAAAAAAACAAAAGCACAAACAGCAAACACCACCAACAAAAACCACACAGTTGCAATTGCTTACTGTTCACCAACTATTTGTTAAAATCAGTGTCAAGAATAAATTCTTGAAAATGTGGTTTCGCATATGCACATGGTTATTCCTAGGCCTGTTTGCAGACTGCAACTGAAATGAGCAGTGATTCATCACAAATAAAGTTTGAATTAATTAGAGAGTCCCTGGTTTGTGATGGCCACACTGTTTTCTCTAGGCATTCGACGGTTTTGGAAAGATAATGGCTATTGGCACATTCAGTGGTGCAATAGACCCATAACCAGGTTTTTCCACTTTCTCCAGCAACGCATGCTGTGTTGCAACACCACAGAGTGTTGTAATATGGAGAAGCCCCAGGAATGTGGATGGGATGTTTTTCATAATGTAGTTTCCATCTTGCCATCTTTTGGTTATTGCGATTTTCAGCATAAACAGAGATATATCTGGAAAAAGGCTTGGCACGGCTTGGCTGCTTACATCTTTTGCCTCAGCAAATTAAAACCCCCATGACCAGCAGGCCTGATGGGGCTGAGGGCAGTGGTGAGCTCAAGGGGCTGTTCGTGTCCCTGACCTTGCCAACAGCAGGCAGCAGGGGATGGATGGATGGGTGGGTGGATGGATGGATGAGTGGGCAGATGGACAGAGAGGGATGTTTCTGGGCATCCTATATGTATACATTTACTCTTTTTCCAGGTGAGGATTATTCCTTCAGCTGGCTTGGAGGATAGGAGAGAGGGAGCAGGTCCTTGCCTGGCACCAACCAAGGATTTGTTCTGCACTTCTGCAAACACTCCCCCATCCATGCCTAAGCTGGAGGCTGTTGAATTCAGTGTGAGGTTAATTGTTAGCTTCAGCAGCCTTGTGGGGAAATAAATAAGAATTCAGCTTCATCCTGCTCGACTTTGTGCATTTAGTGGAAGCACAGAAATTCAAAGCCACATTTACCTTGAGGTGCTATGTGGAGAAAGATGGGCACTTCCGAATGCAGTTTAGGACATCAGAGATGTGAATCACCTTCTGGACATGCCTCTCTTACTACCTGGTCTCCTTCGGAGGGATGCCCAGGGAGGTCTATGGGCTGAGGCTTCTCCAGTGTGATCTGAGGTCGGAGAATGCCCATACCCTGCTGCTCCACACCATGCCCAACAGGACAGGACCTGCTGGGAAGGGGAAGCAGGGAATGGGAAAAAACCTGTGCAGCTCGGCCTTTAGGTATCATTCCCCATGCACACGCAATAATCCTTGAAGTGGCTGTCTTCCTAATAATCTAGCAATTAAAGAAAATATTGGCATTTAATTAAACTTGTCAATCAATCAGAAATGAGTTTTCCTTATCAAGAGGAGCTGGAATTGATTTTGCCACTTGGAAACGGAGGTTACAGACTCTTGTAGAGTAAAAGTTTAATTAAGAAAGGAGATTTGGATTAACATGTGAGGCAGAGAGAGAATGAAAGGTCCTTGAAAATCATCTGAGCATGATTCACTGGAGGAGAGGAACTTAAATATGGGAACATATATATATATATATGAAGAAAAGAAAAGCTATATAGTGCTAAAGCTCATGTGTAGAAAAGACACGGGGGATTTTTTATGAGGCTAGGATGTGTCTATTCAATCCACTTTCCTGCTTTCATGTTTAGTTATTTCAGATATTCAAAGTCTCATCAGAAAAAATTGTCTTCACTTGAGGCATTAACAAATCCTAGGGATTTGGATACTTAAGTCTCATGAATTTAGATAGAGTGGTTCTTCTGGAAGCCTCAAAAGATCCACTTTTTTCCACAAGAAGGTGTTGCCCACCAGCAGCAGAGCCCTTGCCCTGCCCCATGGCTGAACCATTTCTGCTGAAACTGAAAAGCGTCCCCAAAGCTCAGGAACATGATGCAGAAAATGTTCAACACAAAAACTGAGGCTTTGAAATCTTACAAAAAAACAACAAAGAGCATGGCCATGGAGGTTGGAGGGGGTCTTTACCCACACTGTTCTCTGTTTTGCCTATAAAAACCAGCAACAAAAACAAATAGATATTGTAGATATTCTTTCCACTCACTGTTGTGATTATGATTTCTTTTTTTATTATTATTACTATTTATTTTTTATTTTTATTTTTTGCATTCTATATAGAATCCAGCAATAATATACAATGCAGAAAGCAGGCAACCCATGAGAATTTATCATTTCAAGGGTATGCATCTGACATGGCACTTGAACGAGCTTGTACACATTTTTCAGATTTCCCTTTGGAAATAAGATGACACTTGGTATGAATTATTGCAGGTTTGCTAATTCAGGAGTACTCAGAGCTTTCTGCAGCAGAAAAAAACTCTGAAGCATGTTGTTAATTCAGTATGTTTACAGCCTTCTTGAAGAACCACTTGTTTCTTTTTGAGTTCTGAAGAAAATGAGAGTCCCCGTGAGATGTGATGGGGTCACTGTTTTCATGGAATAGGAGAGTAAACAGATGTGTAAAGCTCTGGCACCACAGATCAGAGATACAGAGGGTTTTCTGAAGGCACCATAGCTTTCTCTGCTTTCAAAACAAAAACAAAACAAGACTAACAAACAAACAAACAACAGTAACTGATATAAATATCTGCAGCTCTCAGTGGGATGGAAATTGAGTGACCAGGCTAGGCTGGGAACATATGCTGGATATGTGATGACACAGAAAGGACAGGGTCTTCCCATTGCCACCTAAATAAAGAAATCCCATGGCAGTTTTCTCCTGAAATCTGTGGACTTTGGTTCAGGGAGTAAATTCCTGGCAAGATGCATTATATTGTTTCTTCAATAAAAAAATCACCCAAGACAAAGTTTTTGCTGAGTGCAGCCACTTGGACAAATAATTTTAGGGGCTGCTATCTGATAATCCAGGCTTAATTATGAATTTCTCCCCTTCCCGTTCCTTAGTCACTAATTGCACCTGTAGGTGGGCAGCTGGAGAGGAGACAGCCTGGCCGCAGGGATCTGTAGGGAAGAATCGGTAAATTTTATTCCTAAACAGAGTTTTATATCAGTTTGTTTTGCACAATTATAAGTTCTTGGCATGCGGTAAAACCCCATGGAGGAATTTCTGGTCTTCTCCCTTAATAATGAGAAAGCTTTTCAACACGTTGGCTAACAAGTCGCCAAGACCGAGTTAACCAAAGCCTCAGCTCTCTTCATCCCAAACCCACCTGTAGCTGCTCGAGCACCTCAGTATTTCCTCACCAGACCTGTCTCCTGGTGAGCAGATGGGAAGGGAGGAAGCAGGGATTTTGCCAGAATGCATCACTCTTGGCTGCCATAACCCAGGTAAATGCAGACGCACAGCAAGCTCCTCACCTGCCCTGTCCTTTGAGGAGAAGAGTTTCATTTGGGGAGGGAAGCTGCCTGGACAAGTGGCAGGATCACGGCATTTGGATGAATGATGGGCAGCACCCAAAGCTTGTTTTGGTGTGACAAGTGAAGATAACTGATTGCCCTTAAAGCACAGCCACTGCCATAGCAGGTCTGGGCTCGGGGAAATTTGGTGAATTGGGCACCAGTGTGCTAGCAATAAATCCAGCACGTAATTTCTTTTCAGAAGTTTAATTCTGCTAAATAGCTTCCTGTGTCAGAAACACAAGCGGAGGTAGGGAGATGCCAGCTGCAGGGTGGTGATTCAGCTTGCTGAGCAGACGGGAGGACAGATCTGCTGTCAATCTGAAATTCCTCCAGCTGGGGGGATGTTGAAATTTATGCTCTGAATTATTGGGTATTTCTACAGCTTTTCCAAAAATATACTTTTCCATGGAGCAAACTGACAAATATCACAAGGCAAACCAAAATTTCATAAGAACCTACTGAATGGCCAATATCATTGGAAAAGTCCTTTATATGTTGCCAGAGATATTTTGAGACAGAAATAAAGAAAGAAAAAAAAGATCCCAGCCATCCAGCCAAATAATTTCCTATTCACTTATAGCTTCTTAGTATTTTCCACTGAAAAGCTACAGGAATCAAACCCAACAAATATAATTAGACCCATACTAGTTATTTGGGAAAACTGTTCTAGAGCACGTAGCAAACAGTAGGTGTACCATCCAGCACACTGAGTAGCCTGAAGCTGCTCTAAAAGGTTTCTGCTAGGCTGTAGACCTGCTTTTACAGCTTCTTCTTGCAGTTTTCTCATGCTCAGTCCTCCACTGAGTGAATTGCTGGAAAAAAAAAAAAGTCACATTTTTTTCTCATCCATCTGCTTGGACATGTTTCTGGGTTTGTAATATATCACCTGGGATCAGAACAAAATTTGCCCGTCAAAAGGCTACATAAAATATTCACCTTTGTAGCTGAGAAAAATGTTGGCCATTTGTTGTAGTAAAACCTGGAAGAGGGAATTTTTCCCTACAGAAACTGCACTTTAAAGGCTGTCAAAACCTTTTGATGGTGTTTGTGGAGGCTTCAGCCCAGGGCTGCCCGCAGCACTAACAGGCTGCTCCCTAATTGCCTTCAGTCAAAAGAGGTCCAGTCTGAGGAGCAGAGGCTTGACTTGTTTTTAATTGTGGTGCTTGGAGTTCACCTGTTGGTTGGGAGTTTTGGCATGCAGCGAGATAGGGGCAGGATGTGGGGAGCCCTCCCAGGCTAGAGGAGCACAGCATGGAGCTGAGCCACACAGCATCTCAGGAGCAGTCGGCTCATTCCCAACACCCCCTTTGTGGCCATTTGCATGTTCAGCTCCCGTTCCTCTTGCTAGACTTTACTTCTTCATATGTGAAGTCTGAAAGTTAGTTCAGCAGACCAGACCAGCCAGCAGTTGGTCTGCAGACATGTATAGACCTCCCTTTCCTTCTCAAGGCACATGTTGTTTATCTTTGATAATTGTCTTAGATGCATCTGTGTTTGCTTTAGGCTTCAGACCAGAGCAATGCACTCTTCAGCAGACACTGGGGCTTATCCTGAGGTCTTCCATGTGTTGTTTTCATTAGCATCCTGGTTGCATCCTGGAGAAAAAAAAATATCCAGTGTAGGAAATACCATGTGGCCAGCAGGATCCTCCATTTGTATTATACAACCCAGCAGCAGGGTTCCCCTTTTCTGGGAATTCTCTGTTCTGGAAAAGCAGCGCCATGGCAGGGAGATTGATTTATGTCACCAATAGAAACCAAACACTCATCAAAACATTTCACAAACACAGAGCGGCTCCAGGGGCCTTGGTATGGAGGTGACTAATGCTGCCATCCCCGAGTCCCACAGCTCCCTCCCTCTGTGACTGACCACGGGGGATGCCGCAAGGATGCGATGTGCTGCCCTGGGCAGGGTTTTTTACCAGCTCAGGCTGATAACCAACCGGGGGGTCTCCCTTTTGGGCCACTGTGTGTGAAGCGACCCGAAATGTCACTTGTTTTTAGGGAACGAAGGAGATTAGATGGCTTTAGGGAGCAAAGGAACACAGCAGAACAATAAATGCGGAGTTTTAAAATAAAAATAAACCACCTTCAAGCTGGGAAAAGAAACCAGGGGGCTTGGGTTTGCCTTGTCCCTGTAGTCTGGTCCCTGTGGTCCTCAGATGTGTGGTGTTGGCTGCAGCTGGCCACAGGCTCCTGGGACAGTTCCACCTTCAGTCTGGCCCACTGCAGCCTTTCTTACATTTTTACATTAATCTGTTTGTCTCACTGCCACGATGAGATACATTTTCCTCATCCTGTCTGTTTAGTCTTCAGAGCCTTGCTGTTTTTATCCCCCTCTTAGTCGCTAGTTTCCTGACCTATACGATAAGACAAGTTTATCACGCAAGATTTTTGGTGTTTTCACCTCCCACCATCCATCCCAATCCTCATGCCTGGAAAAAAAAAAAAAAAAACACTTTAGCAAGTCCAGCACATCCGGACACACATAGCATCTCTGCACCACGAGAGAGGCTCGTAGCAAAGCTCACATCCTGGTCCAGGAGGCTTCTTCCCAGCTTTCTGCTTGTGAATGACTGCACCCCGTACGGACACGGAGCCTTTCCTAATGTGATCAAGATGTGGCGTCTGTGTTATGCATCTCTGAGAACACCACATGCATTGGCTTCATTTTACACGGCCGCATCTACATTTGTAGTATCGGCGACCAAAATACTCCCCTGCTAGGTAATCACAGAGCATGAAGAGGCTGTTTACTGGCGGGTTTCCCTTCCCTGTGCCGACTGTTGTGCGGCCAGGCCGACATCCGTGCTCTCTGGAGCCTCCCCTCAGCAGATGAAAGGGGAGGGCAGGGCTGCCCGACCCGGCCCCGGTGGGATGAAAGCCCCACAGATGTGCTGGAGCATCCTCAGCCAGGGCGTGAGCTCTGTCTGCCAGGAAGGGGAACCAGCCACCCGCTCCAGGCATCAGGAAGAGCTGTTAGGGATGGAGAACGTAACAATTACCTAACTGGTGCTCACCGGGGAAGGATTAGGAATCGAAACTTCAAAACACAAAGAGGTGCCTTTCCTCTCCCAGCGCTTACATTTCACCTTATTCCTCAAGCAGGAAATTCATGCAAAATTTCCTGCTTGAAGCACAGCAGTTAAGGGACAGCACCTGAACGGTCAATCCTGCTCGCTCTGACATCAAAGTCGAGGAGGTCGCAGCATGACCCAACTCACTGGGTGGTGAGACCTGTGCCACAAAATGCCAGGAGGGGCTGTAAGCTGTTAGCAATGCTGAGGTGGGACATCCAGCTTCAGGAATTAAGAGGCTGTATTAAATTTTTTATTTGAGGTTCATTTGTCATATGAAAGAACTTGCAGCCTTGAAACGAGATCCAGTCCATCCGATGACACTGGAGCTACACTGATGTACGCTGGTGGAGAACCTGACTTTTAGAGATGTGCTTGAAGAAATGGATCTTTGACTGGCTGTTGCAAGAGATGTATATCCAGCATTTCTGGTTAGAAAAGAGCAGATTTTTCTTACCCGCCAGCCTGAAAAGAATTAAGTGGCTTTTGCAAAATGCTCACCAAGAAGTCTGCAGAGAGAAAGTATGCCCGAGAGAAAAACAATTGAGGAAAATCACAACCACGTAAAGGGAAACAGATAACGAAAAGAAGGTGTATCTCACCAACATTTGCTTCCATAGGGAGTGGAAGTGCTGCACATTCAGGTACCAGAGGATTTTCTTCACTGCTGAAGCAGCTACAGGACAGTTTTAACGCTCCCTGACACTAATTATGTATAAAATGTATTAGAGGCTGAAAGCAATGTTAGCTGCTGGCCCTGAAAAATTTCCTCTGCCACAAACATAATTGTAATAAAAACTGAGGCACTGAAATAAGTGTTAGAACATTTAAAAAATCATAAAACATTTTGTGTTACCACTTTTCTTCTGCAATAGATTAAAAGCGTGACAAATTTCACCCAAAGACACAAACATTAAGAAATCATTTGGCAAATGACTTTTTTTTTTTTTTTTTTTTTTTTTCCAAGCCTGGCTTCTGTAGCCTGGGGAAAGCTTTCAAAAGGTCACCGAAATGTGTCCCACGAATGGCCTGTCTTCCAGCCCGAGGGGTAAATCTGTGGATCTGGGGCAGCGCGATGCTGGCCCCAGGAGGACGCGATGGCAGCTTGTCGGAAACCTGCCTACTGGGGTCTGTGCCAGGGGAGCCGTACCACCTCCCCTCCATCTCCATGGGCACAGGCGTCTTTGCTCAAGGATAGGCACCTGGGCACATGTTTAAATCTTGTTTCGGAGGAGCGTGAGCTCTTCCCTGAGCGGGGCCAGGCGCGGTGCCATGCATTGCTGCGCTGACCTGGGTGGGGAGGTGAGCAGGAGCACGGCGTGTGCTTCAGGGAGCCTGGTGGTAGCCTCAGGCTCCTCTGCTTCGGGGCTGGACAGACTCTGCCCAGCAGGTCGGGAGGAGGAGGCAGGTTTTGAGCATTGCCCTCCAGGCGTACAACCTGCAGGTCACAGCATCAGCCTTGGCAAGCTCCCCGTCAGCGAGAGAAAGTGGGCTATGCAGAGCAGACAGGACCGAAATGTTCAAGCCTCACTTTTGGCAGGCTACATGCAGATGGAGGAGCTTGTCTTTAGGCAGCTGGTCTTACAAAACCCATCATCTCCATGCGTGCAGCAATTTCCCTGAGGAGCAGAAGGTCCCTCCTGTTTCAGTCCATATGCTCCGTGTCACAGGGATCTGAGCAACACCTGCACCTTTGTGCCTTTAAATGGTTCCTCTCTCACAATAAAGTACAGGGTGCAGCGATATACATATTTTTATCTTAACTTTTTGCAGGTGCCAAACTGAGGACCCAAGAGAGAAGGATCTCATACGAGATCAAGCAGGAAGCCTGCTGCAGTGAGAGACATCAAACGCCCAGCCCCAGGGCACTGCTCGCTGCCCCTTTCCTCCTCCTGACTCTTTGCTCTTGTTGCCAGATGTCAAAATGCCGCTGTGCTTCTGCCCTATTCGAACTGGTATTCCTCACTTCGAGTCCTAAAGACATGTGGACTTCCCCGTGTTAAGTGACTTTTTTTTTTTATAGAGGAATAATTAAGAAAAAGTATTATGTGTCCAGACTGCGGGAAGCTTGCATGCCCTCAAGGGGCAAGAATGGCCATTTCAAAGCAGCGTTCGCGTAACTTCGCACCATCATAAAACCACACATTCCCCGTGTGGCGAGGGTGGAATTGTGGTCCCCTTGTGAGTGACAAGCAAACATTTAGTGGAACCCATATATCGTGTATATCCACATGATACCTGAGAGCAAGCTAGCTGGGTACCCGTCCACACTGCAGAAGGGATTTAAGTTCAGCCAGGTCTCCTGCGGGGTCTCTGAGAGCACAGCTTCCCACTCAGGGAGAACAAATAAAGCTCTGCTCATGTAAGAGGAATCGTGGCTGTGTCTCGTCTTGAGTGGCTTTGCCACAAATTAGCCAGAGGGAGAGAGCTGAAGCTTGTGATGGAAACAGCTCTCGTCAAGAACAAGTGCTCTGGGGAATTAGGAATGTGATTTTTATTAACTTTCCGTCACTGTTTGGTGCCAGATAAATGTCTGTTTAAGAGCCATGCGTTCCCTCTGAAGAGACATTTCTGGACCTCTCCCTCCTCAGTCTTCTCTCCAACTGCTCAACTCGCCTTGAGATGGTGAAGGAATGAGCAGTTGGAAGTGCTTTAAAGGGATGCATGTGGAGGCAACGCACACAAAACCTGTCACAGGCTGCGTTTCAGCTCCTTGTGCACGGCGTGTGCAGCAGCCGGTGCTCAGAGCAGGAAAAGGAGCAGCAGCTGGAGGACGGAGGGGCTGCGAAATGTCCCAGCACCGAGCAGGTACTTGCCTGACTCCTGAAATGATTTGTTTTGAGAAGGATGTCAGCGTCTTCCAAGGAACTGGCTGCTCCTGTGGTGGCAGGAGCCTCGTTTGCACTCCAGGGAGGCAGCATCCCCCGAACAGGAGCTCAGATTTTGGCACAGCTCGCACAGAACCGGCTGCCACCTGCGAGGTGTGATGGAAGGGGACGGTTTGAACAGAACAGACTCAGCTCTGCCGGGTTAGAGCACGTGCTGGACCTCACTGAGGGTCTTTCTGTAACACCAGGAGGCAGGGAGAGCCCACCCATTTGTTAGCATTTAATTGATTTGTTTCCTGGCTGCAGATAAATCAAAATGGGACCAGAGCCCCACCTGGGGCTTGGGGTGCTGCAGCCAGACGTTCATCACCGCCGATTTACAACTGACAGGGATTGTCAGACTGTGACACCAGCCTGCCAAAGTTACCTGTAATTAATGATGAATGCTCCCCACTTCTGGCCAGCCAAGACGATGTGATAGTGCCCCAGGGGCAGGAGTGAAATGTCTCCTTGCAGCATCCTTCAGAGCAGGATCTGGAAGACAACGCTGGGGCACCTCATGGCCTCCATCCCACAGCCAGCTGTGTCAGGAGAAGGTACTTTCCTTGCACTGACCCCACAAATAGCAAATCCATCTTTGCTAAATTTCCAGGGTGCCCGGGTAAATCTCCTTTTTTTTTTTTTTTTTTTTTAAATAATATTTTTCCTGAGGTTCACACCCTTTCACCTATTTTTATCATCTAACATTTTTCTGAACTTAAACGTCATCTCAGCTGTATTCCCAGAGCTCAGTTCATTCTGGTCCCATAACCATTCTTTTGGCTTAAAGCACAAAGCATATATTTTGAATTAGCTAAATTAGATTTTGGGCTGTTGTCACCGACTGTCGCTCATGATGCTTTCGACTTTGTGGGTTCAAGAGGCAGCATAGTAAGCTGCTGCATGAAACATGAATTAGACTTTTAATGGACAAAATAACGTCGGGAAGATGAGACTTATAAATGACTTTAGACATGCAACCATAATTATTACATGCATTTGATTTTGGTATACATATATAGCGATTTTTAGGAGGCCCAGTTGCTATGGTAACATCTTTACTGCATGGTCCATATGTTGCTTTTTTTCCTTAATGGAAAATTACACCCATGGACACGGATGGCATTTGTAAATCTCTTAGAACACCAAAATTTTCCTTTTCTTCCTAAATGTCATCAGCTGTGTAATGGGGGCCTTTGAAGTTCGATTCTCCCCCTTGTCAGCTCACCAGGCACGAGACGTGCGCTGCATCCAAGCCTTCCTTTTCTGCCTCAAAGCCTTTGCCCTGCCTTGCAGAGCTCGCCTTACCTCGCTGCCCCGGCCCCACCAGCAGCTGCCCAAATGCTCTGCAGCATTTCCACCTCGTCCTTTCCCAGCGCCCCTGAGAGCTGTGATCGGCCAACAGCAGCACCAACGCGCTGAATCCTGAGCTGGTAGAATACAGGCAACAGTAAAAGCCCCGACCTTTTGATGAGATAAGGTTTGGGGTCAGAAAATGTTAAATGCTAAAAAATAGCTGCTCTGTGTGGCAGCTGAAAGTACAGGAAGATAGCAGGAGAGAAGAGCTTGGATCGCCATCCTGATGCGAACCCAGTTCTGGAGATTTGAATGGGGAGTGAATTTGAATTCCCTTCCCTTCCCTTCCCTTCCCTTCCCTTCCCTTCCCTTCCCTTCCCTTCCCTTCCCTTCCCTTCCCTTCCCTTCCCTTCTCTTCCCTTCCCTTCCCTTCCCTTCCCTTCCCTTCCCTTCCCTTCCCTTCCCTTCCCTTCCCTTCCCTTCCCTTCCCTTCCCTTCCCTTCCCTTCCCTTCCCTTCCCTTCCCTTCCCTTCCCTTCCCTTCCCTTCCCTTCCCTTCCCATGCTCACTGGGTGGGCAGGGCAGCAAACCAGAGCCTCCCGTAGGCACACCGGCACATTTTGATGTGGTTTGTTGGTGTTCAACCTTCAAACAGCTCTGTTAAGGTAGGGGCAGGGCATTCATCTACTGGGGTTGGAGCGGAAAAAAAAAACAAAAACAAAGCAAACCCTGCACTGACAAAGCAAACCTGCACTATTGCAAACATTTGCTTTGCCTGGTTGGTTTTTGAAGTTTAAGCCAAAGGATGAGAAATTCTCAGTGGAAAGCTCCAGCACCCGAGCTGGTGCACACGTGCACGTCTGTAAGGGTTGGACTTCAGTGGGGCTGGATCAAGGGCGGATTTAACCTCGTATCTGAAGTTTACCAAAAACGCAGAGCCTTTTAAATGTATTCTTAACCTTATTTTTTTTCCAGCAATTCTTATTAATGACTGCAGCTTGGAAGCTGCTGCCTTTGTGTATCTGAAGAGACTCTGAGCGTTGGCTTTTCAGAAACCCTTCCCGGAGCCTTCCACAGCTGCACTTCTGGTTTACATTTGAAAGGTTTGACACCTTAGCAGTATAAAGTTATAGGTTTTATCCCTAAAACTTCCCAAATGCAGTTTCCATTATTAACACAATTGTGACAGCTATAGTTTGTTTATATTGCTTCACCTGGGGCACATAAACTTAAAGGACTGAAAATACCTCCGTGCAATAAAAGAATTTTATATAATTGCTACCTCTTGCTGTAAGGGACAGCTGGCCTTTGAAAGTTGGGAACTCATTTACGTCATTGAAATAAAATGTAAGCCTGGGCTTTAAATGACTGTAATTTATGTTTCTGAAGCTCAAAACAAAAATATGGCTGTCCAAAGGGCAAATACCTTTCCTAACATGCTAACACATAATTCAGCTGGAGGACCGTGTGTGTCTACAGCTCCTTGATAGGGTGTAATCAGTGGCTGTCTAGCATCACTGTGGTTTCTTTTGGTATTTATTTTCTTATCATCTCTTCTTTATTATTACCAATGTTAGAATTTCTACGTACGGTTTCCTAATTCAGCAATATTAAAGGTTTCCTAACCTGCTGTGCTGCATCCCTGTGCAGTCACTGGGGTCCCAAAGCCGCCACCCATCGTCACTGGGGTCTCGGACAGCTTCAGCCCACCAGGTCGATGTGGCAGCGGGTATGTAAATTAAGTGTCTCTCATCACTGAGAATAGTTAATTTCTTGTGGCTGCATGTGAGAAAAATAGCCAGAAATCTCCCTGCAGATCTTGCGTTGAGCATTTTCTTGTCACTGTCTCTGAGCATTTGTCTGAACACCATTTATATGCTTTGGGTTTTGGGCCCAGTTCCAAACAGCTGTTGCTTGTTTATTTTTTATTTTTTAATTTTCGTATTTATTATTATTATTTTTTAATTTATAACACTGAAAATCTCTCTGGAATGGGCTGACACCAAAAATGTTTGTTCTAATGCTTAGATGAAGGCACCCACCCGTGGTTCAAGCTTTTATGGTTTGCAAATTCACCAACACTTACGATGGCATTGCAAAACAACTGGGACAAAAAGGAACCCAACCACAGCTCCCTCAGAGCAAATTCCAGGCTCGGAGCACTGCTGCAGGCTTGCAAGCCCTTCATCACGGGGGAGCCTGCCTCTATTCAGAAGGTGTGTGTCCAAACCTTAATTCCAGCATGATCGAGGTCTGCCTTGGCTCCCTCCAACAGTATGCGATTTTGTCATTTGCTTTTAATATGGATTCAGATGTATCTGAGACTTAAGAACAATTAATCTCCTTTTCATAATACTCAGGAGTTTGGTTTTGTTGCCCTGCGCGGCTCACTGGAGAAAAGCAAATGGCAGATTTTCCTAGTCCTGGATCAGATAAGTGCGAATATTGAAATCAGGTTTCTGGATCAAGGAGACTGTGAAAAATGAATTCAAATTTCACTCGAGCATTGTGTGGGTGAACTCATTTTTTTTTTTCCCTTAAGCCACCTCTTCAGGCAAACTTAATCCCATGAAAATTGAGAATAACTTTGGGCAAAGCCCATCCAGCTAAGATGTTGCTGGGTGTTCTGGTCCTGCTGCACCTGCCCTTGCTGTGACCTTGACCAGGGACACCTGGGGGCACACACGGATGGGGGCAGGCCATGATCTCCCAGCAGTTTGCACACTAGCCCTTGCTTAGACATTAATTTTCCTCCTGAATCATACTGGAAGTATTAAGCAGGGAATTTGGGAAAAACACCAAAGTGGCTTTAGGAAATGTATTTGGAGCTGGGCTCCCAAGCGAGGAGGGGAGCCTGAAAGCCAGCCCAGTCCTTCCCTCCCCGCACAGCCCCCGGCCCCTGGGAGGTGCCGTCAGGGGCCAGGAATGTGCTTTCTGCACACCCCGCGTCCACCGCCTGCACTCAACGGGAGGCATGAGGGGACGGGGTGCCTGCAGAAGCACCAGCACCAGAGGGCAAAGACGTTTTCACCCAGTTTTTGGAACAGCCGAGCTGCTTGCAGACACTGCTGCAGTAAATAGTGAGCAGGAACTGGGCATTGGTGTTATAAAACTACAGCATGAGATGATCCCAGAGGCACCAAGGCAGTTGTGGACCTGCTTTCCAGCTCCATCGTCAAGTTTGACAGAGGCAAAAGAGCCGAAGCTTCAAGTGAATGCAAAGCTACAGAACTGCTGCGCCCATGAGTTGTTCCATTCTTTACTGACGTTCAGAACTGGTTGGAGATGCCAAGTGAGGAATTTATTCCCTAAAATAAATGGAATGGCTAACTGGACCATCAGCACAAACTGCGGGCTGCCACCATGAGCGCATGGAGGTGGCGGTGGGGCTGGACACCCAAAACATGTTTCCCCTTCTTTCTTCCCTTTCAAGGCCAGAGGACGCGGCAGAAGTTGAACGTGTTTCCAGGGATGCTGTAGTGAGGAGGCTTGCGGCCGGGCAGGAGCTTGTCCCTCCCTGGGGAGTAGCTGGTGGAGGCGATGCTGTGTTTAGGGTCTGCTCTCAGGTCCAGTCCTACCCCTGCGTACCGGCACCTCTCCTTCTCTACCTGCTCAGAAACAGGTGCAGATGCTGAGGATGTAAAGCCGAGTCCTTCTGATCTACCATGGCTGAAATGTCTATAAACACCTTGAGTCTCTCTGGAGAGCTCCGTGCCTGCCAAACTCTGCAGCTTACTAGCACGTCTCATTATAGGTTGTGCTTTCCGTACAGCCCCCCTCCCGCAGCCCGTGATTATGTGAGAACTGCCGGAAAAGTCAGTTTAAAGACCTCAGTACAGCCTCAATGCTGAAGCAGAAAGAGTAGATGAAGAAACTCTAATTGAATTAAAAAGTTGAAAACCTTTAATAACATTTAAGGTATTCTCAAGATTTTGAGCCTATGACTTTTTTTCCAGCATTGGCCGTTATCAATATTGAGATATTATCAGAAAATGATTGATTCTTTCCTTTTTATATTAGTATTCCAAGACCATGTATTGCTCAGCTGAAATCTGCTGAGCTTTAACCACCAGGATCTGTGTTTTATGGCTGAAATAAATCTGATTAGAAAACAGAAAGAAAAAGTCAGTAAAACTAGCAGCATGAATGGCCACATCCTCACTGCCTGAAATAGGATGCTTACAGGAGTCGTGTTGTTTTCAAGTAGAAATATTGCAGAGCTGATTATTTTGTGTGTGCCATTTAAAATGGATCCAGGCTATTAATTAATTAGCAGATATCCTTTGTGTGTGTGCGTGTGTGTGTGTGTATGTGTTGAAAGGATGGCAAGGTACTGGATATAGAAAAGCTACGAAGATATACAAGGGACAATATATTCTTGTATTTTAATTGTAACAGAAATTGCATTTTCATTTCCCTTTGGAGGTCTGGGTCTCATACAGGATGTTTTGAGGGTTGTGCAGCTGCATAGTGTC
Organism: Cygnus atratus; assembly: GCF_013377495.2. Classification (NCBI taxonomy): domain Eukaryota; kingdom Metazoa; phylum Chordata; class Aves; order Anseriformes; family Anatidae; genus Cygnus; species Cygnus atratus. Next base: position 3,708,026 of record NC_066375.1, read on the forward strand.
ATCCATCATGGGACATGGACTTTCATAGGTGGCAAGAGGATGGAGAGGACAGGAGAGGTCCCTCTGGACACCAGTGAAAGCCACCCACCATCTGGCTTTCACGATTTTACTGTACGTTTTTTTCCTCTAGGCTGACGAATGTTCTCCTAGCCCACAGGTACTGTATCCAGGACTGTATACGTTGTAGTTGTCATTGGGATCAGGAATTTTGAAGCAAACATCCTAATCAGCTCCACTTGCAGCAATTTGGCTTGTGCCATGGAGTTGAACTGGATGGCTTTTGGAAGACACTGGACCAGGTGATGTGCTCCAGCTCACCTAAATGCTTGGTACTGGGATGGGTATATTGTACCCTGAAAATATGTAGCATGGACAGATGCAGCTCTAGTCACTAACGACAAACATGCTCACCCAGCTATAAAAAGCACCCAGCTCAGGGTGAGCCAGTTCTCCTTTCCAAAGCAAGGTCATTCCTGTCAATACTAAACTGAGATTTTTTTTTTTTTTTTTTAATTTTAGGGACTTTTAACCATTTATCTTCCCATCCCCTCTCTCCTCCCTCCAGGTATATACTTTGTGCAGTCGCTTTTCTCCCGGGAAAGAACATGACTTCATGGCAGGCAGGAATGCTGACCCACTTGTCTCCTGCTGCAAGCATCCATCAAACCCAGCCTCCGAGTCCCCTGGAGTCTTAATTTTCCTCTTGACAGCAAAGACAAATGACCCCCCCAGGGCTGTTTGCTCATGTCTACCCAAAGTTTCCATGACGTTTCTTGAAGATGACCTGTTTTTTAAACACAAATGGAGTTTTCTTTCTGCTGTCACCTACAAGCGTGAAGGCAGAGTCAGGCTTGTTTTAAGAAAACCTCACAGTGCCAATCCCCAACACATCCTCCTTCTCTTCTCTCTGCTTTAGGCTTCTTACACTTCCTAGATGTTGCCAGATGTAATACTTTTCCCTCTTTTGGGGTTGTCCTGCACAGATATGGTGATATTTCATTTGCAGTGCAACAACCAGAAGAAAATATTTTTTCCAGTATTTTTCCAATCCACCAGAAGGTGTTTTTTTTTTTTTTTTCCCCAAATCACAATGAAATCTGATTTATTTTTTCCTGTCCTGTCCTTTCTTTCCTCTACAAGGCTTCCCCAGCACCATGCCACCAGCTCCCAAGTATCTGTCTCAATGCAACTTCTTTTCCAGGAATGCCACCTGTGAGCAGAGTGAAGCAGTGGCCACAAGCCTGCCAGACTCTCACCTACTCACGGGCACTTTAACCTCTGCAAAACAGCACCTTACCACCCCTTCTCCTTCTCCCCAGCCCCACTGAATACACCTGAACTCTGAGTGCCATGAGCTTGCCGCAGACTTGGGAAGGCAGGCAGAAAACACAAGCAAATATCTGGTTTTGTCATTAAAATCTGCACTAAAAGGATGCAGAGAAATAGGGACAAAGCAACTTAAATTCCCCAGTTGTCTAATTCCAGAGATCTTGTCTTTGTAACTGCAATACATTGTTTTAATATAGCTCTTGGCAAAAATGTGCTTCCCTTTATTTCCTTCCTTGCAGAAACTAAAAAAAACCCTGTAGCATCATGCACGAGGTCTTATACCGGGAAACACCGAGCACTGCGAGGAGCACTGCCAGCCCTGGCTGTAATTAAACCCCCATAAAAATGAAGACACTTTCTGGCCAGAATCATCCTGGTGCTGAAAGAGGGAAGGAAGCAGTTGCGGCTTTCCAGTTTCCCTTGGCGCAGGGATTTTCCGACCAGCCTGGCCATCGCAGGGACGGGAAGGTCAGCGCCGGACCACCTGCGTGCTGGCTGTGCTCAGCGAGTCCCTCCTGGCACCCCCGTTTCCAAACACCGCAGAGCAGCCCCGAGGTTGCACAAAGTCTCTTTGCTCTCTGGAACGAGCTCCTTTTCCACATGAAATCTGTGCGATCCAGGCACGCCACGATACGAACCCTTCTTGGCTATTCAGTGCAATAATCACATCCTGCAGAGCTGTGATTTTCTGCGTGCATGGAAAAGGTCTCTCAAAGCCACCACTTTGTCCTGCTGGTGTATGTGGCTGCTTAATATATATTGGATAATTTAAACAATCCACATGCCATAACGTGCTCCCAAATGTTTAGTTGAGTGTCCCCAAATTTGTTTTGCTTGTTTATCCTTCCATTTGTTTGGAACATAATCGTTCTTTGACTTTGCCCTGTGCCTTTCAGCATTATTTTATGGAAATTCCAATTTCCCTTCCTGAAAGAAACCCTGATGATAATGAGAGGCTTTGAGCTTTTCAAACAAAAAGGCAGTTTGAGTCGATTCTGCGTTTTGCTTTTAATCAAAACTAGTTGTGTGCATTTGCACCACAATGCTCCATATGGGCTTGGTTGCTGGCATTCAGCGAAGGGCAGGGGCAACTGAAAAAGCCCCCCACTTTTCAAAGGTTTAACGATGGCCTTGCAAAAGTGTAATTTGTCAGATGTCAAATTTTCCAGAATCACTGGAAAAAATCCCCAGAAACATGTTGTGGAATCACAGAGACAAATTCTCACATGGGCAGAGCAGCACAGCAGCACTTACCTGCAGGGAGAGAGTAGGAAATAGGAAACGGGGAAGTTTTAATGGACCCTGAAAGGTTTTTTCATGTTTTATCTGGATATCGGTCTTCCGTTTTAGTTGTGATTCATTTTTCAGGCACACCATTTTGACTCAATTTATACTGAGTCTACAATAAATAAGAAGGAAAACAAGCTACGGTCCATTAATCTGGACACCTATTTGCAATTCTGAAGTGCCTAAAACACTTGGAAACAGACTTAAAACTTTTACTGGCCCCCAGTTTGGACCTGATCTCGCAGAACCCCCTTCATGCTAATTCCAGTCAAGTCACACCCAGGAGGGGGTATCCGTGGACGTGCAGTTTTAGGACCGGGTCCCTGGTTTTGAGCACATTAATAGCACCCAGAAGGGCCGCGGAGCTCAGACTTTGCAGGTCTGCTCTGCAGAGCATGAACAATTAGGAGAAATGGGGACGGCGAGTCACAAGCATCCCTGGACGTGCTGTCATGAGTGGCTGTACAAGTTCTGCTCAGAAAGGATTTATTTCCACTCATTTTGGTCTTGTGGCTGTGAGAGGCTTGCAAAACCTTTCACCTTCTTTCCCTGGAGTCATATATATTTTATGAGAAATTTAAGAATTACCTCTTATTAAAATGTGGATAGTGTAATTACCAATAAAAAGCAGATGTTATGGCATGACTAATGCTTAAAAATGTGTATGTAGCAAGCACAACATAGCAGCACATCCAGGCTTTTCAGTAAGATAATAAAAATTGTCTTTGTTGAAACAAACTGGCCAAGTCGCAGAGGTCTGAAGTTGGAGGGAAATCATTATGGAAAACGCTGAAAGGCTCCACAAAAGGGCAGCTTTGCTCCCACTGATCTCAGGAGCAAAATGTGACTCGAGAAAGTAAAAATGCAAGGCAAAATGACCCCGTTCACCTTGCTCACATCAGGAGGCATCTGAAAAGGTGTCCTGCTACAAGCACCGTGCCTCGCCGTGCTGAGAGCATCCTTCCCCTAAAAGCCGTAATGAGCTGTAATTAGTGAACTCCCTGACACCTCAGGCACCTCTCAGGGGGTCGATAACCCACCTGCAGCAGTCAAGGTCATTCCCTTGGCCCCGTCCCAAGGATTTTGGCAAGGCGAATCTGGAGCGATCCGCCTAGGCTGACTTTTGAAACTGGAATGCTCCAACATCATGTAAATTGAGTTGTGCAGCAACTCCTCCAGCAGCCCCGGGGTTCACAGACTTCAGCCGTGCTCGCAGATTCCTCTCCCTTCCTTCCTGGCAAGTTTGCAAAGGAGCATTCCCAGCACAGACAGAGGGGCTGTTTTTCAGGGCGTGGGCATCAGTTTGGGGGCGTAGGGAGGATCTGTGCCTTGTATGGGGGCGGTGAGGGAAGGGGAGCAGGGGGCCAGGACACCCTGCAGCCAGGGGCCAGTGCTCACCCTGCCTTCTGCCTTCACATCCCAGGCCCTTGAGTCCTTCTCTGGCCCAAACCATGCCTTACCCACAGCCTGGCAATTCAGGGTGCGCTGGAGGTAGCAGACACTTCTCCACCTTTTCCTTAAGACCCTCCCACGCTCAATATTCTCTCTTAATTTCCTCTGCATTTAGGTGCTGTATTTCAATTAACAATAAAGAAGTCCTCAGGCTATTCTCAGCACAGTATTGCCAGCTCACTGGGGAAACCTGCCATGCTCTGGCCACACCACGCACGGGTGCACGCTGCAAATGGGGCAGCTGTGGGCACAGGAGCCGAGGGACCGCTCCTCTCCCCTTTGATGATTTTTTGTGTTGGCTTGTACCAGCATTAGGTCTGTCATTTTGTGAAATGGAACTAAGACATATGCATAAGCAGCCCCGACAGCAATTAGTTCTGGCAGAATTTTTGTGGTAATGAATTTCAATGAAGCTGGGATTTTGGGTGCCTGAACACTTCATTAGCTGCTGGTATATCATCCTGATGCAGTTGAGAAATCACATTATAATAAACCACATTTTCCTGCAGGCAGCAACAAGGATAATAAATGGGACGAATAATAATATACCCCATTCAAAATCGTCTCCGTGCTTTAGAGCTCTGGAATTTTGGTAAATAGATCAAACACTATACGGGAATGAATCTCATTCTGAATTTCTCAGTTGCTCAGGTATTTATGAGAATTTTTAATGTATTGTCAGAGAATGTGCTCCACTCTATTACACTTGCCAGTTAAACACTGAAATACGTACACGCTGATACAGTAATAAGAAAAGGCATCTGTCATTTAGCAAAAAAATATCTTAAAACTTAATGGAGAAAAAAAAAGATAACTATTTCAATGTGAAGTATCAGGAAGTCTATGTCTGTTTCTGTATATTTACAGCATATATATATATATTTTTAAAGTATGGGAATATATGGCTTTTGAAAGTGCCTTGAAAGGCACAACTGAAGCATTCCCCTGCTTCCTTCTATATTTATAAAACAAAGAAAGCAGCATTATTCAGTCACAGCAAAGTGAAATTTATACTTATCACTGTCTTGCAGTGATTAGTATGACAATGAAAAAAAATGCATGAATCTGTTGCTATTTCTGTTGTAATTTTTCCTTCCAAATGAGTCGCTCTGGCTGGTGGTTGCTGGCTGGGAGTCCCTCAAACGGGCTCTGTAGCACTGGTGAAGAAGGTGGAGGACCGGACACGTGTGGCCCTGGGGTGATGTCGTGTGCTGCCTCTGGACTCTTCCCATGGGATTTTCATGTTGAGTGGGCTTTTGGTGATGTGAGGACTGTAAAGTGTAAGCAATAATAGAAGAGGTATTTCTGGCCTGCTTTAAGCATCGAATTAACATCAAAACAAAATGAGCTTCTGTAGGTACTCAACCTTGCCTTAATGCTGTGCCCATTTGCAATTCCTGCACTGTGTTACAGGGTTTATCCCGTTGTGATCTCCTCTGTGCTTGTGGTGCTGTGCAGTATTCTTGTGCTGCCTTTCTGTCACACCAGAGCCTCATGCCTTCAGTCACTAAAGGGACGGAGAGGAAAATTTACGTATCCTGAGGGAATTGAAAACAAAAGAAATCCTTCTTTTGAAATCTCTTGGAAAATGGGAGTTGTCCCTGGATAAAATCCATACATGTATTTTCATAATAAAAACTTCCTCCCAGATCAGACCTATGATTTCTGTGGTCTTTGCTGATGAACTCGCCCTGACTCACCATTCCTGGAACCTGGAAAAAGATGCCCTTTTCATTTTGAGTGAGTGTGTGGAGAAACATCAGAAATGCAAGGAGGAGGAAACCCCTCATCGGCCTCATCTGCCCCTAGCCAACTAAGAACTGATGAGTTTCACCAAGAGATTTCATCCTTGGGCCAAGTAAAGAAATGTCTAGACTGTCATCATTACCAGCGGATTGCAACACATTGTTAGCTGGGAGGTTTCAAGTGGACTTTTTCTTAATTTTTCTCCTTCAGGATATCATCTTAGCTATGAAACTGGGAACTAGGACTGCGTATGTAAGAATATGAACAGCAAGTAGCAGAAAAGTTAAAAGAGTTTTCCAGACTAAATGATGTCTTATAATGGTGTGCCGACTGGGTAAAAGTGGGTGTCCTGGGCCTCCTGTCCCCTCTTTCTAGTTATATGTAATAACACTCACCAAACCAACAGCCATAGGAAAACAAAACAAAAAAAAAAAAAAAAAAAAAACAAATCAAGACGAAGAACTGATTTGTTTCCAAAAGGAGGGATTTCTATGTACGATGGAAGTAATATAACCACAAATCCAAGAAGAGATAATTTATCAGGGGTTATCTCAGTAGTTTTTTTTCTCTCTGACAGGGATAAAAGCTTCTTTAGAAGGAAGCTAGCCCATCTGCGAGCATCTCAGTAAACCCAGGATACCCACAAAAACGTACTGGCATGGCAAAGGAGGTCAGTTCTGCCAGCAGGGAGTGGGGGGAAGTTGTCCCCCCTTTGTGATGCTGCCCTGGAACCCCATCACCACAGGAACCAAGCAGAGTGGGATGATGCTCTCCCCACAGGCTTTCCCTTCTCCAGTACTTCTTGGATAACTGGTAACCATAAAAATACCATTTATCTCTCCCTTGGGAACCCTTGGGTTGCAGTTAGGTTACCCAAATGTGCAGATTCAGGTCCATTTGAATGAGACCTTTGTAAAAGATGTTTAAAATACTAAAAAACTTAGAGGCAGATCTTTTTGATAAGAAGCAAATCTGAAGAAAGTCAACGCAGATGGGGAATTTGTAACACCAGAGTAGCAAACAGCTAAGTGCAGACAATTTTTCTGGAAGCAAAATGTTTGTATATGTTTATCTATAACAGCAAGATGATTTTTTTTCAATGAAATAGGTTCTTATAATAGTAATGACATGATAAATAGACTTCTCAGTTGATAGAACTGAAGCTGAATTTAAATATCAAGCTCAAACTCTTTCAAAGCATTGAATGGTATATGCCAGTTTGGGATATATAGAAAAATCAAAAAGAAAATATCTGAGGGAGAAAAGGGCTGTATTTTTTTTTTTTTAGGCTCTACCCAGATTTTAATGTTCTTCCATTTCCAGAATGCTCACAAGCACTGCTGATCTACCAAGATTTTTAGGAGACCATAAATCAGACTAAATAGCCCGTGAGAGCCCCATTTCTTTGGTTTGGAATCTGTCAAGGAAACTCATGCAGTCGGATGTAAGTTTAACCTCAAATCAGGTACAAACGCTGTCTCTGCAGGCCATGGTTTTGGACCATGCCAAACAGTAGTCTGTAAAAAATTAGATGACAGAAGTTGGACATTGGGTTTTAATTTCTGGAGCCAGCTTATTGCTACCCTTCATCAGCACAGGGAAAACATGAAACAGCCTGTGTCAAGTGCTGAAGATTGCTTGAGAGTGTAGGAGATAACTTGGTATTTAATTGAAAAATCTACATGAGAAACTGTTTCAAGAATCAAAAAGAAAGCTGAAATATTTTTTACATCCTAACTACTTTTTGACATGTAAGCTTTTTAAGAAAATACTAATGTTTGCAGGTGTTCAAATATTTTAGCTGAAGATCCAATTTTCCACCACGAAGTGGCTTTGATGGGAAATTTCTACCCACCACTCTGTTAATCTTAAACAGTTTGTGGCAGGGAGATGAGATTAGGTACAGAAACTAGCAGAAATTTCAGATAATCAATCAAATCCTTATAATCCTCAGGGCTAGTTTTGCCAGTCCTATAGTAGGCCTCATTATCATTTTGTAGTGGCTGATGTGCCATGTCCTGGGTGGACAGCAGAACAGATAAACATTGTTGATGAATTTTGCTAGTGACTCTTGCCCATCAATAGCTTAATTTTAGTGTGTTTGATCAAAAACAATTATCTTTTAGGGAATTCCAGGAGATTTGGAGACAGGGGATGAAAACACTCCCTCACCACCCGGCCCAACTGTCCTTGACAATGTCTTGCCAGCTGAGGACAGTCCTGAAGATTTGAATACCAAACTCTCACTTTGCAATGAGCAGCCACCCCCAGATTACGTGGTGCTTTGTCTTGAATATCTGCCCTACTACAAACCATCTCAGGTCTTTATGGGCCCATCTTCCTTCCTTGCCTTGCAGATCAACACAGAAACAGAAGTAAGCTTCGACGATGGCAAGGTTGATCATGCGGAGGAGGAGAATGAGGATTATTCAGCCATCTCCACAGGATATTTTCCATATTACAGATCATGTGAGAAGCATATTTTCCAGCCCGTCACATGTGGCCTAAATGCAGAGGGCAAGAAGCCTGATAAGGATTGGAAAGATGAAAGAGAAGGTGGATGTGCAGAGGATGGTGGAGATGTTGAGAAGGTGAATTAGGGGGGAAATCCTTCCCAAAGATTGTGCAGTGAAGGAATGCTCCATCCTCCATGAGTGGGAGCACCCACATGGCTGGCCTTGGTGCCTCCTGCTCGCCCCAGGCCTAGCTGGCCTTTCCCATGGCGCTGGTATCAGTGCCTGGGCAAGGCCCCTCCGCTCCCTCATCCAGTGAGCTGCCTCTGAGGGTGCTTGTCCCTCTCCACAGACTCTTTCAATGTCTAAGTGATTAAATTGTGTTAAATATCTGCTAATGAGGTGAAATGAAAAGTTTAATGTTTCTGAAAGGACTGGGGAAGGAGAAAAAGAGGTCATCACATCTCACACCATACGGCCTCCTAAAGCTAGGCCCTTCAGAACAAAATAATGAATTGTGCTCTGAAAACATAAAACAAGAATAGATATCTGACAGCAGAGAGACATGACCCAGCCCTGGAAAGGCTCCTGTTCAAGCAACCCCCTGAAACAATCCCATGGACCCCACACCAGCTCTCTGGGGACTCTGTTGCCTCTGGATGAGAACTGTCCCATTGCTGTATCCCCAAAGGCAGTGCAGTGCCCTCTGCCACCTCCCTGAAGCCAGGAGAAAATCAATGCAGGACTTTCCAAGGTGTTCTGGGAGGTCTTAGCCCTTGGGGCAGCCAGCCTACCCCCTTCTCACTCAGAAAAATCTTGTGGATTTTTATTGATTAACATTCCCATTGAATAGATGTTCACCCCCCACTTGGAGGACGCATAACTCTAATGATCTTTCCAATGTGTTGTCTCCGCTCTTCCACATATTCACAGCCTTAGCTCTTGGTCCTATCTGTGTTTCTTTCAGACCACCCCACCAAGTCTGGAGACAGACAAGAGGGCACTTTCCTCCATGAGCATTGCAGAGCCAACACCCCATGAGCTCCTAAGAGACAGCGCCTCTGAAAAGTGCCTGTCAGCCACCTCCTTCCCTAGCCGGCTGCTGGGCCTGGACCAGCCCTTTTCTTCTGGCAGGTACTTCCCTTACTACAGGACAGAAGGAGAGCTCTGCATCGGCCCGGCTCTCTGTGACAGGTTTCTCACCAGCATAGAAATTTTGGAGAATGAGGAGGGAGGACAAGAGGGAGAAACCAGAATCTGGAATTTTGGTGCCAGCTGCTTGGTGTGTTGAGAACAAAGAAGCAAGTTTGTCTTTGTCAGCAAAAGGCAGAGACTGATTCAACGTGGCCATTAGTGAGAAGTTCTTGAAAACTACAACCACATGAACATCTGCATGAGTACAGAATAAAAATGCTCCTCCTTTTGAAAAAGACAGCAAGTGAGAAGCTGGGCTGTGAAATGACAGCAGAGAGCAACAGACAGGGAAATGCCTTGCTTGGGGGAACCCAGAGCAACTTGCTCTGCAAAACATGGCAGAGGAGGACGGTGAAGATCAGAACTATGTTTTATTGTGGCTGATCCCAAAGGCTAGAGGCTCACTTGAGAACTTCTACCCTCCCAGGAGCAGGGTGGAGAGCTGGGTATGTCTCAGCCAGGCTGACCCCTCCTGGTAGCACTCCATTCCCTGTGCTGGGCACGGAGATCCCTGATCCCCCTGCAGCACCCGGCTCCTGCTGTGCTGGATGGGGTACGAATACACATTTTGTGCAACTGCACTCAAGACCAAGTGACAGAGGTGACCACGCAGATGAACAAGAGCAAATGCCTGTATTTACAAAGAGGAAAGAAAGTAAACCCACCTACAAAAATATTAAATGATTTGCAAATGGAAAATGTCCCTTTTATTTTTTACCTATACCGTCAGATTGCCCAGTATGAACTATACTTTTGCCAGGGCCAATGGTGACCTGTTCATGGGAACCCCTGACAGCTGTGAAACAAGTGAAATGACAGTGCCAGTGCAGAAGGGATGTGCAGCCATGGGAAATGGCCAATGGGAAAAAATAAGAATTATTTAAATCTAAGCTGCTTGGAGGAATTAAGCGGAGACATAATTTCCAGTAGGGATTGGGAAATACATTTCCTCTCCCCTCCACTACAATCCTCCCATTGTATTAATGGCATCTGTTAGACAACAGTCATACACAGGAGAAAAAAAGCATTTTTATTTAAAATCTTTGTCAATAAAACTTTTTGAACACATTTCCATTATGTCTGTCTTCATTTCACTTGCACAGTCTGTAATGAAAATGCTCTTGATTACTTTAATATGTCAACCACGGGCTTCTATAAAACATCAGTTTTGACTCTGGAAGACTGGACAATGGCATCCAGGAGCAACTTGACTTTGGTGAAGCTTCACTGATTTACACCAGATGAGGATCTGTCCAGAAAAGCTCAACTTAGTGTTTTCTTCGTAATTGTGAAATGTTGCAACATACTGCCCGTACTGCCAACTATGTCACCTCTTTGAGACACCACACAAGTTGATGAAACACATCTTTTTCCTATTCCTGCTATGTGTGTAGACAGTTTCTCTTCAAAATAGACACATTTACTCCAACCATGAAATTTAGTGCATCTTTGAGTGCTTCTGTAACGATTCCATGCTTGTTGCAGTAAACTTAAATACCTCTCTTTAGAGGTCTGCAGCCTGCAGCTAAATGTACTGATGTTACCTATTTTCTCTCAGTGATCCAAGAGGTAAAACACATCATTTTTGGCTATTTCACATCTCCATCGTTAGACCACTTTTCCCCACGGGTGCATGTGGCACTGAGACCAGAAAGGCTACAGCCTTGTAAGCCACATGACGATTTGGGTAATGATTTCTGCCCACTGCACTTGGGTGTTTTTGACAGTCAGGGAAGGGATTTTGGCTGGGTGCTGGGACCCACCAGAGGACAGGAACTTTGACCCTGGTCTTCCTGCTCTGCACTGCTCAGTATAAACCCCGAAGCACCACCGCTAGGCAGCAGCTCATATGTCCCACAGTGGACATGAGCTTGGTGCTGTTACAGGAAACCTGGGGTCAGCCAGATCAGTGACAATTCATCCCAACGTCCACACGCAGCTGCCTGGCTTGGAAGTGGAATGCAAGTAGAGCAGCCAGCATGCTTTTCCTACCTGCATCCCGACCTGGTGGATACCGCAACATTGTCCTGCCACTCATCCTCTTCAGTCATCACCTTCTCACCAAATAACAAGAAGAATCAGGCTGTGGTTGAACTGAGTCAGGCTGTATGAAATAGCTTCTGGTTTTAATTCAAGGTCTCAATTCAAGGGATTGGGTAGAGGAGGGAGGGAATTCTGTCTGAAAATTGGGTGTGATTTGTTATGAGAATATTAAATTTAGCCTTTCTATAAATTCAACATATTAAAATAGTTCACACTATGTAATATCAAATCCACAAATCTGTCTTACTTCCATTACATAAAAACTACTTTCTATTGGCTGTACTTGATAATTTATGGGAACTACAAACATCTGAAATCAAGGATTTGGGAGATGAGAATATTACATGCTTTACCCTTTTGGATCAGAAAAGCCTAGTTTTAAGCAAATGCCAGCAAATATATCGTATGCTGCCATCTGGAAATTGGAGCTGAACAAACCTCATGATTTTAATATATTTTCCATCCAGCTTTGCTCTGAAGTAAAAAGGAAAGGATGGGAGGCAGCGTTGGAAGTTTCTGTGATTCTCTCTAAGGCTTACACTGCTTTATTACTTTTCCACATAGTTAACATCCTGTACACAGACAGCAAATGATTTTTCTCAAACTGCTCGGTGGATCAGATTGCTACCTTCGAGAGGACATCATGTACCTTTGCCCCAAGAGAGGTCCCAGTCAGCTGGAAATAACAAACCGTTGAGTTCAGCTGAGTGTACTGATAATGTATTTCCTTTCATCTCTCTATTTGAAAAATTCATAATTATTGCTCTAAACCCTTAGTACTTCAATATTACTGGTCTTCTGGAGTCTGGAAAAACAATCCGCAATTACTTTGATGCATGCTGTGTAGTCTTCATTGATCCCATTTAAGCTTTTAATCTCATGAATTCACAAAGTTAATTCATAAAACAAACCAAACAAACCACAGCAAAATATGCCCTTTAATAACAAAAGTGGTGATGACCATAACTGTCTTTGGGGATTTGCTCTAACGCAGGTTCTTCTTTCTCAATAGCTGATGTTAGATTTCATTTGGAAAGGGGGAAAACGGACATAGTCACAATGTTTGTTAATCTGCATACCCCTAGGGAAAAGTCTACTTCAAAGTCAGTATAATGGTTCACATAGACATTGCAGGGTGTGGAATTTGTCTCTGAAATCAGCAAAAAGGGAGTTTTTCTTTTAGAGCACTTCAGGCCTTAGATCTTGACACAGTGTCCTAAAATCTATAAGAAAACTCCTTCAGCCTTAGCTACATTGGTCTTGGGCCCCCAATTCCCCCATCTAGTGCAAAGCGACAGGCTGAAATGTTCACTTCTATGACTTGAACCCCAGCAGATGCTGTTTTAGGGAGAAAATTAGCTCACCAACATTTAACTGTATCAGTGGTGCATCCTGCCCCAAGGACTGCAATTAGCTAAGCTCTCTTTCCTCTCCAAAACCCTGATTATGTCGACGTATATGACTTAATAACTTCACTTTGAACTCCGTTAGAAATGAAGCTTTTGGCAAGTAGCACTTATCAGAGAGAAGCAGAACCCAGCATTAAACAAAGAAGCTTAAACAGGTCCCCTCCCAGCAAAGTGATAGAGGGACTGGAAGTGATTCATTAACATGAAACAAGTTGGCTCCCATTCAGAATGGCATTTACCATGAGTGATGAGAGGATACCTTGAAGTGGTAAAGGAATATATACCTCCCGTACAGACAGCAGCACACGAACATCGCTGGCACGCCCGCTAGCTGGGGGAACAACATGGCTGAGACAGGCTGATCCTGTCCTTCTTTGTTTTGCCATTGCAATTTAGGAACCACATTGAACATTATAAACTATGTTTTGCTGAACAGGAATAAGTTGAATGTAGTGCCCAAGGGCTGTGCTGAGGGCTAATAGTCCCCAGGAATAAACAGACATATGGATGGATGGGGAAGGAAGAGATGCAAGCTCCAGCGATGCGAATGGGAGCTGGTGCCTCAGGAGAGGAAGCAGCTGTGCTCCCAGTCACACCTGGCCCCTGAAACAGATTTGGTTAGTCTGTCCTGACATACAAGTATATATCTATATGTGTCTCGATAGACAGATACCCATCTATCTAGGTAGATTTTATCTCTCTTAATTTTCACCAGAATGAACGTGTGAGGAATCCAAGTGTGGTTTCTGCCCAGAGCAACTGTTCCCTAAAAAATGAAGAGAAAAGCTGTGCTGGGATGAAGGTGCAGGCTGTTTCTGCCTGTAATCGTTTCCTGGATAATGATACAGGTGGGAACAGATGAGGAGAGAACAAATAAGCCCCCTGACCTACGCAATCCCCCATAAATCTACCTGTCCCTACCCCAGTGCTACCAGTTCTCATTAACTCCCGCCAGACTCCCAGGCTGCTCAGGGCACTTTCGCCTTTCCCAGGAATGAGAGCTGATGAGGTTTGCAGGCGTGGATAAGGCAGCAATGCGAGCACCTGATACAAGTTATGCAGTCTTTATTTTGGCTTCTGCAGCAGCCATTAGTGTCTCACACGTGGAAAAAAAAGCATGAGCTATGTATTTTAGTTAACGATGTTTTATCAAGGGCGGTGTCCTTGGGCTAGTTTCTCCTACTGGTGGATTTCAGCGGGGACGTGTATTTCCCAGGACAGTCTTACGACAGGATCACCTGATCTGTGGGGCTCCTCCAAGCTAATATTTGAAACATAGCCTTATTGAGAGGTGCAGGGAATGGCTGTGTTTCTAGTGCCGCATTTCTGGGCATGTACACCCAGCGTATGGCGTTCCTGTACTATTGCATGGAGCACAGCAGCCTGCATGGTGGTTGCCTGTAGTCCGGGGGAAAACTGTGGCGCCTTCTCATGTTATTAACTTAGAAAAAAAGAATGCAAAGTCTGGGGTTGGTGTGAAATTGCTTCTGTTGCAATTGGACCAAGAAGCAAGCACGTTCCTTGCTGGGTAATACTAAGAAGTAAAGCCAAATGCAAGCAGTTAAAATGGAAACTCTTGCTGGAACAAGGTTTGAAGGCATCTGGCAGTATGTGCAGGACAAAGGGAGTGTGGCAGAGAGTGAGGAGTTCAGCTCACCTGGCTGTGAAAATAGACACCAAAATGTCTGGGAGGCAAGGATCAGTGTGAAGGCTGCAGTTCCCTCTCTTTCCCACTCTGAAGCTCTGCAATAGCTGAGACATCAAAAACAAAACAAAACAAAATGAAAACAAAACAACAACAACAACAAAAAATTAAGCCAGCACAATATAAACCTGAACAATAGGGCTCTGACAGCTGCAAAGTGTTTGAACAACATGTCAGATGGAAAAGTTTATGAAATCTCCTGTATCCCACCGGAGCATGTGAGCTGCAGCTTTTCCTGGTTTCTCTGACCATATTTTCCCCATAGCTGCAATACTGTCAGCATATGGGCTGCGTGTGGATCCCAAGGAGAGCGGAAATCAACCGGAGGAATCGACCTGGCAATGCAAAGAATGAGGATGCTATGCTGTCTGCTTACACCAGAGGCTGTGCTCCACGTCCTCACCTGTCCCACTGCATCCTCCTGGGGACTCCACACACGGTCACAGACCTTTGGGTTTGATCCCGAAGTCCTCCCCATCGAGCAGCAGTGTGTTTGTTTCTTCCTTTGAAGACCTCACTTTCTTATGGCATCCTCACAAATGTGTGTGCGAGGTCAAGGTGACAGCGCCTCCCTCCAAGCAGCTGCCCTGTTAGCACCTGATGCTGGATAATAATAATGATTAATGAATCTTAATCTTTCTGTCACAATTCCCTTTCATTAATATTTATATCTGGCAGATGTACCCCCAGGGGGGAGCTTGAATTGCTAAGTATTATACTGCTATGTACAGCTGGTATTTTATGCAGCAACTTCGAGGACATTCTTCTAAACAACTTATTATGTGCAATTTTATTTTCAACTCGTTGTTAATGCTGCCACGTGTCAGACTAGAGAAGAATGTTTATTTTAGTCCCACTTATCTGATGAAGTTAAAAAAACAACAACACTGAATACCAACATTTTCAGGGAAAAGGATCTGATGTAAAAGAATGAATGCATGCTTAAACAACTAGCATTATTACAGAGGTCAAGCTCAGCTACAGATACACCACTGAGCCTCCTAATTACAACAGGGTGTAATTTAAGGCATCTTTAGCAGCCGGTGATTTTAAACGTGTGCCTTTTTCCGGTTAGATGTATGTGTTCAGCTGCTAAAAAAGACTTGTGAAGCACTTTTGGAAGAATAAACATTCAATTAAATGATCTAGTTGAGTCCTTATAATTGGGATGAAGTCTGTTTATAACTAATTCATAATACAACATCATTAGCCAAATGATTAATTGGTAATTACTCTATGAAAACAAATTAATCACCATGCTTCCCAAGCCATGATCCTCTGTCTACACTGTAGCAGGCCATTTGGCTCCGGTCTATGATTGTCTTAATTTATTTCTAGTTATCCATCTAAGTCTTGGCTATTAAATTTGGAGGAATCTCCTCCCGGCTCTCAGCAATGCTCTCTCAGCTGCAGCAATAGACAGCATGAAAACCATTTTCCATTTTTTTAATATTTTATTACCTTCCCCAGGCATGTCTGAACCCTGACTAGGTGGATATTATTTCTTTGATTGTGCTCTCACTTGAAAGTAGAAACATGAATCTTGTGATTACATCCACATGAAGACTAAGAAAATCAGCAGATGAGGATACGAAATACAGTCAGCCTTTGTGCCTGAAACAGTCCTAAGCCTGCAAAGACTTCAGCTTGGGAGTCAGACTGTGTAAAATAGCTTTTAGATCATGTGGGCGCAGAGAAAACACGAACAGGTTGTATGTAAAAATAAAATAAAATGAAAGCCAGGTGAATGTTTCTGAGTTGTCTTCAGGGACTGACAGAAATGTCCTCGCAGCTGTGAAAGTGTGGTAACGGTGTCCAGCAGTGTGCTGGCCTCCAAAAGGAGCAGGCCCGGGGCCTGAGGCCCGCTGAGGCAGGCCAAGCCCCGCAGGGCCCAGCAGCACCAGGAGCTCATTTCAGGGCTGTACTTGGTCTTCTTGGTGGCACTAATGGCTGTGCCTTAAGTCAAGTGGCCTGGGCATTCCGGCTGGCCTGCTCGGCCTCCAAATTTCACAAAGAAAGGTCGCAGAGGGTGTGTCTGTGCGACCAGGCAGGCATTTGGGGTGTACAGCCAGCCCATGGGAGTGGTTGGCTCAGGACCCGAGTCCAGCAGGGACATATCCCACAGAGGTGTCCAGATTAACCACACATCACTGCTGTCTGACAGGAGGTTAGCCAAACAGCCCCCAGTTTACCAAAATCAGATCTACCTGAAGCTTCTTGATGGGTCGGGTTTCTAGCACTGAGTGCCACCTTCTGAGAAAACAATATGTGAAGGCGATTTCTGTAGCAGCCAGAAAGTGGGTAAAAACCCCTCTCTCTGGGTGGTAACACGGTGACAGCACTTCACTGGATAGTTTGTACCAAAAAGGAGGACTACACTGTTAAGTGACACAGAAGACATCAGCTTCCTCATGCTCTAGGTATGATTCATAGCAGATTTAGTGTTTTAACAGAATAAGTAGCTTCACTGATGTGCTAGAAATGAGGGTCGAGCCTGTTTTTCAGCTTGGATACTCCAGGGACCCTGTGCTGATTGCCAGATTGCTTCCTGGATGAGAGCGTGACTCGGCCATCAAACATTTTTTTACCCTTTGTATTCAGTTTTATGTACCCAAAGCTGCTCCTAATGGGGTGCAGATGTTTCTCATACTCAGTTATCACGGAAAATGGACAGGAGAAGGAACTACTGAAAACTCTGGAGGAGCTGAAGGGAAACCACGGCACTCTTGAATCACTAGCAAGGAAATAGCTAATGAGTTTTTTTTTTTCTTTTTTCTTTTTTTTTTCTCCCCCTCAAAAATCAGTACTGCTGTCTCATGGGGAAAAAAAAAGGCCAGAAAATAGGATGATACTGCTCACGGATAATCAAGGAATTCTAAGGTTTAATAAAACATGAAAACTCCTACAACAAAGAGGAGAGAAGGCAGCGGGGAGCCTGGCAGCAGGTCTGTGCAGGAGAGGCACTGCCAGGGGTGCTAACGGCACCACTGGTGCTGCTGGCACTAATTGCAGCTCATTCCCTTCAGATTCCCCAGTGCCCACACAGCCAGGGCAGCTCTGCAGACAGAGCCGGGGTGCTGAGTGATGGGAATGAACAAAGCACGTCCAGCCAAAGCACCTCCAGGTGCAGCTTTGAGGTTTGGGTTGCACAGGCTGGAGGAAGCGCTGTGCAGTAGCAAGCAGCTAGTGGGTGATAAAACAAGCTGAGTGTTTCTGTTTGCCTTCATGCACAGCAGTTCCGTACATTTAGTTTTTAGTATGATTTGCATGATTTTCATCCTTTTTCCACTGAGCAGCAACAGCAGATGGAGTGGGAAGATTCTGGGGTAGTTCAGCAAATGGTCATCTGGTGCTTCCTTCAAGTCTCTCACCAGGAGCATTTTTCTCACTCTTGTCTTTCGTCTCAGCCTTTTTGCAATCACATTGCCCTTGCCATTGGAACACAGGGTACCTCATGCACCGTCCAAGCAGTGCTGAAATAGGAGCTTCCCCTCCTTCCCACCCCACCTCCCCGCACAGCCCCAGCCTGCTTTTGGGAGGGTCCTCACTCACCCATGTCTGCCCCAATCCTCTTGTAGCAGCAGCGACAAAAATTGAATCAGCTTTGGATTTATTCCTCTGGCATTACTCTTTCTGACAGGGATAGGCAGAAAGCCAGAGAAAAGATGCTGAAACTAATATCAAGCAAATAAACCAAACCAAATCAACCAACCAAACAAACCAAACAGACAAACAACAAAAAACCAAAAAACAACCCGGGAAGATAACTGTATTCCATATATATAAATGTCACAGTCCAGACCGGATAGGGCATTCGCCACCCTTGGCCCTTTCAAACCAGTCTGTTGGCTGCATCTGCTAGTTGGCACCTGCATGTACTCACTGAACGGAAAATAATTGCTTGTGTGACAAACCAAATGCTGCAAATCACGCTCCTAGAGGTGGTCTGCATCAGAGCAGAGGCATGGAAGAACTGCTGCAGCCTCTGCTGGACAGCAGGATTACAGGGAACCCGAGAGCAATCAGGAGTAAAACCATGCCAGGATTTTTAAGGGGAGAAAACAGCTTTTTAAACCATCGCATAGCTGTCGATGAGCATGGCATATGCATTTAATGTTGAAATGAAACGGATTTAAAAGCCATTGTAAAAAAAAAAAAAAAGATCTCAGTGGCTGAGTCCTGTGAAAGCACCTCCAGGATGTCATCGGTCGGAGAAGTCTCACTGCCCCGGCCACTGTCTGCCACTCGTGTCCCTGTCCCCGTCCCTGTATGCTCCCTGCAAGCCTCATAGTGGCACCTTCAGCCTGGTGGCAATTTTTCCTGAATTGTGGAAAATCAAAGGAAAGCACAGCCTGGTTTTATCATTAGTTAGGGCAAGAAGGTGCCTTCGGAAACAGAAAATGAAGGTTTGAATTACACGGAAGGAGGGAAACACTTGTTAGTGCCTCCTGAAAGGTGATGCTGGATCCCCGACGGGTGAAACCCCGGAGCCCAGGCACCACCTGGGACCACCCTGGTGCGCAGCTGAGGAGCTCCCCCTGCAGTCACCGAGCAGCCCAGACAAACCCAGCACCACAGAATCACTGTAACCATCTTCCCGTATAAATGAGAATATTCTCGTATAATGGGAGAAACGTGCCGTTGTGCTCTCGCCTTGTTGCACGGCCCCTCTGGCACTCAATGCATCATCTGCACCGCCTGGGGAAGGGCCGGCACCGATGCTCCGGGGGTCCCGTGGGACAGAGCCGTGCTCAGCCCCTCAGCTGCACCCACGAGCCACGTCACCTACACCAGCGGGTGCTTTAGGGTTCCAGGCAAACTCCCGTATTTCTAATTTCCCCCTGCAATGCCTGCTTTGAAGAAAAATGGGGAAGCATGCCAGTTAATCAGAAGCACGAGTAAAGTGTTGCCTTGCAGGAGATGGGGGGATAGGTTATTTAAAAACCCTCAAGGAATAAAGTTTCTCCACGTGTTGCGATTTAGTATCCAAGCAATTTTAAGCGACTGTTGCATAGGGCTGAAAAATCTGTAGCCGCTAGGCTAAGAAGGAAGTTTTTAGCTGAATGACCAAACCCATTAATTTTTCATCCCTGGTACTTCGGGCCCGCATATCTGCTAGAGACGGATGCACCAAAGCTGGTCTGAGGAGCTGATGGGGGAACAAAGCAAAGGCCTGTGGAGGGACAGTTGTCACGGCAACTGCTCGGAAAGCACTGAAAAAAGGCTATTTTTGGCTGGGTAGTTTATTACGTTTCCTTTTGGTGGCACTGTCTGCCCAAATATTATCAAATCACCAGCTGCTGGAGCAGGTGGAAATCCCTCCTGTGGGTTTGGCTTCTGCCGGGTACCAAAATGGGGCCCTTGTGGCTTGCAGAAACGTATCGCAGCAATTTTTTCCATTTGTTTCCCCAGGTTTTGGAGGAAAGGTGTCATTCAGGTACAAATTACAATCAGGCAATTAGCTATCACCGCAACAGCAATAAATATCCACCGGGAAAATCAGAGAGCCACTCCTGTCGCTGCTCCAGGCTCGACCCGAAGTTTTTGTGCGTAACTTCCTTTTGGTAGCGGTCACACCGAGGGGCACTCTGAAATAAGGACTCAGAGTAATGAGCCTTTTGCAAAAATAACACATTCTGAAGAATCAGAATTTCCATGAACTTTGGATAAATGTCCCAAAGGCATGGTTCTGATCACATATCCGACAAAGTACCCGACAAAGGCAAGTCGGATACTTGCCATAAAGAAGTGGAAGGGTGAATTCCTGCCTTGGGCACAACCAGGATGTCATCAGCAGAGACAAGGCTCCACTTCTAATTTTCCAATTTTCTCTTTCTCTTTTATTTTTATTTTTATTTTTTAGTTTGAGCCCTTCGCTGCTGCTATCTTCAGGTTTTTTTCTTTCACTAGTGGTGAACTTGTGAGTCCTCCCAACAAGGATGAACACGAATTCTCCCTACAGTCTCTGCAGTGAATTAATGGAGCTTAAATAGGACATTGTGTGCAGGGAATCAGTGGGACTGAACACGAACAAAAGACGCTTCTCCATTAACATAAATGAGAAACTGTCTCACTGTGCTTGTTTAGTCAAATTGTTGCCCGCAAAGAAGTGGTGTTTGCATCTCTCGCGTAAATTTTCCTGCAGATTTCAAGTGTTCTGATTAGGATTTGCAACTTCAAAGATCTCGGTTTAACTCCGTTTGCCGTTCTTCCTCCTGGTGTTATTGATTGCAGAGATGTTTCCGTGCAAATAGCAGTGTTCACCTTTTAAAATTAGCCTGCTCCTCGTTCCCTGATGATGAGCTGCTACCCCAGCCCAGCTGGGCTTGGCAGCGTAACAAAATCCCTTTCCTCCAAGAGAATAATAGAAGCAGAAGGGTGGAAGGATGCTCGGAGGGGTAAACATGGAGGAAACTATATTTAGCTGAAGACAATCATACATGCGCACACACACGCACAAAAACCCACAACACTAAATTTGAGGACTAAATAATTGCTCGCAATTAGTGAGAATTTCAGGGCAATTTACAAAAGCCAAGCTCCAAATCGCCATTAGTTTTTCCAAAGAGTTAGATATCCAGCTTCCATAAGCAGAAAAGAATGTTTTCTTCGCATTTCCATTTGCCAACGGGGTCTGCGTGAGGAGCCGTGCACTCACGTGCTGTTAGTGCATATGCCAAACACCGCATCTGCGTAAGCAGGAGGGGAGCGATCTCATGAAGCTGGAGCTCTAAGGGAGCTCCGCTCACCTGCTGAGTGCTTGGCTCTTGTCTGGCATGACACGAGACCTGAAAGCCAGGAGTGGGGATTATTTTACCTAAACGTGGATCTCTGGGGTGCAGATGTGTACAGCTGGGCTTAGGTTCCCATCGGGTCACAAGTCACAGCTCATCCTCGGGCAGGTACCTGAAACAGGGCGGACAAAATGCACCGTAGTGCGTCCCGCTTTGTCTGCAAATGGTCCCACTTTGACAGCTATGGGAGGGAAACGTAAAGTTTGTAGGGACAAAACCCGTCCACAGAAGACACCTCCTCCCCCTCCCCCTCGGCTCCTGTCCTCTCCGTTTCCCTCCAGCACCAGAGAGGGCAGGACAGCCATCACAGCTGACAAACCCCTCTTAGGGCTCCACGCTTCTTTCAAAGCTTTTTTCCATGTTTTCACTGTTGTTTTCCAATAGAAACTGGCTGAGGCTCAGCTTTTCTCATTCAGCTCTTTGAACAAAATGACTTGGTTTTCTGCTGAAAGCACCAACCACCGTCCGCGGAATGAAAACCCCAGAGGACCTGGTTAACTGCCAGGGGCACTTTCAAGGACGTTTGTCCTTCGGGAGGTCACTGCCGGGGGGGGTAACACCTGATGGTCGCGTTTAACATCGTTGGGGTTTAGGAGGAGGGCTGGGAGAGCTCGGGCAAGGCTTTGTCCCCCAGCCCCGGGCAGTCAGAGGGTGGCAAATGCACAATCCTTCCTGCAGCTCTTTTTAGGACTTCAGGGTGGCTGTCGCAGGTGCTTGGCTGATGGAGCACGAAGCTCCCCAGGCTTGCGGCTTGCTTGTAGCTCCCGGAGACACTCCTGCCTCTAACCTCAGAGTAAACCTCCTCCCTGCTCCACCGCTCTTTCTACATGCCCCAATTCTCTCTGTGTGAGCGTGGAGGGTCTAACACAGAGGAGGGCAGGTCACGGGAGCCCCCATTTCCTTGAGAGAGCCGGGGAAGTGTTATCCCCATGACTGTCACCTTGCTACTGCACGCTGCACGGCCCGCGTCGCTAAATGTGCACCGGTCGAACATCAACCCGTCCCTCGATCTTCTCGTTGGCGGCTCCCTGTCTTCTCTGCCTTAATAAAGCTGGCACGGTGGTGGTGCTGGTGGCAGTGTCCCTTTGCATACGGAGCATGGTAGCGGCCAAGCAGGCGGCTGTTGGCGTTACAGTCAAAGCTTGGAAACTTGTTAATGCTTTGGGCAAAGTGCTCCACTTCGGCTCATCAGCAGTACAACCACACGATGCCCGCCCAGGCGCCTCTGCCAGGGAAACTTCCTGCTCTTTCAAGGTCTTATCAATAGCTGCAGTGTGGCAAACGGACCTGGGGGATGGGAGCAGGGAGCGTGAGTCACAGCTGGCTGTCTCGTCCCTGCACGGCAGGGAAAAGCGCCTCTCCATCCGTGCTGCGGCCGCCTGTTGCAATATTGCTCTGCTCCCTGCTTCGAGCATGTCTGCACCGAGCCGGCTCATCCCAGCCAAAACCCCTCTGGCTCGTGGGGATGGTTCCTGTGCAGGAGCACGGCTGCAGCTCCAGACTCCAGATGTGGCCGCGTCTCCTGCTCGCCAGGAGCTGTGGCAGAGGAAGACATCGGGACGTGGCGGAGGGCTCTTCGTGGCCCTCCTGCTGGCAGGAGCCTGGGGACGGCTGATGGACACTGCCCTGAGTGCTGGCTGGTGCTCGAGGGTCTGGGGGACGAGTTGGATGCACCCCTGAGATCTCCCCATCCCCAGCACCTCCTCTCAGGTCTGCTTCAGCATTTGCACTGACAATTTGGGGTGAGGAGAGGTGAGAATGTTTCTGGAAGACTTCATCCCTATGTGCTGTCTATTTTAATAATTAACATCACTTTTACAACAGCAAAGTGTCCATCCAACCGTGGGATTAGGTAGATTCTTGTGTTGCTCAAAACCTTTGGGAAGCTGGGTTGAACTTGCCCAGCTCTGGGCACTACGTGGTGGTCACACAGGCAAACGGGGCTTTGGGATGCTTGACAAAAAGGGCTGCTGAGTAATGAGGGAGATGGCAAAGAGGTATTTTGTGAATCTGCAGTCCCAGCTGAGTCTTGCCTGTGGGTCTAAAGACATATCTTGTCCTCATGGGACACCAGCTGCTCCAAAGATCTTGCAGAGATGTTCCCTGTAGAGCAGAATAAGCAAAAGGGGGATGAAAAGAACAGGGGATTCCCCTCACTGCCTAATTCTTCCTGGGAAAGGATTTCTCCAGCAAGATGTAACCAGGCTGAGGGCAGGGAAGGGCACAGAAGAGCTTTGCAGCCATTGATAGGGGGGACTCTGTGCGTGCTCCCGGTCTTCGTAGTCCCTAATCCATCTTCTACACATTCCTGCAGAAAGCACTTACGTCTCCCTGCCCACAAAAATGAGCTTGGTGGGTAGCTCCTGGAGGGGACAGCTCTTTCTGCTATGTGGCCCCTGACTTCCCGCTGCCTGGATTTGGCTGGCAGATGCAGCCCGTGGAGCTGCCCCCTTATCGCAGCTTGCACATTGCTTGGGGGGGGCTGTACACATTGCTCTGTAATCTGCTGGCCTCTGCTCATGGGACGCGGCCCCCCAAAGAGACCCCGGGCATTAGACCCCAGTGCCCTGTGACTCTGGCCACAGCAGCAAGGTTTAATGTTGTTTTGCTTGTATCGTGCCCAGCAGTTGAAGCCACAATACGTTATTAAAAAGTTAATATTTAAAGGCAATTTATCCCTGGATCAGCGGGATTTGCAGTAAAATGCATCACAGTCCACAGATCCTTTGCGGTTGGATGAGAAATGTGTAATCCCTTTTCATCTCTCACATACCCTCTCTGCTGAGCTGTTCTTTTATTTCCCAGCGTGCTCACGTGTGAATCGGCCACGAGTTACCAAGTCCCTCGCCCGCAGGAACCGCAGGGCTCTCGGCAAGGTGTGGGAAGCTCCTTGCCTTGCACCTCTAGCACTGGCACCTGCTGGACAGAGGAGTGCCGTGCCGTGCAAAGCAACGGCTTTGTGCTGAGGAGGAAGAAGAAACAGCAACGTTCAGGAGGACACAACCTCCCCGTTCCCTCTCTTGGCAGGAGGCAGCAGATTCCTCGTCCCTAATCAAAACCACGCTCATCTCCCCCCAGCCAGTGCTTCCTGTGAGCGGCTGGGACTGAGAGCAGCAGCAGGTTTGGATCCCTTTCCAGCCCTCCACAGGACGCTGCCGCTGCTGTCAGTAAGAGCAGACCTGGGAGCTGGAGCTGTACAGGTCTGAGCACACAGAAGCACACCTGACGCTGTCTGGTTGGAGACAGGAGGTGCTCAGCCCGCTGGCAGGACTTGGTAGCAGGCTGGCAAGGATTTTTCAGTGCAAAAATGCTCCTGCTAGTGCCCCTGCCCAAAGCGGGGGGCTGTCCTCCTGACGCAGGAGCACCATCAAGAGCAGCTCAGCTCCTTTCTGCATCCACCCTGGCTCCTCTACCCGGCTCTTCCAGGCTGGGAGCGCTCACCGACAAGTCTCCACAACACTTGCTTCCAGCCCTCCGTCCAGCATCGCACAAAGACCGTTTCCCTGAGCGAGCAGATGTTCTGAATTTGGCATGGAAGTGCGTTGCTTGGAGTTAGAGAGAATTCCTGTGATTAATGACTAATGCGGCTATCTGAATAATTACCTCAGTCAGCCAGCTTTCCTTCTGGCTTTGCGAGAAAATATGCATGGAAAATGAGGAGAATATCCTCTTTCTGTACTGCGGCGTATACGGAATTTTTCTAAAAGGAGGGATACAAATATATTTGGGAAGACAAACAACCGATAAGCTTACAAGGTGCCTGTGCACGCGCCCTGTCTCCAGCACTGACGCAGGAGCACAGCCCCCCCAGCCCACTGTTAGAGACCTGGTGGCTGGGGAGCAGCCTCCGCACGGGGAAGGTGCTCGGTTCTGTACACTGAAAAATCTCGGGTTTCAGCTGTAGATGATCTGAGCTGATAACCGCACACCTAATATCAAATTTCCAGAAGCAGATAAAAGCTCCCTTCAGTCAACTTAGCGATCACGTTTCTTGCGTATATGTGCACGCGCATAAGGAGACATTGTTTTAAGGTCAGTTTGAAAAATCATGTCTCTTTTTGTGGAAAATGTCAATTTTTTTCCAACGGAAATTCAAATACCAATCGTTTAAGCCAAAATTTTAAACATTTATATTTTAATCTAGTGTTTTGGTGTTCAGGAATTCTTGTTTACGAGCTACCAACATGTTCGGCACTTGCCAGAATACGCAGACAAAATAGGTTTCAACAAACCAACGTGGTATTCCGGGAAGGCGATGCACCAAGCCCGATGCCAACCCTTTCAGAAGGCGTCCCAACCTGATCCGAGGAGCTGCTGCCTGCAGCAATCTGACCTCTGCAGCACGGGGCTCGCTTCGGGCTGCAGGAAACCAACGCAGATGGGCAGATGTATGGTGTGGAAGGGCCAACACGCCTTGCGCAGAGCAAAGTCGTGCCCCTGAAGTCAGAGCAAGGGAGAGAGCCTGAAGTGATCCGGTTGAGGAGCAAAAGGACGTGCTACATAGCTGGATGCAGGCATAATTCAGACATATTTCCATTCAATTCAGACAGAAGACATCAGATTTTGCTAACGCAGGGGGCAAAAGAGCCAGGCAGGGCTTAAAGTCGGGTACTACCCACACAGGGAAGTGAGTCCAGTCTGCAGCGTGGGTCAGACAGGTATGTGAGGAATTACCAGAGAAGGGTTGGAGAGCAACGCGCTGGGCTCCTGGCGCGTCCCTCCTGCGGTTCTGTCGCACCGCTCGGCGAGCGGGCTGCGGGCGAGCATCTGGCACCAGAGCGAAACCAACCAGGGCTGGGCTCCTGAGCCAGGGAACGGCAGGGCTGGGGGACAAGCAGGCAACGGGGGTGTAAGCGGGCTGTGGGTGCTCTGGAGGAGGAAGGGGACAGGGAGCGATCCTTCGCTGCTGGCACCTCCTGCAGAGCGGGGCCGTGGGATTTCAGCGGCACACGGCGATGTTTGCCGCTTGTGCAAAGCAGCGCGAGACGCTTTATCTCCGGACTCCTGCACTTTGAGAATTTATAAACAACTCCTAGCAATCCCTGCCTTCTCCCTCCAGTAAATAAATCCTTTTCCCAACCGCCCGAGCAGAGACGGAGCAGTTCTGCTTCACCCCCCCCCCCCCCCCCCCCCCCCCCGCAACCTCTACCAGCCCCGGCGTGCGCAGGAGCCTTACCTGGCCGCGGCAGCCGCCCCCCCGGGATGGATGCTCCGGGTGCCCGGGGACCCCTCCAGCCCGGGGGCCCCCGGTCCCGGCCCCGGCCCCGGCCCCGGCCCCAGCCCCGGCCCCCCCCGGCCCCTGCGCGGCCGCTCCCCGCCGGGCCGGGCTCTGGGCAGGGCGGGCGCGGCCGCGCTGCGCTTTTAAGCCCCGGCTGCTGCCGGCAGCGCCGCCGGGCTCCGCGCTGCGCCGCTCCGCGCCCCCCCCCCCCCGACCCCCCCGACCCCCCCGGCCCCCCGGCATGGGCACGGGCACGGGCACGGGCAGGGGCAGCGTCCAG
Organism: Cygnus atratus; assembly: GCF_013377495.2. Classification (NCBI taxonomy): domain Eukaryota; kingdom Metazoa; phylum Chordata; class Aves; order Anseriformes; family Anatidae; genus Cygnus; species Cygnus atratus. Next base: position 3,734,936 of record NC_066375.1, read on the forward strand.
CTGCAGGACTTCGCCGCCGGCTGGGTGGGCGGTAAGGTGCCGCGGGGGTCGGCGGTGGAGCGGGGCAGGGGGGGCGAGGGGAGGATTTTGGGGGGTACGCCTGGGTTTTGGGGGGTTTGGGATAGAAATAGCGCAGGTTAAGCGGTTTCTGTAGGTGAGATCGTTTCGGTCTAAGCAACGGCAGCGGCATCTCGTCGGCACAGCGGTGGGCTCTGCGCACACGCAGGTGGGACACCCACGGGTGTCAGTGCCACGCTGCCCCCCGAGCACCCTTGTCCGGGTTCCCTGCTCCGTAGTGGGGCTGGGAGGGGAGCGCCGGGACCCCCCCAGCCCTCCTGTTCCCCCCCGGCCCCACTAAAGCAAAGGGTGCCGCCGGGAGGGAAGGGGCTCGGGCTGGTCTGCTGGAAATGCTGCTGGAAACCGTTGGGAAAAAACCTCAGGAAAGGCAAGGTGAAGGTGTGCAGGGGCAGCAGCGGTGTGGTGTCTTACAGAGGGGAAAGTTCCCGCTGGGTGGACCAGGTGAGAAGGGGCACAGCCATGGGACACGCAGCGCACGGGGCGAGCGTGGTGCCCACATGCCAGAGCTCTGCCCAGGCTCACGCTGATGCCAGGCGGAGGAAGGAGGTGTGGGGTGCTCAGGGATCCTGACTGGCCAGATGAGGTTAATAGGTTAGCTGAACTGACAAAATCCAGAAACTCCGCCAAAAGCTTACGCGAGCAACTGACTTGCGGATCGATGCAGCCCGCGGAGGCTGTGCGGCACTCAGGCGCTCCGTCTGCCGCGCTGGCCCCGTGCTATCCCCCAGGATATCCCCCACACACCCCCAGGAGTGGGGCAGGAACCGGGGTGACCAGCCACCAGCACACAGCCTCAGGCCTGGGTGGCAGCAGCCAGGTTTCATTTATAGTGCTGGACCGCAGGTGGTTGCAGGTTAACGTCCAGGAGAAGCAGGGACACTTTAATAATGCGTTTTGAGTAAAGTCATAAGGTGCTGACCAAGGACATGATGCTCTTTGCAGCCTGAACCTACTAGGAGTGTGACATTTCATATAGTCTCAAAAGTACTTGTGTAAACCCAGCAAAGGGGACACTGAGACTTGCAGATGTGGAGGCAGCACAAACTATCCGCCGTCTCCACAAACACCTTGAAAACCGCGGGTGTTGTTTGCAACAAGCACACAAACTCGTGTCCTGGCCGTGGTGCGCGGGTCACTTGGTCCTCCAGGAGCAGGGGGAAAGCACACGGTCCTGCTGGGGGGGCTCCCGGCAGCAAAGTGGTGTGGGTAGGTGGACAGGATGGTGTCAGGCAGTGGGACGGATGGGACGGTTTCTCCTAGGGAAAGTGCAGGTAACGTGGTTGGATGGGACTCCAGAGACTGGTACTGAGCAGGACCCTCTTTATCCGAATCACCCCTGGTGGGTATCCCTGCAAGCTGCTTGTAAACCAGCAGAGGGTGGGGGTTTGCAGTCCCCATCTGCAGTTGGCTCTAGTGGCTCACTTGCTGAGCCAGAAGGTATTTCCTCACGTCTAAGCTGAATCTCGCCATGTCAAGGCTAAAAGTTGCATGCGTTTACCGGAGTGCAAGGGAAACGGGTCATTAATGGGCAGGACATTAACATCTAACACCCCTCCTACCGCTCAGCCACCTTTAAGGGTGTCGGAGTTCAAGAGGACACGCAGGGAAGAAGCTCAGGTGTGTCTGCCTGGCTCCTGCCTCTTGCCAGAGAAGGGGCACCGTGCGGTGTCGCCCTGGCTTGGCCCAGGATGGCTGTTTTCCCGGAAATCCCTCCTCTTCCCCTGCGAACGCATTGCTTCCTGTCCTGTCCGAAAAGCTTCTTCAGCATTTTTTGTAATATTTTGTTTTCCTCCCCAGGAGCCGCGAGTGTGGTTGTGGGCCACCCGCTGGACACCATCAAGGTAAAACCCCTTGATCCGCGCTCTCACGGCACCACCCAAAAACCCGCGGGCAGGGGGACGGCCTCTCTTGAGATGACTCTGCAGAAAACCTTCCTTTCATCCCAAGGGGGAATTTAGAAATGTTTTCATAGGCTTTAGTCTTTCTCCCTCTCCAGCGTTCATTTTGAATGGGAAACCAAAATACCTGGCGGATACGTGTGAGCTCCTCTGGTGAGGGTTAATACTGAAAATTAAAACTGGCCTTACGTAATGCTGGGCTTACTGAACAGTTCTGCCGGTGTTTTATTGAACTTTGCCACAAAAAAGTATTCAAAGGGCAGTGGGAGAACTGTATTTGTTTTGCTCCAGGCGCATTTTTGTGTGTTTTCCTAGTGTCGGCAGTCCTGTAAGGGCAGAGTGTTGAAATTGTTATCCCAGGGCTATGACAGGCAATATTTACTATTCCTGTACGAAAAATACTCCTCAGAAGGAAGGACTGAGAGATATAAGGAGGTGTTCACTAGCAGGTTCCCCAACCTCTGCAGACGTTAACGCAGCCCCGCCGGGCTGACCAGCCCCGCTGGTGCAGAGCTATGGAGGAAGACCTTGTCTTCCCTTCTCCTTTCGCACAGCCTGACATCTTGGGCCACCTTTCCTGGTTCAGCTGCTCTGCCCACGTGCCCTGACCTAGCACAAGCTGCTGGCACCAGGCGGGGCTGCCAGGTGTGGCAGACCCGAAGACCAAAAGGTCCTATTGCACCTGAAGGACCCATGGAGGGTCACGGGGAGGTTGCAGGGACCAGCAGGGCCCACATCACACCCTTCCCCGGCCACCACAGCCATCCCCCCGCACACAGCCAGCTCTCCAGCCCCGTTGTCTGTGGCTAAGCTGCTGCTATCAGCCCCGGGAGCATCACAGCGTGGGAAGGGTGCAGGCCCCCAGCAGGAGCAGCAAGGCTCGGGCAGGGCTCGGGCAGCGCAGGCTCCGTCCCAGCTTGCCGAGGACCCGTGCTGGCATCCCTGTCTCAGGATGGAGCTCGGGGATGCCACTGCTGGGTTTGGAGAGTTTGGCAATAGCTGCCGGAGGATCCTGCTGGGCTGTGCCAAGCTTCTGGGTGCCAGGAGAGCCCATCCTTCATGCTTATAAAGGCAAGCGTCAGCCTGAAGCTGCTGTGTTGGGGGCTGGACGGTGCTGGGGAATATCAAGCAGGCAGACTTGTTGTCTGCCCAAATTCAGGGGTCAGGAAGTGGAAAGGAGAGGTTTTATGCAGCAGCAGACCTGTGAGGGGCAGCTGGGCGGCATTGGCAGCCCCTGGGGCCGGGGGCTCCCCAGCTGGAGGGGACAGGGCTGAAGGATTTCAGCTTACCTAAGAGGCAGGTCTGCACCGAGCAGCTTGTGAGGGTACTCGATTGCTCTCAGTTATTCAAAAAATGTATTAACGTGAACCTCTAAATACCTGGTTACTGTGTAAAAGAAAAAACAACAAGCCCATGGAGTTCAAATGGGAACCTGCGGGCTATGCGTGCAAATCAAGCCAGGAGGGAATGCAGAGCTGTGTGCTGCAGCCACCCAGCCGGGTCCTGTCAACGTCGGTGCTGGTCCTAGGGAGCAGGGGGCTGTGCGCCCAGAGCAGGATGGTGCTGGGCACCTTGAACAACATGCTCTGCAGGAGCCGGAGCTGCAGTGCCACGTCCGAGCTTTTTGGAAGCGCTCGGTAAACCTTCCACTTTCTGCTTCTCTGTGGTTGCAGCGCCCGGGGGTTCAGAGCAGGCCATCTTCATGGAAGGAGGCCAAAACAGCCCCAAATGGCACTGGGGGAAGGAGCCCAAGGTGAGGAAAGCAGCGTTCCCAGCCCGGGAGATGAGGAACCATGTGCTGGGCTGGAGATGCTTGGTGGCAAAAGGCACCGCTGGCCAGGGCGGGACTCCACCCTTGGCAGGGCGCAGGACCAAACGGTTGGGTCATTCAACCTGTTCTCCCCAGGCACGAACTCCAGAGGGCACTCACTCTTTTGGGTTTTAAATACCTAAATTGGGTTCCTGCCTCACCCTGCTGCAAGCCTGGGCCGTGCCACCAAGGAAAGCATTGCAGGGTGGCGCAGTCCCTGCAGCCTTCTTTTCACCACGCCAGCGTCCTGCCGGCAGCAATGCTGGTGGATACGGCTAGAAATGCTGTCCAGCTTCCTTAAAAACATCCCCGACAGAGCGTGTGCAAGTGTCTTCCCACAGAAAAAAATCGCTTTTTAAAAAAGAGATCCTGTGTACAAAACGGGGCTTCCATTTCCTCGCCCACCTCTAAGCCCCAAAACGCATCACCTACTTGTAAGGATTATTTTACTGCAAACTTGTGAACAGCTCGAGTGAAAGATGATCGAAGTGGATGTGTGTGTGTATATATATGTGAGAGGGGAAGTACGTTGAATAATGCAGACCTTGTCATGATTTACCGGCCATTTCTTACAGCTGTTGTAGGCACTTTTTGGAACGTGAATAGCCACTGCTTTCCAGAAACAAAATGCCTTTGTTGGAAATGATGTAAAACTGTATCTTTGAGGGAAGCATGGAGAATTTCTGAGTTAGAGCTGAATTATTTTCGCCCTGTTTAGTATTTGTATGTCTTTACAATCCACCTTGAGGCAGAAGGGTCCTGGAAGCCTCCCAGGGGAGCTCTTTCCCCATCCTCCAGCAATGCATCCCAGCCTCCACTGAGAGCCTCCGAACGGAGCAGACCGCATCACCCTCCAGTTTCTACATAAATCATGAACTTGCAAGTGATGGTATTGCACACCAGCGATCTGCTGCGACTGCTGGGCCGGGACAGAGTAGCTGGTCTGCTCTCGAGAGCGATTTGACAGTCATCGATTCCAGATGTTGCAGAACAGCTTCAGAGCCCTGAGGTCCTGCTTAGCCCTGCTTCTGGCAAAGTTCAAGGGGAGTGGATGCATATATATCTTACTTTATTGCTCTGTTTTCTTTACAGCTAAGCAAGGATTCACTCTCAAAGCAAAGTACGCGTTGTTTACATAGCATGAGCTTTCACCCGCCTGGAAGTGTGGGGTTTTAATCACGTTTCATGAATGTGTTTTGCAGACTCGTTTGCAAGCTGGACAAGGATATGGAAATACACTCAACTGTGTTCTTACTGTGTACAGAAATGAGTCTGTAAGTACTTTATCATACTTAAAAATATGCTGGTAGAAAACGCAGGAAGATAAATAAATAAATGCATGAAGCAATTATATGAAATCAGTGTTGACACCAAAGTTGGTGCAATTCCATTCAATGCCTAAAGAAGAACTAAAGACTGCGAATCCTCGCAGCCTCCTCTTGCTAACTCTTGCCAGCTCCCTTGGTAACCCCAGTAGGGAAAAGACATGATAAATGACACTGCCCATGTGCCCCCATGGGTCAGGCTGTTACACCCACATTGGCTGTTTTGCCTGTACCTGCCAGCAAAACTCTTTACCGGAGGTATTTTGCTGTCTTTGGTGATGCCAGGAAAGAAGCTGACCATAGGAGAGACTTTTCCGTGATCTCCTGTGCTTTCAGAATACTCCCGCATCCTGCACGATCTTCTCCTTAGCACTATGAATTAATTTTCATGTGCTCAGCATGTGCATGCGGTTGCTTCCAAGAGGCATCTGCTACTCGGATTTGCAGCTCTGGCTGATAGAGCAGCGGGTCGTTGCGTGGCTCAGCCCCACTCCCCTCTCCCTGCAGGCAGCGTTCCCGGTGCTGCCGTCCCTGCCTGAGGGATGGGAGCAACCAAACCCTGAAAACAGAGACAAGAGGAAGACCCAGTGATCATTGTCTTGCATCACATGAAAGCCAATTCATCATTCCTTGGGGACAGAGTAGGAAGGCAGATGCACAGAACAAGCAGAACAGGGAGGAGGAATTTGCCGTGGTTTGCGAGCCAGACAGATAAGAGCAGCTGTGCCAAGCTGCTCCAGTAACTCCTGCTCCTTTCCAATGTAGGTGGCTGGCTTCTTCAAAGGCATGTCCTTCCCGCTGGCCAGCATTGCTGTCTACAGCTCGGTGGTGTTCGGTGTCTTCAGCAACACGCAGCGGCTCCTCAGCCAGCTCCGGCACGGAGATGCCTCCCATGCGCCGGCGCTGGCCGACGTGGCGCTCGCCAGCATGGTGGCGGGGTTCGTCTCCGTCGGGATCGGCACTCCTGTTGACCTGGTGAAGATAAGGCTGCAGATGCAAACACAGCCATACATCACAGGTAGGAAAGCAAAAGTTTCTTCTTGCTTGCTCTGCTGGTCCTGGCGTACAGAGCTACCTGGCACACGGCTGTGTGAGGATCACGATGGTGGGAACCAGTACCTATTGCCAATTGCTACTGCTCAGGATGTTTTCCGTCTTTTTAGACTATTTTTCACCTTTGCAGGCGATAAGTTTGTTGTTGCGGTTTCTTGGCTTTACGCCTATTGAAGGTATCTCAGGATGTCTCTGGTTCTCAGGCACCCAGCTGCACTTCAAGGATGCCAGCTGCACTTTTCAAGGATGCTTCTGGTTCCCAGGCTGGGTTCCCAGGCTGGCAGAGATCTCCTGTCAGTATTTCAGCGGACATTCTCTTCCATCTGTATTTCTCCCATTTTACCCTTGTTGCCTCTGTGGCTGCTCCTAACACACTGAGCTCTGGGTCTCCTGGAGATCCCACCCGCAGCGCCACAGCTGCCATCGCAAACTCTCAGTCTCACACAGATTTACATACTTCACCCTTCTCTGTTCAAAGCAAAAATTTCTAAAATACATTTGCAAACCGTTGGCTCTGCAGAACCGCCACCTCTGCAGAAACTGCCGTCCGAAAGAGCTGCTCTGCCCAGGCAGTGGCTGGACTTCATCACAGGTTGCCAGCGCAGAGCAAACCCCAGTCCTCTGCCTCAGAAGGGCGAGACTCTGAAGACGTTGAGGCTTTCAGAGATATAGCTTGCCACCAGATGTGGTCAAATCTGTGAAAGTTGGGCACATAGCCTTGAACTTATTTGGAGAACCCACTGAACACATACCTATTGGAAGGTATGCATTGCAACTAAGAAAACATGCCCTGAAGTGTCCAAACGTCCTTTAAAAGTAGACCTAAGTCCTCTTTTGAAAAACGTTTTTCCCTCACTATGTATTGATCCCAGCAAAAGAAAAAGCATGGCAGCGATTTCTGTCTCTTGGATGGATGGTGGTGGGCTTTTGCAAGGAACTGCAGCTGTATAGCTATCATAACACTTGTATCTTTTTCTTTTCTTTTTTTTTTTTTAAGCCAACAATAAACTAAAGCCCACAGTTCCTGGATTTCCTATGTACCGCGGCCCGATTCACTGCTTTAGGACAGTCCTACAGAAAGAAGGGATAGCAGGAATATACCGAGGTGTGGGAGCAATGCTTCTGAGGGATGTTCCCGGGTACTGCCTGTATTTCATCCCTTACACATTTTTCTGTGGATGGATTACCCCTGACGGATGCATTTCCCCGAATCCCTCTTCCGTGTGGCTTGCAGGGGGTGTAGCAGGTAAGCACCTTTCTCCCCACAATACTGGCAAAACAAGGACAGGAAGGGTCCCAGGGCAGATGTCTGGGGCTGGCTCAGGGGCTGCCCCATTCTCCTGCTCACCAGCAGCGGACGTGGGGCTGAGCAAGCATTTCCCCCACGGCCAGGCCCCCTGGCCCCAAGGCTGCACTTCATGACTTGACAGAGCGTATGGAAGCTGCATTGTCAGCTCTTCACCAGGCTCAGTGGCAGTGAGAAGGAAACCAGGCGGTGCTGCCTTCTCCCCGGATGTCGCACAGCAGCCAAAATGCCTCCAGAAGAGGACTTCAACCTGTTGGCTGCCCACCAGGAGGGTGTGCACCCTCCCCGCATGCTGCAGAAACCACAGATCAGCAGAGCTGACTTACTGATTTTCTTTCCCTTTCTCCTCCCTCCCCCACCTTTTATTTTTCCTGTGTACACCTGCCAGGAAGGCTGGCATGTGCACCCCCATGCTTACGTGTGCAAGTCCACCCGTTTGCTCCCTACCCATTTATTGGCCATTTTTAAATTGCAGATCCCTAAATACAGAACAATTTTTAGGTCAGGTAATGATTAAACAGCACTTTCTCTGTTTTTCCTGCAAATAAACAGAGCTGTGGTTTATCTGAACAGCTTCTCTAGTATGCCCCAACACTCACGTAGGTCCAGACATGCTCTTGTCAGTCCAGCTGTGTGTGCCATGTATTGCGGCCACGTGCAGGGAAATTTCATAACCCAGTAAATCTCTCTGTATGGAACCAACACGATGTGTCTGGGAAAGTGGGGACGGCTGAAGATGGTATTTGCTACACGTTCACAAGACTGATACATAGGTGCTCTTGGTTGTGTTGGAAGCAACACTGACCTTTTCAGAGACAAAATGTTCCATCCAGCTGCAGGCTAACTGGTGTAAATGGAGAGTTTCTGTGTAGGAATGACAATGCATCTCAGCTGTGGGGAGCCTAAATTTGGTTGCAGGAGAACAGCCTCTTCTTCGCATTCTCAGCTCAAAATTTGCTTTTCAGTAATACTATCGGATGACTCCAGTTTTTCTGAAACGTGGCAGCTTCTGGCAGTTCGGGCATGTCCATGTCCACCAGAGCATGTCCATGTCTACCAGAAGCACCGCAGAAGCAGTGTTTTTACCTGTGTGAGCACCTCCTGGACTGCCTGCATTTGTTTACTGGCGTAACCCCCAAAATCTCAGTGCTTCTTCCTGAAACAGGGAACTTTGCTCCCAGAAATACCGTTTCTGTGCCTGAGCAGGGTGAATGCCCTGAGATGAATATCCAGTGAGTATGATGTGGTGGGTGAGACAGGATGTTCCCAGTTCACTGGCCTGCAGCCAAGAAAACACAGAGAAGTTGTTCAAATACCTCGTCATGGTCAAAGCCCAGGTGTGTGTTGGGATAAGGAAGGGATTCTCTTCTGCATTATTTTTTAGGAGTAATTTCCTGGGGGACTGCTACTCCAATGGATGTTGTGAAAAGTCGACTTCAGGCAGATGGAGTTTACTTAAACAAGTACAAGGGGATCCTTGACTGTATCCTGCAGAGCTACCAGAATGAGGGCCTAAAAGTAAGTGGTATTTGAAGTAAAATCTGCGTGTCAGGCATCTGATTTTTTAATTGGGAAATACAATGGCTGTTACAAACCCATCTGCAGAGTTGAGAGACAACTAAAGCCAGTTAGCTATAAATTGTAATAATTACAGTAGGTAATTATAGTACAGATTCTAGTTCATAATTGTGAGAGTAATAATGTGCCTTGCAGAAATGAAAAAATGAGTGACTGAGGGTCATAGTCTGCTTGTGTTATTAACTTAAAATAACACTTTGTGTCAGTGTGCTTAACTGTGGATATAATTTGACATATCATAAATTAGTGATGGAAATTGCTCTTTTAAATCAGAATTGCATCAGTTTTCATTGTGAAGAAGGACTGTGTGCCAGAAAACACCCTCCTTTTTCTGACTTTATTTATTAGTGTAATAAAAGTTGTTTTTTTTTCTGTCTGCAAACCTTCTCTCAGTTAAATGTGAATGGCAGAAAACCAGGGTTTGCAGGTTTATTGCACCACAAATATATGCTTATGGGAAGTGATGTCTTCTGATATTGAATTAAATCTGTATTTCAGTTGTCATCAAAACATCATGTGGGCTCCTAGCTCAAAAGTGTTAATTTTCACATTCTGAGGGAAAAGTAGCAAGTTGAAGTAACAAGAAAAATAACTTGCAAAATCACAAGTCAGTGGGATTTAAATATTTGACAACATGCCACTATATTATGCCAGCTGTCATAGGAGCTTGCAGTTTGGCTGGGTTTTGGCTGTTGAGTGAAGAAAATCACTATTGCTATGAAGCACCCAGAAGCACCCAGAGAAATACTAAGGAGAGTTCTTGGTCGCCCTCACCCAGTACCCTCCTTGGCCTGCCTGAATATTAATTCAGGCACTCAGTTTTGTTGCCTGGGGTCTGAGCTGCTTGTGGTTTGTTTGTTGTCATTCCTGGCGCCTGGACAGAGCCTGCGGTAGAGTTGAGTAATAGCTGAGCGATAAGACCAGACCTTTCTGTCATAAGAAAAATTGTTTTGTATGTTTGGAGACACAGAACTGATAGAAGGCAAGCCCAGGTCTGGATGTTTTCATGCTGGGACAATGGAACAGCATTTTCAGTGGCATATAAAAAAAACCAATATATATACATATATATGTAATATATATATATATATGTATCCCTCTTTCTCCATAGTCAGGTGTGCTCACTCTGGTGAGAAAAGAAATATGCCTCTGGGCTTTTCTTTATAAATCTTCATTATTATTTAACTTGGATCTATCATGTTACCTTATGGATACTAGAAAAACTTGAATTTACTCCCAGAAAACTCCGTCGTTTCAGACAGAATAAAATACCCCAGGTAAATCAAGTAATACCCCAAATAGCCCAATACCACAGTTTCACATTGCAAACGCCGTCCTAAACAATGTGGACATGTTTTGATTCTTCTCATACGAGTCAACTCCATGCAGAACTGGATTTATTGGATACAAGAGAAGGCTTGTTTAGCTGAGCTCAGGATTTCAGGGGAAGAACACTGGTTAGACATTTAAATCCATGGGCTTCCAGTCTTGTTGCCAAGATCTCCAATTCGGTCTTACAGTAGCTATGGGAGTTTTGCCTAAGGCCTGGACAGGCCCTGCCTTGCTGATGTTACTTCTCTTTTCTACTCTGAAATTCTGGTGGTTAGATTAGTGACCACAGTGGTTAGCCAGGGAGGTTAATGGGGTGATTTTTCAGGCCAGCAATCCTCATTCTGTAAGTTGGCTCTCCTGGCCCCCCAGTGGTTTGTGCTCGGCCTAGCGCAGGCCTGGCAGTGGTGCTTGTAGGTGAGGGCGCTGCGCAGGGAGACAGGCCTAGGCCTGGCGTGGGGAGCGACCAGGGCCCCTTCTCCACAATCCAGAAAGCACTTAAGTGGGTGGGCACTGAAGTTTAACCTTAGGAACCTAAATGTGAAACTATCAGCTGATATCGAATATCTTTTCCAAAGCCAGCATGTGAGAGCTAGTGCTCAGCAAGGTACAGATTAAGTCCAGATTTCTACTGATTGAGAAATGGTTGCTATACTCAGAAATGAAACACATAAAAAATGTTCCCTCTCTCGTTCCCAACTGTCGTTTGCCACCATAGAGCTAGCCCGGAAATTGAAACATTAGCTGTGTGAAAGCAACAGCTTTGTTGTTGTACCTTGGCATTTTCATGATGCTCAAACGCTCATGTGCGCAAAGGGAAGGAAAAACCCTAGCCAGGTAGGACAGCACTGGAAGAAGGTTTAGATTTCTTGGTTTCTGATGTCCACCAGTAGCATGAGGCCCTCTACTGCTTCTGGTTCTTTCTGGCAGATACATAAAAAGGTCTGTAGGGAACACAGAGCAGACTGATGCCAAACCAGCCACTTTAGCCATTACACTTACATTCTCCATCGCACACTTCAGCAAAGACCATCACTGGGAGCCTATCTCCTGAGCAAACCAAGGTTGGGTTCTCCAGAACCCCACCATGACTTAGTTCAACGTTTTCTTCTTCTTCTTGAAACAGACAGTATATTCCTGTGCTCTAACCTTTCTCCATCCCCAACAGGTCTTTTTTAGGGGCATCACGGTCAATGCAGTGCGAGGATTCCCAATGAGTTCAGCCATGTTTCTTGGCTATGAACTTTCTCTCAAAGCAATGAAAAGAGACCAAACTGAGACCAATCCTTAACTTCCAGGTCAGCGCATAAAGACCCTCTAGCTTTATTAAAATTAGAGAATTAACCTTTGAATCAAATGGAGTTACAATCGTAGAGGTTCTCTGAAAATCAGGTAACTTACATGGGTACCTACATCTGGACGGGAAAACACTTTTCAAATATGGGTCTGGGATTTGGAGCACAAAAGAGACATACCAATGGATTTTCGTTTCATTCCAGACCTCCTGGAATTTCATTGCAATCCAGTTTGATTGTTGTGATTGTCTTGATTAATGTGATTCAGAAAAGAAAATTTGAAAGGAGAGTATTTTCTAACATAAGTTTTGAAATATTCTGACTGAAGTCTCTGCACGGTATCCTTTCCTCTCTTGATCTACCACAAAGACCTGAAATTAAGCCCTGACAAAGTGTGTTGACTATCAATTCACAGTTTTACTCTTTTCTTCATAAATTTAGGGTTGAATAAAGGAGCATCATTAAAAATATCTGATTATGGAAACTTTTAACAGCTAAATACCCAAAATCATTCATGGCAGTCTGCTGTTTTGTGTGGTACTTTATAAACCTCCTTCTTTCTTATTTCAAAAGCATTGCCAAGAAGACCTGATCAGTCTCCTACTTTCCTGAGCAGTATGGTGGTGGTGAGGGCTCACTGGTCTGATCGAAGACTCCCGGCACTGCAGAAGCCCACAGCTAGGGCATCTGCTTTCTCTTCTGCCATGGACATAGTCCCTGGAGGGCTCCAAACCTGCACCAGCCCATTCAAGTCCAAAGACTATTTTCTTTTCAAAGCTTTCACTCTGTTGTCTAAGAGCACCTTACTAATTTTCATTGTGGCATTGCACTTTTTCACTAATGGCATTTTGCTCATTGAACCAATGGAACAACTTCCCTTTCCTACACGAGTGAGATACACCCAAAGCCAGCCCACATAACATCATCCGAGTGAGTGGTTTTTTGTACAATACCATGTACAAGGCTCATTTTTGTGAACAAGGATCTCCTGCTCTGGAAAGAGAAGGGGAAAGCATTGTGGGTGTGCGGGTGCTTTTTGTGTAGGAATGTCTGGATTCTTACCAAATCCTAACTTGCTTTCAGGATTGAAGAACTGGATGATTCCATCTATATGAATGAATACTTTTGTTTTGCATTATAGAATTCCCCACTTTGCCACAGTTTAATATATTATCATGAACAGATGTGAAGGTCTTCAACAACTTCAGTTTGTTATCCAAGGTCTAAATTAAACTGGGAAACATAAGGATGATATATATTCAGATTCTGAGCCGCTCTTTTACTTCAGAAGACAATAAAACAAGCCCACAATTCATATAGATGGCTGCTTGTTGATTTAGCTGACTTGCCCTGTGTAGCTCTCCAGTGACCTGGTAGCGGTACATGCCAGTGTCTGCTAGCCCATCTGATATCTCTGCTGTGACAATCCAGCCTGCCAACTGCCAAATCCTGCAGACATTGCTTTGCAGCCTTGAAGAGATGCCATCAAAAGAAGTCCCTAAGGCATGCAGAGTCTGTCCCAAACTGTATCCTCTAAAATACACCAGCTGCCTTCAGACCTCCAGCTCTGCTGCAATCGTACAGAGATGACTGGGGCACCCAGGTCTCTCTTTGGTCTACCTCAGTTTTTCAATTAATCTCAAGACTTTTTACATCATGATTATTTCTGTTTATTCTGTTAAATATCTCCATGCTTTATTTTCTAAGTGTGGAGCTTCTGATGCCAAAAAACAAGAAGAACCAGCACTGCAGTGACAAGAGGACTCTGGTGGCACTGGCAGGAGAGGCTGAGGGGTAACAGCCTTGCACATCAAGGGATGTGCAGTGAGGAGGAATTGGTCTGGGACCACACCGTCCTCTGGGAAATGTTTGGTTCCCTCCATCCTCTTCTGGAGAAGGAGACCCCTGGGGATAAAGCTCAGCAATGGCGGTTTTAGCAGATGTTTCTGAAGACAGCCTGGAGCAGCCATCCAGCTTTCCTCCATAAAAGGAGAAGAAAGAAGTAGAAACTTGTACATCCTTATTCCTTGATGAACGGGAGAATTGGCTGCAAGACTTGGAGAGCTCAGCAGAAATTGCCTAAAAACTTGGGCCTGGAGCAGTGCTCAGAAATGGGCTCCCAGACCTCCCAAAACAGTGTGGGCTACCCTTTGCTGGGGCCTGAATTAAAATCAGAAGGATGGCTTCCCCCCAAAATGGTCCTAAAAAGTGGGAGAAACAGCTGGTGTTGCTTCATCTCAGGACTTGTAGGCAAGGAGGCTCATAGCCTTTGAGCTTGGCAAGAACACAAGGAACTGTTTTTGACAAACAATATGTATAAAATTGATGAGCCTTCACTCAAGTATTTGTTGCTGGCTACATTTATGGAGTCATCCTTTCCATGTTACCTATTTTAATATGTATGCGTAAAACATGTTCTCTAGATGCGTAATGTCTTGTGTCCCCAGGGATAATACTTGGGGAAACTGGCTTTTCAATGCAAATAAACTGTTGGTTATCTGCCTGCATTATGTCAAATGGACCGTGAATGAATTAAACTGATGAGGTTTGCAACGGGCTGTGAATCTGAATAACGTTGTCCTCGAGGTGCCCAGGTTCGGTGTTTGGTGCCCTTGGGGTACGAGCCCCGTGTTGGAGCCGCATGATGATTTTTCCTGTTATTCATCATCCAGAGAAACAAATATCGAGATGGATGCCCAGGATTAACCCAGGCAAAACTCTCCGGAGCTGTCAGGGAGAGCTGGTGTTGAAAGAGGGACAGAAAGCTTTCCGTGCAGCCGTCGGGAAAGCATGTGGGAAGTGAGCGACACGAGTCGGCCACACGATGGCATCCTCGTCCGCTGCGTGGGGCACGACCGGCGGACACGGGCTGTCCGTCTGCCTGTCTGTCTGTCTGTCTGTCGTGCCCAACTTAGTCCCGACCCCGGGCTTGCCGCCAGGCCGGCACACGCAGGGCTGATTCCGGGGGTCCCTGCCCACCCGATGCCTGCTGGACACACGATTTGAGAAGCGTGTCATCCCTTTAGCGTTCACCCAAAGCCACAGCGAAGCAAAGCAGCAGCGGGACGGGTCGGGAGGGTTTTGGGGTGATGGCAGACCCCATCACCGCACAGAGGTCATCCCGATGCTGGGTCGGGTGCAGCAAGGTGGGGACAAGCGGTTGTACCTAGTGCTGCACTGGGGCATGGCAGGTCCTTGCACACCTCTGAGCACGGCGCCCATAAATAATTTAGTCTTGCTTTTGGGGTAGTGAGCACCCAGCTGCCACTGAGGAAGGGCGTCCAGTGACAGGTAGGGTGACACCAGAGGGTTCAGCCCCACGTCGCAAAGGAGAAGGGTGGCAATTGCAATTTATGTGCACGGAGACTTGACAGGTCTTGCAATTGCTTTTCTTTGTGGTATCTCAAACGCGTTATTATTTTAGAGATTGTATTGACATTATTCATTGATAGACATCAGGATTTCTAAGGAATCCTTTCGGGAACCTGCTGATTACATTCTAAAACAATACCTTGCCTGGCAGACAAGCAGCCGTACAGACAGTCTGAATATATAAAGTACATTGGTGGGTTTGTTCCTGAATCACACAAGCAAAAAATCGCCCATGTCAGCACAACCCTGCATATGGACCTGCTGCTCTGCCAGCATTGGTGGCACCTTCCCCAGCCCGGTGCAGGCTGCAGGGGGAAGTCCACCTGCATGACAGCTTGTTTGCAAACCCTCCCAGAGCCCCACATTTCTATTATAAATGCAGTAAATCCTGATCTTGGTAAAAAAAAAAAAAAGAGAAGTAAGACCAGAAGGAACAGGGATACCTACATCTATGCTTTTCCTCCCTGGAATGCAAAAGCATACTCAGGCCTGTCATGCCTTAAATGAGTCTGTAATTGCCCAATTTTCTTGTTGCTGGTGGTGTTCCAGCTCTTATAACATCCAATATTACTTAATGAGGTGCGGGCTGTTTAGCTGTTTTTCCCAGTTCCTACAGTACCCAATGCAACAGAAGAAAGGTAACAGCTTATTCTCCCCCTCCAGCTTTGTCTATCTCCAGAGTCAGGCATTAGGAGAACAACCAACCCGCTCAGAGCCATACACATGCTACAGAATGAGAATATCTTTTTAAGGAAGTCCCAGAGGTCCTATATGAGGTTTCTTCACAAAAGATGTGAAACTGATGTAAAATAAATCAAGAAATCCTTTCTTAGTATAGCTGAAATGCTAAGGCTAGAGGATGGTAAATCACCAAGTCTCTCAAAAGAATATGAAGCTCCTCTTGAGTTATGGTGAAAGCAGTGGATAACTGGGCTGCCTCAGCATCTATTCCCCCACATTTCAAAACATTTTAGCACGAATATATCCTACTTTGCACGTAGTACAGAAAATCCTGCCAACTCTTATGGAAGAGGGCCAGCCTATTCTTACTCATGCAAGTAGGTGTGAAACAACATCCAAGCTGATTACTTTATCAAGTTGTGATTGCCGCCTTTCCATCAAGAACTCTGCAGGTGTTTTTTCAGTGCTGCCAGTGTGGCAAGCAAGCTGCAATGTGGGTAGAGCTGGTGGAGGGCTCTAACGGAGTGAAAGCCCCGTGCTGTCCGGGTGTCCTGCATGTTTGACCTTCCTCTGCATGCTGCGCTCCAGGCAAAACCCAGCAGCGGGCCAAGCAAGGAAGGGTGAGTGGACTCATGATATGAGAGCTCTGCAATGTTTCTTTGTCCTGGTATGAAAGCAGTCGGGCCCTCAAAAGGGGATGCTGAAAGAAGGGTAATTGCATCTGGAAAACTTTACAATACAAAAGAATTGGTGACCTTTGTCGACAATTCCTGCCTTCTTCTGCTTACTTCTGGAGGCTGTGGGTTGTGAGATGCAGTTGCAGTAAGTGCAACGCCCAGCACAGCTCACATGCTGCTGTCAGGGCTTTCTGCTTTCAGATGCCTCAGCTCTTGGTAAACATTATTGCAGCATGGAAAGCTTGGCTCTGCTTGCTAGAAAACCCTGGAAAGCTTTGGTGTCTGTACTACTGCACGAAACAGGGATGACTTACAGCTCTGAAGGTCCCTCTCAGGTGTGCCCCGCTGTGTTTGCTTCCTGCCCTCACAGCTCCTGAGCACCCTCAGTTGTTCTGGGTAGTTAGTTTAAACAGTTTTAAATCAATTAAAACTCTTTCAAAAGTAATAGGGGCTCCATTACCCCCAGAAGCTAACGAGGGTCCTGAGGCCATCCCACGGTCCATCTCCTGGGTCACAGCAGAGCATGAGGCTCTCAGGAGGTGCCACTGCCTTCCTCAAGCTGACACTTGAAGTGCTCCCTGAGTTTATCTGGCATTTACATCTTTCTGCCATAGACATTCTTGGTGTTACTACGCTATGGTTTATACTTGCATAGAGGAATTAGAAAGAGTTCTATTTCCTTTTTTTTTTTTTTTTTTTCCCTAAAGCAGCATATGTCATCTTTATCAAAAAGAAAGTAAAAAAAAAACTCCAAGTCAGATACTCTAAGTCACCTTATGTCTGGAAAATGAAACTATCCATAGCATCTTTTAATGGGTGGTTTTTTCAAGATCTTTCATCTTGATCAGTGTGCACAGCAAATGTAAAATAACCTGTTATTTTATCGCGGTGCTTGTCATTTACAGAGAATCTTTTCCACATTTAAAAACCAAACTAACTAACCAAAAAAAAAAAAAAAGAAAGAAAAAAAACAACAGCCACCAAAAAACACCTGCACAGAGCTTCTTGGAAACACTAGAGTGGGCTGCAAATTCTTTTATGAGAACTCAGAAGATCTGGACGTTTATGCTGACCAGGCTAAAATACTGATGTGAAATTGGAGACTTGTGTGGTATTTTCAGTCAGTCAACCCACCATCAAAACCTGTGCAGAGAATTACAAAGAGAATATATCCCGAGGTATCTGCGCATAAACAAGGAGTTTAGGGGACATCGGAAGAGGATTTCCAAAGGAGCCAAGGGGAGCAGTCTATAAGGGAGCACAGAAATATAGCAGAGAATTTTGTGTGTTCACGTTTTCTAAATGTCTCTTCTGGCCTGAAAGCTTATAATTCTGTCACTTGGTGTGACCTCGGGCCAGGCTCACCCAGCCGATGTGCTGCATTGGCGCTGGCAGCACACGGGTTAGGAAGCTCTCTGCCCCCTCCCTCATTGCTCTGCTCAGTCACTGCACCCCTTAGTGTATAGGGAACTTACACGAAATGTGGATATCTGATCTGTTAATGCATGTTCCCTGCCCCAGCCTGACCACAGCGAGTTCCCCACTCTGGTTTCCCAGTGGCGATGTAGGAGATATTTTTATGGGTTAATGCACCCGCTACTTTTGACCTCAGTGACCTTGATTAAAGCTCCTGGGTTTCAGTTCTTCATTTTGTTTCCAAGTTTTTCAGCCAGAAAGTTTCAATGAGAAAAAAAAAAAAAAAAGAAAAGTTTCGGAAAGACCATACTTAACATTGGTGGCTCCCATTTTGACAACAGGTCTTTTGAGGCATAGAGTCTGTGGTTTTGTGACCTCAGAGGGAAGTGGGCTCTGCAGTCACCTTCCTACCTACAGCAATTTGAGGTTAGCGCTTTGGCTACTGAATTGATTACTAATTCGTTTCATTTTTTTGAGCTATGGTCAAAAAAAAATCCCTCTTTTTCCTCTCTACATTTTGGCCTGTTTTGCTTAAAGAAAGATTAGGGGAGAGGAATGGAGGGAGATCAGATATCCAGAGTTGAGGACAAAAACTAATCTAATGATTGTATTTAATGCAGAAATAGCAACATATATATGAAAATATGTTGCTGTGGCTGAAGACTTTTGAAACATCTGAAGATTTTTAAAATATGAGGACATAATGTTTAAAGATTCTGTATTGCAAACCTTGTCTTTTTGCTGGGATGGCAGCAAATATTAATTTCTACGTGTCATGATTCTGGCTAGATTATTTTTTTTCCTGCAGGCTCATATGATGCTGTGTTTTGGATTTTTGATAAAAATGCTGATAACACACCGATGTTTTAGTTGTTGCAGAGCCGTGCATACACAGAGCCAAGGCCTTTTCTGCTTCTCCTGCTGCCCTGCAGCAAGCAGGCTGGGGGTGCACCAGGAGCTGGGAGGAGACACCACCAAATGGACCAAAGGGGTGTCCCATGCCATGTGGCATCACGCTCAGCAATAACAGCTGGGGTAAAGAAGGAGAAAGGGGGGACATTTGGAGTGATGGCATTTGTCTTCCCAAGAAATCATTGTGTGTGATGAGCCCTGCTCTCCTGGATGTGGCTGAACACCTGCCTGCCGATGGGAAGCAGCGAGTGAATTCCTTGGTTTGCTTTGCTTGCACAGCTTTTGTTTTCCATAAAACCTAGTAAATTGTCTTTAATTCAACCCATGAGCTCTTGTGCTTCTACCTTAACGATTCTGTCCCCTGTTTCACCTGGGGAGAGTGAGCAAGAGTCTGTGTGGTGCTGAGCTGCCTGCAGGGTTCAACCACAGCGCCAGGGCCTTTGGATCAGCCCGTAAACACTGGAACAGAGCCTGAACTCTCCAAAGAGAAGCCATAACTGGTGCCACCCACTCATGTGCCCAACCCTCTACCACTGTGGTCAGTGCATCGAAGTCCTTTCTGTGCCAGTTTGACTCCTGGTGATTTCTGATTCACTGCAGATTCACACCTGCACTGGTGACCTATTTGCCCTGGAGCACCAGCGGCTGGTCGGCTCTCACTAAGTGCTCAAACCGAAATGCAGAGATGGAGAGATAGCGCTGGCACCACTGGTAGAGGCAGACCGCAAGGAGAGATCACTAGGCTTGGTTAGCAGCTCCAGAGTGCATTTCACATAATACAAACAGATAGAGGGAATTGGAGTTTTCCTCTCTGTTCAAAATTACCTCTGTTACCAGTTCTTCCACGTGGCCACACTGCTCAGCATGACCAAAGTGCGGCTTTTTTTATAGACGAGGTTTGACCTGGCAGCAAATTCAAACAGAACATAGCTGGGACCTTCCCCACTGTGTGGAAGTTTCAAACATAGAGAATTCATTAGGTTTAGTGAAGTGTGGATAGAGAAATGCCTACATTTTCTCCTTTATCTTCTCCTAGATTAAGGAGACGAATCCCAACCATTTCCTTTCCTCCCCTGGAAGTTCTGGTTTTGAATGAGCCATAAACACACGTCTTGGCCTTCTGGGCTGTATTGCCTGGGAAGAACCTGTCCGACCTATTGGCTGTCTAGTGAACATAATTACATCTCTTGGAAGGAAAAGCACTAATTATGTATCTTGCATATCATGTATGCCACCAATTATTTGTAATCACAGAGCATGGCAGCTGTATTGCGATATCGTTCCCTAGGTAAAAAGCCCCAGCAGGGGACCCTGCTAAGTATATAATTTTTTATAAAATCCTTGCAAAGACAGGGCATGACAGCTCTGGAAAATATTTTGCTAATGGACATATTTTCTGTACAAAAAAGAAGCAGTAGAAATGCCTGGCTTTTACAGAGACCTTCCCACCCTATCCCCATATCCCTTGAACAACTTTGGCTGAATCAAAGATGCTTGTGAATTCTGTCCTTTAAACCCACGTGAAATAGCGTTACCAGCCATCTGAGAAACCAAGCGTCCCAGAAATGTTATGCAGCAATTATATTGTGCAGGGATTTATGCTTTGAACCAATTGTCCTAGCTTTTGCTGTGGGGTTTTACAGGCCAAAGAATCAGAGAGCCGCATGGCCATTGCTTCACTTGAGCCCAGGCCTCAAGTGAGGCCTACCCGTCAGGGAAGGCTTTTTGCTGCTTTTCAGGGACTGACGTGCTCTAGGTCACTAATTAATGATTTCAGCCCTGCTCAAGCACCCCATTGCCTTGACAGACCCCCCTCCCAAGCCCTCTGTCCCCGCTATGCACTTTAGCGCCTAACATAGGCCTCTGCCAGCTGTAAGTCACCAAGGCAGGGCCCCCACCATTCACTACGCATTCCGCAGGGCCTGTTTGAAAGCCGGAGCTGCCTAATGGGATGAACCCTTCCCACCCTCCATCACCTAAGGACGAACTTCAAAGCGAAGGCAGGGAGCAGCCGCCCCAACCCGGGCTGGCAGCGGGGCAGGGCAGAGGCGGCGCTGGCTGCTGGCACGCTGAGCAGAGCCGCGCTCCGCCGGCAAATCCCTCGCTGGTGGGCAAATGCCAGAGAAAAGGCAGCAAACTGGAACCCGATGGCTTGTTTTGTTTTGTTTTGCTTTTCTTTTTGATCTTTCTAGGATGTTTTCCAGGCAGAGTGGTGCTCATCTTTCAGCCTGACCGGCCAGCGCAAGGCTGAGGCTTTTGGAGAAGATCCTGGAGGTGTAACAGGAGGGAGGTTTCACAGTCAGACCCAGAGGTCTAGGAGAAATCCAAGAGGCTACCACACGTTCTTGGACAAAGAAGACTTCTTTCTGACAGAAAGCTGTTGCAGGCATTCAACCTGATTTGGAGACTACGTCTGAAAGGCTTTCCAAGTTACTATCATCTGTCACCCAGGGATGTTTTTGTATTCACTCCTTTCTGCTTAAAAGGGAAAGGGAAGGAGTCAGCGCAGTGAGGCTCTGTGCTCCGAGGGCCCGATCCTTATCGGCACATTGGTGCGCTCGCACCCACCGAGGTGGGACCCCGGTCAAGGACTATCGGATGCAGCAGCTGTAATTCAGCATGACAGCTTCTGCCAGCACCATCGCACAACCCCGGTGGTTTGTTTGTCTGGTCATCGGACTCCTGCAGCATTAGCAGCTTCCTTTAGAAACGGTCCTGCTTTGAATCCAGGGGAGAGCCAGCTTGCAGACTGCCCATCCGTCTTCTCAGGAACTTCGGCAATGCTGAACATTATTGTCTCTTCGCTTTCATGGAACTGTAATTTACATAAACATAAGAGGCAAAACCCACATCTGAAAAAAAAATGCTTTCGTAGATTTTTAACCATTGTTTCCTGTTGGGGTGTGATATCATAATGTTCAAATTAATCACTTCTGAGGAGCATTTGTGAATTTCCACAGTACTGAAGAAGAGTCACTAACAGTAGGTGACTCAATTCCACGTTTGAGTTTTCTAAAATGCTGTCCAAGCTAGTGGGAAAAAATAGTGGGCACCTGGTATCAGTTTTATAATTGGGTTTTTCCATATGAGAATGGGAATTTTGTGAAGACTCAATTAAAAGGAGTGTCCTCCTATTCTTCTGTCACCCATCAGACTGAGTTGCACATGAATGCCAGCATGCTGTCATACATTCTCCTCTCTTGTGTGCTGCTCTCTGTGCAAGCACAGAAATGCCAAGTCAGTGAAATTATCCGCTATACAAATCATCTGCTTGTAAGTGGCTGTTTAGCTCCTTAATTCTGTAAAAATGCATGCTTGTATAGTATGTGATATTAAATACTGACTTCTCACTTGCTATTCTTTCAGAAGGAAAGTCCTCTAAGTTGCCCATGCAGTGAGACGGCCGCCAGTGTAAGTCCATTGGATTTGAGAATATCATGAAACTAAACAAAAATTTACTTGTGTTCTGAATGCAGAATTTTAACGCTCAATCTTTTCATTTTCAGCCCTGTTCGTGTCTTCCCATCCCTGAGGTAAGTCTATTTCTAAGCTACTGTAGCAGTTAAAAAGTTCAGTATTAACTCATATTACTACTCAGTTTATGAAGTCGTCCACTTTGCTCTTATATAACGTTTACTTTCATTAACGAGGAAGATTTTCAGTATGTTAGTTGCAACTGAAAACAGTGCTTGCCGCACAGCGGTGGGGAGGCTAGCACAAGTCCTTTCAGTGTCGCTGCAACCAGAACCAAGCGTCATGCAAAAGTTCTCTGTGGGCTTACAACCAAAAGATAGGTGCCTGCTTTGAAAATCTCCCCAGGACCTTGTTTTGTGATTAGGTGGCCAAGTTCTTTGCAAACTTGGACCAGAGATGCCAGGCCACAGGTGTCAGCTCTAGGTGTCTCCACACAACATTTCACTCCTGCAAGTCTCCTGAAACACGGTGAAAGCCAGCATTAGCTGAAACTCTGCTTCAAAGAGTTTACTGTAGCAGTCTGAGGTTTTATGAGACGTGGCAGATGTTTCTTACTGCAGACATTTAAAAACCACCCAAAGTTCTTGTATCATTTTCAATAATGCAGAATATGTTACCTTTCGCTGCGATGTGCTGCCACATAACGGAATGCGCATTTCTTTCTGTAGGTAAGCACAAAATGCATTCTAGTCACTTCACTTTTTCTAATACCTTTGTCATTTAACAGCCTGGCCATGAACTGGCATGCTTTGTGGACGGAACTGGATACATGCTGGAAAAAAACCTGGCTTCAAACAGAGTACTTAGAATGATTAATCGATCCTTTCAGACTCAGCTGGATAGAAACCTCTGTGAAGTAAGACATTCCTATTTTTCTGTACATCTTTGTCTATATTCTACAAAAAAAAAAAGGATTTTTATAATTTTTTATTTTTTATTTTTGCAACTGTTTGATTAAATTCAAATGTGTTTTATAAAACACATAATCCAATACTTGCTTTATGCAGGAGGTAGATATGGTAGTGAGAACATAGACGACGTGATAGAAAGTTGTTAAAATTGACAAGGGAAACAAGGAGATGGGTCCTAGAGCACTGTGTCCTTTCCCTCCTCCGAATCCCGTTAGCATCAGGACCATTAACCACAGAACTCTGGGAGAGGAGCTTTCTTCAAATTGCTTTTCTGTTTCCCTTTCTCAGAAGGTGTTCCTGCACTAACTAATAATGGTGCAGAAGCACAGAGCAGCGTGGCTGGGGACAGGCAGGCAGAGATGTCCTTCCCTGGAGCATTACTTCTACCTAAGCTGCAGGATGCTTGGGCATGAAGTACTGTTGTGACCTGCAGCATCTTTGAACTTGTGATGATGCTCAGAAAGACTCCCGGATCCCCAGATGCCCTTTCTGAGGCAGTGAAGCACCCCTTATTTACATACTGAGCAAAAGCTTTGTGTAATTCAATCAGACAGGGAAGATGCTGAGGCTGCAGTTTCGAACTACTTTAAGCTCGCTTTAAACTCACAAGGGTGGATATTGCTAGAACGGTGCTGCACCAGCGAGCGGGCTCAGTGCCCCGCTGGCCCCCAGGTTTGTACACTGCTGGAGCTGTCCTCTTCGCTGGGTCAAAAGAGCTCAGCTGAAATTACTCTAGCTTTCACTGCATTATGGTCCGGCTGCAGCAGCGTACACATGACTTCCTTGTCAACATGAAAAGCCATTCTCACATGCCCTGCTCAAAGAACAAGTTCTTTCAGAATTGTTTTTGAAATCCTTCATCTGCTCCAAAGATTGTGTATCTTAACTGTTTCATCTAAGACTTCTGTTTTTTGTAAAACTTTTCATAACCTAATCTTTATTCTTCCTTCCATCACAGAGCCTGGCACGTGGACAAAAATGCCAGTACAAGACCAAGGGAAACGTGAGGACATTTTTGAATGAAATCCTGAAAACCTATCAAGCAATCAAGAAACAAAGCGTTTAATTTTTTTTTTTTTTAAAGAAGATTAAAAAATGAAACTGCAATAAGTAGGGGAAAGGGGAAAAGTTATTTATTGTATTTATTGTCCATCTGAAATATAAAAAGGTGGAAATAATGAGTGTTAAAACCAATAAAATGGTAATTTACATGAGCAACAACAGTATTCAAGAGTCTTCATTTGATATGTTTTATACTTGGTGAGAGGTTTGAACACTCTGTGTTTGTACCAGTGGGTACTACAACACTTCTGCAAGGGTCCAGTCCAACAATTTCACTGATGAGATCCTACTGCAAAATGCACTTGTGCTTCTGAAGAACTTGCTGCCCATTCCCCTCCCTGTCTCAAGTACATTATTGGTGAACTCCAAGGCTTCCATTTGCATATGTTAACATTTTCTTGACCTCTTTTTATTTCACCGTGACCACTGTATAGCATCAGAAATATTTGAGGGCTTCCAATTGTAACAGAAATTCTGTGTTTTCTTTCTGCATCAGTTTTACTTTTTGATATTATCTGTGCACCATGAGTAAGCTGCTTAGCTTCTTTCTTGCAAGGTTGCAGATTTTCCTGCCCACTTTTTTTTTTTTTTTTTTAATTTTTAGTAGTGGAGTGCTCATGAACATCTTGACATACATAGTAAGATCATTATCCACGGTTAATTACAAGTACTTAATGAGCTTATGTATTGGGAACTTGTGGCTCACTGTTTCTTTCTCAGGACATACTTAATGCTGGCATGAAGGAGAACATCCTTTAGTGCCATGAGCTCAGATATGCTCTGCCATTCAGCTCACCAGAAACAAAAGAGGCAGAAAGAGAACTTTGCTGGAAATAAAGCAGATAAGGAGAGATGCTTGTCTCAGATGCCTATTCCAGCCTTACTAATAGTTTCTTAGATCTCTTCACACAAGGGGAAATCCCAACCAAGTGCAAGAAGGTCAGATTTCACCTCGCTTGTGCCTCAGAGAGGAACAAAAAAGACAAAGCATTATACCAGGGCTGGAGAAGATCATAAAAGACTTTCAAAGATGTCATTTCTTCACCACCTCGACTGAAATACATTGGATTTTTCAAAATTCAAGGAATAGACATAAGCATGTAATTCCCTTTCTCCTTTCAGTGTAAAGTCGAGTTTTGATAGGATCAACATGTTTCTAGGAACAAAAGCTGCATGGGAACGGTCATCAACCACATTATTATTATTATGGTTTCCACTACTATGGGCTTGGGGTTAAAACAGAGCAGTCCAGTAATGACTGAACCTTTGGAAGGGACTTCTGGAGATCATCCTGTGCGACTCTTCTGTGAAAGCAGGTACAGCCCCAAAGTTACTTCCAAATTAAAAATGAGCAAATGAGAACTAGATTATAGAAAATGCATTTGAAGCATCTATATGAAGAGGTTAAACTCATGTAATATGCAGACCAAATGTGTTTCCTGATATGTTTTCTGCCACCTGGTTTATATATAAAGGTAATAAATACTAAAATGCAAAAAGATTGTTACTGTGGTAACCCCTACACAGATGAAACTGAGAAATAAAACAATTATTTAATCTTTCTCACATTTTCATATCTACATTTTCTACTCCAAGTTCAGAGCAGACAGCTTTCCCCTAAATAACTTTTTTTTTTTTTTTTTTTGAATTCTCGTCTGTAAAAAATCATGCACTTTTCTGATGAAGACTCAACTGACTAATCAGCAGAATGCTTATGCATTCAATAGTTCTTGAACCTAGTGCTTGGTATAGTGTCTTAGAAGATTTGCTTGAGCAAATAACGGCATTCACTCTTGTTAATATTTTCCAAGTCCAAGTTCTTTCAGTTTCTGATGCTTTTGATTTTTGTACCTTTTTGTATGTAGTTCGCTAACATTGTGTCTAGTCATAATCTGTAGCAAACACAAAATCTGAAAAATATGATTCATTTTTATAGACAATAAAAAGATTTCCCAGGCCCTGGGGCTACAGATAACTGTTCTAACCTGTGTTTTCAGCAATTGCAAGGAAAAAGAAAATTCTTTGTTTCATACGTTGACTTGCAAAACAACTTCATTACATTTAACAAATAGAACAAGTAATTGTGAAATCATGTTACAGACAGAAGTCATTTAATACATTTTCTTCTACCCATCACATTCCTTCACAAGCTGGCAACAGTCATATGTAGTCAGCTTCCAGTCAAATCACTTCTGCAACACAGTAAGAGGAAACTCTTGCACATAATTTTTAAAACCAAGTAAACTTACTAAATATCAGACGATGCATCTGCAAAATATCTACTCATCTGATGTCTCGGTTTGCAATCTGCCCGAAAGAGATGCTCATCATGTGCTTAAAGCATTCAGTGCAGAATTGCAACCCGAACAAAGTGCCTCCACTGCCTTCAGGCGTGCACATAGCCCGTGCATCTGTGAGCCTGGACTTTATGAGAGGAGGATTTAAAATCCAGCCGTAAGCCTGGGTCGTACTCAGAACTCCCTGACACTTGGCATGCAGTACTTCTGCCCATGAAGCTATCCAGTGCTGTATCTTCATACTGGGTTGAGAAAAGTATAGAAACCCCTCTGCAGTGCAAATATCAGTTTGTTCAAAGGCCGGACTGCTGTTTTATGTGGTGTCTCTCTTTCCTTTGAGGCCTCCATGCTGATCTGGGCTGTGGAGACTCTGTGGCACTGTACCCACTGAAGTGCCAGGGGAAAGACCACAAAGGGAGTCGTGGGGATCACCAGCAAAGAATTACTGCTGCAGCACTCCTGGGTAACAGCAACTGCTCCAGCAGTTCCTTAAAGACTGCTGTAAATTTAGGAAAGGGCTGCTCGAGCTGGTGCTAACTGTTCACTTGTACCGGTGACCTCCCCCAGCCTGCCATGATCTGGGTTCCAGGAACTGTGCCAGGCCTTGTCCTCCAACTGTTTTGCCCTCTGCCTCCCCACAGGCATATTTAGATCTTCTCTGTGGGATTCAAATGCTCTGTGAGGTTTTGCAAGCCCCAGGGCAGCCCTATGGGAACAGCAAGGCCCAGCTCCCTGCAGGTCCGCTCCGTGCCCAGGCCAGGCCCCGAGCAGATGTGGGAGCTGGCGGATGCCTGCAGGCCTCTTCTCACTCTCTTTCCTTTTTGGCTCCCGATAGGCTTGTGAAACTGCCAGATGAAAACAAAAGAAAACGAATCCATTGAGATATTTAATTACTGTAACAAATAGCTTTTTCTGTTGTCTTAATTATCAGCAGCAGGCCATGTCATACTATGCTCTCCGATGGAGAGGAAGTGGCACAGGGCAGGGGGGGCAGAAGAGATGAGGCAGGCCAGGTGTTTGGCATAGAAGATGACTTGTCTGCACAAGTAAATAGCCCTTCAACCAACTATTCAAATCTGTCCAGGTGTCCATGGCAAGGTGCACACTTGTTTTCAAACCTGTACAGTCCAGCACTTGCCTTCCTTCTATGGCTCACCTCAGGAAAAGGAGGTTCTGAACACTTTGCTTTATGGTCTCTGGGACAGAAACCCTACGTATCTGGGGATTCAGGGCCAGGTGTGGCTGCTTTCAGCAAAGTGGAAAGAACCCCCCATCTCTGTACATAGTATATTTTTCTTCCGCAATGTCTGCCTTACCAGAGTTGTGTTGGGAATGTACAGACCAATTCCATACTACACAGTGCCACAACTATGTGATTTTTTGCCTGTTAGCATTAAGTATTGCTAAACTGTGTGCCACGTGTCACCTGAAGGCACTTGAAAAGCTACTTTAGTCCCCCTCAAGGAGGAACTCCCCAAGTCCTGTGACACCAGCCGGTGCACAACTCTTTCTTTGAAAGGCTTTGTTGCTGACAGTGGTCAGCCAGAAACCACTCACGAGATCTGCAGTCTCACGGATGTAATTTCTGTCTTTTCAGGCATCCACTTAGTAGCATGGTTATTTCAAAACCTCTAGTGTTGTCTTCAGAAACCTAACTCTCTGCAGAACTCCATGACCCGCTTCTGGACAAGCCCAAGCCCAATGCAGAGTCAAAGTCAAAGATCTA
Organism: Cygnus atratus; assembly: GCF_013377495.2. Classification (NCBI taxonomy): domain Eukaryota; kingdom Metazoa; phylum Chordata; class Aves; order Anseriformes; family Anatidae; genus Cygnus; species Cygnus atratus. The sequence continues at coordinate 3,763,136 of NC_066375.1, forward strand.
ATAAGCAAGAAGCATTCTCCAATGACATATAGGAGATCACTGGTTTATAAGATATTTTTGGAGGGACAATGACTGACCTGGTGCACCTGGTCCATTCTTTTTTTTTTTTTTTTTTTTTTTTTCCCCTGAGCCTCTTGCACCCCTGTAGGAACAAGCCTGGCATATGCTGTACTATGGGAAGGAGAGGCACTGGGCTGCCATTCAAGTGATTTCCTGCCATAAATCATAGAGCATTTAGAAAGCACTTTTACATATTTGTGTAAGAAAGCTGATCTTATCTGACTGATCCTCACAACACCCTCCTGAGGCATGTGGACAAGCCTCACTCTTCTAGTTTTACAGAAAAGTATGGAAACAAGAGTCTGGTGGAACAGAGAATTCTTTTCTCCCCAGCACTGCATTTTACAATCATCTGAAGACTGACAGTGTTTGCTTGCTGATCTTATCACACACCAGGGTTTAAGCAAGGACACAAATGACAGCGCATATAATATCAGGTGGTGCTACTGAGAAGGCAGAAGTCAAGTAACTACCATCTCCTCTCCATTCCACCCCAGATAAGCCTACACCTGCTCGCAGCTCCCTTCCCATCTGGTTTTCCACTTTTGATACAACCAAATAAAAAAATCTCCAAAAGTTAGAACTGAAAATTTCCAGGGCTTTAATGTGCATCTCTCATGGAGGCAACCACAATCGTGATCTACGAAGCACAGCATCTTCCTGGGCACACACTCTGTGGTATAAGTTGCACATCACAAGCCAGTTTGAAAAAAAACACTTTTGTCATCTTAGGTGAACTTCTGTAGATATTCCTGATTTGTTATACTACTGCTCTGAGATACTAGACAAATGATGTCTTCATCCTGCTGGGACACAGAACGGACTGCAGCTCATCATCTGCATGGCTCAGCACCCAAAGGAGTGAAAGGGCTGGAAAGAGAAGACAAAATGCTTCACTAACACAACACCTGGATTGCCCCAATGGTCTTTTTTTCCTGATTCAAATAGTGGCCTTAAAAATCAAAGATGCTGACAAAGGACCTATGTATGTGAATTATTTCTGTTATCTTAAATCTAGTAGTGTAGTAATACATGAAACAACCTCTTGCTTAAAACAGGCTATAATCTAGAAAAAGTGACAGTAAGTAAGAAACTATCAAAAAAAAAAGATAAAAAAGATATTCTGTGTAAAATGTGTGAGATTTCTTTTTAGTCATGTCAGAAGTAGCATCATCAAGAGGCTTCACAAGAAAACAGATGACTTAGATTTGTTTATTGCGTTCACATTATTAGTTTTTCATTTGATAACATTCAGACTAAATAAATATTTTCCAGAGGTAATAGGTCAATGAAAAGTCCAGGAGTGAGGGGTTTCCCCTGACTCCCCACAAAATTGGAATTGTAAAAGAACAATTTAAGAGGGAAATCATGACCTAAGACATGCAGATAATGATCAGCCTACTTCTGACTTTGCAAGCAGCCTGTGGGAGAGAAAGATTTTCTGTCTGACATTGACTTCAGGCAGGATATAAATCAGCCATTGAGATATAAGAATGTTCCATGGTGGCAGAAAAAGTTTCTCACTCTCATCTTGCTGCACTCCCATACATTTGACATATTATTATGTAAAATGCAATAGAAAGGAAAACACGAAGAATTAAAAGATTCCTGTTTACTATGAGGTATTTCACCACGCATGTTGAACCGAAGTGCAATTAGAAATAAAGACTGTGGTGTTTGCAAGGAAGGAAAAGTGCAAAATGCATTTGATCATTATCAGATACTTAGAGGCCAACATCCCTAAGACCTGTTGCTTTAGTAAATCTCATGATGATTTAAGAAAACGGGTATTTAGGACCAAATGATTCCCTTCATCAGAAGCTGACTGAAGCAGCAAACACTGCAGAACAGTTTGGGGGAACAGGGAAGGGAAATTTTGGTGTTTTAAAGCATGGCTTCCCTGCTCCTTGCATAGTCTCTGATACTGACTGGCCATGGAAGACAAAATGTGCAGATGAAGGGTAATTTTATGCAGCTTTCACCATTCCAATGATCCACTTACTCATGTATGGGCAATTAAGAAAAGATATATAAATAGCACACAGACTTCATATTTCAATATAATATCTCCTTTTACACGGGGCACAAATATGTTAAAAGAAAGTCAAGAATCTGGCAGACTTCTTGGCTTAGATGGGAGCTGATGCTTGGTGTTGTTTGTAGCTGTTCTTGCCACCAGCTGAGCCTTGGGTCAAGCCTGGGGACAGCCCAGAAGACCAGAAGATCCTGATGACTGCTGAACATTGCTTTCACTGCTCATTGCCTCTGGGAGGAGTCCAGGAGCTGGAGAAAACTTGGGCATTGGAACAATCTGGTTATGGGGAACTGCTTGGAACCAGCGATTCCCAGGTAGCAAATTGAAAAATCCCCGTGCAAGAGAGGAAACTACCAGTGAAGTGGGGCAGTGTGGGTGAAGCAGGGGCATGAGGTGCGTACGCATTGCAGGAATGCTCTGCTGCTGGCCCCAGCACTGCAGAGAGCAAGTCAACAAGCACCAGTTATGAAATGAGAAAATGTTATCATGCACCAAATTTATACTAATTTGATACAAGGAACTATGAAATAGTGAAAGAAGAAAACCTCCATCTGAATGTATACATGAGAAATGCATCAGAAAGTATTCAGCAGAAGTATACTGAAGCCTGGTCTGACATTTTTGATACTAGAAATGTTTTATCACAATGACATGTCCTACCAGAGATTATTCTCTTAAGTACAAATACCTCCAGCAATCACATGACTGTGCAGGATAGAAAGACGTCCAACCAAAAAAAATAAACCTTTGTTTTCCATCTGACGCTTCATACAGCTGAGCGAGGGGCAAGAAGAACATGACTGTACCAGCACTGGGTGCCCTCAGTTAAGTACATCGAGGCATACCATGAAATTGCATTTTGTCAAGTTGTCAGATTTTCTGTTCACAAAGGGCAATTTTAAGTGACTTCATTGAAGGTACCTTTTCAATCAGCACCCCGGTAGGCACTTGTGGCAACATGTTTTATCCTCTTAAGATTTATCAATAATGAAAGAAAACCTGGCGTAACTGTGAGTCTTTAGAAGTCGTCTGACATGAAAAATATAATAGTTGGATCTGTAATGAGTTCTTAGAATTGAGTATTTTTCTCATTAAATGTGTGATATAAGTGGTTGTGTCTTCAAAGTAGAAATATTTTCAAGGAGTATCTTTCTATTCATATTTTCACTGGAATATTTATGGAAATGCTTTTCATTTTCAGCAACAGAAAACTAAGGAAAAACTATTTGAAAGAGTGGTTCTGAGAAAACTTTAGGAGAATTAACGATGAAGACTACATGTTTTTTGTTCACATAAATTCTTCCTCGAAGTTTCTTGGAAACAACAAAACACTGCCACGTGGTTCTACAGTTGGCACTCTTCTAGCTGCGTTATGAAATGAAGTGCAGTTTTTGCCATGTGTTGGTATAATCTCAGACTTTGGTAGCTGCACATCTGCAGTCATCCCTACCAAAACTCCTGATCAAGCTTTATTGAGAATGCTGGGAAGACCAGTTATTGCAGATTAATCCATGTAGATTAGCGTGGCCAGACCCGACTCAGAGAGTAACTCCCCAAGAAGGACCATCCAGTCCTGTAATTTGGCTAAATTAATTAAAAAACCCACGCAGACACTAGTAAAGGCCATCTACGAGTACACCAAGTCTCAAATCAAGTCCAGAACCAGCAACAGCACACAAAAATACTGCAATACTGAAAAGATAGTGCCTTGGGAGGGTCTTCACCTCGGTGCCTTTCTGACGGTGTTTGTGCTTACACCCAGGCTGCTGCACCATGTGCTACGACCTAACAGTGTGAGACATGCTCATGACTGTACACCTGGCCTGAGGCCGAGCCTCATTATTTGTGGTTTTCTTGGATTAATCCCAGACTTTTAAGATCTTCAAAAGCAGATTGTGCAAACTTTCTTATCCCACTAAGTTGAGCAAACAGAACAACGATATGCAGGTGTGGTGCGATTAAATTAATAAGTAGATTGTTTAATAAGTCAGATGTGCAGATTACAGATAATGATTAGTTACATGTAGCCTTCTCTTACAAGTTTCAAGACCAGCAGCCTTACCATCTATTAGAGCTGACAGATACCCATGTGATTCATGGTTCATTAAGAAAACTCGGCTTAGGAAAGCTGCCTTCTCCTGTCTACAATGGCTTTATTGGATAGTCCAAGAATCAGTTTAACAGAATCAACAATTCCAAACACAATCCGTGACAGTTCTAGGAACCAGCCCTATGGTGCAGGATGCCTCCTCTTTTCTCACGGGCCCCAAACTCATTGCAATACATCACTGATGTGTGGCCCAGTATCGACTGCATCTATAGTGGTGCCACCAGCCACAGGTACGGCGGGGATGTTCTTCACGATGCAGTGTGTGAAGGGTAGCAGTTGTACAGAAAGAAAAACTGAAGGGAGCTAAGGAAGTCACAAGGTCAGAGGAAAAAAAAGGAAAATGTGCAAAAGAGACACAATAAATCCAAAAGCCAAACCAACCAGGACTGCACGATACAACTATTAATTCCTGCGGTACATACCCCTGCTGGCATGGCACAGTGGGTTCGTACTGGTGCACGGCCGTGGGACAGGCTGAAGGGCCACCAGAACATGTGCTGGAGACAGCAGAGCTTAAGGAACCTGTGTGAAGGACCTGGCATACCCTAGGGGTCAGACAAGGTAGTTCACATTCACAGAAAGGTTGCTGTGAATTCCTAGGAAACCAAACACCCTGAAAGCTACAATCCAGGTGTCAACACATCCAGATCCGAATCCAGCTTATCTTGCAACAGGCTGTCTTTGCTAGCAGCAGGGCCAGGAACAGAAGCCAAATTTCCAAGAAAAGTTTCCATACTGTGGTCAATTCATTTATTTTGTGTGTTCTTGAAGGAGCCTGCAAATACATGAACAGGACTGCTGGCCACTTGCTTGACCAGTAGGAACATCAGTGTGGGAAGACTGGGCATGAGGTATGACACAAAGTTTGGAGGACAACGGTAATTCTTGTTTTAGAAAGCTCTGAATTCATAGGGTTATTTGCTTTAGAAGAGGGAGCCTTCGGCAGACTGGGTACAAGCCATGTTGCTGACATCTAGCAGAAGCTGGAAAATAATTCATATTTGAGTCTTCACCTTAAATGCACACAGTTACTGATCAAAGTGAATGCATGTACATTCAGTACCATGAATTCTAGGGTCGATTCTGAGTAGAGTCAAGCTTTGGCTAGCAAAGGACTCCCAGCAAAGGTGAAAGATGATCCTGCACTCAAAACAGAAAGTTAAAACTAAGGGCTGCTCAAAACTTGGTTAGAGGAGTCCCTGCTGGTCAGGCACTGCTGGCAAGGAGCACGAGCGGCTCGGTGCGTGTCCTGACACCACCCGTTAATAGTAGCTTGGAGAGTTACAGAGACAAGCCACAGACGTGGAAACTCAGGAGCATAAGAAAGTTATTTCTGGGCCTTTCTAAAGCTAATTTCTGCTGTCCTATGAGCTCGGGTTATTGCTCCTTATTTCTGTGAATGATTTCCCTTCTTTGGTAACCAAAAGGTGTGTGTATTTAAATATAGATTAATATACGCACACTTATGTGTCTCACACGTGTGCATATCCTAACACATTATTTTTATTAGGCTGCAGAATCCTCAGAATTAATATGAAAAATGAACTATACAGACTTATACGCTAGTTCCCTCTTGTGACCAAGTGATGCTACAGCAACTCTTGAAAATTAAAAAAAAAAAAAAAAAAAAAAGAACAAATGAACAGAACGACGAGTAAGCCTTTTTTTTTTTTTTTTGTACACTGGCCATTGATCTTAACATTTTTCAGATGTTTACACCACTTGCGTATAGTACAGAAAAAAAGAATTACCAAAAACATAAGGTTGCTAATGGCAAAAGTTTACTTCATCCATGCATGAATCCTAGCCCCGAGAAACAAAAACTGAAGAAGGTGAAGGAAACTGGTGAAAACCGTTGTAAGTTTTATTTTTATTATAGTTTTCCTTCCTGGCAGAAGAACTGCAACATACCCACTCCCTTCTCCTATCAACTGGGTGATCAGATTTTCTCAGATCTGTGAAAAAAATGAACACTTGCCAGTAGCAGAAAAAGGAGATATGGGCATAAAGAGAACATGAATGATGGAAACACGGGATTGAAGGGATACTTGGGAGGTCCTCTGCTAGGAAGCAGTTTTTTTATATCTCAACCATCCTTGACCAAACTTTTGCTTGCCTGCTCTGAAAGCTTCCAAAGGGGATTTTGCAGCTGGTGTACATAGCTTGCCTCAGCTTTTGCTAGTTATAAAATTACAAAGATTTTCCTAATATTGAAATTCAAAAGGTTTGCTGTTCCTTCAGCTGCTAACTTATTGTCAGTTACTTTGGTTTTTTTTTTTTTTTTTTTTTTTTGATCAAACCAAACCTTCAGCTGCCTACTTTGGACAGCCTTAGCTCTCCAAGGTTTGTCTTTCCCCCAGTGTGGAGGGCACCTGTTTGTTAGAGAGGCTGATCAGAACTGTAGCAATTACAGATGACGCATCTTAAAAACAATTTATTGTGCATTCACCTCAAATGTATTTAACAGAACGTAAGTGGGTAAAGCCATTTATGTCAGCCATACTGCAGTATTTACCCAATAGCTAATGACATAAGAGATCTGAATCTCATAATGACAAAATCTCATTATTCTTTTTAAAATTACAGCTCTATATCAACACCAGAAAGAAGAAATTCAATTAGCGGGCATTACATTAGCTGACTTTACATTTTTAAAGCTTCTTGGATAATATTCAAATTGAGACTCAAATAACCTGTGTTTTATGGATTAGGGAGTATTTTCCTATCAAAAGTGCCAGGACCCTAATATATAAGTAATAGGTATAAATTGTTCTAAGCAGCCTCACCTGGGGCTCACCCCACCCTTATCCCAGACCCTATTTAAGCTCAGCCCCTTGGTGAGGGAGATTTTTCAGTCTTGTAGGAGGAGCAGCAGTAGTCTGCAGCCATGGTACTGCCATGCTTCTGCCTGGCCTTGAGTCCTGATGCATGGCCTGGCTTTGTGGCTTGGTATTGGATCTGTCTTGTTCTTGATGTTGGATATATTGGATCTGTCTCACCACCGGGTATCTGATGGTGTGGGTTCATGGTTGAATGTAGCTGCTATCTTCCTGTGCTGCAGGTAAGGTCCCTGCCCAATGGCTTGTGACATCTTCCCAGTGAGCCCTTGCAATGGTGTGACTGAAAACACATTCAAAAGTTAACAATAGAAAACCTGGTCTTTGCTAGATAGGATTTTTTTTTTAAGAGATTAAACTGCCTTTGGACCAGTGGTATACCAAAGGAATTGAGCATCTCTGCTCTACTTAATTTATTTGCAGACAAGCTAAAAACTAATAATATAATATGCCTTTGGGATGGCTCTCTGCAGGAAAAAGTAGTGGGAGTATCTGTGTTGATATTTTTCTGGTGCCTGGTTTGCAGTTCAATGGACAATTTTAATTGTGCCTATTATCAGCATTGAAGGATTTATGTTTGGGTAGTACATGTACAAAGACAGCATATAATTGCCAATATATTCAAAATATAAAACGATAGAATTACAACACAGTTGGGATTTCTTCTAATAGTGATTTGTACTTATTTCTTGGAAGACAAGAGACTGTTAATGTATTTCTAAAAGTTTAGTATTCTCATAAAGATTTGTCAATATAAAACCACGTTTTACCCCTTTCTTACAGAGGAATGCATTTGTAAATAAGCAATCATTTTTACTTTTATTTCAGATTCATTGTGGATACTCCTATAGAAGAATTTGGGTGATTTCTGTTCTTGTAGCAGGTTGTCTTTTGTTGCCTGTCTGTGAACAGCTGGTGTCCTGTAGTTGGTCACAAGCCTCCAACAAACATGACATACTAACCTACTTTTTGAGTATGATTGTCAGTTGCTACTTCAGTTTGCTCAATTGGGTTTTAAATCATCAGAACTGCGTTGTTTGATTGTACAAAGTTTGAGTATTTGGCTTTTAAATTAAGAATGATGTTAAAGTGACTGTTTTCAATACATGGCTCTTAAAGTTAAGGTTTTCAAAGTGGGAGCTACAACATAGTATTTGGCTTAGCACACTGATAGAAAGGCAACTACTTTCAGAGAAAAGCTTGACTGACTCTGAGTATCTGTCAGTATAGCAATTGTGCTGGTTTGGCAAAACTTCATTGAGAGCCTGGCACCACTAGCATTCTCCCTCGAATGTGGTCTTTCAAGAATTCAAGGCAGTGAGTGTGCAACCAGGAGTATTCTTTGTTTATGTGGATTTGTCTGAATCACGGTCATAATGAAAATGAAGTAGTACTGGTATTAAAACAAGGACGTTCTGCTATGAAATTTTGTTATGTTGAAGTCCATATATATTACTAGCTAAATTCCCTCATCCAAATCATCAATAAAGATAAAGAGGATGGGCCCCAACACTGACCCCTGGTGACTGGTTGCCAGCTGGAATATCACTGATGATCAAAGTACAGAAAGAATACATTATGAAATCTGTGTGAAATACTATGAAAAGTATTCCTGTAACCATCATAAGCTTGAGATGAGAGCAGAATAACTTTCTGTGAATCCTCCTCCAGGAGACACAACCACAGAAGAAAGGCTAAGCTTGACTTTGAGTGGTTGGATGATGTGGGCATCCCATAGTTGTGTTCAGAGAAGGAGGGCATATATCCAAAGATGCAGTTTGCCTCCAGCTCTTTGCATTTTATGTATGAGATGAAGGGTCTGGAGATCTAAGCAGCAGCTCTGCACTAGGCCCTTCTTGGTATCTGGAAGACAAGTAGGATGTTGATGCTGCTGGTGTTTGCTCATGTTTGTCCAACACTGACAGATCCAGACCAGATTTTTTTTCCATATGTAACTGCAAAAATTTTACTACAATCATGTGTAACAAAGTGCACAGGTTTCTAAACTATTCTATACTTTTTTTTTAAAGTCAGATTATCTCAGATCAGAAGAGGAAACTCGTCTACAAAGAAAGTCTCAAAGATTAGTCTATATCAATCTTAAGTACATTTGAACCTGTTCCTGTACAGCAGCCCAAAGACTATTGGCAATGCACCAAGAAACCCATGACTGTTGGGTTTAGATACTAGCTACAAATCCCCATTAATCTGTTTACAGTCTATCCTCTTTTACTGTCTACGGGTAGTACCTTGGGAACTATATGCTTTTTGGTAGCAGGTTTCAATGAAAAATCAATTTATAAAAATATACTAAGAAGAAAGACTTTATCCGGAACTCAATCTGAATTCCCCTAGGGTCTGAATATAACAGTCAAGAACCATATATGTGTGTGGGGGGGTTCTGGTAGTTTTTCTATATTCATCTGATTCTTAAATGTGTGGTGGGTTTTGGCATTCTATTCAGTGAATTTATTCTGTACTTTGAAGATATCACAATCACTGCATGATGAATTTTTTTTCACTAGCCCTTTAACATGTTCTTTTTGTACTTTTTCAGATTGGCTGGAAGAAATCATGTTTTGATATCACAAATAGTTGCACTTTGACAGCTCTGCTGTTACATAAGCACATAAAATCTACCACTGAAATGTTTCATGTATGTTTAGCATTATCTCTTCATAAAATGCTAGAAAGGTTTGTTATTGGTTAATTATTGCTCTATGCAGGAGCCAGGAAATCTGTTCTTGCAGAGTTTTGTAGTGGTTTGTGATAAATTTTGCATGGTTGATATAATTACGATCACAAAGGAACATTGATTAGTACAAAGCTGTATGTTTGTACAGATAAAATCTGCTGTTTGTTATGATTTTAGGTCTAGAACAAAAGGTCTGTTTTTGGTATCTCCAGTTCAGACATGACCCACCAAATCTCTGGGCCCTGCCAGGGTGGCTTGAAGAGGCAGGATGTGGGGATTCGTGTAGCAAGCAGTGAAAAGCCATGCTGTTCATAGACTGACCCTTTTTGTCTACTGGTTATCAGAAAATTAGCCTGTGCAATGTGTCTGCACTCAACCTCCTGTTGAGGTGTAGTTATTTAACTTTGTACCTATGAGCCAAAGCATTTCTGTGGTTGGCAGAAATGGAAGGCCATGCAATGGCTGTCACTCCTGGGCCAGTTTTGGGCCTCCGTGCCCACAGACAAGTCCCTCACTATGGCACCACAGCGCCACTTCCCTGAGGCTTGCTGTCAATGGAGTAGGGGAAGGCTGTGCCTGGATCCAACAGCCACCTGAAAAGGCCTGTGGGGTACTGAGGGCCAGGACCGTTCTGGCTGAACAAAGACACGACGATACATGTACTTCAAGCCGGGAAAGAACGCAAAAATCGAGGGGTAAACACCCCAAACACCACCCCCACCCCATTTTAGCCGCGGGACGAGGCCCTCCTGGGCACGAAATGGCGGCCGCCGCCATGTGCCTGCCCCCCGCGCATGCGCCTTGGAACGGGGACGGGACATGGACCGGGGCAGGGCCGCCGCCTGCCCCTCCCCTGCTCGGGCGGCGGCGTGCCCGGGGCGCTCGGCCGGCCGGGAGGCTTCGGGGCTCTGCTGCGCTGCGCCTTGCCTCGGCCCGGCCCTGCCCGTGCGAGGGAGGCGGCGGTGAGCTGCGGGGCGAGGGGGGCGGCGGGGGCCGGGCAGCAGCACGCCGCCTCTGGGGGCTCTGATGGCCCCCGAGCAGTGAGGGCTGGCGGCGGGGGGCTGCGGGGGCACCTCCGGGAAGGGTGGCCCGGGACAACGGGGTTCAGCTGTGGAGCCCCATCCGGGTCGCCTCACGCTGTGGGTCCGGGTGAAGCAGGGGCTCCGAGCCTCTGTGTGCGTCCCTGGGCACCGCTGCAGCAAAGGGTTAGCGTGGTGGTGGTGCGGTTTTTTTAGGATCTGCTCATAATTTATCTGAATATTGCATAGGGAAAATAAAGGGGGAGGTGTCTGCTGGGTTGGCGGCTGCCCGAGGGGGAGCCCTGCCTTAGGAGCTGGGGCGGGGTTGGGGGCACCGCGGGGGTCTTGGGGCTGGGCGCCCGGAGGGGCTTGGTCCCACCTAAAGGGGTGTTAAAGTCAGCACGAAACACCTGCAGCAAAACTGGGGGAAGAACATTCGTTGCTGCTGTATAATGACACGGAGAGCTCGTTATTTAAAGAGCTGGGAGCTTCAGGCATGTTGTTCCGTAAAGCAAGGGAAAGCTTGGGGTCTGTTTGTAATGCCATCGCTGGGGAAAAAGCTGCTCAAATGTGGGTGGCTTTATTTTAAAAAATCCATTAGGAGATCTTGAATAGCTAACTTTTTTCACCTAAATAGCACTAAAAATGACAATATGATTGTGCTTCTTCAGTTGAAGCTAATGCAAACAGTAAATAAAGATGTTCAGCTGAACGCTGTTACTTGTAGGTCTCTGAGGTTTTGTTATAAACATAATTCAAAAGTGCTAAATGCCTTGAGTTTGAGAAAGCTCAGTTTGAGAAAGATGAGGATCAATTAAATAAAAATCTTGCTCAGAAGCACAGCTGCTTCCCACGCACACCCATAAAAAGATTGCTGTGTCCTAAATGAAGAAAAAAGCTTAGTCTGGAACTTCATTGCACCGAATGACTAGACTTTCTGAAAGTTAGGCTTAAAACAAGTTTTTGATCTCTGTTTTGAAATGCTGATGCTCTGCAGGTGGGTGTGAGGCTGTGCCAGCAGCCTCCCAGTGCTGCCCACCTTGGGCGCGGTGTCTGCCTCTCCTTGCCCAGACAGATGCCGACTTCTGCACCCTCCTGAGAGGATGGCCTTGTTACTGGCACTGAAATGGGGCTTCCTGAAGATGTTATGATTAGTTTGACACATATTTCAACTGTTAAGGGCAGAGCCATAAATTTCCGTTTTTTTACAGTCTCTATTAAAAAAAAAAAAACTTTTTAAATAGTATTTGATTTTCTTAATTGCTGTTGAGCCCCCTGGTGTTGAGAACTGCAGGTAGAATCCAGAAATACATGAAAGCTGTTACTTCATTGTGGCCTGAATCTTTGATATGTTGGGCTTTTTTTCTTTTGTGACTGCTGTTTTAGCATAGGAAATAGCGAACAGCTGTTAGCGTAACTGAGCCACTGCTGACTGCTTCTGGGAATCCCCTGCTGAGACCCCATGTCATGGGAGAGATTTGAAAGTCTTAATTTTAGCAGAAGTTTGTGGTCCTGTTACCAGGATAAGCTGAAGAAACAGTGATTTAACTTGAACTTTTCTGGATCCCTGTTGAATGTGTGGATATGGATTTGTTTTAGTAGGATTAACATGCAGCTGTGCAACATACTTGATCACAGTATGTTAAAGAGTTTGTAGAGGAAAACAGCTGTATACGCTAGTGCACCTATATTTGATACTCAGCTTTACATGAATTAGGATATGAATAGACCTCATCAGTTTGTCAGAGTTTATCAAAGTTCAGCAACTGCACTGCTGCTGTTTACGTTTGATAATAATTTGGGCAGCTCTACCTTAGGCCAACACATCACTGTTATTTACATAAAAACTTGCATGTGCATCTTTGATTACTTATTCTTTATTGCTGTCATTCCTGCTTAGATTAGCCAACATGGTTTATGCTGCTTTGAATGGTACTTGCAACCTTGGACATTTGAAGGAAGAAACATCATTAGACTGTGCATCTGCTTTTTGTTTGTTTGTTAACAAGACTTTTCATGATTTTTTTTAATGTGGTATCTACATTTTTTTCTGCTTTTACCTGTGAAGTAAAAATGTCAGTTCCCTTCGGAATTGACACTGGGGCATAAAACTTTGAACGATTGTGTTCCAGTGTATTTCATCATAAACAAACTTGTCTGTCCTGCAGTATTAAAAGAAAACAGCACAAACGGAGGTAGGGGGCTTTTAACCGAAGCACCCCAGGTGTGGTAGTTGGTGATAGAGCTGCCAGGTTGGACAGGCTGGCACTTGCTTTCTGGGAGCTTTTTGAACAGGGAGGAGGCTGCAGGCTGGCTTACTGATGGACTGCAGCTCCTGTCCTGCTCCTTGCACGTGGGACTGTGTTTAGGGTGGTGACTTAAGGCTGCTGGCACGACTGGTGGTAGGAAGCTGTGCCATGTGCCAGAGGAAAGAGTGTCTGTGTTAGGTCATCTGCCACATAGATCTGTGGGCTGATAGACAGCCTTGCAAAGGAACAGAAAAAGGCAGGAAAAAAAATGTGCATTTTTCTTTCTTCTTATTCCGTTTTCCATTACTTTTATAGTAAGTTAGTAGTTATAGGCAGTGTTGTTTACCAAACTTCACTATTAACATTAACGATAATGCAAATAGTGAATAACGTACTGTTTACATTGTGCTGCTGAGCAGTACAAGGTAAATGCAGTTACAACACTTGTTTCCCATCTATTTTATACTTAACCTGACCGCGCAATTCTATCAGTAACACGGTATTTGCAATGTGGGGTAAACTACCTTGTGTTATGATGCCTTCAAGCATGTTCATGTAAGGAAGAGAATGTATAAATCACTATCCGTGTTTTCCTATTACTTTTGTGTAGCAAATATTATTAGTCTTTTTTAACTAATAAAGATTTTTGTGGCATTTTTCCCAGACAGGAGGGGAAAGCAGACAGATGCTTCTTAGTACCCCATGGCCTCAGCTGCCTCAGTTCATTCATTTATTGCCTATTGTAACTTGGAAGCAGTCTTTGGGTAAGAAAGCTCTTCAGAGTACTCCGTGTGGGTTATAAGTATACACTTACTGTACTTCTGTGTTAAATCTTGAAATTGCATCTTGTTTTTACTCTTAGTTGTGTTATTTATGTGCTCTGGTGACACATGTCATTATAAACCTACCGTTTGTGTGTTAGACACTGACAGCAGTTTTGTGAATGAATTTTAGATTTCTTAATGTGCCATGCAGAGCTAGCAAAGGACGTTTTGCTCACTTTACTGCAGAATGTGTAGTACCTGTCAACTGTATGTGTAATAGGCCACCAAAAAATCATATTTTTAACTACTATGTTTTTAGTAATGTATGGGTATACAGTCAGCTGAAAAAAAATATTTCTGATGTGGGTACATAACTTCTTAAATAACATAGAAGAATTCAAAGGTGTATCTGCATTGCATAAGAGCACTGTGGCTAAAATTGTTGGTAATGCCAAAACTAGATTTGTGCCAACACTTGCAACTTTCCATTAGTTAAATGATAGCTTTCAGATGACAACATTGGGCAGAACCAATTTCCTTTTCACAATTACTGTTTTATTTCTGTATCTGACTTAGCATTGAGTGTACTGTTCATCTCTGTCTTGTTTCCAAAACTGCACTTAGTTCTTCCTGTGGATCTCCCATATTTATTTATTTTTTTTGTCAATGGTTTTGCAGGTCAGTTCATCTTTTGGGACCCGTCACTGCCTTCTGGTTAAGGAATCCAAGCACACATACAGGATGACTCAACAGTGGGATGGATATTCAGATACCAGAAAGGTGCTGGTAACTTGACAGGAACTTCCACATTCTTTGGAGGTATGTGTGCATGTAAACTTCTCATTGAATGCTACCCTGTTTATATCACAGGGAAGTATAATTTACTTAATTAAGTTCTAAAATAGATACAAACATAATCCTACATACTCTTCCTAGTTTAAGTATTCAAAATGAAATAAGCATTCACTCCTTCACAGTGAATATTAGGTCTTTGTTTGGCAAAACTTTGTGGGATATAACTTCTGGAACTTCTTTCTGACTTCGTATCCCACAGTGAGTAATACAATGTAATTCTGCCTGTTTTAAAAGTACTGCAGAATAGAATACTAAAAATAGAATTGCTAGGGTTGTCTGTTTTAAAGGGACGTAGCACCAAGAACAAATTATGGCCACTTCTTATCCGGGAGATTGTATGTATTATGTATGCCATATATACCTTGTTACATCCCTTTATTCTGGAGTGGATGTGCTGCATCTCATCTAATCTCACCTACAGCCTGGCCTGTGGGTTAGGGGAGGCCCTTTCTGGTGCTTCTCGGATGCCAAAACCTCTTTGTGGGAGCCAGGATAGCACCTGTAAAGCTCAAATAAGTTTCAAATAAGAAAGTGAAAACTTTGTTTTTTTCAGAGATGGCATGACAGTAGCAAAAGTGTAGAGAAGCATCTTAGACAACAGCATTTGTTTAGTTACACTTTTTTGGTCAGGACTTCACTTTTAGGTAACAGCTAAAATTTTAATCCATCCTCAGGAGGGAGGAAGATTAAAAAATTAGCAGGTGTTTGACTCAAACTAAATTTAGCATGGCTACCATTAACTAGAAGAGAGAGTTATGTAATTGTTGATTACTACATCCACACATAATGCTTTGGAACGCTCGTTCATTGTGTGAATTAAAGCACTGAAAGTCGTAAAACGTGGTCATGTAGGTGTTAATTTGATAAAATGATCTAGGAGCAAAATGCAAGCTCAGCATGAATAAACATCTTCACTACCTAAGTAACACTAATGTACTATTTAGAAATACCGCTTTGTTTTGAAGTGGAATATGTTGAAACATGCATAACACTCTTCGTTCTCTGACTTGCAGCCTTTTCCCACTTGCGTGTAAGGCATGTGTCTGTTCAGGAAAGAACAGATTCAGTTATAAAATATAACTTGAAGGGTGTTACTAGGTTATCCCTCAGCGTCTATGACTTGTCTCTATTACAAATGGAAGCTTTAAGAGACTAAGGTGAAGATACCTGAAGACTGCTGGAATAAATTCTTTGGCGGTTGAGACGATTCGTTAGGAGGATAAACAGAAGTGAAGCTGTTCAGCACTTAATTTTCTAGATTCTTTTCCACTTTAAGGATGTACAGGCTTTTCTTTCATAAAAATGGATTGTTTCACTCAGAAACCTCAATAGCCTACAAATCAGGATGTATCAGGGAAAGATAACTGTTAGATTAGTTTTTGATAGTGTAGTCTGTGTACTGGCAGGTGTTCTCACCCCCACCATAATGAGAAGCTATGGAAAACTTTAATTCTAGATGTCAGATCTTTTATTTCTTAATGTTTCTTTATCTAATCTAATGTTTACAGAGGGAGAAAATAATATTAAAGGAAATGGAATCCCAGAGAAAGTGTGCCATGAGGGTCGTCATGGAAAGACGGTTCAATTAAAAATATACAATGTGTTCTGGTGATTCTTGAAGAATGCAGAGCTTTTCTGCTCCTTTCCCTGCTGACTCATGTGGCAAAGGTTGCTCATTGCAATAGAGTCGTGGAGTTTGCTAAGTTCTTGGGTCACTGTGTTTCGTGCTGAAAAACAGCATGTGAACCTCACTTTGCCCTGTTTTCCTAAGTGGCCCCTAAAGTTTGTTTTCACTGTTAGTTGTACAAATACCTTTTCCTGTGCTTGGCCTGTGTGGATTTTTTTTTTCACCCTTTAAAAAAAGTTTATGGAGTGGGGGGTGGGCAGGACTTCTGAATTGGATTCTTCTGGACATGTGAGTTCAAAGTTCATTGTTGCTTAAAGGGAGTTGTTATGAATTGGCTTCCGTATTTGATAGAATTCTTGTAGTTCGAGTTTAAACTCAAATGTACAGAATTTGCTGTCTTGCTGTTAAAATACTTTTTTTCTACAAAGTGCTTGATATATCATGAAGTATTAACAGATGAAACTGCACTTGGTAAGATAAAAAGCTGGGTTCTCCACATTCAAACCAAGTTGTACAAAATAAATGGTATTGCAAAGCAAGGTCCTTGCTAATAATGCCTCTGCAGTAGATAAAGACATACGGACGTAACTTTTTTCATGGCAAAATTTAAATATAGCATGTTACTAATCCATTACCTCTTACTGTTTCCACTTGCTGACTCTTTTTGTATTATTTTCTAGAGACCTACTGTATGTGAACACATTCAAGAAATTTGTGCAGCTTGAATACATTGGATTATTCCAGTGCCTGAAACTTTCATGATGAAGAGAGCTAGGCAGAAGGTTGTGGTTGAAAATCAAATTCCTCAAACATCACAGAAAAACAAAAAACAGAAAACTTGCTTCAGTAAATCTGACCCCTTTGCCTCAGTGGACTGGGGAAGCCTTCCACACCATGTTATTCTGTGCATTTTCCAGTTTCTACCTTTAGTAGATCGAGCCAGGGCATCTTCTGTTTGCCGAAGGTGGAATGAAGTTTTTCACATCCCAGATCTCTGGAGGAGATTTGAATTTGAACTTACCCAGCCAGCTACTTCTTACTTAAAGTCTACTCATCCTGATCTGATTCAGCAGATTATCAAGAAGCACGCTGATCATCTGCAGTATGTCAGCTTCAAGGTAAAGTCTTGGATGAGAGGAGCCTTGTTTTGTTGTGTTGCTGTGCCTAATGTATGCAGCTTTTCTGTTGGTTGGCTCAAGTCTTGTGCCTGGAAAGTTTTATGTTTAAAAACGCAGCTATGCAACAACTTACAACACATGCACACTGTTTCTTTCTGATTCTACACTTTATTCCCCAAAAAATAAAGAAAGAGTTAACATTATGTGGTATAGCACTGAAGATTGGATGGTATGTTTTAAGAATATCCTGCAGAGTTTTTGTGAACCAATGTTGGTGGCAATCTGAGTACTCAGCAGGTTATTGTGTGGACAAACACTTCTTATACCTGGAAGAATTCGAGGAAGTGAATTTAAATCTTACATGCACAGCCCTATTTTGCAAAATTATAGAGTGAGTGGAGAATGTCTTGACATTTTAGAACTCGTGAATAGGGGAGAGATGCTGTACAGGCAGGCACATGTACACTTAAGCAAGTAATGAAGTAACAATAAACTTGATTTAAATGAAGGCTATGTTTGTAGTCTCAGGACTGCATAAATTTGGGCTTCTTTCATTTGAATACTTAGTGTGGTTCACTAATAGTTTATCAGAGAAGTTAGTTTCAATTGCAGGTGCTTTGTTAATGTTTTACAGTCACTTCTCCTTAGCAGAGGTCATAGTTCTAAGCTGTGAAGGAAAAGAGAAAGAACTGATACTAAAGCTAGGGTTAAAATCTGAAGCTTCCCTTTGTCAGCAGAGTTAGCAATTTTACATTTGGAGGTACTGTGATTTGGTTGTGTAGCAGCATGTGGTTAATCAGTTATTAAGTACGTGTAACTTCTACATGTAATATAACTGATGGTAATAAATTGGCAATATGTCTATTTATGCAGCTTGTGTGCTTTTTTAGGCTCTTAAGATAGATCTTCAAGTATTGATGAAAAGCTGTCTATCATTTCAGCTGTCAGCGAGGAGGAAGGAGAGATGAAATAGTGATTTGTCCAAAGTTAGCCATCAGTCTTATAGATGATCTTACAGATGAATTGGGAATAAGTTCAGTATTCAAGATGCAAAGCTGTTGTCCCTGCAGGTAAAATGGATTACAACATTGGAGTATGTCTAGGCCTTCTCGAGTCTTTTTATTTTTTTCTGCTCTAAAATTCTGGAATTGGCATTTAAAGTACATACATACCACTGTCTGTTGTACCAGCACTAAGTTACTTAGGAAGGCATGAGGCTATTTGAAGAGAAGGCCTAGATCTGAGCTGTCTGTCCATATTGGAAATAACCATGCTTGAGAATATTTTATAATAGTAACCTGCCTGAACTCTTGAAATTTCTAATTAATGTTACTTTTTTTTGTCTTTGTGGTAAATGAAACTTGGTGCAGTACTGCTTGAAGTGGTAGTGGACCGCGAAGTCTTGAGTATCAGTACCACTGTTTTCTAAAATATAATAAAGAATGACTTAATGTTTTTAATTTGCTTTTATAGGTTGATAGTAGCACTGAGTCAGCAGAAGCAGCCTGTGACATCCTTTCTCAGTTGGTTAACTGTTCTATCAAGACATTGGGTTTGATTTCTACAGCAAAACCAAGCTTCATGAATGTCTCTAAGGTAGTGTTCTACAGACTGCTTTTTGCAAGAGTGAATTAAATGTTTTTCAAGAAAAAGTAATGCACTCTTAATTACTTTAACCTTTCTGTTGTGTTTCTGGATTTTTCTTGTGCTGTTGTTCATAGGAAAATATTTAATACTGCTTTTACAGACTTGCGAAAATTGTTATTCACTTGTTTTTTGTGAAATTGTCTATTGTTATATTGTCTTTACTTTGTGGAATCCGTTAGTATTGGGAAAGGAATTGAGTGTTGATTCCATTCATTAAAACTGGGAGTGCTGATAATTAGAAGTATAGAAATGGGCAATTGTTTAAAAGGCCTGAGTCTTCGCATTTCTAGATTAAAGTATATAATGAACACATGCTGCAATGTATCGGTAAGATGTTTGGGAGATTTTCTTTGACTCTGTAGGTTCACAGCAGTGCTTCTGGAAAGCTACGTAAATGCAACTTCCTTTTTTTCTGTAGAGAAATTCTAGATATGTTAGGCTAGTCACTGTGTCCATTTTCCACTGTTATATTACAATGGAAAGATTGAGTGTATGGGTTGACTACTGAGTGTAAACTTAATTATTGTGACATAGCGGCATTTAAAAAAACACTAAGATAAGCATTTGTGCTTTACACAAGAAAGGAGTTGCTTGAGAAGTGATAACTGTACTTTCTGCATACGCAAAACCTGCGGTTTAGATGAGGTTCTGCCTATCTTTCATGCGACTTTTTTTCCCTCCAATTTATCCAAACAGGCTCATTTTGCTTCAGCACTTACTGTAGTTTTTGTAAACTCCAAGTCGTTATCATCAATCAAGATAGATGACACACCACTTGATGATCCGTCCTTGAAGGTTCTTGTTGCAAACAATAGTGATACTCTAAAATTGCTAAAAATGAGCAGCTGTCCTCATTTATCACCTGCTGGTGAGTAGTAAATATATATATATATGAAAAACATAGTAGAATAGCAGTATAAAACAATAGTTTCGACCTACTTCTGAAGCAATTATTGATCTACTATATACAGACAGTTTATATGTGCAGCTTTGTAAACTTAACTGGTATTTTGCGGAAATACACATGTAAAATCCCAGACCTATGAATCAGTTACTAGTTGGTGGGATGAAGGATGTGAAAGCAGTTCTCCATAAAGGTTTTTGCAAAATTTTGTTAGTTTAACTTAATGAGCAAAAGTGTTATACTTCAAAGTTGTATTTAAAAAAAAAAATACACCTTAAGGGGTTTATGAATTTTAACAACTAGTAGTGTAAGAGCAAGAGTCTTTCAGTTTCTGTAGTGCCCTCCTGTGTCCAGCTCTGGTAGCATGGACTTGTTCGTTTAAGTATTGGTTGGTGAATGGCTCACTCCACCTAAGGGCAGTAGAAAATACAGGCTTGCTGTAAAGCTCAGAGGACCTTTGAGACCCTTCTCACTTATTCTTACCTGAAACTCCCTGGAGCTAGGGGAGGGGAGTGCTGGTCTAGTATCTGTCCTGTATCCTTATCCGGAGTCCACAAAAGGTGATTTAATCTGTGTACTCTGTTCCAACAGATAAAGAGCAGTGTGTTATTTAAGTTGTAATCAATAGAAAGTTTTGTTTTAGCTTAGCTGTTAAACTTAGCTGCTGGTGGTCATTTAAATAGAGTACTCAGATAAATGCTGAAAAAATTAGCGTTGGGGAAGGGAAGGGAACAGTGGCAAGTTCAGCTGGATCTTACCTGATCTCAATTTCCTCTTGCTGAGGAAGTTCTGGACAAGGAAAGGCAAAGAGGAACCAAAAAAAAAAAGCATATCCAAGATGAACGCAACTAATTAGGTTTGCTTTTATTACTGTTAAGTATTTCTGTCCAAAATCTCACAAAAGGATGTAGATATCTAGAACTTCAATTACGTTTTGTTTTTTTTGGATATGGACATGAATACTCAAGCCAATAGACTTAGTAGTTGCTCGAGCTTTGCAGCAAATAACTGTTTTCTGTAAAATGAATAGTGAATATAATTCTTTGTTTGTTTCTCAGGAGTTCTTTGTGTTGCTGACCACTGTCATGGACTTAAGGAGCTGGCTTTGAACTACTACATATTAAGTGATGAACTGTTGCTGGCTCTTTCAAGTGAAAAACATGTTGACCTTGAACACCTTCGCATAGACATTGTGAGTGAAAATCCTGGACAAGTTGAATTTCACACCATTAAAAAGCAAAGCTGGGATGCTTTTGTTAAACACTCCCCCAAAGTCAACATTGTGATGTATTTCTTCTTATATGAAGAAGAATTTGATGCTTTCTTCAGAGAGGAAACTCCTGTTACCCACCTTTACTTTGGTCGTGCAGTAAGCAAAGCAATGTTGGGTCGAATTGGCATGAATTGCCCAAGGTTAATTGAGCTGGTTGTGTGTGCTAATGGACTTCAGCCTTTGGACGATGAACTTATTCAGATTGCTGAGCGCTGTAAGAACTTAACAGCGATGGGACTTGGTGAATGTGAAGTAACTTGCAGAGGTTTTATTGAATTTGTAAAGGTGTGTGGAGGCAGGCTTAACCAGCTCTCTATAATGGAGGAGGTACTGATTCCGGATAATGATTACAGCTTAGATCGACTTCACTTGGAAGTCTCCAAACACCTTGGAAGAATGTGGTTTCCTGATATGATGCCAACGTGGTGAACTCTCTTCATCTTTGGATAAACAAGTAGAAACATGGCATTACTTTCTATGCAAATAAAGAACTTAAAAAGGAAATAGGAAAATGTATTTTCAGATTTGAGTTTTTTACCTTGTGAACCTCTAGTAGTGTTATGGCAAAATTTTTAAGAATGTTAATGGTATATTGAAATAGAAACTAGATTAAGTGTACTTAACACTCCTGAAAGTATGCCTGTTGTTTACAGGTGCTTCATCCTCCAGTGAACTTAGGCTTCTCTGAGCTCCAGTTTCAATGTTCTATTCACATTAAGATTTTTTTTCCATGTGTTTTGTTAGTCTTTCTTTAGCAGTCAGAAGAGGCCTAGAGCAAATGGTTCTCCTTGAGCAACTCAGATTTTGTGGGAAGCTGGATACAACTTGGAGTTCAGGAAGATTTTTTATTTGCCATGATGTTTTATGCAGCTATTTTTCAAAATATTCTTGTTATACATAAAAAAGCTTGTACATGAAAATACTTACACTAGTCCAGGTTACTCAAGTCTAGCATAAAGTCCTGCCAGTGTATTAAAATGTTGTGGTAAATAAGCTTACGCTACCAAAAAGAAGTCTGGAAAATTTGAAATTGCACTTTAGCTAAACTGGTAGAGCGACTTAAACTGGAGAGACAGCATTGTACAGTGTTTTGTTTTTCTATCTTTTATATTAAGTGGATGGAAAAGACATCATGTTAAAGTTAGTGAATTTAAAAGTTCAGTTGTACATTGCTTGGAAGAACAGCAAAGCACGTTGGAATCAGCCAGAGTATATGGAATGGCTTCTGGGTTTGAGAGTTCGTATCTTTGATTACAAAGGTTGATGTCTGAAGGCTGTTCCGGACTCTCATTATTCAGAAATAAGAAGGATCCCATAAATGTGGCTAGTGAGAAGGAAGGGTTGAGTGGAATACAGTTGTTTTCAATCACTTTCTGGAATTAAGGGTTTAGAGCATTTCAAAAATTTATTTGCCAGTTAGAGGCCAGAATGGCCTGTAGTAGTCTTACCTTTCCTGCTGTGCTGTCAGCCCTGATTTCTAGAATGTGTATTGCTGGAGGTAATACTTAAATTTTCGGTTCAGGAGGGATTATAAGACTGTTTAATACTTATTTTCTTTTGAGGAAGAAGACTTTCTTTACTTTTTTCACCATGGAAAGGAATGATGAGTTGATGTGAACTAGAGTATGTATTTTTGTGATGACATTTTGCACAGTTTGTGAACTGAAATGCATTGTATACGTATTTTTCTCTACTTGTTTTCATGCTGCAGTTCTATATTCCTGTTTGTAATGAAAGTCTACATTAATGTAATTTAATTTACTGTTTTTTGTCACATCAGATAGAGTCAAATAGTTTCTTCCACAGCTATACTTTTTTTACTGTAAAAAAAAAAAAAAGGCTAAAGGCCTCCATTGTATGGATCAGAATGGTTTTATGGTTTGTTCACAGTTATAAGCTAAAGGAATTCAGGTGATATATAATGCATGTCTGAACCAATAATGTATTACCGCTTGTTGCACAATTAAAGAAAGAAGCATCTGGCTCTGGTTACTAACACCTATTAGCCAAGCACCTGCTTTGTAATCATGGGGATCGAACAAAAGACAGGTATTGCCAGATGGTACTTGGTTTAAGATGTGTGATTTGCTGTAACTGTAAACATAATAAACAGATCTAATACATGCACTGATATTAGACTCCTGTCTGTCTGTGTCACTGTTCGTCTGCCCTTTAGGTAGGGTTCTGTCCTGTAGGAACTTGACAAACATAGAGAGAGGCAGCGGAACTGTTGTGAGTTATAGGGAATAAGTTATCCTTTCTTGTTCATGCCTCAAACTGTGAAATGGAACGTGGATAAATCTTCTAGAGCGTTGACAAGTTCTAGAGTCCTTTGTCTGTAGCCAACCTAGCAGAATTATTGAATCGGCCACCAGTGGCTACATACAGAAATGAAATCTGGGGGGAACTTTAAAATGCTTGTTTGAATATTGTTCCTTTCTCTGTTCCTCTGTTGCTGGAGCAGCTTTTCTGTGAAGCTATAGATCTTAGCTTACCCCAGCTCCAAGCTTCTTGAAAAAATGGGCCTGCATTTAATAGTGCTGGGAGTTTTGATGGGATTGTGTGTTTATTCTGCTGTGAATGATCTGAACAAGACCCAACTGATTTGAATTTATAATTAAATATCAACAACGATTCATTACTCTATTTGAAATACTGATTCTTCACTGCAAGCATAGGAAGCTAACTAATTGGGAAGCTAATTTCTGATGTTATGTTAATGTTGAATTTTAGTTTGTGTTAGGTTTTAGTGTCCATGTGGTATGAGAGTACCAAACCAAACTACTGGCCTGTGTGAAGTAGCATTCATTCTGCTTTCTACACCCCTATTTTTTCAGTGTGTAATGCAAGCATACAGTTTGATGTTAGAATAGCTAAACCCCCAAAGAAAAGTACAGAATCTGCACCTGAAGGGCAAAGATTTGTGGGGTCGTTCCAGAAAGTCCAGCTTTCAGTGAGAAGCCTGCAGTAATGCACCTTTCTGCCACGTGAGGGGGTGAGCTGGTCTCCAGGCTTGTGGATTTGGCTTACTCCTGGAGAAAGCTTATCACTACTGACTGCTACCTTCCTGACTGTCTCGCAAATGCAAATTCCGAGAAAAACTTGCTTT
Organism: Cygnus atratus; assembly: GCF_013377495.2. NCBI lineage: Eukaryota > Metazoa > Chordata > Aves > Anseriformes > Anatidae > Cygnus > Cygnus atratus. The sequence continues at coordinate 3,787,438 of NC_066375.1, forward strand.
CTTTGCTTTTGTGGTGTGCCTTTGCCATCAAATAGAGGAATCAGTTGTGGCATGACACCTCCAAGCAGCATCTTTTAGGCCTGTTGGGAGTGTTTCAGGAAGCTTCCCTCAGTTCAGGCACCTTTAAAAGCTGAAGTAATTTTGCTTTCGGTAACTTTGTTTGCCAAGGTGTAGTAAAGGTTGTAAATTAGCCTAAATAAAATATTCCCACATCTATTGGTACTTAATAAACAGTACCAAGCTAATAGCTGGCACAGATGGTAATGTTAGGGCCTTGCAGTATTGGGTGAGGCCCAAAGCATTGACTCAGGAATGTAAGCTGCTGTTGTGCACACTATGTAACTTTTATTCTGTATGGAAAGTGCCTTTTTCCTTACTTTTCAGACAGACTGTCCATGTGAGAACAAAAACACCTTCTGAATGCTGAGATGTATTTATTCAGAATTTCCTACATATCCATTTCACTTTCTTCTCCCTTTCCCCCCTTCCAGATTGCCAGTAGGATCGGAGCGATCACAGTTCTCAATGTGAATGTGGGATGTGATCCCAGGAAATACTCTCTGCATTGGCAACATCCTGCCAAGGACCTGTCCCTTGGTAATTCTGCCATGGTATCTGATGGGGTGGATGCAGAGTAGTTTTACGCAGAACCCTGGTGAAAATGAGAGGAAGAAAAAGACGACATGAATTTGTTCTGTTTGAAAAAAACTTATCCTTTTCACTAAGGCAGCAATAGTGGAAACACAAAAATAGCAAAGATACTATACTATGGTCTTAAAACAAGATAGTGGTCAGAGCTGCTGGCTTGTTAGAGAAGGGAAGATGAAGGGGCAGAGAGAAGTTGGGAAATCTTCCTTTAGTAGAGAGAAGAGCTTGAAAGACATTCTGTGGAACTCAGGCTCCCTATTTTTAATTATTATTTTTTTCCCCTGCAGTTTGGACCCCGACTTCAGTACTTGTAGAGAGAAAACTAAATAATGGGTCATCGAATTGAGATCTTGCCTCACTGTACTTGAGACTGGGTGTCCTATATTGCATTTGAACAAAGGAGCAGAAATTTCTGAATGTAAATGGATGGAAGATGGCTGAAGACATGCACTTTGCTTAAAGATTTGATTACCTGTCAGGGATCATATCTTACGTGAACTCAAGACAAAATGAAACACTAAATGAAAAATAGCTATTTACCTGATCCCCTAATTTGGACTCCATCATCAATGGCGTTTCCGTTATGAAAGAATTTGATGGGTCCGGAGAGCTCGCCAGAAAAGGGAGCGTACACCGTTGCTCCATCAGCACAGATGACATCCACGCCTGTGTGCTTTCCTCCTTTACCACCGCGTCTGAAAACAACCACATGATTAGAGAAGTCTCTGCCAGGCCTAACGTTTTGTAGAGAGAGGTCACTGAGCAAGATCCGAAAGCAGGTTATTAGCACTAAGATAGCATTGATGTTGTCGACTGTGGCAAAAGGATCTGTTAAAATCGGGTAGATTATGTATGGTCTGTTATCTATGGTCTGTTAAAGTTGTAGCTTTGGAAATGGGGGGGGAGGGAAACGTATTTCTCACTAGCTTTGAAACAGAACAGTCCAGTCACAGAAGTACTGGTTTGAAGGAGCCGGAGAGGACACCTAGTCTAACCTTCAGCTTGAGTCAAGGCCATTCCCAACGCCAGCTCGGGCATGGCTTTGCCTCAGACACAAAAACCTCCAAGCACGGAGGTTTTCTGAAGCACCAAGGCAGCCTGTTTTGGTGCTGCATTACCCCTGTAATGAAAACACTTCCTGACCAACCTAAACCCTCAGAGCTGTATTTCTTAAAGAGCTTGAGCAGAGTTCAGCTCTATTTCAACGGAGCAGCAGCAACAACCCACGTGTTTAAAGGTACCTTGGAGCCCCATAGTATCCACAGCCGTAGTTATCACAGCCCCTTATCTCGTTTATAGGATTCCCAGCACATACAGTTCCCCAGTGAGTATCTTGCTGTGGGAATGGTGGAACATCTGGAACGTCTGGATACAAAAACAGGAAAGCAGAGTTAACTTTTAGGTTCATTTCTAAGTATTTCATATTTGCAACTACTACATTTTCGTATTAGGTAGGAACATACTGGAGGTACATTCTGTACATGCAGTTGATGTTTCCTCCACAAAATTTGTCACCCTTTTGGAAATGTAGGTACAGCGTGCACCTCAGGCTACATCTTAATGTTTCTTAATCAGGACTGGCTGATATAAAGAAAATACTTTAAAGAGAAGGGAAAAAAATAATAAAGGATTATCACAGTTGTAAACTAGTGTATAAACTGAGGGTTGGGAAAAGACTCATCTCTCTTTCTTATTTTTTTGCCCAGGCTAATGGGTTTGGAGTCCTTAATTCCTATTCTACATCAACACCAAAATCTTTAAATTTGTACTTGAAATGAATCAGCCTAAAGTCTGAGCTAGATAACATGTCATATTGAAAACCTTGCTGGTAGCTGGAAGGTTAAAAAAGATGTCTGACTCAGTTTGTTGCTGGGACCTGATGCTGCTGTGTCATGGGGGGCAACGAGGAGTGAGAAATAAAACTTAATAATAGTTAATAAATAACAGTTCTCCTAAAAATAGTTCTTCTTCCTATAACATGCTCTACAGTCCTGTTTATATGTATAATACAAGTTTTCTTTCTTTTGGATGCTGCCCTTAGGAAGACTGTTAGGCAGAGAGTCGTGCTATTTGGTATCATCCTTATTTGCAATTAAACATCCTTCCATCCATTATACAACTTATCCTGTTTGGTTGGTTGCTTTTACCAGGTGTGAGGAGAGGAGTAGGGTCGGAGCGGTCGCAGTTCTCAACGTGAATGTGAGACACGATACCAGGAAATACTTTTTGCATTGGCAGCATTCTTCCAAGTTGTTGCCCTCTCTGGATTTGGCCGTGGTATCTGATGGGATGAATACAGACGAGTTTTACACAGTAACCTGGAAAAGATGGGAGAGGAAGTGAGGTCAGGAAGCATCGGCTGCCTCTGCTCTTGTGGTGTGCAAGAAATCTTCCGTGCTGGTCTGCTGCTGGAGACTGCAAGGATGAGGCAGAAATGTAGTCAAGGTACCAATGATCCTGAAATAAAAATTATTTAGATTGCTATGGAAAAAGGGAAATGAAGGAGTTGGAAAACAGGGAGAGGAAAACATCCCCTCAGAAAAATTGAGGGCTTCTGATACTTTATTTGTACTCTCTTTTTTTTTTTCTTTTTAAAATTATTATTATTATTTTATTATTATTATTATTTTGGTATTGTTTTTCTGTTATCTATATTGCAACTCCTTTCTTCCTCTCCAAAAAAAGCATTGGGAAAGGCCTGTATCCTGCTGGTGCTCTTGGTATTTCTGAGCAGCAGAGTGGTTGTGCTTCAGTATAGGAACTGGAGAGGGTACAGGACTAAATCAGCACTCTGCTTGACTTGAAGAGCCACAGATGTACCTTAAGCAAATAGTATTGTCTGTGCCTGCCTCACGATGTGTTTGCTGCTGTTACTTGCCTGACCCCCTGATCTGCACTCCATCGTCAATGGCGTTTCCGTTATGGAAGAATCTGATGGGTCCGGAGAGCTGGCCGCTGAACGGGGCGTACACCGTCGCGCCATCGGCACAGATGACATCCACGCCCACGTGCCTTTCTCCTTTACCGCCCTGTCTGAAAATGTAAATACGGGATTATGCAATCTGTCAGGCTCTGTATAGGTAGGTTGGGTAGCACAATACATGAAGCATGTCTAAACATTTAAATGGTTATATCTGCAGTGAAATTGGAAAATGTTAGTGGCTTCAATTTTTTTTTTTTTTTAATTGCAAAATATTTGTATTAATCTGTCCTACTGTAAAGAGGGACAAAATTTCAAATTTTAAGCCTGTTTTTAATTTTAACAAACTCACGGGACATTTCAAGCTATTACAGAAAAGTACCCCGCTTCTGCCCCAAAATACATCTGTGTCGGTGTAAAATAGAATTGTATGTCTGGCATTTTCTCGTTTAGAAATTCATAAATTGCATGCTGAAGATGGGCAGTTTTTGTAGGGCCTGAACATTTTTTAGGACAGCGTAGCCTTTTCTGTTATGAGGTGCCTACTTAGAGAAATTGATGCCTGCAGATTTTTGTTTGTGCAATCTAATCTGCGTGGCTTCCTATAAACTCCGTTGATGAATGCTAGTTAAGTATCTGGTCTATAAGAAACATGAATAAATTACACTAGCCCTTGAAATATTTTCCATTACTGTTACTGCTATTATTGCTAGTATATGTAGTAGTCTTACTTCTTCATCCCTGTTTCTGTTAGTTAAAATAATAGTAATGTACTTCAGCGAGATTGCCAAGTAATGTCCCAAGGATGAGTAAGAGATCACACAGAAAACCATTTTCTCTCATTCAAAGTGTAAAAGAAATATTAATAAATGGTAAAAAAGCAGAAATATTAATACATGGTAAAAAGAAAGATGCTATCAGTGATTTTATGTACTGCTTAGGTCTTGGTGAAAGAAGGCAAAATAGTAGCAAGCCTTTGATTTTTGAAATATGTTTGAACTTGACCCTATTTTCTTTGTGAGAATTTGATTTAGGCAACGACAAGCTCCACGGCCCCAGGATCCTGGTGCCCGCCTGGGTTACCTGCTAGCGCCGAAATTGCCACAGCCGTATCTGTCACAGCCTCGGATCCTGTTGGAAGGATTCCCGCTGCACAGCTGCGCCCAGTGCCTGTGCTGTTGTTGGGGAGGGTGGACATCCAGCTGCTTGGCGAAAACTTCACATGTAAAAGAGGAAAATAGAAAAAAAAAAAAAAAAGAACCATATTGTTAGCGCAGTGCAAGAGAATGAATTAAGCTGCAACATACAGTGTTTAAAGTGGGAGATGTGCGTGACTTCTGCCCCAGAAGAGAGGTTCCTTTCTTAACGACAGGTAAACAGGGCTGTGGGGAATGGTTCATGAGCATTTGTAATTTCACAAACTCTATCTATGAGAACATTGTACAACCTGTTTTATATATATATATAAGGTTTTGATCCCTTTCCTGGAAGCCTTGTGTCTTAATTATAATAAGATACAGAAACTAAAATAAAGCAAAGATTTAGATACACATTTCAAATATTAGTTTCTGAAATAATTCAAACTACTCACTTTTTTCGTGAAGCCAGAACACTTCAGTACAGCTCTAACTCTAAATGCACACCCTTTTCTACTTTTTATAATAATTAAACTAGTACACACTACCATAATTCTTCATAAAAATAGATTGAAAAAGCTTAGCATTATTTATGTTGGAGAGAATTTCAAAAATTCATGAGTGTCTGCCTAAAAAACTCGAGACGAGCTGCAGCAGAGTGATCTCAACTCACCAGCGGACAGCACGCTGACCAGGGCGATCAGGCTGAGAGCTGGCATCATGTGGCCGCTTCCCCGGTGTTCTTCGATCAAATCAAAGACGTCGTGTGGTAGCTGCCTTTAGTATTTATGTGTTTTCGAAGGCATACATCTGTTGTCTTGGGCAATCAGCCCTGAGCAAAGTATTACAGCCCGGAGCAGGCGGTGTTGCCATATTAGGCACTAAGGATGTCCACAAAATACAACAGTTAGAGCCGGTTGGGAAAGGCAGATAAAATAACAGGTCTCTTAGCACACAGTAACAGATGGAAATGAACAATCCCACATTTCAGGAAGCTCTGGTTGAGCCATTTCTTAACACCTTTTCTTCCCCTTCCTCAAGTAAGGGCACACTTAGGCCAAAAATGGTGGGAACCAAAAATATGATCCAGAGGATTCAGCTGGTGGGAAAAGAAGGGTGAAAGTCTATGTTTTGTCTTGTCTTCTGTGTGCATAACCTGTGTGTCCTTCACTGCTCGCTCCAGTACCTCCTCTCCTGGTTTATGTGACCCTTACAGCTTTCTAACATTGAACACATGAGGGTGTAATGTTTGGTGTAGCACAAATATTCACTTAGGCTAAGAAATGCAGCTGCTTTTGCACGGCAGCCTGTTTTTCCTGTTCATCTGAAATTATCTCCTTGTCTGGACATAGATCCATGAAGTCTTTTATTGGAAACCCTGCTTTTTGACAATGAAGTGCTTGTTAAAACATCTTCAAATTCTGAAGCAAACAGTTACAAACCAAAGTTGCATTGCATAACTGATGCAGAGTTAAAAAAATAATCTAGGTTTTATAATGGCTCATTTAGCATTTGCTTGACTTCAGCTGTTAAGCAAGCTAGTTAACATCTTATTGTTCCTTCCAGCCAGTTTTTCTGCACTACTTATAGAAAAGCATTAGATTTTCTTTATGAACAGATCTTATTTAATATGAAATTAAAATAAGTACAGAGCTTTCATATAAGCTAGCCAACACTCCAAGCTACGGTAACCTCTGGAAGCCCTGCACATTTTCTTCGGAGGAGAAACAGATGTCTCTGCTGCACTGCTGGTTTGCAAAGAGTGCAAATTGTGTTTTCTCAGAAACTCCCTGCAACAAGCAGCTGGAGACAAATTCCTGCCTTGTGGTTCCAAGCTCTTTTACAGCCAATATTTAACCCCCAAACAATATTTTAGGCCTCCCTGGAGTTATTACAAGCGGCTTTAGTGATTTTATCCCTGCTGCTTTCTCCCCTGTCCTGCCAGAAAGAACTGCTGTTTTTCACACTCAGAGCCACCAAACAAGTATTTATATAAATATGTTATTTCCAGCTTTCCAGGCTTATTCGCCATCATTTCTCAAGCTATTTACACCGCACAGATGGAGAGCTGCATCCTGCCAGGAAGAAACGACCTGAGATTTAGGAGCCAGATTATGTTTTTCCATGACCCAGGTCCCTCACTTCCTCTTCGACTTCAGCACACTTTGAGATGTCATCTAAAGTTTTTGGATCTTAGATTGCATATATTTCTTAAATTACTCTGAACTTCCAGCATGCTTTAAAGTTGCTAGGACTGTCCATGTAAAACCCTTGCGCATGCCACTTCACTTCCACAGCTGCTGCCTGTCACCTATTTCAGTCCCCAGTCACCTTTTTGAGGCCAAAAGAGCCCAGAACCCCTCTAAGAAGGCGGTGCAGTGCCAGAGGCTGCCTGAAGGCCCCCGGGCTCTATTCAGAAGACAGAAGGATGAATGAGGAAGCAAGGTGGTGTGTCAGATCTTACTCCTGGTGTGGCTCCCAGGTGTCAGTTTGCACTCGCCATGTTGTAGATACATCATTAGGCAAAGTTCACCTGCGGCAGACCTGCTTTGAAAAGCTAAGGATTTTTATAAAGTTTTGTGAACTCTTAATTTTCGCAAGGAAGAATTTACAGCACCTCAATCTGCTCTACAAAGTCTTGCAAAGGGAAGGCCAGGTGCAAAGCCAGCCAGCCCAACTGCTAGGCAGGAGGACAGAGGTGCAGCTGCTATCGGAGCAGAGGCACTGAAGATGCTTTTCTCCAAGTCCTGCTTTGGTATTTTATAAAACTGCTCTCAGCTATCTGTTCTTTGCATTTTTTTTTCCATTTCATTTTCTTTACAGAATTTACTCCAAATTGCTTGTAGCTCTGTATGTTTATTAAATTTTCTTTGTGAGCGATCTTAACAGCATTGTGTCTTGTTCTCTCTCGCTAAAACATGTCAAAATGCCATTTGTTACAATAACATATCTATCAGATGTCTGGTAAAGTATCCTTCTAAAAAAAATGAGTTGTCATGCATGTGTTGCTGCAGTTTAGGTTTCTCACTGCTTTCCCTGTCCTTGCTGGGTGGGCTGCAAGGTGCCGACCTGTCACCTTGGGCCTGAGGCAGCTCTGTGCCAAAGCCGATGGGATTCCCGTGTTGGGCAACAGAGATGTCAATATGACAGTCGGTAGGTGCAGTTGTGAAAGTAACCGTCTGGGCACTTAGCACACCCTAACAGAAGGATATGGAACAATCAGGGAGTTGCACAGCCCCGGGAGCTGCACTTGCACCACTTCCTTCCCCGCGGCAGGGATCGGGCACGAAGGTGGGGGGAAGCCGCCCGCGGGGCTGCGAGGAGCGCTGCAGGTCTTATTTCTTGGTGAGGTGCGGGTATTGCAGCTGTAGGTTTCTCTTTCTAGAGCTGTTTTACAAAAGAGTGCCCTTCTTGGCAAGCCTAGGAACAAATTGGTGCTGGGCATTTACCTTCTGGCTCAGCTTTGTACAATATGTCATTAAGGAACCTTAAACACCGTTTCTCTGGGAAATAAATAAAGTACTTTGTTCTAATCGTTAACAATCAAAGCATAATTTAAAATTTAGACATAGAAGAATTTACTTGTGCAATTAGCAGTGTGGGCTTTCACGGTGAAAATCAAGCTGGCAGAATGTGAAACAAATTGCTTTCACTGTGTAATCAGGCTTCTGATCACTTGAGCAGGCTGAGATAAGAGAGATTTTGTCACAATGACTAAATAAGCTTTGTCTAAACAGCTTTAATTGTAGTATTGCTGGAAAATCAGCAGGCTGTGCTCGTTGATCAGCCAGCCACAAGGCACGTTTGGCCATGGCATTTAAAATCCGTATCATGCTGTAGGAGATCTGAGTACATCGCCTTTCTTTGCTAGCTTGAGCTGAAGACAAAGCCCTGAGCTGGCGCACAGCTCCGGTTGAAGACTCCCCCTCAGATTTATTTTGCCTTTGTTGGTATACTTGCTAAGCCCAAGTTAGGTTTTGACACGGAGAATGGAGGAACAGAGAAGAAAACCTTTCTTCTACCTATGCCCTGTCTCTTGAGGATATCGTTCTGGCTGAAACCTCCAAAAGTCCCTTGATGCTTGGAGAAAGAAAAGCATGAAAGAAAGCAAAGCACGGTGAGTCGGTGCTTGCTGGGGGCCTTCCCTTTGCAAATGGGAGAAGCTGGTAACTGGGTTAAAAACTGGGATGTTCACCAAGTGAAACCTAACTGGGAACGTTTCCTTTCTCTGGGAAACCAACTTCCTGCCATAAAAAAAAAGGAGATTTTGGTCTAAATTGGAGAACACTGAGGACTTTTGCTGGGATGTTTCTACTCTCGTTTAAAGATTTCTTCTTTTTTTTTTTTCACAGAAGACTCGGGTGTATGAACCGGGCGTTGTGGCTCAGTGTCTCTGCAGGTTTGGGCTATACATTTATCTGGATGTGCTGATGTTTTATCCATGGCAAAGCTAAAGTGGCTCCTGGGGAAGGGGAATGGGACACAGCAGGTTCAGAATTTTTCACAGATATAGCACGTCTTTCTGTACTTTCTTGTAAAAACAAATCTGCTGCTGGGACATACACAGCTCCCACTGTAGCAGCTTTCTTGCTTACCTAAGATTGCAGTGGCTTTAATAAATCCATGTGCCCACAGCTTCTGTTGAGTGCCAGGAGCAGGTTGGTAGCACTGCCCGGGAAAGCCCTGTGCTGTTAACAGGACTCTGTTCTCTTGGGAAAGACTTCAGCTGATTTGTTAATGGAAAGAAATGCCTCACTTGGACAAAAAGAAACCTAAGCTTGGCAAAGCAATCCCAAAGCAGGAGTCTGGGCAAATGGAAAGAGTTACTTCATTAACCTTGTTTTACATTTTTTTGTGATGGGCCCCGGGAAAGATTTGAGTTTCAGCTTTATCCATTTCTTTTCCCCCATCTGCAGAACCAAACCCATATCTGTGACGGCACCAAAGAGATTCAAAGCAATTTCTAGTGGAACAGCCCTTTAATGATATGACTTTCCCATAGGTAAGCAAAGTGAGGTTTCTGGCTTAGTGAGGGACCGCTGGTGTTTGGTGGCACAGCGCGGCGAGGTCCCCGAGGCTCTGTGCCTCCCGCTGCACGCTGCGACCGCGATGTGCAGGATACAGAAATAGCTTTAAAGCATGTGTTATATATCTGTGTTAGGATAACTACCAGCATTTTGCTTATGAATACTTATGGAGCCATGGAGAGAAGGTTCAGTGGCTTCCACTTTGCTAGAGCAGCCACCAATGCCCAGGCAATTTAATGAGCAGCCAGGGGAGGAGCTGAAGGCTTTGCGTGGATTTGCAGCCTCCCTTTACAGGTTGGGAGTGGGGTTTGTTAAGTCGCAGTTCTGGATGTGGACGTGGGACGTGATCCCTTGGTAGACACTCTGCATGGGCAGCAGGACGCCGATTTTCTCTCCCTTTTTGATGGTGCCGCTGTACTTGACGGGTTTGATGTAAAACATCTTAATGCAGAATCCTGGCAAGAGGGAAGAGAGAAGGTGAGAAACTGTTGTTCCTATGCAGTGGTATAAAAGCCTGGCAAAGTCATAACATTCAGTAGCAAAATATAAATGACAATAAAATGATTTGAGTTACAGCAGCAGGAAACATTGCAGAAAATGCTGTTATGTTCCTAGAGCATCAGGGAGAGAGAATAAGAAAAGAGATAATTAAATATGGAGGAGATTGGGAAGAGGATTAAGTTGGGTAGAACTGCATCAGCAAGTAAAAGGCTCTTCCTTTAATCATCCCAAATGTGCAAAGGGGCCAGCCCCATCCTTTTACCTTTTTCACAGATGTGAAATACCATAACCTGGCACCAATTAATTTTCCTGCATAAACAGAGCTTGGCTTTCAAAGATGCGTTTTTTGTTTGGATTCGTTAACAGGCAAACACTCTGCAGCTCAGGCAGGGGTCACAAGTTGGGGCTCAGCTTAAAATCCAATAAACAGCCGGGAGCATTCTGCAATCAGGGGTTGCAAGCGCACATCCTTCAGCTTGGCTACCTGCTCCTGACAGCTGGATGCCGTTGTCGATGGCGTTGCCGTTCCCGTAGGGCTTGGCCTGTCTGTCGATCTTCCCTGCGAAGGGCGCGTACACCGCCGAGCCGTCTGTGCACACCACGTCCACCCCTTTGTGCTTCTTGCCTCCCCTGCAGAAGAGCAGACGCCATGAGCAAGCAGAGGGTTGCTCCTCCTGCTGCCCCCCATCACCCTGCTCTGCCCCGAGCTCCAGGGAAACAGCCCCAGAGCTCCAATCTCAAAGCTCCTCCACCCCACCCCGCTCCCCCCACCCCTATTTTGTGCTTATTTTTATTAAGAAAGCTTCAAGTGCTGTCCTGTCTTCGTGGCCCGGACCTGGGGGCGTTGTAGTGGCCGCAGCCATGGCTGTCACAGCCTCGGATTTTGTTGGAGGGTTGACCTGCGCAGATTTTCCCCCATTGGCCTGCAGCAACTAGAAAAGAAGAGAAGGTGAAAGGCTGCAGCTAGCAAGGAGGTTTCCCCACCCATGTTGTTTAATGCCTGCTATTGCTAAGTGCCACACAGAGCTCTGAAAATCTAAAGGCCTGGTTGAAAGTCTGTTGAAATTAACAGTAAAGTCCCTTTGGACTTTGTTGTGAGCGTGGATCAGGTTCGTGGAACCAGATAATTTGTTATCTTTTAATGGAAGTTAATTTTAGGGATGCTGTGAGATATCTTTCTTTTTGTTTTATGCTCTGTGCAATGACACTTGAGGGTACTTGCAGCAGTGACTTCAAGGCAAAGATGCAGAACAAAGAGTTACAGAGTCGCAGAATCACCTAAGCTGGAAAAAACCTTCAATACCAAGTCCAACCACCCAAGTGATGGAGAACGCATCCAGCTTTCGCTGTCGTCACCCACAGCCAAACCCCTGCTGATAAGACAGCCCCAGCCACACCTGAGAGAGGAAGAGCTTTGTAGGGGAAAAGGGGGGACAGGGGCGCCCTCCTTTACCTTCTGTAAGCCTCGAAGGGCCCCAGCCTGCCCCACCAAAGCACACAGGGTGCCCAAGTGATGCTCTTTGGGGCTGGAGAACAGGGCTGGTATAGCAAAAAGCAGCTGGCTGGGGTTTGTTTGTGTGCATCAACACCTCGCAGGCACCAGCCCTGCTGGCGTCGGGGAGCATACACAAATGGGGAAATTATACGCCGAAGGACTGGTGTTAAAAGGTGCAGGAAACATCTGATGCCTTCCTCAAGCTAAGCAGCCCTTTGTTCTAGGTGTTCTTCATTTATTTTAACAAATCATGTATTCTTTATAGAAGCAAAAGTGACGACATTAAACGCACAAACACCTCTGGGAAGACCCTGTGCTCAGCAGGCTGATCTTTGAGTAAAAGGCTTTTAAGAAAAAATGCATGCTGTTAGGGATTGGTGCACCTCAGCTGACTCTGTTCTGTTCAAGCAGTGTTAGTTCTCCTACAAAATATTACTGCAACTCTGTACCATAACTAAAAAGGCTTTTTCGATGTAGGTTTCAATGCAGTGTGAGTCAAGTGATTTTCAAAAGCAAAAAATGGCACAGAATAAATCAGCTCCTAGACTTCATAAAGAAACAAACAAAAACAAAAAAAGAAAGAAAGAGAGGGTGTGAGAGAAGAAGAAGAAAATGCGTTTACAGAAATTGAGCTAACTTACCACTGGAGATGGCGATCAGAAGGATGAGTGCTGTGACTCCGTGCATCTTGATGTACCTCGAGAGCTCTGCTTTCACAGCAGAAGGTCCAAACCACTTTGCTTTCTATTTATACATCCCAACAGAGGCTGTATCCCAATTTTTCCAGCCAATCAGAAAATTTACATGACATCAGCATTTTTGCTTGCAGATTCGGGCCAGCAGCAAGAGTTGCCAGCAGCCCATGGGCTGCACCCCCAGCCTGGCTGATCGGTGTGTGCAGGCTCCAGCCCGTTTAGCAACACCAGCTGTGTGTTCTTGTTTGCTTTTGTTTACAACAAAAAAGAAGAATTTTAAAACCAAACATTAAAGACAGTTTGTAACTAGTTCTCTCCATTCCTGCCTGTTGCCCAATCCTGATGTTTAGCAAGATGCCATGGGTGGAAAGGGGGAAAAGAACTTGAATATAAAAAATATATAAAAAAAATATATACCTTTGCCGTCCCACCGTGGCTTGGAAAGAAATTCAGGCAGGTGGGCACAGCTCCGTGCCTTATGCAGGAAAAACTGTGTGCGCCCCAACTCTGGTTAGGCAGCCCATGAGATGGGACCCCCGATCCCCATTCCTTCATTAATGAATCCCAGATATTGCTTTGTCCATGATGACAAACCTGCAGCGCTAACGGCGTGGGAGATGTTTACAACCTTCACTGTTCCTGAACGGACAAAGCGCAGGACCCTGTGATATCGTGGCTGAGCAAATTTACAGGAAATGGAAGGAGAAGAGAGCAGTGGAGCATGAACAAGGGCATCTCCAGAGTTGTTTCTGGGAAAGGAGGGAGTGGGATGCCTGGTTTATAGCCAGGAGCTGGAAGTTGTTATCTGCTTGGCTCTCTGGCTGCCTGGTGCGTGCTCTTTGGTTTCTCTGTGCAGAAATAACCCCGTGCCCAGGCTGGACGTGGCTGTGGGTCAGGGCTGGCTCTCAGCCCGAATGCTGAGATGTGATCATACCTAAACCATGTCAGATAAACTTGTATTACCTTAAATTCAGATTGTTAATTTCTAATTTTGTTAGCAACTTACCAATCAACATCAAAGAGGAGAAAAGAATGACTGAAGTAATGTTGTGCATTTTTCCAGAAGCTAAAAACCAGCTTTCCCTCCATATTCTCTTGCTAATAAATATCCTGAGGGATAACAAACCCTTTTTCAGCCCACTTGGTTTCACATTGCATGCTCAGTATAGTACAACAGAGGAAGCGTACCATGGTGAGACATGACAGGGGAACCCACCAGCTTCTCCAAACACAACCCCGAGCCCTCTTGGCCATTGACCTGCTCCATTGCTGGCATTTCCCTGCAGTCAGAAGGCAGCAGCCACAGCAGCTGGCTCCTGCACCTACCCTCTGGTAGGGGGGCCACCGGTACCTGGGCATGTAGAGCTCACAAAATGTGCATCTGCCCTTGCTTCACGCAGTTTGCACAAACAGCTTTTTGGAAATCTGGATTCCCAGGTGGAATATTTGTTCCTCCAGGGTCTTTTAATAAACTGCTGCCGTGCTGCCTGCAGCACGTGGCGGCCAGGGAGACTGCTGTGGTCTGCAAGGCAGGCTCCCCGTGCCCCTCCATGAGATGCTTTGGGTTTGTTTTGGTTTTGCTGACTGAGTTAGAAAGTTTCAACAGAGCTAACCGAGTGAATTAAACATGGCAAAGACTGAATTATTTGCTGACATTTTGCGTTATTCCCTCAGATAAAGATCAGAGAGGTAAAGAATGACTAACTTGGGTTTGGCGTGAGCTGTGCAAGAGCAGCTGATGCCTCGCTTGACTTGTGTACAAGTCACACTTTGCAGCACTGCCTTTGGTGGGAACTGCAGCCTTGCTCTGTGTGAGCAACGCTGCGAAGACTGAAGCACTGCATAATAGCTGCCAATTTCTTCATGTTTTGCTTCTTGCTAGCTGTAGCCAAAGTTTATTATTATTACTATTATTGCTGTTATTATTTTACATAAAATCAGCCGAAAAGTGGCAGCAGTTGGCAGTCAATTTTGCATTGCTTGCAGGTGTGTGAAAGAATTAAAGCAAGGAGAGGAGGAGCAGGGCTGGGGGTTGTGCTTGTGGGGGGCTCTGAGGAGCTCCCTGGGGGAAGGAGGAAGGATTTGGGAGTCCCTATGGCAGGTGAGTGAAGCTTTTCCTCATCTCCTGTAGTGCTGGGAGCTGTTGAGAAGCAGGTGAGGTGGATGGCTGGGTAGTGGTTGGTGGCCTCTCCTGCAGGGGAGAGGATCAGTAGCAAAGTGGTGATCTGCTCACATGCAACTGAGCACAATCAAATTATGTGTAATTCAAGTAAGATCAAATTTAAATGGCAGCAACATTAAATCTTAGCCCCCAAAACTCATCAAATGCACTAAAAGCAATTTCCAAAGCTGTAGCCCTGCTGGGATCTAATAAACTTTTCATTAAGGAGGAAGCGTTTGACTCAGCCCCTCATTTAGCAAGATGAGGGTTTTTTCCCTTGTGGAAGGGGTGCAAATAGCTGTAATAATTTTATTTCTGCTTTACCAAGTACCAAGGCATGACTGAGTTTGTCGGTGATGCTCTGAAGGATAGGAATTCTCAGCCCAACTAGCTTATACTAAAAATGCTCTTAGTTCCTCTCCCCTAAAACCTGCAATTTGGAGGGTTTAACACAAGCACACTGGGTTTTGCTTTACAGGAGTTACTCAGCATATCAAACTAACAGACAGGAGCCTTCCCTTTTCTTCTGGTTATCAGTTATTACATCTTGAAACACCTAAATATGTTTGAAAGACTTTCAGATCAAAGTACAATTAAATCCCTGGGTAGAGGCAGATTGCAGTAAAGACGAGAGGGCACCTTGGTTACCTAGATGTCAGCCTTACCTAAACATCCATTTTTTTTGCGATATTGCAGCTGAATTTCTAATGTGGAATTGAGAGAAGTAAGCACCAAGGCATGGAACTGCAGATGTTTGTTATCAGTGGCTTTTTCCCTTTTATTTTTGATGGAGGAGGATGCTGCGTGTGAGCTGCTCGAGGGGTGCTGAGCTGCGTGCCCCCCTGTCAGCTCTGTTCTTCCCCTTGCTGGGTGTCTCCTGAGTTTCCCAGGGGCTCCTGAGGACAGGAAAGAGGGATTGAGTTAGAAAGCTGTCCATGATGATAACTTACTGCTTCTGTTAATTCTGTTTAGCAAACAAAGACATTGGAATAACAGGGCATGCCAGAGAGCACTCTGGTGTCCAGAAGCAGTCATTTCATCTGCCTCCTGTCTCTGATAGAGCCCTGGGACCCTTAAAGAAATAAGAATTATCTTGTCACCAAAAAGCCTCTTTTTTTTTCTCAGAGGAAACATTTTTGTTTCCAATGTGTAGCGGATTCCTGAAATGCACCATGCAGCTGGCGTAATGGGCACTGAGGGAAAGGATGGTAATGAAACCCAAGTTAACTAATGAGTGTAATTTAGAGAGACTTTATTGCAGAGTTTTGTGGGAAACAGTTTAGAAACATTCAGCCTGTGGAAGAGAGGGGTGTTGTGGTTCCTCAAGAAGCCTTGCTTCAATCTGTGGAAACACGCGGTGGTTTTTTGTTGGTTAACGCCAGCAACTGAAGGTTGGGTGCCACCATGAAACCTTGCTCCTTTCTGGAGTCTCTGGAGCTCTGTGGGCTTCCAGCAAGCTGCCTCCAGCTGTTCTGCAGCCTGCACTTCGTGAGGATTTGTGCTGGGCCTTTATTTAGCCCCTGAAAGCTTTAAAAGCGCTGGATCCCTCACAGCTGTCTGACCCCCAGAAAGACATCAGGTCATCGTCCCCAGGCTCCCTGTGTCCCCAGGGTGATGCTTGCCCTCTGCCCCTTCTCCATCACCTCTGCTCTCATCCTACTGATGACACAGGGAGCATCCTGGGTTTATTATTATTTTTCCTCCCAAAAATGTTGGGCAAGAGATCTCCTTGGCGGGGCTAGGAGAGGAAACGGAGGAGGATCAGGGAAGGCAGCTCATGGGGCTATGGGCAGCTGCCGGGGCTGCCTCTGCCCTCTGATGGAAAACAGGAGAATGCAGCCCTGCCGAGCAGCCCTCCCTCATCTCCCTGCATCTTTCTGTGCCTGTGTGTAGAGATAGAAGAGTGTGTGTGTGTGTATAATATACGTATACTTTTTTTTTTTGCATTCTTCCTTGTTTTGCTCAAAACAACCCCACAAAGCACTGTCTCAGCTCTCTGGTATTTTCCAACTCTCCATCTCCGATGAAGGGAAACCTGGTCCCAGTGCTGATGTTCACGGGGATGCCCACCTGCCCTCTGGGACTGGGAATAACAGGTCCCCTACAGTCCTTTTTTTTCTTTTGCATCTTTGCATGCCCTACCTATGTGCTGAGGAAGGGCTGTGCAGCACAGCCTGAGTCCCCTGCCTCCCCCAGGGAAGTGCTCTTTACCTGATGGGAAGGGTTGAGCTGGCTGCTGCTAATAACAGGAGCTTGCAGGCAGTGACTCCGTGGGCAGAAATGGAAAAGTTGCTTTGCTTTTCCTTCCCTGCACATCGCTATGTCCCTGTGCCCCCTGCAGCATGGGGCTGTGCTCCAGCAGCTCTGCTTTCACTTACAGCCGTTTATCTCACCACAAAGCCTTCACTTCGAAACCCTGAGCCTTGTTGGGACACCTGGCATCTCCCCTGCTCAGGAGGATGACGACTATAAAAAAACAAACAAAAACAAACAAACAAACAACAACAACAACAACAAAAAAAGGGATACAGCTGTTGTGGTGACTGTTACTCTCCTGTACCCAGCAGCTTTCCTCTTACATTTTAAGAGGACTGATCACCAGATTTTGGGAGGCTGCAGGGACAGCCTGGTGCAGGAGCCGAGGCCGGTCTGGCTGATGGCAGGGGCAGCAGCTTTGGTCTGCGTTACCCTGGGGCTGGCAGAGCCCTGCCGTGGCAGAAATAACCTCGCCTGGTTGGGGATGGCCCCTCGGCAGGTCTCTGAACGGAAACCAGATAGTCGTAAACCACTGTCTAGCCTAAAGCGCTGCAAAGTGTTTAAGCTATTGTATTTCCGTGGCTCGTTTGAGGGTATTTTAGTGGTGGTGGATAAGGTACTGACTCTAGACCAAGTGATCCCTCCTGAACACTGTGGTCACAATTAGGGAAAATTAACCTTTTGCTGAAATGTGTGCTGGGGGAGCACTGGGCCTGGAGTACAGGTAAGGAGAGAGACAAATGGGGAGAGGAGGGATGTGCTCACCTGGACAAGCCAGAAAATGAGGTCCTGGGCTCCTCGGAGTGAGGGGACACAAATGTCATGGCCAGAGCTGACTGCTGAGGCCACCCAAATTAATTCTCGCTTAAACTAGAAAGAACATTGCATTTAATTTAAGCTCTACCAATGAATATCTGGCTGCAACTTTCTTCTGGGCAGCCAGCCTCTGGCTGAAGGTATCCTGAGCACGTCCGGGGTCCTGCATTTGAGGTGAGGCCGCTGCTTTGCGATACCTTGGATATTCCAGCCCTGTCAGCCCCCTCTGCTGAGTGTGTGCCTCAGGTATGATAGCTATGTGTTATGGTATGATAACTACTGTGCCACTAAGAGACGGCTTGCAAACAGCTTCCTCTTGTCCCATTAACTCCACAGCTCATTCCCTGCCCCGTATCTTATCGCTTGGGCTGCTAATAGGTTTCCTGTATGGCTTCTCTTGGAAAAGTCTGTCGTGCTGTGCAATTTCCTTCCGCTGGCTGGTGAGGGTTAATTAAAACTTCCCCAGGCTCTGTTGCCTTGATGCAATGAAGGCTAGGGATTTTTTTTATTTTTTATTTTTTACTTTTAGGAAACAATCGAGTGTCTGCAGGTAGTCTGTGTGCTCCCACTGCTCTGATAAGAAATTCCTGCTTGTTTGCAAGGTCCTGCTTGGACACAGATGTGGTCGTGGTGGTGGTGATGTGAAATGGGGGAGTGCTGTGGCTGTGGAAAACCTCAGATCCCTCAGACTTTTGTGGGGGGAGGGAGGAAGCCCTGGGCTCCTTGGGTGGGTGCTGGGTGCTCCTTGGGCCCTCTGGGGTGCTTCTGAGCCAGCTGTGCACAGAGCAGGAGCCCTGGACATGTCCCACCTTTAGGAGTGCCTTGCTCCTGGATGCTGCTGTCCAGCTGTCCCCTGAGCCCCTCTCAAAGATAGGATAAAAGATAATTATTTGTAGTTATTGCCAGAAACAGAGCTAGCTGCCCATTCACGCCTAGTCGTGGCTGATGCAGGATTTATTGTTCCTGGTGGCCAGGGCACAATTTGCACCACTGGCTGTCTCTGGCTGGGATGAGAGATGCTGTAAGGCACGTTGTGACTTCATCTGTGCTGTATCATTGGAAAGATGATTTTTAGGAAATAAAATCTCTTGTACAAGGCCTGTCATGCATGAAGCCTGTCTGAAGCTTGCCTGAATGTCTCCTCTCAGCACTCTCCAGCAGAGGGTGCAGTAGCTTTTCGTGTCTGCCCAGCTGATTTTCAGGGAAAGGATGACTTCAGCCCTCATCTCCCTTTATTTAAATAAATAAAAAGGGGGGCGGGGGGATTGAAGGGGCCTTTTGCTGTCTGAAAACTAAAATTCTTTAATGTCCATATCAAAAACAATCTAGTTACTTTTAGAGAAAAACATAACAGTATTACGGTTCCTTCTGAGAACTCTTTGATTTGCAGCCATGTGTAACATCTATAAATAGGCAACAGGGCCAGGAGAGGACAGGAGGTTTGTGCGTCCTCTTATATTTTGATATGTTTTTAGCAATCCCTTATGTATCAAATTGTGTTGGCGTTCTTAAAACTGTCATTGCTTTCTGGGGTGCACTGTGCAGTGTCTGTAGCTTGGGCAGGATCTGAGGCCGTGCCCTTGCTGCCCGTGGGGTCGGGCAGGAGAGACTTGGTGCCGCAGGTGTGAAGCCCTCCTGTGTCAGACCGGATTCAGAAGTTGCTTGGTTATGATCCTCATACCAACCACCCATGAATAATTCCTCTACTGCCAGGGTCAGCCAAACACTGCTGGGGAATTGCCAGGGATCAAGCAGTTGCTTTGGCCAGCAAAGTCACTTTTGACCTTTTTTTTTTTTTTTTTTTTTTTTTTTTTTTTTTTTTTCCCCAAGCCCAAATGCTGGTCCAGTGGAGGGGGAAAAAAAAAAAAAGGAAAAAGAAAAAACAAGGTGTTTTGCCCTTTCTTGGGCAGAAGCACCACTGGTCTGTTTCGGGCTGCCTCATGGCATGCTTGCCCAGCACATTGCTGCCTCTGTGAAAAGTGGCAGAGGATATTTTCTCCAGATTACAGACCCAGGGTTGATGCTGAAGGTTGAGTGGATCAAGGCCTTGTTATTCCCGTAGCGGTGAACATTTTGGGCTGAGTTTCGCCGCTGGCGAGCCTTGAGATGCAAATGCCAGAGCTCCAGCAGGTTCCCGACCCCTTTGCAGCGGAGTGGGGATTTATTCATTTTATGGTGCCAGTTATGATTGACAGCAATTGGCATGGGAATAATGAGGACTGCAGAAATCATCCGACGGCTTGCAAAATCTCCTCTTTGCAAATATCTTGCATGCAAACAGAACATCTCAGATAAGAAGACCATGAAATCCCATTCTCAAGGCCTGGAACATTGTAACTCAGCACAGCCTAATTGGATGCAGTCTCCTAATTTAAGTCTATATTCTCTTCATAATGAGCTACAGATCTAAATTAAATTGTGCTCCCCGTGAAAAATATTTGCAAACTCTCCTTGCTGCATGCTGCTTACCAAGATTATTGAAGGGGTGTTGGTGAGTGGGTTGAGAGCCTTGTGCCAAATTTATCCCTCTTGCACAGGAGGAGAGCCAAGCCCTCGGTGATGCTGCGTGCTGTCTGCACTGGGGCACAGCACCCCTTGCTGCCTCAGCTGCTGTTGTGTATTCACCTGACAAGGGCCAAAAAGTGATCTAAGTCCTACAGAAACTGCACGGAGCAATTCAGCTCCCATGTTCAGACCCACTGCTCCCACTGATGTCTTCGGGCCATGCCAAGGACCTCGGCTCAGGTCTGAGGATGAGCGGGGACCATTTGCTCTTCTGCTCGTGTCTCTGTGATTGTCCATGCATTTTGAGCTATCTCTAGATAGCATTAAAGGGCTTGCTAATGTGTTGGGAAAGCCTATTTCTCTTTAAAAAAAAATTAAATTAAAAACCTCACTCATTTAAAAGTGACATTTTGTGTTCATATGTGCCAACGTGATCCTTGATCTTACACCAGGACTTAGACAACTTCTATGGAACCTGCTCATACAACCTGTCTGCACATACGAGGCACACATTCTGCAGCTCCTTGGTGCTCCTCTTGTGGTAGAAAGAAAAAATGAGTCACTCCTGCTTCCTCTCCTCCTGCACAGTGAGCAGGCTGGGAAATAGGGTGGGCATCCCACATTTCTGAGACAGGAAACCAAATTCTTGCTTCACCGTTATGTGTGATGTGAGTCAAGGCTGGCCCCACGGGAAGGGGCAGCACTGTCGCTTCTGATGGGTGTTCCTCTGCGGAAAGGCTGTGAGCCCTCTTTGCCATTGAGGACACCCCAGAAAGCTGTGTCAAAGCAGCACAGAGGAACATGATCTCCAAAGAAGGCTGGGATGAGTTAGTGTGGAAAGAAAGATGAGATTATCCAACCAATTTCTCTAAGCAAACGCTTGTCTTCCTTCTTTCTTGCCTCTCATGGCCCCTTGGTGTGGAGAGGAGCCTGTGGTACTTAAATGCCTCTGCACAATTTGAGCTCCCATGGCACTTCCATTGGGGAAAGAACCCAAAAGAGCACAAAGGTTTCTTACATTCTTGAGCAAACTGAAAATCTTGTTCAGACACGGAGGGAGAGGAGGGAAGTTGCAGGTAGGAAGATGGGCTCTCCTGTAGTGAACTGGAGGCGTGAGCTTGCCCCTGGCAAGGGGCTGCCCACTGCTCAGCTCTGATGGAAAACAGGCACAGTAACCTTCAGCATGCTCCTTGCTGGTAATTAGTGGGGGACTAATTAGTACTTGTAGGCCAGAGTCCATAGTGGGCATTTCCCTAATGATCAAAAAGCCACGGTGTGCAGCATGGGCTGCATCCTGCGCTCTCCATCCCCCTGGGGAAGGAAGCCTCGCACTGCTGTCTCGCCACGCTTCCTAACAAAAAGTTCAAATCCTAACTTAACTGTATATATTTTCTTTAAAAGTGGTGAAGCAATGTTTTCCTACTGAAATATTATTCCACCCCTCCCTGCGAGCAAGCCATCATTTTCATTTTCTTTGAAAAACATACTTCTCGTTTCAGCTCTCTCTGCTCTGGTCTCAATTTTTTTACATTTGCAGTTAATTGCCTACTTCAAAGAAAAACAGAGAAGTCTTTGATTTACTAGATTGGCTAAATTCAATATCTTTCCCAGAAACAGTGGCTCAGTGTTTCCTAACAATAAGTTCAAATGTTTGAGTGATATAATTTCCTCACTTCTGACACTCATCAAATCAGTGTATAGCGTCCAATTTGGTCTCCTTCATATCCCAGTGGCAAGCTTAGCTTAAATTTTATCCACTTTAAACAATACTTGTGTTTGCCACACAGTGTCCTAAAGCTGCAAGGTCTCAATCGTGATACGAATAACATGCACAGTTGGACACCTACATTAAGTATGTATGATGAGATCACTTCCAGTAAAATCTTGAAATGCAGTAATGTGAAAAACATCTGGTTGTTGTGCATTTGATTTAAAGTTGGAAGTCCTGGACAAAGGGACTATACATTTATTAATGAGTTCTGTGCTTTATGGAGGTTTCCATGCAATTTACTCATTAGACTTCAAAAGCAGGAAATTATACGACATCTTGATTGAAATTAGCTTATTAGACATCAAAAGGAGGAAAATATTACATATCTTAGTGGAAATTAATTATAAAAATTATATATTTTATTAAAAATCTGAATTTAACTTAGCAATTCTACCCTATGAGCCCACTGCAGGCGCAACGTGTGTGTGTTTGGGAGTGTTTTTTGTGTGCCAAAACCAGAGGAAGATCTGGAGGTTGGGATCTGGCCACGCCGCCCCATTCTGGGGGATGTACAAGGGGCAGGGAGCCAGGGGCTCCCATGGCACAATCCCACGGCAGTGCCAAATGTTTAAAGCCACGTCAGATGACTGCGTGGCACCTCCTGGAGAAGCAAGGACCAAGTGCCATCTCTGCCATCACCCTGGGCTGGGGTCAGTCCCTGCCATAGCTGGCCGTGGCTGCAGGACCCCCCCCCATTGCGGTGTCCCCGTTCGTGGCTCCCCAGCAAAAATGTGTGGTATGCCTGAGGCGTATCAGTAGCGAGCAGCAGTATCCATGGAAATCTGTTTGTTTAGCAAATTGAAGAGAGGAAAATTCAACAGAGATGGCCAAAGGAATGAATTAGAGCTGCCCCTTGGCAAGCGCGATATAGAAAGCGGTGTTATTTTTGCTTTAAAACAAAACAAAAACATGTATGCATGTGAAATTGGTAATTTTTCAGTCATCGCTGACAGTCCGCTCTGAGATGTGGAAAATATTTGTGGGGACGTTGCTATGTCTCCCACGTTTCGCTTGTGGTTCCACGTCACCTTGCTGAGATGGGCGATCCTTGCAGAGCCCAAACTGTGGGGGCTGCTGAGGCAGGGGTCCCTCAGCTTGGTCCCTGTCCCTCTGCCACCTCCCAGCCATGCTTCTTGCAAAAACATCCTCTTTGCAGCCCAGATTTACCTGCTCTCGAGGCAGGTCTGTGCCAGCTCTCTGGCAACCTCAGCCATCATCCCCAAGGCCCCACTGGCAGCTGCCTGCCAGCTCTCCCCTTCCTCCTAGATCTTTTTTAGTGCTCGTGCTTGAGAGGAACTCATCAGCAAGAGGTTTCAGGGTGTGATAAACAGGGAGCTATTGCCCCCCAGGTACTCTGCTCGCTGCTTAAAGGTGCATTTGTTTCTGTATTTTGTTCAGTAAGGGTGACAGGCCGAGGTTGTTGCTGCATTAACCCTCAGTTTCTTACCAAGGGCCATATATTTCTACATACTCTGTGCTGACCTTAGTCTCTGCAACTTCTGTTTCATAGAATGGCTTGGGTTGGAAGGGACCTCAAAGATCACCCAGTTCCAACCTACTGCCATGGGCAGCCACTAGATCAGGTTGCCCAGGGCCTTGTCTGATCTGGCCTTGAACACCTCCCGGGATGGGGCAGCCTGTTCCTGTGTCCCTTATTTGTAGAAAAACACTGATCACAAAGCGGTGCAGTTCTACAGCCAGCGCTGCACCGTGCTTACAAATACAGGCAGCCAACTAAGTGCAATGCGAGCAGTTTATCCAGAAGAATTACCTCGATCTTCCCTCAGGCTGCCTTTTGGGGAAGCAGACAAATCCCTTGGCTGGGGCACGCTGGGGATCTGTAGGGCCAGCTCTCCCCGTGTCCCTGCTCTGGAGGTTCATCGTGACGGCTGGGAAAGCCGGGGCTCTGGATGTGCAGACAATTACAAACGAGCGCTTACTGGAAAATATTCTTCTAATGAAACCATCTGTATGCAGTCTGACTCATCTGAGAGCAGACTAATAAGACAAGTCACCTCTCAGACTTAAAAACCCCTAGGTTAGCCCCACGTATAAATATCCTTTTCGAGCAGCCCCATTACTCCATGCACGAGGCATGTTCTGCCGAGCCCGCTGTGGGTCGTTTTCCATGGAAGCACAACCCAGGCACGATAATCCCAGCTACTATAAAACATCTGTTCTGCGTTTGCATGTGATTTATGGTAACATGTTGCAAACATATATGTATGTGTGTGTGTATATATATATATACATGAAAGAATAATACATTAGCTAGCACTGATCTAAATGGAATAGAAATCCTGCTTATTACTATAATGCCAACAAATTTATTTCTTACATTTAACAAGCCATTTATTGTCCAAATTCCTGCATGACATACGTGAATAATAATAAAACAACAACGAACTCTAATGATCTTCAAAACCAACTGCACATCATTTTTCTAATATGAAAAGGTCATGGAGAGATTTACGCACAATATTTCTTTGTTCCTACAGTTACCCCAAAACTAAGAGTACAGATTACTTTTGGACTACATGGAATCACTTACCTTAACATAATACCACTGAATGTCTCTAAGAGTTTACAGTGCTCACAACGGTAGCTTAAATTCCTCACATTAGGCTCTTCATTTGTTTTTTTATTCTGAAAAATGTGATAGCCCTTGAAAGGAAGGAAAATGTTTGTCTGGATAAAGAGAAGTCTGAGCTAAGACTTAGCAGGAAATTTTCTTGATGAGTGTCTTATGGACTAGGTTTCACCTTCATTACGCTCTCCCCCCGTTGCTTTTTACACTGTTGACTCTGCTCCCCCCCCCCCCCAACTTTTCCCCCTTCACATTTCCTTTTTTCTTCTTTTTTTTTTTTTTTTTTCCTCTTCTGCTTTTATAGTCTAATCAGAACATGAGGCAATACCATTAGGGACTAATGTTAGCACCAGACTTTTCCCAGTGGGCAGACCAAACCAAAAGGGAAAGTCAAATTCTGCTCAATGTTCTCTTCCAAATAAATGAAAATTCCTCTGTGAAGAAGCCCAATTGCTTTGCAGTGAACCTGCTCATGGCAGAGCACGGGTTGGCCTGAGCTTGCAGGCAACAGATGGACATGAAGTGTTAATTCCAGATGTTGCACGGGGGCATATCCCCAGGTAAAGGCTGCTGCTGAGCAAAGGCAGCCTGAGGCTTATGCTTGATGTCACACTGCTGATCTCAGCGAGATCTGGAATGGGAGATGCAACATAGATATGCAACACAATTACATTTCCCAGAGGGATCAAGCAGCTGTGATATTTTGCCCACTCTCTCCTCCCACTGTTCCTGTGCTTTAATAGTGTTGGACTTATTCTTCTGATAAAACCAATATTGCTGCTCTCATCCCCTACCCTTTTCCTCCTTTAGGTAACTTAAAGCCTTCCAATATTTTTTAAAAATATGTATTAAAAAATTCCCTCATTTAATTAATCACTCTTAAAAAGTATACTTCATGTACATGTCTGAGTACTTGTAATGCCATTTTTGCACTGTTTTGCTTAAGAGCGGTATAAAGTTACTGAAAAATGAGTAACCACTGTTACAAGTGCCAAAACATTTGGAGAGAGCTCTGCTCCCTGGTTTCATCTGTCTCATTTTCCCCCTGGTTTTCTGTCCCTCCATCCTATCTTGTTCCTGAAACTGGAGCCTCCTCCTGGAGGGGGCTGCATTTTCTGGACCAGTGGGGTCGCTTACTGGAGAAGAATTGCATGGTTTTGTCCCTTGTGGGGGGGATGAGGTTACTTTTGTGTTTTCCACCATACTTGTCTGCAACTCAGGATAAAACTGGGTCTCCATTCAGCTCCATATTTCTTTCCATCACTGAGAAGAGCTGTGGGAGGAAGAGGAGGAGGAGGCCTGGGGTGTACAGGGGTGGGTGCGGGCATGGGGATGCACGGGGCTGGAGGGAAAGGAGAAGAGGTGCAGTGCTGGTACGACAGCTGAGCCAGCAGCGGGAGCCTCAACCTGTGGGTTTGAGGGGGCTTGGTGGGTTCCTTTTACATCTTTTTGTTTTTAAGGAACAATTTCCATAAGAGGTGCCCAACATGGGGGTTGGGGAAGGGAGTGGGGAGCATGGGGCAGGGCTGGGGGCTTGGTGGAGGAGTGAACTGGAGATGGGATTCTCCAGACTTCCAGGGAAATATGAGGCACCCTACATCTGTGTGCCCAGCAAGTGTTGTGTGTAACGTGCTGGGAAGCAGAGCTAGCTCTCAGTTTAGAGAGAGCCAGCAGTCCTCTCCCGGACACAAGGATGTGGTTTTACTGGAGAAAAAGGGAAAAAATCCACTCTGGGACCTGTGTGAGAGGCCATGAGCTGTGTCAGCACTTGTGGCCTTGCTGTCACACAAAGCTACATCTTCTGGTGGTTTCGTCTGGGGGAATTGGGAGAACTGGTCCTCAAGCAATGCTGCCTGGGCTGGCCCTGGTGGCTGTGTGGATGACCTGAATGTGGGCAGGATGCAGCCTCCTGCTGCTTTTCCCGTGGGTATGATGTGAGCCATCCTCTGCAAAACATTGTTTGACTTACAGTGAGACAATGTCTTTGAGACATCTCTTTGTAATGTCTTTGAGATATCTCGGTTCTTGGAGCACCTATTCCTATTTTTGCAACCAAACCTCCCACACTGGGGTTTAGCCGAGTTGTTCCATTTCCCACCTCCCCTGTTTGCAGTATGTTGGTGCAGGAGCGATGCTGGTGCTGGAGTTGGCCTCACCCCGGGCAGAACACATCAACCCAGCACCTGCAGCACAAGAGGCGAGTTTTGTGCTTCACCTAGCAGGTCCCTGAGCCATTTGCAAACCTTCCGTGGTGATTCAGGTGGCTGGGTCAGGCACCTCGTGCCCCATCACAGAAGCTCCCACTGAGCATGGATGGGAGGCTGCAGCCCAGGCTGGATCCTGCACAGGTGAGCCTTGAACCCAGGAGCAAGAGACAAAGCTCCATGGGTTGAACCTAAAATGCCTGTCCTGTCAACCTGGGAGAGATTTGCCCAGATGACTTACATTAATGTTAATGGAGTCTGTGTGCAGAAACCACAAGCTTAAATCACTAAGATTATGTCAAAAGAGCAGACTTTACTTTCATAAATCCAAATGACAGACTCCGACTGTTGTTTTTTTTTTTTTTTTTGCTCACTCTAAAGAACCCATCGCTATTTTCAGCTTCTTAAAGCTGGTACGATGCCCAAACTTTGTGGGGATCAAGTTTTGAAATGGTTTTTGTAATTCAAAGGATAAAGGAAGAAATCTCCCCAACTGGGGTCATGTTAATAAGCAGCTACATTAAATGAGCAGTTCTCGGAGACTTCAGCACAAATTTTGGCTTGGCGTCTCACTGCAGCTTCTGTGCCAAGGTGGGATGAGCTGCTGAATATCATTTCCTTGTGGTGGGGTGGTTGGGAGCAAGGCAAAGGATGTTGCATCAGTCCATCCTGCCTACCCATCTCAGCAGCGATACTGGTGCTTTCTGTGAAAGAAACAGTCTTTCGTGGCCTGCTGCACTTTAATTGTATCTGTTAACTAAAATGGAAAGGAGGGGAAAAGACAAATATCAGGAATCACCATAATAAATAGTATTGATTTTTCTGAGATTGACAGAGCCCCAAGAAGTACCTC
Source organism: Cygnus atratus (assembly GCF_013377495.2). Lineage (NCBI taxonomy): Eukaryota > Metazoa > Chordata > Aves > Anseriformes > Anatidae > Cygnus > Cygnus atratus. The sequence goes on from NC_066375.1 coordinate 3,815,013, forward strand.
CTGAGCTTGTGAGGAGCTGGGGATACAGGACAAATCCAACACAGCAGTCATGGACTGCTCAAAATGCTCTGGAAGACTGGTGTGAAATTTAATGTTGTGAGTATTGCAACAGGTTGAGAAAATCACAAGATGTCTGTGCAAAATCAGAAAGGAAAGGATCGATCTGGCTTCCAGGCTTGGATCCAAAACCCCATTGCATCCCAGGCTTGAGAGCTCCTTGATGTGCAGCTCCTGGCCTTGTCCACATGGCTCGCCTTGCTGAGGCGCAAGGAGCTGGATGGTTGCCCTCTGCTATCCTGAACTGCTCCCTAAAAGCCCTCTGACCTGCCTGCTTGGCTTTTCCAAAGCCATCCTGACCCTGCTGCCTCCTGGGGGTTATAACCAGCCCTTGGGGCTGGCAGTGCCAACTTAGAAAAAACATTGCCTAATGCCACCAGGCTGGTGGAGAACCTGTTTGTGTCCAGCTCTGGTGCCTGTTTCTTCTCTGCAGATCCCCAAATGCCTCCACGACCATGGTCTGGTGCTGCCTGCCTGGTGGCAGTGCTGGGAGCAGCTCTCGCGGGCAGTCTGTCCAAGGAAGGAAGGAGAACCCCATCCTGCAAAATCTGTTTTCAGAAGCTGCTGGGGGCAAACCCAAGCTTTTCTGGCAGGAAACAGTAGCCATCGCTAACGAACAAGGAGCAACTCGTCATTAGGCTCTTGTCAGTGATTGACGTGTTTGTGGCTCTGGACATCTGGAAGGGATTTAGCAGAAAGGTCTGGTTCCTGGGACACTGCTAATCACCCTGGCTGATGGATTCAAAGGGAATAAGGTAGAAAGAGAAAAGAAAACTGAAGATTCGGGGGCTGATTCCCGACACGTGTGAAATAAATAAAGGAGCTACTTAGGAAAGACAGTAAACAAGCCAGGTCTGCAGCATTGACTGCTTTCTCCTGATTTTTCCTTTCACCTGTTGTTTACTGGAGGTGACCACAATGTGCTGATTGTGCTCAGCCCCTCAGGGTCCCCATTCTGCAGGGTTTTGGGGCTCCAGGTCTCCCCTTGGGCCCCTTCCCCTCATGGAACAAGCGCCTGGGGCTCAGTGGTGCTCATCCTGGGGAGGTGGTGAGCAGAGCCTCGACTAACGCCCAGACCACCACCAGGTGCAAATTCTCATCCAGATTTTGTGTGTACATTTGGGCCCCTGTATTTGGCCTGGCAGCCTCAAGCGTCTGCTCAGCAATGCGGCCCGTGTAGGAGGGCGCTGACCTGAGACACGCGGGGGTGTCCTCTGCCGCTGAGAGCCACGGGAACCTGGAGGTTTTCATTGCTGGTTTCATTCTGGTGTGACAGAAAACTGAGGCATGTGGAAAAAATTGTGCACAGAAAGGGAAAAATTTCTCAAAGCCAAAGCTGGCGTGCCAGGGCTGTGGGAGGCCGAGTGCCCTTCTCGGGAAGCAGCAGGCCGCGGGGCAGCAGGCTGTGCCGTGCTGGGGGCTCTCAGGGGTTGCTCAGCCTTACATAAAACTGCAGAGCCAAAATGGTTCAAAATAAGGGACGTGACCCGACTTTCTAACCTCCTCGATGACCTGGCTGCCAGGTTGTTCTGGCGGAGCCCCAGATTTCATCCTGCCCGGGGCCGGGGAAGCCTTCCAGCTGAAAACACAACACGCACCGCTGAGGTGTGCTGTGCTCGGGCCCTTGGTTCGGCCCTGCTCGAGGTAGCCTGCTTCTCAGGCAGCATGCTGCTATACACTGAGCTTTGACAAGCCGCATATTTTATGCTGTTTCACTTAATATCACAAAAGATTTGGAGTATTATCCCATGCATGCCATACCTCTCTGTATGTAACAACGGGACTGAAGGAGTAGAGCTGCTCCGTGTGTTTAACTTGCTGTCCTAAAATATGCTGTGGGATGCCTCGTGTTTTTGAGGTGGTGTTTTTTTAGTACCATCTGGGCTAAAATAATAAGGGTCTGTCTGGGACTCAGGAGCCAGCCTGTTAGCTCAGACCTCGGTAGGGCTCAGACACGATTCCTAATTTGGCAGTTCCCAATCCAAGAAGTCCCTGGAGGAAAGGAGCCGGGGAATTCCCTGGTTCATTTTTTAAAGTGTAAATCACCAAAGTCCAGTGGAAGGCTAATGAGCAGACCAAAGACACAAACACCTAAAAAAGTATTCCCAGCAGTAATCAGACAGGATGATCCTCTGATGACATTTAAAAAAATGTTTTATTATATTTTTTCACTTTTTTTTTTTTTTTTTTAATTTAAAAGAGCTTTCAGGGAGCTTGACTATTTGAATTTTGATGAGTCCTGAAAACTCGGAGCAACAGGAACCCAATGGTGGAAATTTTACATTGCAGCCTGGCAGCCTCGCTGTGCCCTGGAGCAGGACTTCGTGCATGCTGGTGGGTGCACATCTGCACATAGCCACGTCCCTGCGGTTTGCTCTCAGCGCTCCGCCACCTCCTACCTACCTGATCTGGCCTCTAGAAAAAAAAAAAGTACCGTTTGGGATTAAACAACCATGACCTCATCCTGGGAGTTTCGCATTGCTGCAAGGATTAGGACCATATGACTGGAAAGCCTGTCTGATAAATATTTGTTCCTGCTCATGGACAAAACGTCTCTCCTGCAGCAGCTGGAGCGAGGGAGCATAGCTTCCCGCAGCTCCAGGGTTCCCGAGGAGCTCCGCAGGCTCACGGACTTCTCCTCGCGTAAATTAGCCCATCCCTCCGGGGTAATAAAAGAAGAAAGCAAACGTGTCCGCCTGCCAGCTCTGGAGTCGGAGAGTGCTGAGTGCAAACGGTGCCAAACCATTGTGAAAAGCAGACGTAGAAGGATTAAAAACTAATAATGAAGAAATTAGTATGTCTTGATTGTGCTGCAACTGCCAGACTAATCCTGCTGGAATCCTACCAGGTTAGAGCATCACTTATTCATGTTCTTAGTAGCTGGCAACCCTGCTTTGTCAGAGCAGTGGTGAAAACAACTTTGGTTTTAAGCAGCTCTTTATTTGTAGTGAGGTTTTGCTTCATTTGAATTCCAGATTTCCAGGCACTTGGGGCTAATTCTAATACAAAGTCCTATTGCATTGCACTAAAGAAATAACTTTTCTGACTCTTCCCATAAATGCCAAAAGCTTGGTTTCTGTTTACCTTGCCTGAGTGAGAAGCACCACTGAAATCAAGAGGTCAGTTTGCCTGAACAAGAGCAACTGGATTGGGCCCAAGTTATCTTGCTTTACAATGTGCTGTCTCTCCTATAAAAATGTGTCTCCACTTTCTCTCGGCTTTAGATATGCCAAAGTCTGGGTGCGTGTTCAGACATCCCCTACCAGACCTATTCCCACACCTGTATCTCCTGTAAAAAGCAACAGACCCGAGTGCACGTGAACTTGAGAAACGTGTGTGTGCCCCGCTGGGTAAACAGTGCTCGCCTGCTCCTGGCGCTGGGCTGAAACCCGTAGAAAACACTGCTCTTTGTATTTCACGGAAAATAAGCTACGTGGGCCTGGCTGGTCGCAGAAGTCATTTATCCAGGAACATATGTCTGTACGTTGAGCTTGCATAATGAAGGCAATTATTTTCCATTCAAGCCTCCTAACACATTGCAACACTCGTTCTCAGCAGTGGGGAGGAAATGGATCCAAACTGTTCCAGCTCTCCCTGGCCCTTTATCAAGGAGCCTTTACAAGCTCTCTAGGCTGCGTTACTAAATCATTCCCTCAGAAACGATTACTAGCCTGGTCTTGTTATCTGCTCGGCTGTAGCTACAAAACCACTGCAACTAAATAAAGCTGTATGTCCTCCCTGGTTCCTTGGGGTGATGATGAGCCCACAAGACCTAAGTTATAAGTGTGTGTGCATATGTGGTTTTGACCATGTATGTGTGCATGTGTGCAGGCAGGAATGCTTCAGAGTCACGGGCTTGGGTGAAGCTCTGCTCGGCGTACAGCCCCCAACGCAGGTGGCAGAGAATGGGGATGTCTCATTCTTGGCACACAAGCTTTCTAGCCACGAGGAAGCAGAAGGAAAAGGTAAAATCCAGGCATGAAGGAGCTGATAACGTATGCCATCACCTTCATTGCACAGAGCTTCACAGCCGGAGAAAGTCGTCTGCTGCTGCTGGGGCTGCTCACTTCCCTGCACCATCCTGCCTGCTGCCCAGCAGCAATCTGATTGCTGAGGAGCTGGTTCAGGTCATGAACTCAACGGGAAGCCAGTCCTGGGAAGCTGTCCCTTGCTACTGGGGGACCTGGGGAGCTGCCTGGCTGCCCTCTAGCACCGTGCAAGGTGACAGAGGCAGGGAGAGTTGCTGGCACCTGGCAGATGAAAAAACATCCTTTGTGGGGCGAGTCAGCCGCAACGCTGAACTTTACAGAGGCTGGCCCGGGAGTCTGTAAGCGGCCCTAATGCACACTGACAGCTCAGGTCATCTCGCCCATCTCCCTGTCCCGGGGCTGAGCTTGGCACAAGTCCCCCCCTCCCAGCAGGCGGCTGTCCCAGTTGTTTCTGAAAGCCCAGGGAGGCGATTTCCCACCCTGCCCAGTGGGGTTTTGTGGTGCCAAGAGGGGGGGCTGCTCAGCTGGCTCCCTGCCGGCCCTATGGCTCCTCCCGACACCACGCCGGTGAGCGTGCTGCCCCGTGGTGGGTCGGAGCCATCCGCAGAGCCAGGAGAAGGGTGACGGGGTCCCCAGGGGGGCTGTTGTGGGTCTGATGGACCTTGGCACTGGTCTGGCACAAGGCACGACCTGATGTGCTGTGAGGTGTCCCTTTAATGTCATTGAACTTTGCGCTCTCTTCATTAAAAGGGGAGAATTTGTTAGGACCCGGTTTTCCTAAAGGTGGTCTTCATTTGGTTTTCCATCCTGTGCTTTGTTACGTACCTGCTTCCCCTTGGTGCTTGAGGTGGCCATTGTCTGAAGAATGGAATAACCAGGAAAAAAAAAAAAAAAAAAAGAAGAAAACAGCTCCTTAAATCTTGCTGAAGAAATTATTGTGCCGAGCTATGGGGGGGGGGGGGGGGGGGGGGTTGTTCTGAGGTTGGTCCTGAAGGCAGAGTTTTCAGTGAGCTGAACGTCATCCAAAGTCTACAGGATAACAGAAGCACCTTCTGGCTACGCATCTCCAGTTGCAAGATGGTTTGTTGACACAAGATAGGTTCTGTATCTTCTTGGCAGGGAATGATTTCATCTGCCTCTTGTATTTAGAACAGAAATTAACTAGTATCTTTTTTTTTTTTTTTTTAAGAAAGTTCCAATATATCATAATAAACTAAATGAATTCAGATTTCAAAGCTCAGCATCCCAAAATAACAGTCTGTTGTAATTTGGCTCAGGACGCTCAAACGTTTGCTCTCTTCCTGCAGTACAAAGTGGCCCCCAGCCAACCTCAGCAGATTACCACGCTGACATTGGGCGTCTATCAGACCTTTAAATCAGGAGAAGCAGGCCAGGAGAAACTTGCTTTTATCCATTTTAAGGTCTGTAGACTCTGCTCTTCAAGTGGTCTGCTCTCCAGTGATGGCACAGACTTTTCCATGGCTTATGCAGCTATGTGTGGAAATGACTACTCCCTAGAAAGATACGCCAGACTAGGATTTCTTAGGGTTTTTCTACTTTGTTGCTGGCTTGCTGAAAACAAGAAGATAAATTGCAGGATAAGGAATAAAATAAGAACATGTGAGAGCTAGAAACGTCTTGTGGGAGCTGTTTTCTATCTCTTTTTTCTTTTTCATATACAGACAATATGACTAAGTGACACTGAATCATTCCTTGAAGGTTGAATTGCTACTTCTTGTGCCTTCCTGCTCCAGAATCATACCGTATCGTATGTCTGCAATACAGGGCAGGGGGAAATAGAAAACAGATGCGGCGATATCAGCTTGGCCCCGTAGCACTGCTCAGGAGTTTCAGTGGGTTTATTTTACGTTTATGCCTGTTGGTGTGTGCGGGAGAAGCAGAAAGCAGTGCAAAGAGCTTCTTAAAAAGATTTATCTCAAAGTATCTAATGTGGGAAGACAATTACAAGCTTGTACGATGAGGTAAGAGGATTGTTTTGTTTATACCAGAGAAGATAAAACGTACTTCTTCCAACACAGTGATAAATTAAAAGGAAGCAGAATATTGCGTGTAATTGCCTTTTTGGCTGGCGCTCCCCGAGGCCAGGACGGCGGGGTGCCTCTCAGGGCTCGCGAGCGAACGCATGGCAGCTACCCTCTTACGTGCTTGTGGGGAGGTCGTTTAATCTCCTGGGAGATTAATTTGGCCAGGCCTAACAAGGCATTCAGCAATAACTTTGCTCTTAACAAGAAAGGAGAGGCCAAACAAACCATAACTCCACCTGAGTTCCTCCAAGCAGCTTTTGGGAGGATGTGTCGGAACTGGCCTTGTGATGGAGCATCGTGGCTCTTCCCAGGAAGATGCCGGGTCTGCGCACCGCTGGGTACCCAAACCAGCCGATGGAAGCCCCGTGTGGATGCTGTAGACCAAGGACTTGGCAGAGTTTCATGCCTTTTGATGGAGATAAGTTTGCTGTTACCACCACAGCAGCAAGCAGGAAGGTTTCTGTCTCTTGGGCTTAAACAAAGCACTAAATTTGTTAGCCAAAGCATGTCTTCTTTTGCTTCTTTCTATTATTCTCTGTTCTAGACTTTTTTCTGTTTTTCTATACTCTTCCCACCTCTCCAAACACAACCCTGGTTTTTATTTTGGTTTGAATTTCCACTGTATGTCACATATCTAGAGGGCTTCACAGGCTGTAGGCTTATCTGAGGCTTCAGAGCCAGCTCGTGTTGCCCACAGCTCTTCGCGTTGCTGAGTGAGATGTTACTGTGCAGAGATCTGTACCCATACCCAGTGCCTTTCAGACAGAGCCGTGAGAAGAGCCAGGAGATAAAGCCCATGAATTCCCTGCAGCAGCATGCGATGCATGTCAGAGCTACGGGGGAAAGCGGGATTAACCCTCTTCCCTTTTCCGCAGGCTCCAGACCCATCAGATGGAGCTGCCTACAAATGGAAACAACAAGGATTAGGTGGTCTGAATCAGGATCTTTGTACAAGGCGGTGTGAAAGCAAGAGTGTGGCATGAAGGAGCATCTGCCATGTCTTTAACACGTGAGCATCAGCTCATTACCTAGAGACTGAAATTAATTGGAGATTCAGCCTCTCCCAGGGATGTGGCTTTTACTAAATGTAGCTAGAACTTTTTATCGTGGCAATCATTGCTCATGCTGTTATGAAGACAGTAGAAACTTAAAATGGCAGGCAAATATATCTACATATATAAACCCTTTAAATTTCATGCGGTTGATCAGTTCTCCTAAAGCTGTTACTGGGGAGGTGGGGAGGCGGTGGTTGTTTAAAAGCTCTCCTTCTGGCCTCCCCATGCAGCTACAGAACAAAGTAAAAATATTTATGGTCTTAATGATTCAGTAATTTCAGCTTTCAGCTTTGTTTACACAGTAAAATCTTTAAATAATAGATGTTTATTATTGCTGTAGATTTTTCTGGTTGGGCTTTGGGTTATGTCTCGCGATTCCTCCCTTTTGGTGGAGCAGCTGTTATTTCTGCTTCTTGCTTACTCTGAACTGTGTACAGAAGTGTCTATTTGTGTAAGTGCGATTTTCTAGGTGATTGATTTTCGAGTATTTGTATGAGTGTGCACGGAGCCCACTGCCAATGGATTTCATTTCAAACTAAACATCCGTCTGAAGGCAGAGGTTAAAACAAGTGCAAGAGAAAGTGATGGCCATTCACAAATAAGTTTGTCACAGTCTGATAGCCTAATTTATTTAAATATTTCTTTGAAACAGCTGAAGCACTCTCAAAAAGATTCACAGAAACTAATTGAAGGCTTGCTCAGTACAGAGAGTCCTGCTGGAGGGGGATAATGAATGGGGACGCACCGGAGAGGAACGAGGAGGCGGCGGGACAGGGAGGGAGAGGCGGGGAGGAAGAAAACCAGCAGAGGTAGATGAAAACGGGGAGTTTGCCTTCTGGGTGGGTGGAATATCAGGTCTCAGGTGAGGACATCAGGTCTTGTTTTGGAGGGTTATAACATCCTGGTGAGCTCGGCAGTGCCACAAAACCCCTGGAGCTCATGGTAGGACCGCTAGCCCCATGCTCCTGGGGAAGGAGATGCTCTTCCCAGGATCTGGTGTTCTGACTCCTCGGGCACATCCCGGGGTTCACAGCTGGCTCTACAAGGCTGCTGTGCGAATGAGGGGCTCGTTGCCCTTCCCCAGAGAGCAGTCATAAAATCCTTCCATTTTGTGGGGCTGCAGATGAGGAAGGCTGGGGTTAAGCAATACCTTGCAGAGTTCTAAATCTCCCCTTTTTCTCAGGAAGACCTGAAATCTCTGTTTCTTGTCTTTGGGGCTGGAGTCATGAGCCTCTGCAGGTAAGGCTTTGTGATTCATCTCCGTAATGGAGGCAGCAGCCAGGCGCTTCCCAGGGAGAGGAAACCCGACACTGGGGAAGGGTTTGTGTATTTTATCCAAGAAGCGTTAATGCTGTTTACACTAGTCGGATTTATTTACTGCAGGGGGGAAAATATCTTTGTAAATAGAAAGTGTTTATTATTGCTAAAGACCTTCTGTTTGGCTCAGCGGCTGCTCCCTGGATACATTTCAATTCCCGTCCCTCGCCGAGCAGCTGCCCTTCCTGCAGCCTGCAAATCCTCACAAGCCTCCGCAGAAGTCAGTCCCTGAGAGCAAGTGGCCACAAAGGACTCCTTCTGCCTTCCAGGAAGATTTCAGGAGAAAAGAGCCCTTAAAGTTTGGTGTCGGTCCAGCCGGAGCGAGTTCACTAGAAACACGGTTGGGATGCTGCGGTGCATCAGGCTGGGCAAAGATGGGAGCGAGGTGCCCTTGACAGACCGGAGGTTTCCCAAGCGAGCTGTTACAATGCCTGGGGCTGGCTCCCAGGGCGCTGTCACGCTGGCCACAGTGGGCTGGTACCTCTGAGTGTCTGTGGCCCTTCAGAGCGAGGGGTTCCCATGTGGCTCGCTGCTGAATTCACCCTGGGGCTTAACAAGCAACCTGCCCAAGGCGGGGCCTGTTGATGGCAGCCTTGCTGCTCCTGCTGTGGTTTAAGGGAAACCAGAAACCCCTCACCAAGTGTGAGCCCTGACAGCGCTGGAAGGACCCAGGGGAGGGGGCTGCAATGCCTGCAGGTATTTGAGAAGGTGCCAGGCAAGGCGGCATGGGGTGGCTGCCAAAGATGCTTGTGGGGCGGGCAAGAAAGCTCCCCGGGGGCTGGGATCAGATGGGACCCCCGGAGCGCATCAGGGACATGAGTTAGGGGAGGCGGGGAGAGAAAAATGCCCAGGAGGAGAAGAAAGAGAGATTGTGGGTGAAATGCTGTGCTGGAAGCGAGGATGAGGGGTGCCCCTGGCCCCTTTCTGCTCTGGGGGATGGATGGATTGGGGGATAGATGGATGGGGGGATGGATGGACGGGGGGATGGGTGGGTGGATGGGTAGGTGGGTGGGTGGGTGGATGGGGGGATGGATGGGTGGGTGGATGGACGGATGGATGGATGGGGGGATGGATGGATGGGTGGATGGATGGATGGATGGATGGGGGATGGACAGATGGGTTGGATGGATGGATGGATGGGGGGATGGATGGACGGATGGATGGATGGGGGGATGGATGGATGGATGGATGGATGGATGGATGGATGGGGGGATGGATGGGGGGATGGATGGGGGGATGGATGGATGGATGGATGGACGGGGGGATGGACGGGTGGGTGAATGGATGGGTGAGTGAGTGGGTGTGTGGGTGGATGAATGGATGGGTGGGTGGACGGACGCCCTCCCCGGGGGCGTCTCCCTCTCCCTCTCCCCTCCTCCCCTCCCCTTCTCCCCTCCCCTCCCGCAAGGCCGGGCCGCCCGGCGGCTCCTCTCCCCCCGCGGGGCCGCTCCGCTCCCCGCCCCGCGCCGCCGCCGCATTTAACGGGAGGCGCGGGCGCCGCCGGCCCGTCCCGAGCCATCCCGACCCGTCCCGTCCCGTCCCATCCCGGTCCGTCCCGGCCCATCCCGGCCATGGCACGCCTGCCGCTGCTGCTGGCGCTGGGGCTGGGGCTGGGGCTGGGGCTGGGGCTGGCCGCCAAGTCCCCGTACCAGCAGGTCCTGCAGCACAGCCGCCTCCGCGGCCGCCAGCACGGGTAAGCGGCCGCTGCGCGCCCCCGGGGCGAGAAAGGGAGAGGGGAGGGGGAAAAAAAATAAAACACCCCCCAAACCTTCTTTTTTTTTTTTTTTCTCCTGGGGTCTCGGCTCGGGTTCCTTCGCTGCGCTCTGCCCGGGGGCTTCCCACCCCCGGGGGCTTTTCCTTCTTTCCCCTTTCTTCCTTTCCTTCAGGATGCTTCATGCTCCAGTGGTCGTTTTCGACCCCTCTTTATCAGTTTATCCCCGTGAAGGGGATAAAAAAATCATCAGATTTTCACTTAAGCGTTTCGTGGAAGGAGTTCCCCTTTTCAAGAGTTTACAGAAAAAGAAAGAAACTTGGTTCAGTGGCAGACGGGTGTCTTTATGGAGTAAGCACCAGCTTGGTCTTTAACTGTAAGTCCTGAAAGTTTTCCTGAGCAAACTAATCCCTTACTTAATCATACACCTTCTGAGATAAGGAACACCCCAAAAATGCAGGTAGACATCTCTGGATGTCTCTATGTTAGGGGCTGTGTGGTTTGACTCTTTTTATTGATAGGTGGAGAGCTGGCCAGCTGTTAGTGGCTGCCCCCCCTGCTTTTATAGCGCATGGGGAATAGGCAGAGTGAACGATGACAGACGCTTCAGCTGGCTTTTGTCTCCGGCGGTGCTGACATTGATTGAGCTGCAGCTTCCATTTAAATGGGCTGCTGAGGGCAGGGTCACGAATCGCGTTGTAAAAAACCAGGCTGAAATATTGCAATTTGATATGTTACCTGGTGGGGCTCCAGGTCAGCCCTTTTCAAGAAGGGGAGCACTGTTTGGGTATCTCACCGGACGGAGAACCTTACAGGCAAATTCTGAGCAGACGCCTCTTGGTAAAATCTCAGTACCGAAGGGGTTGCAGGGATTTACACACAAATACAGTGCTGCTATCCATCTGTACATGATCTGAAACAAAGTAAATATCCCGTTCTGCCGATATCCCTGGTGTAAATCAGTGCAGCTGTGTCTGAGGAGCAGCCTGTTGGTCCCTGTGCCACCACGGGAGGCATGGGGTGGGATGTGAACTCACTCCCTGCCGGTGCCTGAGAGCTGCAGGAGGCACGAAGTGTTGGTATGGCAGGGTTACAGATGAGAAGTTCTGCCGAGATGAACCCGGCAGAGCTGACAGCAGCGCTTGGCTCGCTGGTTGCTTTCCGATGGGGAGAGCAATTCATCCCGAGCGAGTTTTTAAACTAAATTCTGAACGCTGATTAATGATGTGTCCAAGGGACACGGCAACAGAAAAGCAGCCCAAAAGCTCTGGGATGTGAGGCGTGTTGTTTCGCTTGCAGGAAGGAGCTCCGGAGGGATGTGCGACCAGGAGTGCCACCCTTTCTGCTCTGAGCATCCCCCCGCACCATCAATGCTCCCATTGAGCTGGGAACGAGTTGGGTGGCAGGGCTTGGCTCTGCAGCAAAACTCATACAGCTTAATTATTTTTAAGTGAATCAGCTCAGGTGCTGGGCGGGCGAGATGAGAAGCATGTGGGGAGGAGTATGAACATCTGAAGATGAAAATCTGGGTGTGTGGGTGCAGTCACGGCAGGGAGCTGCTGCGGGACTTGGGGGGTCATACGGGGGTCCTGCTCTTTGGTGCCCCTTCCCAAGGGCTGCCCCTGCCCCGGCAGCTCCCAGCTGCTGCCTGCCAAGGGGAAGGCTTCAGATGCAGGCGAACAATGGGCGGTTTTATCCGCGAGTCAGCTGGGAACGGCATGGCAGAGGTGATGAACTCCAACGAGGAGCGGGGAGAGTGTTGACAAATTCATTTTAAGCCAGACTGGGCAAAGCACCAGAACAGGCACGGCGGGGAGCCGCTACTACAGCCTGCCTGTGGGAATCATTGATAACGCGGCCCTCGGGGGGATTGCTCCGCATGGGGTTAAAACGGGGCAGTTTTTCCCAATAAGTCAGCGAGCAGCCCGGCGGCGCCGGGTCCCGGGCAGGGAGGAGGGGGCAAAGCAGGGGGTTTGGGGCTGCCCAGGAGTTTTCTTGGCAGGCTGCTCCCAGGGATATGGGGGAAGTGATCAAACAAGTCCTTCAGTAGCCAGGCTTGTCAAGACGAATATTAGAGGGATTGTCCACTGCCGTCAGCCAGACGCTGAAATCGAGGCAAGATTTGGAATTTCAGTGTAATTGGAACCACATTTAGGCGCGCCGGGGCCGGAGGAGCCGAGGTGGGCTGAGTCACTGAGCACAGACGTGTCTCTCAGCCGGGATTTGGCGTGGAAGTTGCTGAGCCGGTGCCAGCTTGCACCAGCTGAAAGTTTGGCTTTGTGATTTCTACCTTTTCTCAGTAGATTCTTTCTCCTTGTCCCTCACCTTATGTATAGAAAGGGAGTTAAATGCTTTCATGCAGCAGCAACCTACCCTTACTGGGTAAGGCAGTAACAAGGGATGCAGCGAGCCTAATTCCCCGAGGTCCCACGGGTCCCCACTTTGTCCCTTGTGGCAGTGCCAGGGCCTGGCAGGGCCAAATCCTGCCACCGCAGGGCCCTGCTGCAGTCACATCAGCAAAAGCTTGCTGAAGGCAAGCCAAGCTCCTGCTGAGGCTGATGCTGGATTTAACCAACATAGAGGAGACCCTCATATTAATTCACACGAAGGATGGGCAGGGTGACCTGTTTGAGAGAGCTGGGTTTGGGATGCTGGTGCGAAGCAAACACGCCTGCAGGAGGACTTGGTGGTGGGCTGCAGAGCCTGCTTTTGGCAGCTGGGGCAGGTGAGTGGCAGTGTCCCAGCCAAATGGGGACAAATGTCCGTCTGCTTCCTGAAGGAGGTCAGTGAGACCTCCACAGCAGCAGCTCCGTGCCACATCCAGAGTTGTGCCTTGGAAGGTGCAGAGCAGAGCGCTTCCAAAGTGATGATTTGTGTATTTTACTCAATTATTTATTTTCTCCTTATCATTCTGGCAGCCAACTCTGCTCATACTTTCTGTGCCGCTGCTGCAATGACGGCATGGTTTTGGTGCTGGGAAGCCAGGGGCAGTTGGGCTGAGCAGTGTTTTGGGGCATTTGCTGCACCTCTGTTTGAAGCCCAGGTCTATAAAATCACATCTCAAGTCCCCTGCCTTGCCCACACCCGTGGCCAGAGCTGCTGGCACACAAACCATGGAGGCTGGCAACTGGAGACGGTGAGCTGGGAATGGTGTGCTGGCCAAAAATGCGAGTCAGTTCCTGTCTGACCACAGCTTTGCTCCCCATGACACCACTTCTTCGACAGCTGGAAGGCTGCTGCCAGGTTCCAGTGGGACAAGTCACACGGGTGGTGCTGAGCATGGGCTTCCCTGGTGGGTTAGCAGCGATCGGTGCCTCTCAGGCTGAGGTCTTACAGCCACCACGCGTAGTGCATCGAAGCCGTGGAGGGCAGTGCCGCTTGCTCGTCTTCCCCTTCAGTAGCTCACGTCTGTGTCCAGCATAGGCTGAGTCTGTCAGGCAGCAAAAGTGTCCATCTTGGTTTTGGCGTTGATAAATATGTCCTTTTTTAGGACCTAAACAATAAAATAATGGGTTGGGGGGGAAATATTTGAAATATTGCAGAAATTTATTGGGTTTCACTCAGGACTCCAAATTAGAAGTTGGTGTTCACCATAGAAATCCCGACTGAACTGCTATCTTTAACTCAATTCCTTTATATTCTGGGGAGGAGTGGAACATGGAGAGAAGCCAAGCTTTGCATTCAGTGAAGGAAGATATATCCTTGCAGAGTGGAGAGAGGTAGAGAGGTCTCTTTCACTGCTTCCTTCACTCTGAGACCTGGAAAGTCAGCTCGCAGCTCCGAGTTCCCTTCGTCACACCCACGGTGGGGCTTTCCAGGCTCTCAGACCCTCCTCTGCTCTGTCCCTCCCTGCAGCCCCAACGTCTGCGCGGTGCAGAAGCTGATCGGCACGAACAGGAAATACTTCACGAACTGCAAGCAGTGGTACCAGAGGAAGATCTGCGGGAAGTCAACGTAAGTACTCGGGAGCCCCCCAGGGTCGCCCCAAGACCCAAGCGGAGGCGGCTGCTGGGTGGGGAAAACGAACGGTGCAACAGACACTGGGTGAACTTATGTATTGTGTGTGCTAAGGGTTGCTTTAGCCTTTCACTACCAAAGAAAAATTGTGTCTTGTTTTTTTTTTCCAAATGACAAACATGATTCTGAAACACTTCGATGTTAAGAATGGAAAATACCGTGTAAATTCAAACCCTGGTGATTTATTCTAATTGCATTTCTATATGTACTTGTATAGCTCTCGATGCTGTGATGAAGTGGGTTCCAGATGGTTTCTAGCACTTAGCTGTGCCTCTCTCACTGCTAGGCCCAATGCTGCCTCGCTGGAAAAAAAATAAAAGAAAAAAAGAAAAAAAGGCAACCCAGAGCTGATGGTTATTGGAGAAAACACAAAATTCACCTACACGTGTTTTCTTTGGAAGAGGAAAGAGAAATAAGGGGAAAGAAGTGTCAGTTTTAGCCAGCACTCTGATGACTCCACCAGGAAAGTTAATTACACTTACAGGCCAATTCCACATCTAAGATCGCAAACAAAAATATTCAAGTAGCTGTCGCGTAACGTAGCCGTGCGGGCAGCCCCGGGACATTCCTCTGAGCGATGCAGTCAGCAGATAATCACGTGCCTGACTCCCTGCCAGGCTGTAGAGCAGCACGGGGGAAGCTTTCTCCTTGGTGTAGGCCAACCAGGGCTCTCGGGGACATTTGCTGGCCCTGGCCTGAGCATGCACACGGCGTTAGCCACTGCTGCCGGCCCCGGCCCCATGGCTCTCAGATAGCTTTGGGGACTCCACACAAGTCGCAGGAGGTGGTGGCACCCCGGCCACGCACCATCCCTCCTCAGACAGCAAAAGCTGCAAGGAAAGTCCAGGAGATTTCTTCTAGGCCAAAATCACAGACTGCAAGAAACCGCTGATCTAGGACGCACAGCAGAAATCAGCCGGTGTGCGTCTGGTGTGGTCCAATGTAAATTGTAATTGGATCTATAGGAACATGCTGTTCTTTAGTGAGGATTAAATAAGCCATGTTTGTGAAGTAAACAGCAGATCTTTAGCTGTGGTGAGCTGGGCTGCTTTTATTTTGGTTGCCTTTGTTGGTTTAGCTGTGCTTGCTGGCTATCAGATTTAGTTTCGTGGGTTTTGGGTTGGTGTTGTGAGGAGGGAGGTAAAATTGGCCCTGTGCGTGGCCTTTCATTGTTCTACCCATGTGTTCATCTCAAATAAGACAGTTCTGTAATTCAGGAGGATGCGTTGCAGGATGTGTTGGGCAGGTTTCCCATAAGTCCAATTTTCTTTGTAAAAAAGAGAGAGAGGCAATATTGTGAAAAGAAACAAACACTCTCCTCCAAACCCTAATTCTATAAAACCATAAAATCTGGTAAGACTTAACATGGATGATTAGAGTTCAGACTCTCATCTTGGTTGAATAGTGGCTTTTTTTAACATAAAATGGACCAGATTATGGCATGGCCATGTGGTATCATTGTTGCCCCTTCAGATAGCAGAGCTGCATGGTAGGCCTCCCAGCAAAATGTGACTCTGCTGTGGACGTGGGGTGGCTTTGCTGCTCCACCCCAGGATTGTTTCAGCTCGGAAGCAGATCAGAAACTAAGCGTCAAGCAACCCATGTCTGCAGCTGTATTTGGCAGAGGCAAACTCAGCTGCTTATCTCCAGAAGGAGCCGGAAGGCCTGGCATCTGGCTGTACCTCTGGATTTCGTCGGGGGAGTTGGGGTGATCTCTTCCAACCTCTCTTGCTCTGCTTTTCCCCAAATGTCTTCTCCAGTGACGCACTGCTGAGAATGAAGCATACACACCGTTAACCTGTGTGTTAACCTATGAGATAATGTTCCCATTGCACGTGGGACTTGCTCACCATTCTTCACTTCGCATCATCTCAACAATGGGTTTTACTGTCTTTTCCTCTTTTCCTAGTCACTTTGGAGCCTGTGCCTTACTTTGCCCTTTCGCAGTGCTTGTGCAGAACAAAGGACACGTGCCTTGACTCAGATTTTCCGGAGGACCCCGGGACACAGCTCTGATTACAGGCGTTTGCTGGTGATGGCTCCCACTGGACGTGGTGCTCCCGGCGTCTGGAAGCAATCAGGAGCCGGTCGGGATGTTAGGCGTTATGCTGCAGCAATCAGATTCCTACAGCGGTGTCGGGGGCCTGGTGCTGCTCCATCCTTGGTGCCTGGGCTCCCAGGAGAGTGCATGGGCATAGTCCATGGTGCTCAGCATGAACCCCAAAACTGGCCCTCTGCGTGGTGCTGGGAGAGCCTCTGAGAGCACCGCATGCCTTTAAATCCCAGAAAGAGTCAGGGTTTGGCACGTTTGGCAGCATACCTGGGGGCAGAAGCCCTCTCCCGAAGCTGTGTCCTTGGGTCCTCCCTTTGGTGGCTGGATCCACTCCTGCAGCCCTGCAGGGGACGCTGTGCCCATCTCCCACCAGAGCTGGAACACCTGTGGATAAGCATGGTCTTTTCTCTCCTCTTCCTAAAGGCTTTTTCCACCTCTGAGAGGAGCAGTCCTGGGTTGGGAGATGCTTTTCCCATCTCACCTACTTCACTTTTGACCAGTTATCCTCTTTATTTGCTTAAAGGGCCAGTGGTGCCACAGGTTGGAAGTGAGTTGCAGATGCAAATACCTGCCTCTAGGAAGACAGCTGTGACTGCTTTGATTTTTGATTTCTTTTCTTGCTCTGAGCTGTGTTTCAAACAGGTAGCAGGGAGAGAGGTCAGTGAGAGAACAGGTATTGCAGAGAAGCAAAGTGAGCTCCCGCAGAGCTGGCTGGGAGAAAAGAAACTCAGCTTTGAGAGAGAAGGGCAGAAAAGTTGCTGCAAGCCAACAGCAGTAAGTCATAGGATGCTCCTAGGACAATTGCATCCTGTGCCCAGAGACATGCAGTGACACGAGAGGCTTGGATGTGCTTGGCCTTTGGTCCTGTCCCCATGTGCACGACCCTTCAGTGCCTGCACCAGGCTCACTCTCGGGGCTCCTGGGGTGCAGAGAAGCTGTGTCCAGAAAGAAATCCAGAAAGAAGTCAGCTATGGCCATAAACATGAGACCTGGTGCTGAGGCTCTGCACGCTGGCATCTTTGGGTCCATCAGGATGGAGTGCGCTGCTGGAACTGGATGTGCGCGATGGAAAATTCAACTCATGGATCAGAAGGGGACTCCCACCTCTTTATCTGCTTTTCTTTTTCCACTGTTTTTCTTCTCTTTGCTAAAGTATTGGCTCATGCGGTTAGGGAGAAATTAGATAGAGGATTTATGTACATTTTATCATTGCATTACTTTCTGATGAAGTGAGATAAGGCAGTTGGCAAGAAGTCCGACACTGCTTTGATTTTAATGAGCACTGAAACAAGATTGTTTTGGTAATTAGGTAATTTTCCACTGTTGGTTATTCCAAGGCCAAAGAAATAGTTTATTTAGGGTATATTCTCATAGTTGCGCCTGTGCTTTTTATATTTTTCTGTCTCCCTTATGCTCTGGACTCATTCTTCTAGAAGAGGGGTTTGCAGTTGATTGCCTCCCGCACGCGCTCTTTTTGTGTAGTGAACAAGGCAACAATCTCCTCCTTTTTCTCTTATTTTTTTTTTCTTTGAGCAACAACTAGTAGCAGTAAGTTGCCCCTTACTACTTTCTTTTTCTTTTCCTCTTAACATTTTTTTTGTCTGATTTACTTTCCTCTATTCAGGAAAAAATATGAGCCCTGGCACTCTTTTTGCAAAAACAAAACATATGGGACTTATTACAGGATATTATTACAAATGGATCTTTATTCACTAATACATGCCTTAGCTAGTTTTTATTACCTTGAAAAATGCACTTAAATTTTAATTTCAGGCCCTAAGAATGCAGCGGTCGTGAGACAATGACTAATAAAAGGCAGGGAGCTTGCTTCTGCACCAGGACACGGGGACGTTTAGCAGTACAGTGTTTCTAAGCACTTGGCTTGGCTTTTGTGCTGAATCTGCTGCGTGGTTAGGGAGCTTTTAGGGCTTTATCCCCTCACTGTTTCCCCGTGCCATTAAGAGCAGCCCCCCGGCTGATGCTCTGATCCTAAGCACGCAGCTCCTCTGGTGCTGCCTGCCTGGCGGTGTAGGGGAGCGCAGGTGGGGCGACGTCTCCATACGGGGCTGTGCTGTGGGGCATCCTTTGCCCTCTGACCCCTCTCCTGGTGCAGCCAAAGCCCGTGGACAGCAGGGCCAGGTTAGCCACCTCTGGCATGGGAAAGCCCCTCTCTGCTGGGCCTCACGGAGGAGCACGCGTCAAAGGAGCAGCCGTGCTCCCTTATGGAGGTGTAGGGTACCAAGTCCTGAAAATGAGGTGGAACAGCCTTCAGCCACGGCCATGCTGCTCCTTGGGGGCTGGATATCTTGTGTGTTCTTGTGCTTTCATCAAGGCACAGCCACAGGAGAGCAAGTGGCTGAAGCTGAAGATGGTTTCGTGATCCCTGAGACTGGCTCCTTGTAGGCGCAAACATTTGCCTGAGCGCCTCCGTGTTCACCTGGTCCTTTTTTTTTTCTTTTAATTAAAAATTAAAAAATCACAGTTGAGATCATACAGGACAAGATGGGAAGAAGGAACAGGGAGGTGAGGGTGGGAATGGCATACGTGGTGCAGGGAGCTAGGCGGTGCTGGTAGGTCAGCTTCAGAGACTGGGGCCTGTACCGACCCCATAACTGGCCTTGGTGCTTCTTGCCACTGGCTTCCCGGTGGGGTGGTGCCGGAGATGCTCCCCGACCCCCAAAAAATAATAAAAAATCCGGCGGTGTGGTCCCTGCATCCCGTCCCGCTGCCCTCACCCTGCTGCTGGAGTAGCATCAGCCCTGAGCCCGCGCTACAGCCCGCGTGTGCCCCGTCCTGCCCCTCCTCACGGCTCATTAATCTCCGATCGATCTATAAATACGCCTTTTAAAGCCCACGTCAGCACTCGGGAATTATTTATGCTGAACTCTGCAATGATTTCTTTTTAATCAGCTCGTCGTCTTTGATTACAGGTCTGAACCGAGGGAACTGTCTAGACTGGATTTAATTTCTAGGGTGAAAAAAAGAAAAATTGGAGGTCGGGGAGGGAAGTGGTGGGGGGAGAAAGTGTGTGTTTCTAATGAACACGAGCCGGGGGCTGGGGAAAGTGGAGCAGCAGGGTGTTAAGATCTCCAGTAGTCAAAGGAAGGGATTGCTTTAGGCAAGCTCTTTCCCACATGGAATATATAATGTCTAGACAATCAGTCTGGGTTTGCTTTGTAATTCTCTTAGGAAACCGTGACACAGAATTTATTTGCTTCTGTCACAGAAAAGCAGGTATTTGTTTCGCTTACTGGCTCTTAATTACCCTGAAGAATTCCCTCTTAAACCCCAGGCATTTCCACTGTTTGTTAACAGTGTTAAAATGATGACAAATATCTGAAGTTTGAGGATTTTCCTTTCTCTCTGAGTGAGTACGCTGAGGCTCAGCACTACAGCACCGGGCTTGTCTCGAATCCAGCCAGGAGCACAGAGGAAAGGCTTGTCTCTGGGAGGAACACCTAGTGCCTCGCTGTCCCTGCCCATCTACCAGATTGCCTCGCTCCTTTCACACCAAGCATAAAAGCAATAAGAGAAAGAAACCCTTGTGAAAATTAAGCAGGCAACTTCTGGGTTGATTTTTATTTTTTTTTTCCCTGTTTGTATGGAAACATGTTCCCTTTAAAGGGCAGCTTTGAGAATCAGACGACTTTCATTTCCCACTGAGCTGCGGACAATGGGTGCAGCATTCAGGCAGCTCGTGCTTCTTTAGCATCTGACACCCTTGGGGCTCCCTGTGTCCCCAGGAGGGGGACCCCTGCCCCCTGGTAGCAAAGCCAGGGGTGCAGCATCACCCCCTGGGATGCCCACCTAGGCACAGGCATCCCAGCGAAGTTCTCCTTGCAGGGCTTATTCCAGGTCCTGGGGCCAGGGCATCCAAGACCAGAGGTGCCCCTTTGCCTCCAGGCCTGTCGTGCCAACTTTGCTCTAAATAAGTAAATATTTTCTGGTGGCAGACAAGAATGGGGTGAAACACAGGGGGATGCTCGGCGGATTTGTAGGGCAGCCGTACTGGAGCTGCAGTGCGCTGCCCAAACCATGATAGGTTGTAACACTGGGAGAACCCCAAATCCTCCCGAGGAAGAGGCTGAACTCGATGACTTGGACTCCCCCTGAAGCTAAGTAAATAAATAATTCAGATATGTTGGATATTTTGGTCTCTGCCTTGCCTGTCTCTGTGCTGTGTAGAGGTCCTGATTCAAGCTTGTGCTGCGCTCACTGCCTTGCTCAGGTCATCTGCTGGGACCGTGGCATCGGTCTCCAGCCACTGTTTGTACAGGGACTGACAAAGTTGCTGGGCAAGTGTGGTTTTGAAAATAAATTGTCTGTTTTTGTTCTGTGGGGAGGTTGGCAACACGCAGCCCTGGAGGCGATAAAAACTGTGGTTTGCCTTTTGTTCAAGTGTATGTTTCTAAGGAAGACGCTGCTTCGGAAACCTCACCACACAGGGACGAACGCAGACAGGACTGTAGCTAACAGAGAAAAAGCAGTGAGGAGCTATCAGTTAATCTGCCGTATCCATCTCTTGTTCCAGAGTAATCAGCTACGAATGCTGTCCTGGATATGAAAAAGTTCCTGGAGAGAAAGGCTGCCCAGCTGGTAAAGACATTTGACATTTTTTACACTTCTTAAAATTATACCTCGGCCCACTGAAGGGAAATATTAGAAAATTGCTCAAAGTGGATTTGATTTTTGCAATTTGTGCACAAGCTTGCTTTGAACGAGTCAAAAACGGACTCAGCAGAGCACCAGCTCAGCTCCAAAGCATGCAGAAAGTCCCAGACAACGTAAAAACCTCAGATATAATTAAAGTCAATCAAGCACAGGAGGGCTGTGGGGAATTACCGAGTCCAACAAGTAATAGAGCTGTGTTGGAAACGCAATGCAAGGTAGCGATAAAGCAGCAGACTGTTCTGCCAGTCTCTGCTCATTTCTGTTTTGGCAAGGGTGAGTTGAGCAAAATTTCATTTAATAGCAAATACAGCTCAGCTGCTGGCGGGCTGGGAGCGGGTTTGGTGGCTCTGCTGAAGCAAGGCTCCTGCTCCTGCTGTCCCAGCGCTTCCTGTCCCTGAGCTGGGTGCTGGCACTCAGCCACAGGGCTGCAGTGAGCAGCGGCGTGTATCGGGCCAGGTACACAGAGTTAGAGTCTGCTTTTCCCCCATTTACATCTGTATACATGCAGTGTGACTCCAGCAAAGCCCGCTGACTAGATCTTGGATCACACCGCTATGACTGAGGTCGGCGCTGTCAGCAGTGCAGAGCAGGATGAGTGGTGTGTCGGGAACATAACCTTCTCTTCTTTCAGCGCTGCCACTTTCAAACATCTACGAAACCCTGGGAGTTGTTGGCTCTGCCACCACGCAGCTCTACTCCGACCGGTCTAACCTACGGCCAGAAATCGAAGGACCTGGAAGTTTTACGATTTTTGCCCCAAGTAATGAGGCCTGGGCTTCCTTGTCTGCTGTAAGATATAAATCCTCTTCGTTCCCCTCTTCCTCTGGCTTTCTCTAGTGGAGATCCAGCTCTGCAGGGGTCTGACTCCAGCCCCAGCTGGCAGAACAGACACGGTCCTGATGCAGGGAGGGCTGCAAGTTTCCGAGATGGGGATCGCTGTCCCGGTCTATCAGCCCCAGAGCCTGATTTCTGAACGAGCCCAGCACTGGAGAGAGGTGTGGGTGCTCCCCAGTGGGTGGACGTAGAAGTCACCTCATTCAGTTTTCCCTGTTTCTTAATGTCAGGGATTGCAATAAGACCACAGCAAGAGATTTTCCATCCCTTTCATTATTTTTCTGGCTGGCCCCTACTTCACCACTCCAGTTGTTCTTACTAACTGGTACAAGTACCCAGTCCCAACTGGAGCCTCTGAAAACCCGCAGCCTCCTTGCATCAGTGAGTTCCCCTGCTCTGCTACATCTACATCTCCTTAACATCGGGTTCAGCTTTCTCACTCTGTGTCTTGTGAAATTCCCACTTCTGAAATTGCCACCGCTGTCCTCTGATGCACCAAATGGAGCATCCCCGTGAATGCAGTGACCCCACACTGGAGCTTGCTGCCCTTGCCCATCTGTCTGCCAAGGCCAGGGCTGCCAGAGCTGCTCGCTGCTGCTTGAAGGCCAAAGATGCAGCTTTATGGAAGTCAGAGCTGCACTGGTGGCATGAGGTTGAGCACCTCACCTAACACACAGGGACCTTTGATGCAGCCAAACCTCTGTACTCTCCCCACCAACAGGCTCAGCACAAAAAATGAATTTTGCTGATTTTCAGGAAACGCTGGACTCCTTGGTCAGTAATGTCAACATCGAGTTGCTCAACGCCCTCCGCTACCACATGGTGAACAAAAGGGTCCTCACGGATGACCTGAAGCATGGGACAACGCTTAACTCCATGTACCAGAACCTGCCTATCCAGATTCACCACTATCCCAACGGGGTAAGATGTTTGCATCAAACCTACCCACCAGGGGCTTCCTTTTCTGCTGCCTTGCACCTCTGCACTGTCCGTGGACCTCCAGGACTATGTCATGGTTAGGCTGAAAACTCCTGATTCAGGATAGATGGTCAGAAGGAGCTTGAAAAGAGTATTTATAAGAGGCTAGTTTCATAGATGCTGTTGGAGGGAAGTTGCCCGTGTTGCTGTACAACACTGTGACTGGGGAAGTGCTTGATGCTGCATATTTTCTTAGGGTAGACAAAACCACTGATTACTTTCAAAGCTCTTTAAACATGATACCACTCAAATGGTTTTTGATAGGGCATTCTCATTCTTTATGTTTTTTTTTTTTTTTAAACCACATTTTGGCTCCTGCTGCTTCAATATTATAGCGCTCACTGCATTTGAAATAGACAAGCAGCAGTGGCTGCTCTACCTTCTTGTTTCAGTGCACATAATGTCCCCTGCATCTTTCCCTTTGCAGATTGTGACTGTGAACTGTGCCAGGCTTTTGAAAGCTGACCACCACGCCACCAACGGGGTGGTTCACGTCATTGACAAAGTCATCTCCACCACCACAAACAGCATTCAGCACATTGTCGAGACTGAGGAAAGCCTGGAAACGCTTCGGGTGAGTCTAACCCACGTGTGCTCCAGGGATCCCTAAAGATATTCACTCATCCCATTCCCAGTGAAGCTTGTCAGTGCCTAAGTGCCGTGACTAAAGCTGCTGATAAAATCCTTGTACCAATATAGCTTGTTTTACTTTAGGAAGAGATGTTTTTGGTATCAGTGCAAGCAGGGTTTTGTGAGAATAACTGTCACCCTGCTACTGTTGTCAGTAAAAAGATGTAGACGGAGTCTGGCTCCTCGCTGTTGTATCAGAAACTTGGCCTTAGGAGATGTTAACTCTTCCGATTTGATGAGTATCAACTTGTTTGCTTTGGTATTTGCCAAGTTAAGGAAAAAAAGTAGAAAGCAGAGGGGTTCTGCAGTAGGGTCTGGTCTGAATTATTCACTGGAACTACCATGACCCTTTCCAGGCATACCAGGGTATTCAAACTGGCTCCGAGGCTGGCCAAAAAAAGGCTCTTGTACTCAGATTTCTGGAGCACAAGAGAACCACAGGGCCAGGCCAAATTTATAAAGGGACCAAAGTGCTGAAAGAAGCTATTCAGGATTTTTGTAAGCGCTCTGAAATTCTAAAAGCTGTAATAAATCTGGCTCTCAGTGACTGCCTGGACAAAGCTGCTGACCTTTGCATTCTGGCTGGACGTGTTTTACCCTCTCTCCTCATTTCTCTGAAGGCTGCTGTGGCTGCTTCTGACCTCAACAGCTTGCTGGAAAGCGAAGGGCAGTACACGCTTCTGGCTCCAACCAACGAAGCCTTTGAGAAGATCCCACGAGAGACCCTGAACAGGATTCTGGGGGACCCTGAAGCCCTGAGGGGTAAGCGCCTCTTTGCCAAGGCCAGTGAAAGACTGAAGAGAGCTCTGCACTTCTTTTGAATTCCTTTTTGAATAGATCTGAGCTGCTCCTTGACACGATCTGACGACAGCTGCAGTAAACATGCTTGGCGGCTTCTATCTTTTAAAACTGGACAGCCCAGAGCTCTTGGGATAAAGGCGTGTAGACGTGGCACAGGGTGGTACCAGATTTGGAGCAGGGAGCCGGAGCAGTCCCTTTTCTTTAGCATTCCTGTATGTGATGCTGATTTCTATTCACCTAAAGACAGAAGAGAACTTACCAGCGTAGCTTCCCCTAACAAATGAATCAAACGACCACACAAAACCGAAGTTGACAAGTGTATAAAAATTATTCTTTTGGAACACTTCATTTCACAGGCTGCTGAATTAAAGCCAGCACAATCTGAAATGACTGCACACCCCTTAGAGTAGAGCCCTGAGCAATGCCATCCAGGGGGCCCTCCCCTTTGAAGAGGGCCCCTAAATCTTCATTAACTCTATGTCTGACTTTTCCAGCTCACTAAGGCACTTGCTTCTCTTGCAGACCTGCTGAACCACCACATCCTGAAGTCAGCCATGTGTGCTGAGGCCATCATCGCTGGCCTCACGATGGAGACGCTGGAAGGGACCACCTTGGATGTGGGCTGCAGTGGGGAAGAGCTGACCCTCAATGGGAAGCCCATCATTGCCAACAAGGACATCCTGGCTACTAATGGCGTTGTACATTTTGTTAATGAGCTGCTGATCCCTGACTCAGGTACTGGAGGCTTTTTGCATCTCTTTGTGTTGCCTTTCTTTTGTCTATTATTCTTTTTGACAAAAAAATAATGGATTTAGAGGACATATGTATTTTGTAGGAATGGATGAATTGCCTTTAATGCAAGGTTACTATGCATTACTTTATTTTTTTATTTTATTTTATTTTTTTCAGCTAAGACCCTGTTTGAGTTGGCCCAAGAATCTGAAGTTTCTGAGTCCATGAACCTTTTCAGACAAGCAGGGCTCAGTTCTCATCTAACTGGCAATGAGCGAGTGACCCTCCTTGCTCCAGTGAACGATGTATTCAAAGGTAAACTGGGGAGTAAATCCCTCTCTCCTATCAGTGTGGGCCACAGACCTGCTTCAGACAGTTTCTCTTTGGCTGAGTTTCGGTGTGCAAACATGCAAACTCTCCCTTAAATGCCTCAGCTACAGACAGGGGCATGTAGCTTCAAAATCAAAACCTGGTGTGGGAAATAATCTGCGTTTGGATGTTTTTAGTGTCTCCGGTCATTTTAAGTGAATCACTGCTTGTTTCCACACTTTTTTTTTGCTGCAGATAAACCTGTCTCTGTTGACAGCAACATGAAGAACTTGCTTCTGAACCACATTGTTAAAGATCAGCTCTCCTCTAAATACCTTTACCATGGGCAGAAACTGCAGACGCTGGGTGACAAGGAGCTGAGAGTTTTTGTGTACCGCAACGTAAGTGCCTGCAGCTGGCAGTGCTCTGGGTGGGATCTCCAGCGTGTGGGGAGCCCCGGTCTGGGGGGGGGTCTGGCCTCGGCCTCTTAAAACCAGTTGAATTTCTTAAAATTGGTCAGTTTAACCACTGCCTCTAAATGACCACTTCATTGTGAGCAGGACCTGGGGATTAAGCTGTTTTTTGTTATCCCTTACCATAAGTAACAAGTATTCTGCAGGCTGAACATCTTGTATTGGTACAGTTAACATGAAAAAAGTATAACAGCATTATGAAATGTGTAAATATCTCTCTTTCAAAGTACATACTAATCAGGTTGTTTTTCTGTGATTGTGTTTGCAGAACCTATGTATTGAAAATGCCTGCATTGCTGCCCATGACAAGAGAGGAAGGTTTGGGACCCTGTTCAGTGTGGACAAAATGCTGACCCCACCAACTGGCTCTGTGATGGATGTTCTCAAGGCAGACCATCGCTTCAGGTGACCTTTCTGCTCTTCCTAGGTGCCAGCTAGGAGCAGAAGAGCTGCTGTTCTGCTTTCTATTTGTTATTCTATTTATTACGGATTGTAGTCATGACTACATATAATTTATTTTTTTTTTTTTACATGGAAAGAGTACCCAAAACCATGGTCTCATTCTTAAATTATAGGGAGTGAGATTTCAGTAACCTTTTATTGAAGTGTGAGCCAAGAGTGTGTGGTCCCCTTGTGAGCACATTTAAAAGCCAGCTCTGAAGCCATCTCTGCCATCAGTAGTGCTGTGGCCAAGCCTCTGTGTCTCCTCACTAGCCACTTTGTCCCCAGGGATTCAGGATCCCCAGCTGGCTCTGCCATTTCTCACATGTTCTGGCTGGACCTCACGGGATGGTTTCCTACCTGATCAACATTCGGGTTAATTGATTTTTCAGGATTTTGCAATTGTAACTTCACAACTCTCTTGAACACAAGAGGTTATTGCTCAAAAACCAACAAATGTAGTTTGTGGTGAAGCCACTAACGTTGTACGTTTGCTTGCCTTGCAGTACGTTGGTGGCTGCTATCCAGTCTGCAGGTCTAACGGAGAACCTGAACAGGCCAGGTACCTACACGGTGTTTGCTCCAACAAATGAAGCTTTCCGAGCCATGCCACAAGGGGAACTGAACAAACTAATGGGTGAGCATTTTTAGAGCATTCAGGTGAACAGCTGCTGTGTATTATTGGCATGATACCGGAGGAATGGCTCAGTTTGTCTGCCGTATTCTTTGAGTCTGTCTTCTGGTTGCATGGACATCCTACAAAACGGATTAGGATAAGCCCTAGCCAGCATAAAGCTGAGGATGCACAGAAAGGAGTGGCACTGAACTCTCACAAAAACTGTGGGCATGGGTTTATACTTCCCTTGTGCTTGTGTGTGCTACGAAATGTTTGGAGTGTGTGCTATGAAATTCCAGTCAGGGATGAGAGAAGTGAAAATGGATGTCGGTAACATAGGATCAGGGTATCTAAAATAAGTTTTGCAAACAGAAAACATGGCCCGCATTCAGACTCAAGCTACACTGTATGGAATTTCAGTAGTAAAAGGATGGAGCTCTTGTTCCATCTATTTGTACACGGACAAAGAAGGAAGTCCAACCTGATCCTGAGAAGACAACAAATATTCCGGTCTAGCATAAACAGAGACCAATATCCTGAAAAGCACAGACATGTAGGCCAGTTGTGGAAAAAAAAGCATGAGAATGTTTAATAACCCTCTTCGGGATAAGCTGCAGGATTTTTTTTTGTTTTCTTCGTGTTGGAAAATGGCTGTGGTTGGAAACAATGCCAGGTATTTGAGTGTAATGTCTTCTCGTCATTAAAGCCCAACCAAACATTGACGTCATAATTTGTGGAGCATCTGCCCATGGTGGCTGGTTATCCTTTTAAGTGCATGAACAAGGAATTGGTAATATCAGCCTGCACACCCAGCCTAGTGATTAATGTATAAATATTTCAGGGCTGTTCTGTAGCTATTATAAACGGCTGCAGGAATGAAGTATCCCAGATGTGGGCACTTCAGATGTTCTTGTTTTTTCACGCAAATATTTAGTTTACGCTTCTGATGAAGAAGTGAATCATGCTGGTGAAGATACGCAGTGTGAGCTGTGGCCACGATAGAAAAATGGTAATGGAAAAAAAGCTCACAGTGTGTTCAGATAGGGGCAGCAAAACAAGAAGTCCACCTTGCTTGTAGCTTCTCTGGTTTCTTATGTGAAGGCCAGTTTTTACACTAGCTCTTCTCTATCACCCGTCTCTGGGTTTTGCTCTGGGTTTTAGTCACAGCCTCTAAAGGAGAACATGGAGCGGGGCTGCTGGCCCGTGCTGTGCACATCACTGCCTCTTCTGGAAAACAGGTGGTGAAGGGCAAGCCTCTTGTCTTCCTGAGATCTCGTTCAAAGCACAGCTAGAAGAGCAGAGAGAGACTCAGTGAGGCGGGGATCAGGCCGGCAGTCTATAAACCATCAGTGACATCTCTCCTGCCTCTTCCCCTTCCTACCCAGGAATCATGCCATGTAAAGTGTCATTGGTGTTGGTGAAAATAGCGATGTTTGCAAGTGTAGGGTGCTCTATTTCACATAAGTTTTTTGTTTCTTTTTTTTTCTTCTTTTTTTTTTCTTCAAACTTCCTTGGGAAGTGAAAGCAGCAACAGAAGAAAGTTAATATAATGCACAGTAAGAAAAAGAATAGACTGCAGAATAACCAAGAGATAGAGATTTCACGTGTAGGGCAGGGTTGATGTGTGCCAAGGTGGGACACTGGGACAACATCCTTCCTGGACTCACTGGGATCCTGACCTGTACAGGCAGGAACAGCCCCCATGTCCTAACCAGCTCCAACTGAGGTGCTTCTGATCGGTCTTTTTAATTTTACATTGATTCCTTGCCCTTTTAGGAAATTATGGTATTTCCACGTAATGTCATTCCAGCACATGCAATACGGGAAGCAAGCTCTGATGTGGTTTCACAAACGTACATGTTTTTTTCCCCCCAGGTAATGCCAAGGAGCTTGGCAACATCCTCCGGTTCCACATGGCCGATGAGATCCTGGTGAGCGGCGCGGTCAGCGCGCTCGTGAGGCTGAAGTCCATGCAGGGAGACAAACTGGAAGTCAGCGCCGTGAGTCACTGCCTCTGTTATGTGTTTAGATGTCCGTGTCGGGGAGCAAAGAATGTCAGTGCTCATGTGGGTGCTATGGGAACCTCTCCTAAACGCGCGTACGGCCCCATCGGCAGTGTTTTCAGGGTTGTAGTGGAGAGACTCTTGCCATGTATTCAATTCAGCGAGTTGGCAGCCTTGAAATGTGGTTTTCTTCAGCTTTCTCCCCAGAAGACCAATTGCAAATGATTTCCAGGAGCTGTTATAAATTTATCTCTGAGTCATGGGGAAAAAAACATAAATAAATTAGACGCATAGCTTGTTCAGCTAACACGTCTTTTTTAGTGTAATGAAAATGATCTCTGCATGGGCTCCCCTAGCACAGCAGGATTTATTTAGATGCACAATTTTATCTCAGAAATTCTGCACTACATTAAGAGAATGCAGGATCCCCTGCTGAGGAAAAAAATATATATTTCAGAGAATAAATAACTCATGGCCTGCTCTTTGCACAAGGAAGAAAAAGCAGGACAAAAATGGAAAGGCTGGTGCTTCAAAATGCATCGAGCTGGCTAGCTTCTGTGCCAGGCTCCTGCCACGTCCAGCCCCGAGCTGCTCACTCCTGCCACAATCTCTGTAGCAATCCCTGCCTGTGCAAGCAGCAGCACTGGGATGCTGATGGAAGGGCTCTGCCACGGCAGCACAGCACTCCCACCCAGCCCACGTAGGAAGTCTGTGCTCCAAAACCTGCTGGCTGCTCGGGGACTGACTGCTCCAGCTATCATTTGGTGTTATGCCCTTCTCAACTGGCAAGAGAGATGAAAAGATGAAAATGCCTACAGCCAGCCAGCAATGAATGAATGCAAAGTGAGGGTGTGAGGGTTTTCTTTTTTTAGACAAAATTGGAAAGCACCGATGACAAAAGTTTCTCATTTTCTCTTTTTTTTTTTCTTTTTTTTTTTCTTTCTTCTCCTGAACAGAAAAACCACATAATACACGTCAACAAGGAGCCTGTTGCAGAGAGCGATATCATGGCCACGAACGGTGTGATTCACGCCGTCAACTCCGTCTTGCAGCCTCAGGGTAGGTCATGGTTGGGATGCTCAGAGCTGCACCACCAGGGCAGAGCTGGCAGCACAAACCCCTCTCGTTTAATGTGGGCAACAGCAAGGAACTGAGCAGAGGGGACAGGAAGGGCCGTGGGCTGCAGCTGGCTCATGTTTGGAGCTGTGGCCTCACCTTGGTCCCAACTTGCATCATCTCCGTCCTTGCTTGGGGAGGGGGAGGTGACATGTGGCAGTTCCTTCAGTTTATTGAGGAGGATTAATCTGTTATGGGGTTTTCAGCACGTGCTCTGAAATGCTGGAAGGAAGCATCCTGTGTGCTTTGAATGCCATCTGTATATCTGCGCACCTAGTAATTTCAGTGCTGTCTATGTCCCACCTTTAGCTTCAAGGCCGCAAGAAAGAGGTGACGAGCCTGCAGATCCCGCGTTAGAAATCTTCAAACAGGCATCTGCATTATCTAAGGTAAAAACCAAAAACAAAGCAAAAAACCTGTCACTGTAGAACTACAGAAATTACATTTTGCTAATAGTGATTTGAAGATAACATCACATTCAGGTTTTGACCTCCAAAGAGAGTAAGCAGATGTGTTTCATGGACCTATCAATCCTCTCTTGCGATTAAATTATATAAGAAATAATGCTTTTTGCAACATGAAGCCTACAATTTGCAGCACACTGTAGATGCAGCCTTGGCTCATTACTGTATGTGTCAACCTCCATAATGCCTATGGCATGGAAGGGCCATTCATCCATCAGCACTTCTGACAGTGTCGGGATGAGAACTAGTAAGCAGCGAATATGACTCCCTGAATGTCCGAAACAGAAGGCTTTCTTCTATTAAAGCCATCCTGTGTAACCGCAGGTCAGACAGATGCCACTGGGGAGGCAGCTCGGCGCTGCTCCTTGACTCTAGCCCAACACCTTCCAGGATAGTTTTTGGAGATTAAGGATGAACACATTGCCATGTAAAGTCATCTTATAGCTGCCGGAGATTTATTGTATTTATTCAAACTTTATATTTTCATTCCATGTAGGTGTCTCAAAGGAATCCTCGACTAGGTAAGGCTTGTTTCTAATTTCTGTTGCATGTCCTGTCCCTTAAAGAAAAGTTTATTCTGTTGTCTTGCGGCAAGCAAGATGCAGCATAGCCGGGCAGGGATGGTGTCTGTGTGTCTGTCCAACCCACCTCATTCTTCTCCTTCGCAGCTCCCGTCTACTCCAGGCTACTAGCAAAGATGAAGGAGAACTCGGGCGGGTTCTGAGCTGCAGCCAGCGCCTCCATCCAACCCGCCCTGCTGAACGCTACAGGGAAAAAACCAAATATCACCCTTAAATTTATTGTTGTTTCCAGTGAAATGGATAGGAAAAACTAAAAGCCATATATATATGTATATATTTTAAGACCGTTTTTATTTGTTTTTGACCTTAAAGTTCCCCCACTGAGGATAGGTTTTTGTTTGTTTTTGTTCGTTTTGTTTTTACAAAGTAGTTGTTAATTTGCAGTTTTTGACATACCCAGTTTGGGGCTTGATACCTACGATGTACAAGGGCAGGGGCTCAATTCAGCGCTGCCCAGAGCTCGCCTTGGGGCCACCTCACTCGGGGACACCAGAAGAGGATGAATTAAAGCCCCTCTTCCAGGTTCCCATCTCTGGGAATCCAGGCTCCCAAAGTGGGAAGCCAGGTGTGAGCTCACTGAAAACCCTCCTCCAAACCAGGGCCAGAAATGGGAAATTTTGGCCAGAATGACTTGTGTGTGATCAGCTTTCTGGGCAAATGCGTCACTCAGGACCGACTGAATGTCTGGTGGTTGCTTTGGAGGAAGTAAATTCGTTGAATTCACTAACGGTATCCAAGCAATACATATATACATACGAAACAAACATTGTTTTCCTTCTTCCCCTGTGTTTTAAAAGTCTTCCACACAATTATGAATTGAAGGCTTTTAACAAAAGCCTCTCTATTGACATTGAGGAAACTGCATAATTATAAGCTATGGTTTGAAACATTCTTTTTCTTGTTTTTTTTTTTCTTGGTTTTTTTATTTCTTTTTTTTTTTTGGTGGGTTGTTTATAGTCTATGGGTTTTAACTGTGCTGCCTTTTATTCACAAAGGAAGATTGAAATGCGAGTTCTCCCTGGCAGAAGCCTTCCAGTAAATGGTTCATTTGTAATAAGGGTTGTTTTTTTTAATAAAAAAATTAAAAATAAAATCAAAAATATAAATATGAGAAGTGCTGGTAATGCTTGGTTTTGTTTGTTCATTTGTGTGTAGTTGTTTGATGGTGCAGTTTGACCACCTGAGGAGGGGGAGTGGCGTGAGGCACATCAGTATTTACAGACCTAACAGTGAACATCCCTCTTCTCTCATCCCGGGCTCATATAATATTTTGGGTTAAAAAAAAAAAAAAAAAAGAGAAAAAAAAAAAAAAGAGAGAATAAAGGTATCAAGTGCAGAATTAAAAAAAAAATAAAAATAAAAATCCAGATTCTTTTGGCCACCCTGGCTGAGAAACATGCCTTTTCTTCCCTTAAAAGCCCAAATTGAAATGCCATCAGCATAATTCAAATGTGTGAAAAATAACCAGCCTCTTCTTTTATTTCCCCTCCCCAACCTCCCATCTCTTTATTTTTCTGCTGTGGCTCAGCCCTGTGTTAGGTAAGCCCTGAGAGGTGATGGGGAACATCTTGAGCCACCTGTTCCCAGCAGCCTCAGGAGGAAGGGCTGCACCAGGAGACAGGCTCCTGGGGAAGGCTCAGCCCTTTGTAATTAGGACAATCAATTATTGACTCATACAAAAGCCTGAGAGAGCAAGAAAAAAAAGGTTTTTGCAGCTTGCTCAGTAATATGTTCAGTTGCAGAGGGCTTTTTTCTTTTTTATTTTTGTCTCATTTTGTTTTCCCTTGACGCTTCAAGAAAAAGCACTATGAAATCCTTTGATGTCTGCAAAGCTGGAAGCTAGATCTGCTCCTCACCTAGGTGAGTGCCTTTTGCTGATATCTTCCTTGTATCTGACCTGGCTGGTGGAGTGTTTCTTTGCCAAAATGAAGCCCCTAGAGAGGGTGGGACTGGACAAGCCTTGCTTAGATGTGACTGTGAGATGTCCCCTCCGCTGGCAGAGCTCTGGCATCCTGCTGCCTGGTTTGTGGGCAGGCCTTGAGGCTAGCGATGATGCAGTGATGGTCTTTGTGTTGGGTACGTGGTCTGACTTTGCTTGGCTTGCTTCAAGGAGTTCACCAGACCTGTGAATCCCAACAACACCTGCAGTCGGCAGAGGTGCAGATTCCTACCACATACAGGGCTCTGAAACCTTACTGTTGGCTTTAGGTTTCCACAGCAGCTGGTAGGTGCTAGAAGTCCTTCCGCAGGCCCTTGGCCTCCAGGGACAGTCTTCCCTGTTAGGATTATCCTTTCAACCCTGTTTGTTCCCTTTTCACCCTCTACCATGGCATGTCCCCTCTACCCCCCTGGCTGTGCTCCCTCCCACACACCTCCTGCTCCATCTGAGCTCACCGCAGGGCCCATGTCCCTGCTCTGTCTCCCCTATAATTTCCCTGGGATCCCACATCCTGGGAAGCTGTCCCAGGGAGCCTTCCCACGAGCTCTGTTCTTAGAAGTCCTCTGTGCTTTGGTGTCTCCAGTTGATGATTTGTGCTGGTGAAAACTCTGGACACAACCTAATTCCCAGCTCCACGTTGGTTTCTCACCCCGATGTTCTCTGGAGGGGCAAACCCAGATTGAAGATGACAGTTGAGCTGCTTTAGTTGATCAGCAGCATTTCTTGCTTCCTTTCGGAGGTGTTTTCCCCCAGGGGTCCCTCCACCCCCAGAGGCAGGGCGGTGCAGGCAGCTGCCCCCAGGGGGGAGATGTTTTTGCTCCCCCTCCCAGGAGGGGGAAGCGAGAGGCGAGCAGCTGGGAGATGAGGAAATGAGGAGTGCTGAGGCGATGGGAATGTCCCACTCATCTGCCATCTTCTAAAGAGGGTTTCTCTCTCTCTCTTTTTTTTTTTTTTTTTTGCAATGTTATGAGAGGTGGAAGTGAAAGGCAGAAGGAAGTTGCTGGGGGTGTGGAGGAACACAGCTGCTCTGGGGAAGTGCTGGCGGAAGGCTACGGAGCTCCCCCCGGCCTGCCTGGGTGCTGCAGGCTGCTGGGGGGCGGTGGAGGCATGTCCCAGCCCTGGGCTGTGCTGCTACCCCATGTGTCTGCCCGGCTGCTGGTGGCTCCAGGGGGTCTCCAGGCAGAAACAATATAGGGGCGGGGGGGGGAAAAAAAAAGCCTTTTTAAGGCTATTTCTGCATGTGTCAGGGCAGGGATGCTCCTAGCAGCATCCTGGGCATCATTACCTGTGCTGCAGAGAAGCAGCGAGCGGTGTTTGGGATTGGCCTTTTCATGGCAAACACCCTTGGGGTATTTGGCACGTGGACGTACTGCACCAGCAAAGTTGCTTTCTCTCAATTAGAGTATTGCCACCCAAAACACAGAGCAGATGGGTGCATGTGGCCATTCAAACCAGAGCTGTCCTCCACAGGAGCTCTTTTCAGGGCTCTTTCTTTTCCAGAAAAATAAAATAAAAAAATTAGAGTAAGTATGAGCCTTCTCAAGGAGATTTAAGTCTAAAAGGGGGGAAAAAAATAAATGATTTTTTTTTTATTGAATATTTCTGGGAATGTGCAGACTCCCTTGTTTACTTCTTTATAATAATAATTTGTGTACTTTCAGTGGCTCCCGTTCAACAAAATAATTAAATGTATGCTGAAGTCCAGTTAGGAAAAGTACAGCTTTTAAGTGTGTGCTTTGTGTCCAAGGCCAGGCAGAGCGAGGCAGCGGCTTGAGCGCCACCGAGGCGCCGCAGCCAGATGTGCTGCAGGATGACCCCTGAGGGCAGGGGGAAGCCACCCACACGCTGTTAGGGATGTGCTCCCTGCTCTGCTGCTGTATGGAAGTGCTCCTTGCTACACGTGGCTTGCTGGAAGCCATTGCACCTGCTGGCTGCTGCCTCAGAGGGAGCGCAAAGGAAAATGCCGGGTGAGGTTAGTGCTGGGGAAGGGTGGGCTCGAAGGAGCCATCGGGATCCGAGGCAGCCAGCTGCGGCTCAGGCAACACGTGTGGTTTTCCTTTGGAGTGCTTTTCGATGACACGTTTGAGAGACTTTGCAGAAATCAGTAAAATTCCTCGAATAAAAATATCTGAGGGTACTTTCCTTCCAACAGCTACTGATGCCTCAATGTTTTGTAATGTTTTTGAGTAAGTGCTTTGCAGAAGTTCAGCGCTGTTCCCCAGAAAGGTCACCTGCTGTGAACACAGAGCGGTAGCAGGTATCCAGTGAGCCTGCATGGCACGGGGACATCCCTGCAGAGGCAGCCCAGCCCTCTGAAGGATCTGTTCCTTCCTCCTGGGAAGGAACATGGCCATTCAAGACACTGGTAAAGTTCTTACAGAGTTCACAAGTGGGCCCAGGCACGTCTCTTTCCTGCTTACCCTTGACGTGTCTGTGGTTTTTCACAGGTTGGCTTCCTCCTAGGCTTCGAGCTTGCAGCCTGTCTTCTCTCTCTCTGTTCAGTCGGTTCTTTCCAATGGGACTTTGCCCGACTTCTGAAGGCACACCTGTTTTTTCCATACGCCACTTGTGCATCAAGCTCTGTTGTTTGTGACAAATGCAAAGCTGGTTATATTTTGACCATTGCTTTTGGAGGAGAATCAAGATCTCCGGTTTGGAAAATAATTGTGCAGAACCTGGAGGCCCTCTGAGGGTGCTCGTTGAATGTTTGGTTTTGTGGAGGCAGGTGGATGAACTCAGATTTCAGGACTTGCATCAGTGATTCTGTGTAGCTCTTCTAGCATTCTGCCTTTGGTTTAAAGGGGATAAGTGACCTATTTCAGTGACTGTTAAGTGGAAAACTGTACACCCTGCAAGTATGGCAGCACTATTCACACACATACAGCACTCCTAGAGCTGCTGGCCTCCATAAGGAGCTTGAGGATGGCTCTGCAGAGAGGTGAAATGACGGTCACAGCAGTCCTGACCTTATAATTCAAGCTCATTTTATAACACCAGACTGAGGATGCATCCAGCTGCTGTAAGCAGTAGGCTTCCTACTTCATATAACTGGCACGGTGTGCATGCAGTGCTGTCAGTAGTGTTCATTGCTTTGGACACTGGTCAGGCTCACACGGTGGTGTGCCTTCCAGCGTGGTGCCTTTGGGCACCCTGGGGCTGGCCAGGGCATCCTACCAAGTCTGGTCCTACAACTGGACAGGGAACCTCAGCCTTCTTATCCTGCAGACCCCAGACTGCTTGGCTATAACACTTACAGATGGGTCCCTGGCAGTGGTGTGTCCATCCCCGCACTCAGAGGGACCCGATTTTGCAGTTTTGGTTCCTGTGGATGACAGTGACACACCCCATTAATCACCCACACATGTGAACTGGCACCAGTAAGTAACTAAACGAGCACAAGTGGCTGGTTCCTTTCCTTAGCTCGTAACTAAAGAGCAGGAAGAAGTGGGATAAACAAAGCAAAGCTGCAGAGCAGTCATGCAAGGCAAAGGGAACCGAGGAGCATCAGCAGAAAGTGCTCTGGGACAACACCAGCTGCGAGCACTTGAGGGTCAGGAAATGCTGCTCCTCACCAAGCTCATGGTGTGACTGGGTATGGCCGGAAACAGGCTGGGGGTGAGGCGCTGCTGTGCCTTTCATTTACTCAGCATATTTTTCTCTTTTTATGTAAAACCAGCAAACGGGGAACTTAGCTACTTTTCTCATAAGATATTTCGACTGCAGAATTGTTTGTTTTCTTGTTCTGGGCTCTTTTTACCTTCTTGTGCTGCTGTTACCCTGAAATCTGGGGAAGCAGTGATAAAATGGTGTGTGCTCCAAGCTTTTCTGACATCCCTGTGAAGCTACCGAGGCCTGAGTTGAGTTACAAAAGAGAGGACTCTGAGCTGGGTTAGCTTGGGGTCTCTGCAGCAAGGGGCTGTGCCAGAGCATCCAGGCCCCCCAGGACTGGCAGCATTGCACCACGGTGCTCACTTGCAGGGTCTGGCAGGCTGCTGCATTGACATACACAGGAACGAACCCTTTCTTTCTCTAGGAAAAAAAAATAGTGTGTCTACAGAGACTGAGAGTCTCACAGAAGAGACAGGGCTAGATGAGGATCTCCGTCCCACCTGTGTGGGGGTGACCCTGGGGAGATGTTGCAGGATGCTCTTGCTCACCTTCTTTGTAGCAAGAAGCCCCTACAGCCTTGTCTCAGACCCGCTCACCTCGGGCAAGGTGTCAAAGCGAGTGTGCAGGCCCATGGCTCGCTGGTCCCTATGTCCCCCGCAGGCCCCTGCAGCTTTGCCACGCTGCCAGGAGCTCAGATCAGTTCTGTTCACGTCAGTGCTGACTGTGAGCCATGGCGGAGCTGTGCAGGCCCAAAGAGCTCCTGGGGCAGGCTTGGCAGAAGGCCTGCATGGGGCTCACAGACAAGGCCATGAGTGCTGGCCACCACTGGCTGTGTGGCTGCTGCCACCGTGGAGCTGTGCCCGTCTTTTGGGGAGCCTCCCTGTCTTTAGGGAGGTAGAAACCAGGTGGTCCGGGGGAAAAGCAATGTGCTGACATGCATCTTCTCTGAGTAATCTGCCCCCACTAAGTACCTTTACGGTACAAAGTGCAGCTTCGCTTCCAGCGTAGCAGTTTCTGAAGCAATGCCATTGCCTCTTTGTTTATTGGGTTTCCTGACCCTCCCCTGAGTAAGCTGGCTTGTTGGGAAGCTGTGTCCCTCTTCCTCTGCCTGTCACCAAGGGATGGCACTGAGGGTCAGAAGTGCCTCGTCAGGATGCTCTGTGCCCACTGCATAAAGCCTTGCAGAAAGCAAGGTGATGCTGAGATGTCTGGGGGCTCTTTTACTGAGCAGAGCAGTCCACATCATACTGGAGCCTTTAAAAAAAATGCTAGGAAGAAATTGGCCATGGGTAACCCTGAAGTGAGGTGGTGGCTGCCAGGGGAGAAATAGCAGGCCTTTGGTTCAGTGGGATGAAGGCTTCAGAAACCTGTGGGAGGACGTGCCTGGGAAATCAAAGGGTTGCCTTCATCTGGGCTCTTCCTACTGCCTTTTGTTCTCTGATGCTTTGTTTTAATATGACGCTTAGGTCCTAATAATGGGAATCAGGGGAAACTGAGGCTGGGCGTACCCAGGGAGAGCACAAAGCGCTGGGATGTGCAGGGCTGATGGGTGGGGGGGATGCGTGTTTCTGCCCCGCACAAACAACTTGAGGATGCTGCAGGGCACCGGGGAGCCAGGGAAATGCGATGAGTAACGCTCGGAGTAGGTGGTCCCGGGCCTGCCGCCCAAATGTTCCTCCCAAGCTACTATATCTGGACACCACAAGCGAGTGACTTCACCCTCCTGGTTGAAAACAGGCCCCCTAAAGCTTCAGCCCTGGCTGCTGATGCTCGCCCAGCAGTGACTCTTGCCTCCTGTGGCACGGGGGCTGCCCGCGAGCCGAGGGCTGCGGAGCCGTGTCGCTCCCCGCCTAATTGTAACCAGATTCCCCTAGAACTGTCTGCTGAAATATTTATAAATACCATAGCCAGCAGCTGCTAATGCCAAACAGGAAATTTTAAGCTGAACAAACTTTTCCACGTTTCTAAGTGGGGAAAGTAAACTGTAGCTAAGATCTATTTTTTTAATAATAAAAAAAGTCTAAATAGCAACAGGCTTCCACTGCTCCATAGCCTCAAAACAGTTCATGATTCTTGAAGTGTTGGTCCCTTCCAGACAGCCCATTGTCTGTACGCAGTATGTCTGCATGGCGATACGGAAGGAGGTTATCTTAATTTAAAAAATAATAATAATAAAAAATGGAAAAAAAGCTGTTATACCTCAGTGTTAGCAGTTGTGCTGTATGATGTGACAGGCTGGATAATGATAAAATCTTTAAGTTAGGGCTGTTTGTGGCCAGAAAAGGGCTTTTGGAAAGCTTTCAGTAATGGTATGTGTTGTACCCGCTCTCATGGTAGCTATCCATTTCAGGGGACTGGCATTTTCAAGCCCTTAATGTACTTTTGAGGGAAAACAATGAAGAACTTGAATGGAAAGCAGTGAGTCAGGGACAAGGCCAGTGTGAGCAGCAGACACCTGAGGGAAATTAACCCTTTTGGGCTCATATCTGGTTCTTCGTGTTTGGGGCTTTATTTTCCCCTGAAGCTTTTTATTTTCTAGGATTTTCTTGTTTCTGCTCATTCATTATTTGGTATTGAGATGATATTTTGGAGCTCTATGAAATGGAAAAAAAATCTAACACCAAATCTTTGTGGAATTGTTTTAAACAGCTTCTACCATTTATGAAGTCACAAAATTCCATCTTCAGGCAAAAGGCGTTATAAGCTTTTAAAAAGTGATTTATGTCACTTCATAGTCAAAGGTGTTGACGTAGAGATGAAATGATTCCAATGTCCTTTCTGTATATTTTGAAATCATACTCTTCAAATCAAGCATCCTCAAAATGAAGAGGAGAAGTACAGAGCTATAAACTGGAGTATTTATTGGAATAACCTCCTCCATCCCTGCTACAGCCTTCATATTTAGATATTTTTAAGAGCTTCAGCAGTGAGCTCTTATTATGGTGCAATAATGGAAAGAGAAGACTTTTCTAAAATATTGTTCTGATGCTGAGACTTTATTACTTTTAAATTCTCTTGGTAGCAAATCCTCATCCACTTCTATGATTTGAGTTAATTTTCTTTTGAATGAGTCAATGGTGGGCAGTGAGCTTGGCTGGAGGAGCGCACAGGCTGAGTTGCACTTCATTGTCTGGGTGGTTTTCAGTGAGCAGCATGCCTGTTAAGAGGCCAAAAAATTGTAAAAGGAAATGAACTTTTAAGGATTCCTGTAAATTCCAGCAACGAACAGCAGTGGGATCTCAGGAAGGCTTTATTACAGTATAAAATACGGAGCTCTGCAGCAAATTTATTCATAGAGTGCATTGGAGTAGAAAAGCTATCTGGTTCAGTCCTGGGAGGAAACTAGAGCACCCAGGTGGGCAATGCTGGGTGCACAAGAGAAAACAGGCCTGTGCAATTGCTTTTTCTTTACTTTTATGCTGTCACTGCAGATACTATATGGAAAACAAAACTTTTTCATCAGCTGGAAAGATACCCTAGGAGCCAAGCCCAAAGGTGGGGATGGTTGGACAGTATCCACAGAAATGTTCTCAGTTGCAGGGGTTTTAAACAGGCTAGCTTGGTAGCTGTTTGTCACCACATAATCCTGCAGCTCCCTTTAATGTTGCATCTCCTTCAGCATGCAGATTTGCTAAGGGCTTTGCTAAGGTTTGCAAAGCCTGCCATGCTTGAGTGAATTTTCCCTTGAGAAGTGTCCAGAAGTGTTTGTCCTGTTGCATACAGTGAATATCTACCTGAGACCTTGCATCACCTGTAACAGAAGCTTGATTTCTGCTTTCAGGTCCTGTCTGAGGGTATGGCCAATGCACAGACCCCCTGGCAGCTCTGTGTTGTGGCACCCTCCTGCCATCCCCTCCGAAGCATCCCTGGGTTTCCTTTCCCCACCTGACTGAGACACCCAGCTCCCTGGGCCAGGCATGGCAGTGTGAGTCATAGGTTCTTCATGTTCTGCTATCTGGAACAAGTCTAACTCAAAGCAGACACTTGGTGGGAATGAAGTGTGCCTCTGAGCCTCTGCAGATGTGTAGGCAGGCAGGAGGGGCACAGCATAGTAGAGAAAAATGTTTTGTGTCTGTCTCCTAGTTAGTGTTTGGGCCCCAGGTGTCACCAGGTGAGGCTTGTGAAAGCGGTTAAGGTATTTCACTGCTGCTGTCTTTGCTCTTTCATGTTCCCTTCAACAGAGACTTGCTGGTATTAGGCTGGGGTGCTCAGCTGGCTGCTGCTGCCCATGTACCTTCCCTCCAGAGCTGTGGCTCTCCAGAAGCCTTAGTGATGGTTTTACCCGGTGGTAGGTCAAAGCCTTGACATGGATCTCGCGGGCATGCGTAGATGAGGAGATGACCAAATGTCTGCTTCCCTGCTTTCATGCATCAGTGCTGCCGGAACAGCCTCGTCCCTTTGTAGCACGCTGTCCTGTCACCCGTGTTTGTGTGCAGATGTCTCCTGGGGCAGCTCCTTCCCAGACCACAGGGATTCAGCAACACACGCATGTAAAACAAAGCAATTCAGCTGAGGTCAGACACCAGGGCTGTGGCAAGGAGGAGGTCCCTTCACTAGTTTTGAAAGGCCATCAATGAAATCCTTTTTCTGCATAATTTATGAGGAAAAATCTGGCTGCCTACATTAAGCTCTGTGATGCTGTCTGGTCTGGGGCTGTAGACTGCTTTTAAGTCTCTGCCCATCAGCTTGAATGGGCATTGCCTGACCCCTCCCCATCTTTTTATTTATTTTAATGGAAATATCAGAATAATACTGTCATACTTATTCTCTCAATCTTGCCATGATTACTAGGGAATGACAGGGATACAGCAAGGCTGAGAGCCCCTTCATTTGTGTGTGTGTGTGTGGGGGGGGGGGGGGGGGGGGTAAACCCACATGGAAGTAGGTAACCATGTCCCCAAAACCAAAGCTGCAGACAACAGTAAACCAGTGCTCCAGACAACAAATACTGACTCATGAATACATTGCCCTGCACTGCCCACTGCCAAACACAAGCTTACAGATGGTTCAGTGTAAGGGATCACCATGACAGCCTGGATAGCAAGACACGAAAAAAGGAACGAGCTACGCATCTAATATTACAGCTGTCCACTGTGGCTTGGGTTGTTTAAGGTAAAGGCAAACTGAAATGTCCATAAGAGTAGGAGGAAAGCAGCTGGCCACAGCCCCGTGTGCCAGGTCCCTGCTGAGGTGGCATTGCTCCACCATGCCTTGGGCGCTGGGCTTACAGCACTGGAGGAGCTGTCCTGGAATTTTTATGACATTTAGGAGAGAATTAGATCTGCTTTAGGAATTTTCCAGTGAAACCTTTCTTCGCTGGGAAATGCGGATTCGCTGAAACCATAGCTTGGTGAAAAGTAAAATGAGACAAGCGTTCTCATTGTACCTAATAGCCCACCCGTGGTACGAGGGATGGAGACCATCACAGCACAACTCCCACTGGAGTTTGAGAAACAGCTGCTGGTATTTCA
The DNA here is from genome assembly GCF_013377495.2 of Cygnus atratus. Lineage (NCBI taxonomy): Eukaryota > Metazoa > Chordata > Aves > Anseriformes > Anatidae > Cygnus > Cygnus atratus. The sequence goes on from NC_066375.1 coordinate 3,856,925, forward strand.
GGCTGGATTTAGGCTCGAGGAGCTCACCCACGCCTCAGGTGCAGATTAGTGATACATTTTGTCCTTCCAATGAGAGATGCAGGAGGTGTCCCAGCTCTCTGCATGGGTTTGGGAAGCTCCAAGAACAGAACATTGGGGAGTATCAGTACTGGCTGCTCACGAGGGATGGCAGCTGGTTAGAGAGGGATGGAGAAGAGGAATGACCAGCTCCTGGTTTGGGGACTGCTCTGCAAAGGATGGCTTTTTCTACTCTGCTGGGGGCTTTAGCTGAGTCAGTCTGTCCTGCTGCAAGTGGGATAGCATCTTGAAATAGATTTTACCTTATAGGAGCCTTGATTAATCAATTAGACTCTCAGAACTGGGTCCATCAGAAAGAATAAGGCTCTGCTGCAGTTGCTCCTACTCACATCCCTACAACAGCATGCGGCATGGGCTGTAGGATAGGACAGGAGGCTTGGGAACAAAAGCAGAATGAGACTGTGGCCATCAGCCCAAGTTAGCAGCCTGAACACCCACATCCTGGTAATTCTGGGCTTATCATCAGTTATATGAATTGTGGTGTATGTACACTGCTGGGCTGACACATCCTGGATGTTAATGCCTTGTGGTGATCTGTATGTGCCATAACAAAACAAAAATATAAATATTTAATACAAAATATGTATTTATTAGTTCTGCTGTTACAAAAGAGATCTGCCCACCAGGTACCTATTCATAGATGTAACACTCCGTGTACATGAGTTATCTGCTCTCAGCCCACTCCTTCATGGAGAGAAATCTGTACCTTCTGTTTCCCTTGTTATTTTTGACCAGGACAGGAACTCGAGGATATGCAAGTGTGAGCTAGCCAACAGCACACCTGCCCACGGCCCCTCCAGTGACAGCAGTGGCTCTGCCTAGTGGCAGCTCCTGGCTTCATCCCTCCCTCCCCATCCCAACCTCATCGAGCTCTCCTGCAGACCTTGGCTTTGTGCTTGGTGTGATGCTGAGGCGCAAATGCCTTTGCTAATGTCAGCTGTGCCTTTCCATTTGAGTAAACTGCCTACATCACTTTATATGTATTTTAACACACCTAACATAAGTACCTAAATAAATACATAATATGGTATTTTAACACCAATGTTACATCTATAGCAGATCCGTTCAGATAATAAGTGTACGTTCATGTTAGCATGGCCTTTCAAACCATGGCACAGGGTCTATTTGTGAACGATTACATGTCTTTTTGCCACTATGTGCTTATGGGATGCAGACGTCTGTAAAGTTTTAGTCTCCCATGACTTTAAGTACTGCTTGCTTAATACTGGCAAAGCCTCTGGAATTTGTCTGTGCCTCATCTGCTGGATTTTAATGAGGGTTTTTTTCTCCATCCCTCTACATTTTGCACATACAGATGCCTTGCATTTTATGAGTTTTATGTAAAAAAAAAAAATAAACCACCACTGTAAGGTAGTAGTATAATTCTGTCTACTCTAGACTCCATCTACATTTTTCTGGTTCTGGTAATCTGTTTCTGGAGATTAGATAGCCATGTTTCTGGCAGTCAAATATATCACAAGTATCACACAATTACTGTAGGTACAGAGCTGCTGTCAGTTGAAGCAAGCCTGTGATTTCACTTGCAAGAAGGTGCCTATAATTGGAACCACCTGCACACTCTAAAGCCAGGAGCTTTTTGGCTTCAACACGGTTTTGCTGAGAACTCTAATGCAATTACTTATGTGAACTAATCTGTAAAGGATGTTTTTCTGTTGTCTCTGTTAATTGTTTCCAGCTCATGGCATGGAAAAGTTATTGTCCCTGTGAGGCCACACGGAAAAGGGAAAGGAGGAATGTCAAAGCAAATGGAAGGTTTGGATGAATGTAGGAGGCACTTGGGTTTTTTCCTCTTACTCCTGCATTCATTAAGTCATGGGAAGAAAGGTAAAACAAAATAATAATACTTAAGTCTAAGTACAGCAGACTTTTGTCAGCCACAGGGCAGCTGCTAACTGTTCTGTTGCTCCAAAGTTCTTTTAAAATGGGTCATCGGGGTCCCCAGGGATCTTTTACTGCTTGGGAGCAGATCCTCAGTCTCCCTTGTGTGTCTGGTACAGACAATTGGCTGTGCTAATGGTTTTTGTGGCACTCCTCTCTTTCCAGAGATCCTGCGGACAGACTTACTGTCCCAGGATGGCTGCTCTGGGATCCTGGGGCTTCCCCAAGCCATTTGGCTGCTGTCAGCAGCCACCAGCGCACAATGTGGCCACCAGCAACTTTCAGCCCAAACATTCAAATGTTGGGAGCCACGGGGAGTATCTTTGAAGCTACTTCAGGCTGGCTTGCCCAACACAGCCATGTACTAGTGTGGGGAGCTTGGAGTGCAGCTGAGCTACTGGTGTTTGAGCCTCTGACTACAGAAAGAAGGCCAAGTCCTCAGCTTTGCTGAGCATCTAAGGCACTCACTGCCCACACTCACTTTTTCCTTAAGCTTCAACATGGGAAATATCCGTGGATGCACTCATGGCACTTGAGCAAAAAGGCTCTGTACATGGAGCCTGATGCTTGGAGAACTCCCTGTTCTTGAGGGGTGTTGGAAGCCGTGCCCGAATTCCCTGTGTCTCTGAAGACTTCAACTAATTTCAACCATGCATGTCAACACTAGGATCTGAAAGCAGCTGCTGAAGAGATGTTCCCAGATAAAAATGACTCATTAGCAGAGCCTGGGTTGAGGCCATGATTATTTTGAATCAAGCACCACTTGTCCTGTCTCCAGCAGCCTGTCTGTTCCAGAGGCTACACAGGATAGATGACCTTTGTTCATTAACACATGGGCATCCCTCCTCAGCAGTAGCTTTCACATGCTGAAATTACTCACTTGACATCCAAATATTAATGGAAAATGTCTTTTTAATACTGAAAGCTATTCCATTCTCACATCGATGTCCAAACCATAGCCTTTTGGACGTGCTTCTGACATGCTGCTGCTTTCTCCAAAGAAACTATCTCCTGCAAATTGTATGTGGTTAATTGGAAAGGAATGCCTCTCTGAAGCACTTAGATAATGAAGATGCTTCATTGCAAAACTGCAAATTGTAACACCAAATAAGCTAGAATTTCCTATTGCTTTTTGGTATAGAAGAACTCTGAGCAGTTGTAAAGCTAAGGAATAGGGAGGCAAGGAGTGCACAGCCCAATGGATTGTAATGATTTCTGGCTTATTCCAGAGAGGTAATCTGAGAGCAAGTAACAGTAGATTTTTCACTGGCTGTTCTTTCCAGGCATCGAGGCTTCTCCTATAGAAGCAGAGCAGGCAAGGTAGGTGTTGCAGAGCCTTGTTTGTCAGGGTATTTTGCATGGTTTTGTGTGGTTTTCCTGGGAGGGTCTCTCCCACTGCCTGTTCCGCTTTTCTGTTCCATTTTAAAAACTTGTTGTGCCAACGTGCAGTGCCACAAGAAATGCCAGCTTGCTAGATCAAACGTAAGCATGTTTATTTGCCTGTTTGCATAAGGCTTCTTCAGGCATGTCAAGTATTTTAGTTGTGGAAAGAGCACAGTCACTTTAATATGGCCAGACTGTATGCAGACAGTCTAGAGATTTCAAAAATCATTTCCTTAAATTTATTGCTGTTTCAAGCTTTCATTTTGTCTATAACATTGTGTGTCCTGGGTTTTCATTTGCAGCCTACTCACCATCTGCAAAGCGGTTTAAAATGTGCTACTGTGTCATGATTTGTTTCCTCAATAACCAATGCTTCATACGAAGTAGCAGAAGTGCCTTTCCTTTGCCCTACAAAATCAGGGCTGATCTTCACTGGGCTTTGACCCAAGACCTCTCCTTCCAGGCCATAGTTGCTCTTTGTGGAGGTGTTGGTGGCATCCAAACAGGTCACCTTCAGGAAGGAAGAGATCAACCTGGCCCCAGGTTGGGCTGTGTCTCACCTAGCCTTGCAGAGCTGGTGGCCGCAGGGCTGGCTTTAAGGGCAGGCAATGGCTGGAGACTTCCTTTCCTATTAACTTTCCACAGGGTCCTGAACAGAGCACAGCATCTTGTATGGGTCCGTCAGCAGCATCTTTCCACTCCTGTTGCGTTTGCTCCCTGTGGATCTTCATGCAGGGGCAACTCTCCACAGCCTCCTGGAAAGAGTCCTAAGCTCTCCTTTTGCAAAAGCCCGTCTATCTCTTGCTGGCCCTTAGGGGCTGGAGGGACAGGACTCTGACGTATCTGGATGCTGAACACATACAGATAGTAAAGCAGTGAGGTCATCGGGGTGAAGTCAGACAAAAGCTTTTGAATGTGGTGTTAGTGCAAAGATGTGGCTAATGGTTTGCATATTAATTTGATGCTTTTCCAGTTAATTTTGAATTAAAATTAAAAAGTACTTCTGTGTTGAGATGAGGAGCAGTTATTCAGTGTCAAACCCAAAAGCAATGTAGTACAATTATTAGGATTCTTGACTGTTGTTATTGCTGTTTAAGGCCACACCTTTTTTTCCTTCCCCTAGTCATAGTCAAAAATACCTAAGCTTGGTCCTAAGGTCTTGAAGAAAGCATTTCTCTGATTTTACTCAGACAATACTCTTTCTCTGGCAAACAAACAAAAAAAAAATAAAATAAAATGCTATGTCCTGTAGGTAACCTCTCCTCTCTCAGGTTGGGAGGACACCATGGAGGTTTGCTCCTCGGGCCTAGTTTCTTGCTGTAACCAAAAGCCTCAGATGGGTGCCTCTTGCTGCCAACCTCCTCTCCTCTGGGACAAAGGCAAGGATCTCGGCAAGCATTGTGTCCATCTCCTGTTTCTCTCTGGCTGTTCTTGCAGGGAAACAGCTCAAAGATATGAAAGTCCTCCAGGCTTTCCTAGAGGCTGCCTGCCTCTCCTCCGGGCCTCACTGGGGAAGAAGCTATGACTGGGCTTGACCTTGGCTAACAACTCATCTGGGAAGAGGAGTAAAATACGAAGATTTAGAGAAAAGTGATGGAAAAAAAGGAGACCTGCTTAAGAATTAATTTAAATAATAACTGGGGTGTTGGTAGGATTTCAAAAGAAATATGATACCCCAGAGCACTTGGTTGAATTCCTGGGGGCTGCACAAGGCAACTAGAGAATTAACAAGGAGTTTAGACACTGGCCTACAGGACAGATTTCTCTTTCGAAGGTCTATTAGCTTCTTCATTGCTTTGGCAAACTACCTTCCAGACCTTTCTTACGCAGCAATAGTCTGCTCCAGCTGAAATAGGAGCCAATACCTTCAGTAGGAGCTGAATGAAACTCAAAACAAGCTTATTTCTACATACCTGTGCTGGTCCAAATTCTGCTGAAATTAAGAGAGCTTCTGTTTCAGTCTTTTGTCTCCAGAATTCTGCAGTTTCCTCCTCTGCCTTGCAGGAGGAATTACAGCTGTTGAAATACCATGGGGACCAAGATCTTCCAGCTTTCCCTCCTAGTAAATTGATCCCACCTTTTATGTGACATTTGAATTGTCCAACCTTTTCCTCTGATGCGAAAAACATGCTGACAGTAATGAAATCTGCTTAGTTTCTGCAGGAGTTATTGCTTTAGCCTGGTGCCACTGTAAATTCTGGCATGCTTTTACTGGGAAGACGTCTGGAGTTCAGTTTATAGAAGAAAATTAACAATAAGCATGGAAGGCTGATAAGAAAAGATCTGCTTGCTTTTGGGCCAAGCAATTAAAAAAGCAGAAAAATTGTAAATGAAAGGAAATTTCCCTAGTTATCTAGATTTTAATTTTGTTGCAATAAATGAAGTTTATTAAATGGAATTTTGAAAAGTTGAAAATTACATTAGGGGAAAAAGCAGCTGTAGCTCAATCACAGTTCTAGAGGTAACATTACATCGGTGTTTGTTTTAGTCTGTTTTCCCTCCTAACTACAGAGACCATAAAATCTGTACTCTCATCTTTCAGAGTGAGGACAATTTAATTTCTAATCTCAAGAAATGAGATGTAGAGCAAGGGCACTGGGATGCGTTGGGAAGATGATCCTGGAAGGCAGTAGCAAGCTATCGTGCCCCATTTCCGTCGTGTGAAGCCAGCACTTTATGACCATCTCTGACCTTAATGCTAAGCTGCTGGCTGTAGACAATGTGAGAATTAAACACCTCCTAAGATTACTGTTGGCCAACCACACCAAGTAATGTAGTGTGATGCAGTCAATGAGGCTTGGACAGGTCCTAAGGGCCGGTGCATGTGTTTCAGCTGTGGGAGGTGGCCATCTGAACCCAACTTTCCTCTCTCCAAAAGGAAAAATGTATACTAAGCAGGTGAAGGTTTTTTTTTTTGTTGTTTTGGTGGTTTTTTAAATCTTTTTCCTCTTCAGAACGTGATTCTATCACACTGCCTCGAGGTGTCACTAGTCGTGATCATGGCAGCATCCTGTCTTGCATAGGGTCTGTGAGTCTTTGGAGTCATCAGCCCTACCAAGGCCCTGGGGAGGGGAGGGACGTGGCTGCTAAAAGCCTTGGTATGGTGTGGTTTAGGTTCTGGCTGCGAGACACCAGAAAGCCTGGTTTCTGGCAGAAAGTGTTGTTTATAGGGGGGCAGTCTGGGGACATGGACTTGGCTGCTTGTCCTCAGGTCCATCCTGTATATATCCGTCTTTATTTTAATTAGATAACTGTTGGCTCTGGGAATGTTTTCTTCTAGTAATTACAGCTTTTGTTTGTTCCTCTGTCTCAGACATGTGGTGTGAGGGAGGTTTCACTGCTTCTTAAAGCTTCTCTGTCATTACTGCATTTCTTCTCTCTGCTAGTGTCTTCAGCAATCTCCTCTTAAAACACATTGGATGCTCCTAAATTCCCTGAAATGGACTTGCGGGGTATTTGGGGTATTTTGGTCAGGCAGATGAGGGTGGATCTGGAAGACTTCCCATGTCTGCTTGCTTTTCTGGTTGGTCTTGAAGAGCTCTTTTGGCCTCAATTTGCTTAAACCCTTTTAGCAGATAAGGCTGCTTACTTCTCTTTAAACATTCTGAAGCTCTCTAGCTACAGAAAGTACTGGTTAATGATGGTTAATGGCTTCCTGATGCCTGGCTCTACAAAGGTGCTGGTGTAGCTACTGCTCTCCTTGCTGCTCACCCAGGTGGCAGGTAGTGGCTGTCTCCAAGTGCTGCAGAACTGATGCCTGTAAGCAAACACTGACACAGAGGAAAATGCGAATCCATGCTGCAACAAAGTCAGGAGGTGATGCTTCGTACGTGGCAGTCCGTGGTTGCCACCATGTGCAGGAATCTGGCCTTATGGCATTAAGGGACTGAGGTGACAGGAGGACAGCGTTTCTCACATTAATGCTGTTTATGAGACAAAAGACTCAGAGGAGAAAGGAGCTAGAATTGACTGCGTGTATATATAGATGACTTGTACAGAAATCTCATCTATTCATAGGTTGTTTCCTGGAGAGCATCTGGTCCAGTTCCCCCTGGAGCCAGAGGAGAGAGTTACGGGAATTTCAGTGAGAGTTCAACTTGGCCATAGGGAGTATTTTTCCCTCTGTAGCGCTTTTTTTTTTTTTTAAACAAAAATTGTTTCCACCATGGCTGCGGTGCATTAATCAGCAGCAGTGCGATGAGGCAGCTGTGTAATTTTTAGAGCATTGTAGCTCCTGCTAATGATGAAACTCTGCTTTGTGCTGAGGCCACGTCTCGGCCCTGAGAAAACAGGGGTAAAGCAGATGTTGGTGAGGTGCTGTCTGGAGGCTGCTGTAAAAGCTCTGCTGTTACAGAGGGACCCAGAGCCTGTGGATGGCACCAGGGAGAAGGAGCACGAGTCTGGAACAAGCAACAAGGGCAGCTCAGGAAAGGACGGGGTGTTCTGAGGTCACAGGCAAGGCCACGGAGCTGCCCTTTGCCTGAGAGAAGGGAAACTAAAACCTAACAGCAAAAGACTTGAGTGTCCTATAGAAGAAGGGCAGGGAATTGGCACGGGGTTGTGGCATTGGCAGGGATGGGGCGTGCGGGTTCCTGGAGGGCAGGAGAGGCCCTGGGGACACCGGCAGCCCCTGCACGCACAAAGGCACATGGCTGGGGAGGCCAGTGTGGCTCGGTCCTGCACAATGGCAAAGGGGACGGCTCCCTTCCAAGTTCAGCAGTTAAAGGAAATGATCATATCAAGAAAGGAAACCCCCTTAACATCAATACGAGAATTAATCTGCACATAATTCAGAGCGCTGGTGATTTAGCTCGCAGGCATTGTTTCCCCACTCGCTTTGGGCCTTGCTGTCTCATGAAAAGTGGGAGATGTTTATGGAAGCTGCAGGAGGATTTTGAGGTTGGAATTTTGTCATATAATTACTAAAGATTTCAGTTGTCAGCACAATGTTTAATAATAACCAGGTGGAGAGGTGCATGTGCATAGCTGCCTCCTCCTTGGTGGGAGCAGGGGGTTAAACTGAGCTGAAGGCAGCACAGCACCATTGAAAACTGGTCCACAATGAAATTGCTCATAAAAATAAATATCAACAGCTGATTCATGGCTCTTTCAGAGCACGTTTGAAGTGTGGTGTGATCAGGGGTGTGCAAAAAAGCAACTGATGGAATCTATTAAATAATATGGGAATAGTTTTCCCAAGCATACAAGAACACCGCCTAAACCCGAGGCTTACCAGAGAAGCAGGCATCATAATGTGTGCAGAAATGTGTGAGGGGGTATGTGAGGCAAGAATGGGGTAGGTCAGTGTGTTATCAGGGTTATATTGTTGGGATGAAGTATTTGTGGTGGCCTTAGGTGTTTGGTTTTGCTCTCAGGAATATCTTTCCAACCAAAATAAATGGAGGAAAAGTGTAATAAAAATATATGGAGATATGACTTAAAAACTGAATTGGGTTGGATTCTCCATCTGAACTTTCAGGACAAAAAGGAAAATGCAACTTCTGGGAAGGGCTTCTGGGGGGGGGGGGGGGCAGCCCTGGTCCCCAGCAGCACGGGGGCAGAGGAAAGGACTGGTGGGAGGCATCTCTAAAAACAATGTTCAGACTCGGCAGAAGGGGATAAAAATTAAAATTTAAAATGTGAATGGAAAGAAGAGGCTGGAAGTGCAGGGGTAAATTGGGAGTGATGTACAGAAAGAGTCCACCCACCCTCCCAGCAGGTGTAGCAGGAGAGGCCATGGGGCATGGCCGTGGGAGCAGGGGGTGGCCGCGGTCCAGCGGGCACGTGGGATGAACCTGCTTCAACAAAGGAACAAACTTTCAACATAGCCACAGTCATTCCAAGCCTCAAAAATGCACTGGGTATTCTTGAAATTGCTTAAGTCAGTAGGATCTGTGTCCAAACTGTGGGAGGTTTTCTCACGGCTATCACCATGGCGTTGTGGTTCAAACAACAACACCAAAACCAACTCAAGAACGGAGCCTCTCTGCTTCCACTGCCTACTCCAAGGGAAAGTTCTTGCTCCTCATGGTGGTTTCATTCCCAAGGTTTTAGCATCTTTGATCTGAAAGAATAAGTCATAAAACAAAAAGTAAAAGTAACAATAAAATCCTTATGCCTACGTTTTTGCTATTAAACTCTAAATTAATGCTCTGCACAAGACCTGAGTGCTGGCTAACCAGTTGTTTCCAACTGAGGTGCCATAGGACATGCTGGAGACTAGTGCTCCTGCCCTGGACTAACAGCATGAATCTGAGGCTTTCCCAGAGGTAGGAAAAAAAAAAAAAGGGTTGTGCAGCACGGACAGAGCTGCCTCAGCTCTTTCCATGGACCCAAAGAAGTGGTGGCTGCTCTGGGCACTACTGGGACGTGTCCTGCTGTTACGTGACCTGATGGATTTTGTTTGTGGTGTTGGCTGGGGTCTGCTGCAGGTGTGTGCTGGCACGAGCTGCCTACCAGGCAGCTCCGTATCCTCTCCCTGTTATTCTTGCTGCTCTCTTGGGGCTTTGGGAGGCAATCTAACCTCTAATCTAATTGTTGTTGGACCTTATTTATACTCAGAGTCATGCTAGAGAGAAATTAAAATCTCCCAGCAGAGCTGCTGCAACTCAGAACTACTTCCTTGGCAGGTTCCTCCTGCCCCCGGGCCCTATGCCAGCTGAAGATGCTGTTAGAAGAGGGAGGAGGAAATTATTCAGCCTTAAATAGCTGCTCTGATAAAGTCCAGTTGGGCTGTGCAGCCCTGGATCTGCCCAGGAAGGGGCTGATGGCACGGACAGGTACCTGCCTGTCCTCCCAGGTGTGTGTCAGGAGTTTCCAGAACGAAATGGCTTTACCCGGAGACAGGGATCCCAGTTTCTCAAACGCTTTTATACGCGTATATTGATTTGATTTCATTCTCGGGGGAGATCCCAAATTCAGAGGGAATTATTCCTACTCAAAAATGTTGCTGTGGGGGATGAAAGGTGCCCCCTGCCTGGCTGTAAGCTGTGAATTCAAAGCGTGCTCCGCAGCGGGCAGAAGAGGAGCGCGACGCCCGGGATGGAGGCGCAGGAGCGCATCCCCTCCGCTGCGCCTCCGCGTCGGGCTGGCGACAGGGGGGGGACCCTGCTTCGCCCCCCGGCCCTGCCCCTTGTGCCGGGGGTCCTGCGGCATTGCGGGGGTGCTGGGGCACTGCTGGGCTCGGCTGCCCCAGCGCTGGTCGCGAGGTCCCTCTGGCGGCCCCTCCGCAGCCACAGCCCCGAGCAGCGCCCTCGCCGCCGGGCTGCGGGCGGGCGGACCCGGCGGGCCGGCTGGAGCACGCCCGGGTACAGCACCGGGGGGCTCCGCCGGGCCCCTTCCTTTCTTTCTTTCCAGAAAGAAAGGAAGCCAGCCGCTAGGGAGAACGGTTCGCTTTTTGTTTCCGAGAAGCGATCGCTGCTAGCGAAGCAAACTCGTGGCGAAGCAAATCTCGTGGCGGAGGTCACTGGGGAAGTGGTGACCTTTCCTCCGCGCTTGCAGGAGGCTGGAGAAAGCAGCACCTCTCCTCGCCTTTGGGCTTCGAGCCTTGAGCGTGGAGCCTCGCCTTGTTTATGGTGCCTGCCACGTCCCCACCCTGCACCCAAGGGCTTGGCAGCTTTGGGGAGGGAAGGCGGCCGCAGGCGGCTGGGTGGGAATGCCGCGGGACAATGCGAGCCCGGGGTATCCAAGGGCTCGAGCTGGGCCAAGGTCAGCTATTGTTCCAGGGAATATAAATAGCCCTGCTGGTAACAACGCAAACCCGAGCCTTGCGATGAAAGCTTTGCTTCGTGTTTAAGCTTTGCTTCGTGTTTCGCACCGAGGTGGGGAAAGTGCAAGAAGTCACCGGGCGGCAGCGGGGGAAAGTGCAAAAATGTGCCCAGGCTTGGGGTTTGCACCAATAGAAAGGGTTTTCTTTCTTCTTTTCTTCTTGCAAATCAAAATGGGTAAATCTGCACTGAGGAGAAATGTAAAATAATAAGTGTTTTCCCCTTCCGTAAACAAACGTTGCGTTTGTACCTGGGTGTATGTGGCAAAGTCAAAATAGGTGTTAAATTATAGTCATGGGAGATGAAAAACTTCTGCTTACATAATGCTCCTGCAAAATCAGGTTTAGAAAAAAAAATCTGAGACTTGTCTGACACTTTCTCAGATGCAAGAACTGGGTAGAAATTTTTTGTTTTGTTTTTCAATAATATAGTCAAAACCTAGAGAAAAAAATGGTCTTCCTTTGGGTGAAAGCATTGGTTTTGATTCTTCAGGGAGGGCCTGGCTGAGCTGGGGTTGGGCTATTGTCTTCTGCAGCGCAAGCTGAAGGGCAGCCTGGGTGGCTAAAAGTGAAAACAGTTATTGTTCAGCAGCTGCTGGTGCCGGCTCACGGCACATTTGATGTGACCTGTGGTTGCAGCCTCATCGTGCCTGACCTTGGCTGCAAGGGTTAGGCCCTCACTAAACAAGCAGCTGTGCCGTTTGACTCCCGACTGGCTGTCCACATCACTGCTCCATGTGATGGGGTGGCTTTGCGGTGCTGGAGGGCTGGGATGGCCCTTTGTGGTAAGGAGGCTTTCCTTTCAACGGAGGGACAGAGAGCAAGCTAATATCGAGAGACTTGCAAGCTGTTGTCTCCTCTGCAGCCAGAGGACATCAGCATCTCAGGAGTGCTGTAGAAAGAAAGTGGAGTCCAACAGGTAGGATGCTGCCTGGGCCATGGGAAAGCTGGGCTCCATTGCAGCCTCACCGTGGGACCTATGCTAAGATATCTGGGGTCTCTGGCACATGTCCTGAAATATATTTCATTGAAACTGGATGAAAAAATAATAGTTGTGAATTTAGTCCCTCCTCCAACCTCTATTTCTCCATTGAGAGTTTCACTTGGATATGCTGAAAGTAATTATCACCGTACAACTCATCCGTGCTTTGTAAATCATGTGCTTTGAAGCAAAAAGACACCACAGGTTAATTTTCAATTAGCTAAAGAGAGGGAGTGTGCGTGCAGATCCTAAGCTGGCTGAGAAAAGGTGATTTGAGAGAAGCTGCATAAAAGGAGCGTCTGTTCTTGTGATGGTGTGAAGCAGTTTCAGATCTCAGAGCCGTTACCTACATTCATTGTGCTGTTTTCTTCTGTTAAACCGTTTATTTCTAGAAATGGAGTGAAAGCCTAAGCTGCATCCCAGGCCCTTTTTGTGAGCTAGAAATCGTCACAGGTATTTAATTGCTTGTCTGTTTAACCGGATTGCGGAGAGATGAGACAGTCCGTGCCAATTAACAACGACGCTGCTGAGCTCGTGTGTGTAAGCAAAGGGATAACTGTGTGCTTAGGCATCGAAACTCCGATTGTAAGAAAAGCACTCTGAAAGCTTTGATTGTATTAATTACAGCATTGCTTCACATTGTAGCTTCGGTGCATGTGCTAGTTTATGTCTTGTCTTCCTCTGTCTTGCAAGCCCCGAAGAGATATAATTACAGCACATCTTTCCTCTTTGAGTTTCCTGCTGGGTTATTTTCTGCTTGAAATCAATGCCTGCCAGTGTGCCTGTGAAATTTCCTGAGGAAGTCGTTTAAATGGTGCTGTAAAAACTGCGCCTGTTTTAGTAAGTGGGAGCAATCCAACGTTGTTTCCAGAAACCCGCAGCATGGAGGCTGGGGAGCTCGTGCCCATCAGCTCCTGCTGTCCCCTCCCCGCTGGTGGCACTGCTCTGCCAATACCTGCATGGAAATGAAGACAAGTGGGGGAAAAGGGGGCATGAATACTGAGCAGTGTGGTTGCAGGGCATCAGGAAGGATTGTCCTCTTCAGTACTGAATACGGAAGTCTGAAATGGGGGACATGGAGTTATTGCTTCCAGCTGCTGTACTTACAGGTGTCCTCATCTCTTCATTCACATTATGGGAAATAAGAGAATAATCCCCTTCTTATCTCTTCCAGCTGTCTCCATCATCTTACATTACAGCGCACGTGAGAGGCTCTGTTTGAAATCCCAGTCTTTGCTGCCAGCAGGACAGTGAGCAGAGGCCAACTGGTGAGAAATCCCCAGTTCTGTCTTCCATAGCTGTGAAGCTGGTCAAGATCTACTTCTTACTGCGCTGTCACCCCTCTGGCCCTCATGTGCCCAGAAACATTTCTGTGGAGGATGTCTCTTTTCTAAAGTCTGGGGAGTACACCGTTATTTGCAGGCGTTTCCAGATGTGGCTGCATTTGGGCAATTTCATGCAATTCCTTTTCTATGCACTCACGCCACTCTGATAAGAGCATCTCAGTATTTTTGTAGCCGGGCAGGTTTTCCACAGCCTCCTAAACAATGGAGCAATTTTCTATATTCCAGCGAAGATGGATTGACAGGCAACTTGTAGCTATTCCTACTCCTTTTTCACTTGGAGAGATGGGCAATTTCTTTGCTGTTTCTGTGCAAAATATGTCTTCAGGGAGAATGTGCTGTCCACACTGTTAGAAAGGTTTCACTATAGAGAAGCAGTGTTGGCATAAAGATGTCAGGAACTTAAATTTAGAGGGATTTATTTCAGTGAATCAGTGCTGTTGAAGAAGACAGTTGTTGGGTGCAAGCATTTGCTCCCTGCTGTAATGCTAGGAAAGGAGCTGGGACCTGAGGTGGATGTCAGTAGCAAAGGGCCAGCTTCCTGGGCACTTGCTTCTAAAATTCTGGCTGTGTTTTACATCAGCTCGCCATCAGATGGAGCAGTTTTGGAAGTAAAGACCAGAATTGTTCCCCTTCCATTCTGGCAGCGTGCTGCAGCAGCATGCTCTGGGCATCAGTGAATCTTCAGTAATTTGTGCACCTTTACTTGCAGCGTGAAAAAATATGCATTCAGAAATAATTGCTGATAGTTTGGTGGTGCAGACACTCTCTCGGGAAGCCACATCTTCTACCTCCCACTTTTTCACGCAGGAGGAAAAGCAAGGCTGCGGGGTTGGCAGCAATCTGGGGCACGTGGAAGTTTTAAGGGCTCAATGGCATCACAGTGATTCCTAGGTGTGAGGCAGCAGGGAAGTCAGGGCTTTCAGGGTCGTGGTTTGGGTCTGAAATGCTAGGAGTAGATGGGCTCTGGGCTGTCCCTGGCATGGCAGGAGACTTGACCTAGTCTGCTACCCCTTGCTTCACACACAGACCTGTCCTGTGTGTGGGGGGAAAAAAAAAAAGAAAAAAAGACTAAAAGCCCCTGTTGTCTCTGGAAGAGAGGAAAGTATTTTTTTTTTCCTGTTTTTCTTCAGTTCTAGAAAGGCACAGGGTGAATGACTGCACGCTGTCTCCATTAGCATCTTGTGTGCTTCAGAGCAATACACCTGCTGATTCCCCTGAATAATATGGCTTAAATGAGGTACATTAAACATGCATTTCCTTGTCATGAATTTCCAGGAGCTCAATAATGCTGTTTTGGCAGGTTAATTCAGCATTCCTTGCAGTGATGTCTTTAAAGGTTCATTAAAACCCTTCAATGAACTCCTATTTTTTCTATGTAAGAGACCAAAATGAAGATTTTTGTGAGTAACAGGAGTAAAAGGATGTGAAATCCGTCTCACCATGGTACGGGCCCCGGGGGGAGGGGGGGGGTGGAACATGGTCTGTCTGTCCCTGCCCATGGTCACTGAGCAGCCCGGCCCTGACCCCTGCCTTGCTGCTGCTTTGCTTTGGAAATGGAAGCCAAGCTTGGCCCAAAGCTCAGGGCCGGGCTGTGTGGGAGAGTTTGTACGCTGAACCTACAAAAGAGAGACTGTTTTGTTTGGGAGGCTTTTGGTTGGGTGCCCCCCAGCAATTCACTTTAGGTTTTGCAAATGCTACGAAGCCAATGCTGTCCATGCCAACGAATTGTGATTCTAATCTTGCTTCCTGAGCTTTGCGATCCTCCTTGTTTGGCTGGGGGAGTGATTTGTGTCAGCTGGCTCCGGCCCTGCCTCCAAACCACCACAGGCCTTGCCCAAGGCCTGGGCCCTTGTGGCCTGCTCCTAGCTGGGATCCTGCTCTTGGCTGGGACCTCCTGTGTTAGAAATCACCTGAAAGTGGTGATTTCTTTACCCCACTCAGACCCACTGCTGCCATCTGTTGTGGGATGAGGGCTCATGAGGCACTGACAGCAGTGCTGGGAAGAGCCTGGCTCATGGCGCGGGGAAAATCTGTGAAAGTCCCTGCACACGACAACTGGTTAATTTTTGAACAGCCTTGTAGCTATTTTAGTTGCAGTCTCTTTTAAGGAGATCAACACTGAGGGCAAATTCCTTCCCAGATAAATCATGCTCATTCCACATGCACAAGAAAGTGGGGAATTTTGTTTTTCAAGTGGCTGCTTCACGTGTTTCTCTGGCGGGCAGCTCGCACGTCACGCCAGCGCTGCATTAACTGTGTGAATGGTGCTTGTCAGCATGTTTTCACACTACTGGTGAGGAGGGGGTTTGGGCTTCATCTGATGCCTATAGGATAATTAACACCCCCTGACATATTACTTTAAAATACCAGGTGTTTTTTTTAAAAAAAAAACAACACAACAACAACAAAAATTTAGACAAAGTGTCAGCCCCAACATTTTAATCGCCTGTTTTTCTTTTTTATGTGGGGAGAGTTTTTTTGATTTTTTTTTTTTTTTTTTCCTCCTTTAAGAGGAAGGAAGGGTGAGAATAGACTCAGGGCACAAGCTGCTTTTCCTTCACATTGACAGGCACAGTTTGCAGCCTAAAAGCGAGGCAGCTGTGGCCTTTGCGCTCCCCAGAAGGCGCTGCAGCTGCCCTGCAGCAGGGCCCGTGGCCAACAGCAACATCATTGGCGCAGTCACCTCCCTTCCGTAGGACCCAGCTGTTTCTGTTGTCACTTTTGGCTTGAGTTTTGCCATTGTTCACCTGATGTTCACGTGGCACTGCAGTGTCTCTGGAAGAGCCTGGTGGATGTGCCTGGAGGGCCACGGGTGCAGCACGCCTGTACTGAGCTGGGACTCCAAGCATCACCTTTTTGTACTCGGTGATGACAGTTGAGGAAATTGTGGTGGCCTTTGTGTTCTTAGAATGGAGGAGTTGAAATCTGGTGAACAGACATTCTGGAGGTAGTTGTGGTTGAACATGGAGGTTTCTATGATTTCCTGATATGTGCTGTGCATGTTAAACATCTCCAGCGTATTCTTCTTCGGGCAGCATCTGCTTTTCCCAGTTTCAGTCCTGATGCAGCCCTGGTATTGTTTTACGAGAATCTGAAGGCCATGTGTGTTTGTCTCTTCCATGGATAATGTAGTTTCTGTTAAGAATCATCACGTGATTTTTGTTTTGATCCTTTTCCCATGTGCTTGGGGTCATCTTTGCTGCAAGCTGCAGATCACGTACAGGGCAGTGAATATTTATTTGCTGGATTGATGAGAAAGGTGTTGACTGCAGTCACAACGTGTTATTACTGTGCATTAGTGGATTTTACAACAGTTTTCTTTGCAAATGTTTATTGCTGTGGATTTGCTTCCTCCAAAGTGATAGGAGCTTTAGAAATAAATATAGGGCTTCTGTCTTACTTAGGCAATTCTGAAAATTGTATTTCCACGTATTAATAGACTAGGCCTTTTTCTTTCTTTCTTTTTTTTCTTCTTTTGAGTTTGAATGCCTGGAGGTTTCTCTTTACTTGTGTTTCAAATACCAGCATGGATTTGAGACCCTGCATGGGACTGGCAATAATGCTCCTTTCCCATACAAATTTTGTCAAAGATAAGACTTTACTATATGTTTTTCACCACTGCGTAGATGGGGAGGCACAGACTAAATCTTTGTGAACTACCACGAACACTGGAGTAGGCTGGTTACAGAGAGCTAGGTTTGGGGAAATGATGCTTCATCCTTCCCCCCAGCCCCTGTCAGTGAACCAGTGGGAGGACACGCTGCACGAAAAGTCCCCAGTGACAGGTCACCCATGACCAGACATTTAACTGGTGTCAGCTGATCTCTTTCAAGTCAGAAATGCTATCAGGATATCAAATATACTCTACACCTGACTAATATCTTCTTTGTCAGAGTTTCTGATAGAAATCATCACTGTGGTGACTTCTTCCTCAACAAATTGCTGCATAAGGTGTGTAGGAGGCAACTCCGAGGGTGATGCTTCAACAAGTGTTTCTGAAAGCCTTCTTAACCCCATCTACTGCTAGTGATGTTTTTAAAGCTCCTTAAAAAAATAAAATCAAACCTTCAAAACCCATCTCTCCTTGTTGTCTGAACTCTTCTCTGCTCTTGAAAATCTTCCTGCATGTCTTTGAGCCAAATGCTCCAGCAGAGCATTCATCTGCTCGAGATTTAGTTCAAAGGGGGTGGAAAGAATTCCTGGTATTGCACAACAGACAGTGCTGGAGCCCAATGGCTGTCCTGCCTGCTCGAGAGGGCCAGGGCGCACGCTGCATGTGACTGGCCTGGCTCCAAGGATGGCAAATTGGTGACTCAAGGCATTGGTTAGTCACTGCTGGATGGGTAATCCAGTAAGATGTCTTGGAGGATTTCACTAGATATGATGTTCTCCAAACATGGCAAGGAAAGAGTAGCTAAAACAACTGAGAATTCAATGCATGCCTTAATTTAAGCATGCCTTAATCTTCGTGGCAATGTATTACCATGACAACTCCATCCGTATTTCAAGAACGATCACTTTCGACCATTAAACTATCAACTATGCACTCAGTGTAACAAAATAATTCATAAACCAATGAACTAAGTGCCAGGAAAAGATGTGATCAAGCAGTCTTACGATACTCAGGAGAAATACCATACTTCTCCAATGTGCTTTTGAGTTTACTTTTCGTTAAAAATAGATGGAGATGAACGTAAACTGAACAACAGAGTGAAGGTTTGAGATAGCTTACAATAAATGCTGGAGGTGTTGAAATTGCAGCATCAAAGGAAAAACATTCCAAGATCTTGCAGGGTTTGGTAATAAGATACTCCTCCTCTTGTGGATTGCTGAGCCCTTGAAGGTTAAACTCAAGTGTTATTCTAGGTTTTAGGAAACTGTAGGTCCTGCTACTCTCTATGTTTCAGTGACTTGCACCTACATGAGAGGTCTCTCCCGTTGCTTTCACAGCAGGAAGATGCTAGGGCACTGCTTGGTGATTTGCATTTGCAAATTCTACCATGAAACTGAAAACAGCTTCACCCCGGTCTGTGTGCCACACGTGCAGAGGTCCAGATACCAACATCTGGGCGAGCTCCGTGTATCCAGAATGAGCCATGGTTTTCATACAGTTTCTGCATATTTGCAATTTTTGGCTTTGCTGGAGCAGAATAAAGCAGTAATGTCTGTGGCCCCTTAAAGCAGAACCTACAAGGGCAAGGTGGTTTGCAGCTGGCTTCCCAGAAGCACATGCTTTTTATATGAACATTAGCAGCCTGTGCCCAGAAAGCTTGGGACTGCTGAGTTAGGGCACACAGGTCACTGTAATCTTTTTTTTTTTTTTTTTATGGTTAATGAAGATAAATATAGCATGATTTCTGAGGGATTTCACAAACACTTCCTTTATAGTCTTCACCCCAGCTTACTCTCCGTGACTTTTTCAGGGTGCGTTTTTCCTCCTCTGTGCCAGATTTTCTCATTGCCGGGAGCCTGGCTGGGCAGGAGGATCTGGCTGCGGGACCCCAAAGGAAAGAGGTCCCAGGGCAGCGCGCCCCAGGCCCTGCCGGCCACCAGCTTCCTGGCCGGGGCAGGCGGCCCAGCCCCACCGCCACGGCCGTGCATTCCTGCCTGTGATCCAGAGCAGGACCGAGCACCAGATGTCTGACCTTCTCACCCTCCTGGCAGCGCTGAGCGGCCTTTCCT
Source organism: Cygnus atratus (assembly GCF_013377495.2). Classification (NCBI taxonomy): domain Eukaryota; kingdom Metazoa; phylum Chordata; class Aves; order Anseriformes; family Anatidae; genus Cygnus; species Cygnus atratus. The sequence continues at coordinate 3,876,060 of NC_066375.1, forward strand.
GTAAACTTCTGTGGCGTTTTATTTTCCTTTCTTTTCCCAGCCTCCAACTGCTGGTTATTATCATTATTAGGCATAAATGGCCTCTTTCACACTCAGCAAGGCGAGTGCTCCCATGAATGAGGCCTAACTACTGTGAAAGGGCTCGCATGAGGTTCAGAGAGTGTCATGCAACCCAACTAATAAGAAAAGGGAACATTATGAACCCATCTCACTTTGCAGGCGAGGGGATATTTCCATACGCCTGGACAAAAAGTGTATGTCAGACTTGTGCAAAGGAAAAAGAGAGCGGGCCGAGATCTTTCCTTAGGGGAAGGAAGCTGGTCAAAGCACAGCAATTTCAAAAATTGAGCAGCGGGAAAGGATTAAGATCTCGGTTCAACTCACTTTATTCTTCTGCAGCAGTGAGTGCAACTGCCTAAAAAGAAATCTGACAGAGGGCGCTTATCTCCAGCACCTGGTGAGAAAAAAAAAAAAAAAAAACAATAAATTTGACATGGAAAAGATAGGCATTCCCCTTACGCTGTAGTTTTAACTTATCACCCAGCACATCTATGCACTAAAGGCAATCTGGATGCAAATGTTACTTCTATTTGCATTGAGGGCTGAAAACAGCTGAATACGGGTTACAGTTACGGGCATGCGGATATCAAAAAGCCTCTAACCACATCCTGTTACAATTAATGCTCTGTGTTCACACCGCTTCATGCTGGGATGCCCTCAACTATGACAAACTCAGCAGGGTCGAGCAGGATCACCGGGAGGGAAGGAGAGCTCTGAACGATCCTCCTGCCTTGCGCTGACCCCAGCACAGCCACAGGACAGAGCACTAGACCCAGGCTGTGGGTATTTCTGGAAAATACCCAAACTGAGACTGAAATACAGCCATCTGATTTTTTTAATTATTTTAATAAGGGGAAATTTTTGCCTTTTCCCTTACCCACGTTTTGGTGCACAGCTTCTGCGTTCTCTCGCTGGTATTTCCCCTGAAAGGCTGTGCTGATGCATTTTTGCACAGAAACCGTAGGGAGTTCCTCCATGTTGGGGAAAAGCCTCTTTAAAAGCCTCTTTGCTCCTCTCTGGAGGGAGCTTTCTATAGGTTTAAATGCAACTTCAGTGGAGATGTGAGCTGTGACACCCTCACGTGAAGGGCGAAGAGCTCGCAGTGTTGTATGAGAAAGAAAGCTCTGATGCGCAACTTTTTTTTTTTTTTTCAAGGGGAATTGCGAATGTAAGTCCTCTTTTTGGAAAAGGCATCCCATCAACATGTCAAATATAGCTTTCGATAACCAAGAGGAGGTTCTCCCCAGCCTCACAGATCTTTGACGTTGACAAGGCTCTGATCCAGAAAAGCCACCATGCCCCGGCCCGAGCAGCCGCACAGCCGAGCGCGGCGATTTTCTTGATTGCCAAAAGTCCCCGTTTCTGAGCGTGTTTTTCCCCATTTCCAAACTGTTTTGCAGAGGTATCAGAACATGTTTAATACTTGAGAAAAATGTGAGCATCGTGGTCATTGAGCAAGACTCACCCCTCTTCCCCTTCCTTTTGTTAGAGCAGAATGAGTCTGGATGGACTCTTGTTTACAGTCTCTTTACAGTGGGCTCTTTTTGCTGCCAATGCCACAAATGATGTCATTTGTTTAGCGGGAGACCGACTATTAGAAATGCCAAACGTAATTAGGATCTTTACTTTCAATTGCATTTCCCAAACACTCATGGTGAGAAATGGCTGCTACCTTTTGAACTCTCAGACTAGCAGTGGGAGCTTTCCCCTGCGAGGGCTGTTGGCAAAGGCTCCAAGCTAGGGCGAGAGGAGATTTCACGCGGCATTTGCAATTCTCCTCTGCGTTTGGAAAGCTCATAAGCTTTCAGCCAGGGGGGCAGTGATGTCACTGAAAATAACTCCTCTCCTGGTGGGGGAAAAAAGGAAAAGAAAAAAACATTAACCCCCAGAGACTGCAGAGCTGAGGCTCTGCCTGCTTCAGGTCCTCCAAGCCTGGGAGGAATGGGGCCGAGGCCGGCCAGATGCTGCCAGCTGGTTTGGAGCCAGCGTACTGGGATCCTACTCCACCCATGACACTTAGAGAGAAACAAAGGGTGTAAAGGGTGTGTTAGGGACAGGAAGAGGCGTGAGGCTTGTGACTGTACTCCAGCTATTCTCCACTGTCAGGAGCCCCCTGAGGGAGGAGGTGGGAGGAGGCGAGGGGAGGAAGGCCAGTAGCAGATGGCATTAATTTAGCACAGCCCAAGGCTGCTGCACAGCGTGCTGCTGCTTGGTCTGCGTTTGGAACCAGCCTAAAACCTGCGGCCCCCTGCTTGCAGGCTGCCCTTGTACCCATAGCACAGGGCAAGGGAGACAGGGCATCCGAACCACTCCTGAAATTCACCCTGCGGAGCCCCAGCTGACAACAGTCAAGATGTTGTTAGCATGCAGCGAAGCTCTGGGGGCCCATCCCAGTGCTCGCTGACGTCAATGGAAACCTTTCTGTTGACTTCAATAGACTCTGGATCAGGCCCCTGGCTTCTAATTGTAAGCATACATGGTTTCTCTCCTTCCTTCTGATCAGGGATGGTAAAATAGTGAACGTGACATCTGCTCTTCTACAGCCCTGGCTATTCAGGCACCTTTCTTGCCATGATGAAGGCAGCACGTAACCAGAACAATGTGCATGCAGATGCTCTTAGACTTCTGGAGTCTGTTCTGCTGTGATTTAGTGCCAACACGTTTGGCATTAGGAATACTGCTCTTCATGGTGGCTGCCACCGCCATGCGTGGTGGCACTCAGCCCTGCCCTCTGCTCTCCCCTTCTCCAGCAAGGGCTCGTGTCTCAACCCGCTTTGCAACCACCACCTGTGAAAATCTGGGCCAGGCAGACCCGAAGGGTGTATTTTTTTCCTTCTCTATTCACAAACCACCAAAATTGTTATGAGCGTAACTCATGGGGCCTACCTGCTCTTCTGAGAAAACAGCAGGTAACCCACCAGAGAGCCCAGCCTGTGCCCTCACATCTTTGGGTCACTGAGAAGAAGCTCAGCGCAGCCCTTTCTGCTGCCTCTGATCCCCTGGTGCCGGCAGAGCCCGCTCCGTGCCCTCCACAGATCGTTTCTTGCATCCCCTACAGTCCTCCCACCACCACCTCTTCCAGGGATTTCTCTGCAGGTTATTTGAGGATACTGCCACTCGAGTGAAAATATGACGATGAAGCACCTGTGTTTTGACTATACACTGTCTTCTCCTGCTGGTTTTAATGTTCTCTGCGTTCCCGTGTGATTACTTTTTCTGTGTTGCCTCTCTTTTATTGAGCTTGTGAATGCAAATCACTTCTGGGATGTTATTAATTTTCCTCCAGCTGATAAAACGTCTGCGAGGCAGGAGGGAGCACGAAGTCTGCTTTGTGTCCTTTGAGTTCTTTGAGCCAGCAGTTTTACCCTGCAGTTTACAGTTATTCCTGCAATAAATGGGTCCGTAAAAGAGTTGCTGATTTATATTTAAAAAAATAGGCAGAAAAAAAACTCAAAATTCTGAGAAAATTGAGACAAAGGGAAGTTTTTTTTTTTTTTTCTTTTTTCTTTCCCCAAGACCACATAACTGCTGAAAGAACAAGAAGCTGTTGACTTTGGGCTGTTAAATTTACTGAATCACTTCTGCAAAACCCAGGCACTACGTGGTATCCTTAAAAGGCCAGTCTACATTCATGATGCAGAGCTTTCCAATTTTTTTTTTTTCAAATTTGCCATCATGTCATAGAAACCTTGTTATAGCTCACTATGGATTTTAAGCAGAAGGTTCCTTTCAATGCATCCCATTATAGTAAATCAATGAAAATTGAACATAAGGACAGAGCCAAAATGTTTTACTGCTTATTTAAAATTTCTTGCTATAATTTTGGTGCAATTGCTTTAGTTTACGCAGCTCGCTACACAGCTGAATCCATACAGCCATCTATTTTAACCGATCCTGAATTTTTTTCTGCTGGGTCAATAGGAAAATATTGTGTTACCATTCTTAGGATATATTCTTAGCTAATGGTGAAAAAATATTTCCAACCCAGGTCAAGTCATAAGGGAAATGCTGTTAATGAACTTTGTCTTTAGGACTTGTAAATCAACAGAGGACTACAGAGGTTTAGAGAGAGGGTTCTCATCTTTCCCTTTAGTGAGGGCTGTCTTAGTCCAGTTCACTCCCATATTTTTAGAAGTGCAATGGACTGATTAAAGTATTTTTTTTTCTCTCTGCATTTTACTTTAGGAATAGAGGATGGGATTTGAAGCTTGACTTTGCCGTGCACATAAGTCCCCTGGTATCTGTTGTACGAGCCAGAGTGCAGCTGACATGGTGCGTGGGCTGGGAAGCAGGGCTTTGGTTTCAGCATGGGGACATGAGTCTGCAGATCCCGGGAGGGGATCATGCGGTGGGCACAGCCTGGGACTTCTGGTGAGGCATGAGCCAGCACACTGCTACGGTCTCTGTACTTCACATCCCGCCTTTTACAACACAGCCACGTTTTGCTCAGCATCCTGCTGCTGTGGGTGCCGAGTGAAATGAAGGGTCTGGCGCAGAGCGCTTGAACTTGGCCAGGTCTGGCTTTGCTGAGCAGCCCCTGGACGTGCTGCTCTGTTCACACCAGGGGTAGCATCAAAGCGAGCAGTCACAGCTGGGCAGCTCCGGCCCTTCCTTGGATGTCAGCAGGAACTGATGGGACTGCGTGCGCAGTGAACTCCTTTCCTTTGCAGGAGGTTAGCCCAAGATGCTGCGGAGGGGCCACCCTTTGTTCCAGGCAGAAAGCTGGTGTAGGACCCGCTTCCTGGAGACAGGGAGGAAGGAAACCCTAAGGAAGGAAGACTAACAACGCTCTGAGTCACAACCTGATTCTCAGCCTGCCTCCGGCAGCACGTGTCCTGCTCACCATCAGTGGGGTTTAGGGCAAAGCTACAGCAGATGCCCTTGATTGGGCCCTTTGAAGTACCGCGAAGAAATTGCTCCTATGTTTTCAACTCAATGTTCTAGAATTTAGTGTGTAACCTGTTTTTAAAGGTGGTCCTCTAGGGAACATATATTGTCATGGCCTATTCAAGAAATTTTACCTATGAGCATGGGTCAGCACATAGGGGAACACAACAGAGGTTGTGTTACTGTTGATATGTCGTCCCAGTTTGATGTACCATCTGGCTTGGTGGCTTTGGCCAGCCCCAGAGAGATCCCAAAAGTAAACCCAAAGGAGAGCTGTGGTGAGTCAGAAGGACACTGCCAGACTGAGAAGATACTGCAGAGTTTTTTTGCCTTGCATTTATCTTGTGAGTACAGAAAGTCCTTCCGTCACTGACGTTCTTGTCTTAAAAAGCTGAAGAACAGTTGGGAATACTCAGTGACTTCTAGCTTGAACTGCACTGTGAGGAGCAATGTGAGTAGAGAAATGCCCTTTCCTCTTCTCCCATGCTGATGCTATACATCCTTGACCTCAGTCACAGTCCCTTCCAAGCAGCACTCCTCACTGCAGCTAAACGACCTTCACACATTTGATACTGAAAAAGATAGTTTGGCTGTTTCATGAAAATGAACTTATCAGAGATGTGCATTACCAGGGGCTTGGTGCAGTTATTCAGCTGAATGTAGGAATGAGATGAGTTCTAGCGACACAATAAAAAAGCAAATCTGACATTTTGTGGTGTTGGAAAAGCAGTTGCTGTTGACAAGGCTCTGAAGACAACTATCTGTGAAAAGGGTCAAATGAACACAAACTTCGTGGGCTTTGACCCTGGTTCTCCCTTTGCTTATGTAAATTCTGACAGATTCAGTCTTCAAATAAATCACGGAAGAGACAAAATTGTCAAAGTCTGAGACACCAATACCCAGGAGAAAACAACAGAAACTTCTGAAAACAAGGGCAGTAAAACACTGAATGAAGGTACAAACTTTTTTGCTGAGATTTGGCTCTCCAGCCTCAGATCCATGGAATAAGTTTGATAACTTAATACAGAGATGTTCTTGTTTGTTACTTCTTTCCAATCTTTCATGGTCGTTTGAAAATTAAAACAGATCCTCCTCCTCCAGACAGTCAAGTACAGTGAAAGCAGCTTGTTACAAAACATGGCTAAGAATGTTTAAATAGAAATATGTAGAAATGTACAATAAAGAAGGAACTATTCATGACGCATCGCTACTCTGACAGGCTGTGAAGTTATTTCACCCTTCAACACAAGTGCTAAAACATAATGGAATCCCTACTGAGTGTTTTCATGCCTACCAGAACATAAAAAAAAGCATAACAAAATGTCCAGTGTGCCCCTAACTATTAGCTTGGCTGAGTAAGGAGGCCAATAGAAAACAGTGGCACTGTGGGAAATATTTGTGGTGAGGGAAGGAAACAATAACTGAAAGTGATAAAAATGTATGATTCTCGCACAACCATGCATTGGCCAGGGAAACACACTGTGCCCCTTGCTGTGAAAGACAACCTGCAGACACAGCATCAGTACAGGCTATGCTTTTTTCTCTCTGCTGCCATAAAGAAATGTAAAAGCCAGATTTTAAAAAGGCTTCCAGTTGGGAAAGGAGGCTGCTTCTGGTCCTTTTGGTTACAAAAAGGTCCATTCAGCTTGCAAGCAAAGCTATGAGAGAGATACTTGGAATGCACCATTTCAATCTGTTCTTTTTGCTTCCAGTTTAACTGAGAACATGAAACAGGCACAGATGTAGTATTGCAGTGTGTGAAAATGGGGCACTGAATGGTGCATTAATATGAGGCTGGATTCTGCTGTCATTAATCAGGCCCTGTTCAGAAAGAACGAACAAGACTTCAGCCAAAAAAAAAAAAAAAATTATATACATATATGTATACTTGGCCTTTAATATATAAGAATGACAGTTAAATAACACTGAATTCACTGAACTTGATGAACTCAAGGTGATTGTTCGGGTACACATCAATGGTGAGCTGGCTGTAAATGACAATTTGTTCCAAAGAAGCTATTAACTTTTACTGCCTTTTTCTCTGATTTGCAGTGCAGATAGAAAACACTTCTGAGGCCATGCATCCTATTTGATGTTTAAACGTGAAGAACCTAAGAAGAATTATCCTGAATTATTGCTGCTTACAGCAAGGAAGTGAACTTTTATGGAGGTCCAAAAGCCCTTCTGTACTCAGAGGCTGGGATGGTTTCACTTTGTTTTCCCTTAGCCCTGATGTAGCTTCATAACCACCCGGTGGGAAGCGATGCTTACAGTGTTGTAAAACTGGTGGAAATAACAGGATTATCTTTGCCTAACCACAGGGTTTTCCATGTCAGGAATTCGAACATCCTGAAATCATTCTGCCCCCAGACATTTTTTTTTTTTCCTTCTGGAAGAAAGGACTAAATAATATGTTTCAGGCCTATGCATGGCCTTATGCTCTTCTCAGTGCGAAGCTTGCAAAAGGAAGAGGAAAGGAAAAAAGGCACGCTGAGGAACCTGTCAGCCAGAAGCCAGGCCTCCACCAACCCAAACCAGTATTTCTTCAACTCAGAAAAAGGTATTTGCCAGTCAGGTGAAGGGCAAGGCCTGGAAAAGCCATTCCATTCAACGTTTTTACTGTCTGTAAGTTCTGAGCAACCAGGAACAGCACAGACATTTTGTAATTTGAGGGAAAACCCCGAGTGCTTGTCGCAAGCTGCTCCTAGTCTCCTTTCACTACCAGTCCTCCATGCTTCCTCCAACAGTGAGGGCTGCAGGAGAGGAAGGCCGGGCTCCCCACTTCCCCTGGCTAGCCAGGCCTGTGGTACAAGGTGGCGCCTGTGGTACAAGATGGCGCCTACAGTACAAGATGGCGCCTGTGGTACAAGATGGCGCCTACAGTACAAGATGGTGCCTGTGGTACAAGATGGTGCCTGTGGTACAAGATGGCGCCTGCGGTACAAGATGGCGCCTGCAGCCCAGCCTGCCCTGCTGGGCCTGCTCCTGGCTGCGTGTGGCACCCACGGCACCCGCTCCTATCCACGGCCGCCTTCAGCTATTGTAACCATGAGCTGAGCCAGTTTCTCAGATCTCCACATTGGTCGTGAAAGACTTAAAGCTTTTGTCTAAACTTTTGGTTTTGGTAGTATCAGGCCTCCTTCCTAAAGTTCTCCTAATAGCCGTTCGGCATTGTTGTTTTTCCGCTAAGAATATTTTTTCTTGTATATGAAAATAATTGCAGTAATGCTCGAAAGATAAAAATGTAAGTATGCTACATAAATTCAATTTATTATTATTAATTTTTTTTTTTATACGAAGCCTCCATTAACACCACTTTTTGTAGTAGTGACTGCATGGAAAGCAGACAATTCAGTTTTGCTGGATTTGCTTTCGGTCTGATTCCATAAACACTAACGGTGTTAGCAAATCCTGAAAATCTTTTATTTCAGCTTAATTGAAGTAACTGATACAACATAATATAATTTATTTCCTTTCAAATTGAATGGTGGAAAATTGGCATTATTTTATGCCGGTTCTCAAATTGTGTCAGGAATATTCTAGCCAGTGGTGTAAGTTGGTTTATGTTCAAATTTTGCAATTATTCTTTTACTTCTTTTTAAAATGGTCACTTTGCTGGTGAACAGATCATACGTTAATGAAGTTTGAAAGGTCTTTTTTGAGCAATGTAAGACTTAATAAGACCATAATTTTGCATTTTACTGCTTCGGTGGGGAAAAGGTGTTAATTAAGAGTACCATGGCAAAGAAAACTGCTTTTTGGCTTTGCCTACAAACTGGCTTATTCTTCTTATAAATAATCAGTCCCACTTAATTACCAGACCATATTGTATTTACTAGCTACAGTCAAGCATTCCCAGACCTCATAGTTTTAAGTCTGTGAAACACCTGAATATTATGATCTCACCTCATGATACAGAATCTCTCTATTCAAGTTTATACATGACGTGGAAAGTCTCCGGGATGTACTCTGAGGTGTAAAATTAGTGTAATTCCACTGGAATGAAAGAGACGTGCCAATTTATATCAAGTGAAGCTATGGCCCACAACGTCTCAAAGACATTTGCTTTTGTCTAGCAAACAGCAAACAACATTCTTCATTTTAATGGAAAATAATGGTTAAGTCTGCCCTTGCTAATGTACAGAAGCAGATCAAAGATGGTACAACCTCAGCTTGCGAGGCAGTATTTCGCTAGCAGACAATTAATATGATAGTATCAGGGAAATGAAAATCTATTCCATGCCTAGGTGTTTCCCCTCATGGACTGCAAAACTACTGGGTTTATCATTTTCTGTCTTTAGGCAAAAAAGGTAACTCTTATTTGCATGTTTGTCAGTTTGCGCTTGAGAGTACGAGATTTACTTAAAAACAAGCTCAGCGAGCTAAATGAAATGCCAATGGTCTTATTATCTTGAGAGAGCAAACCACTTAAGCCCATGATTAAAATGAAGGTAATTGAATTTAAGTGTGCAGTAAAGTAAAGCATAGAAATAAATACTTTGCCTTGAATAAAAAAGAGATTATTCTCACACTTAAATGTAAGCACTAATAACTATTTTGCTAAAATTGAGGTTTGTAGCTTTCTCTCTGCTGTTCCAACTATCCCATTAATAAAAACTGGCACTAATTTCAGAGCTTTTCTAGGAAATTTGTATCACAGAATGAAGATCAAGGTGTTGCTTATACAATAAATTGGCAGAGTAGATTTGCAAGAGGAAAACATTAAAATCTGGGTGTGATTATGTATGTATCAGAAAGGCAGGAAAGAACTTATTTCAAGTTTGTGTGGCTTTCTCAGAAACATGTCCTTGGTAAAAGAGAACGATAACACCTACTTGTTCTAGGAAATCTCCAAAAGGCCGGTGTTCAGGGTAACTTCAGTGCAACTGCAGCTGCTGTGTTTTTACACCCGAGAACCTCTGTACCAAATTGGTGTTTGGATTTTTTTTTTTTTTTACTGCAAGTTTAGGGAAGGAAAATGGATAAATGGAAAAGTTCAGCTGCAATCCCATCGCAAACTGCAATCACAGTCACAACAAAATATTTAGATATGACTTTTCCATTAAATGTTCCTCATTTCTTCTCTGATTTTAAAAGCTTTTTTTTTTTTTTTCCATTATAAAACTTTTCAAATGCCAAATGATTCACTTCCTTGCCACCATTTTGCCTTCAAAGAAAACAAAAAAAGCCAGGTTTTGCTCCTGTTTAGCATGAAGTTAGGTTCCCTAGCACTGAGCGGAAACTTCTTTCTTATTACATGGCTTTGGTATCACTGGAAGAGAGATGGACCAGAGGCACATTTGAAAACATAATATTCTTTGTTGTACATAATGTTATAGGCTGGACTGTTGTGCTGAGGCGAATGAGATGAGGTTTAACAAGGCCCAGTGCCGGGTCCTGCACTTTGGCCACAACAACCCCATGCAGCGCTACAGGCTTGGGGCAGAGTGGCTAGAAAGAAGGCTGTGAAAAGGAAAATGATCGGGGGGTGCTGATCGACGCTCAGCTGAACATGAGCTGGCAGTGTGCCCAGGTGGCCAAGAAGGCCAATGCCATCCTTGCCTGTATCAGGAATAGTGTAGACAGCAAGAGCAGGAAGGTGATCGTCTCCCTGTACTCAGCTCCGGTGAGGCTGTACCTCAAGTGCTGTGTTCAGTTTTGGGCCCCTCACTACAAGCAACAGAGGACGCCCAGAGGAAGACTGTAAGGGCAGGGCAGGCAGTAATGTCACAGAATACTCTCCCAGCACTTAGGGACCTAGGAACTTAGCAACCTAGGAACTTCCAAAGCCAGAGGTTGGTGTCTTGTATTTATTTTTTTAATTTTAATTTTTTTTTTAATTTTTTTTCCAACAACTTTGTTATCCACAGATTGCCTTACTCCCTTCCCAAGCTCACTCACGAATAGGTTGAGCTGGACCAACATGTGCACGTGTGCCTGTGAAACTCCACCTCCCTCTGCTGTCAACAGTAACCAGGTATTAGCTTCGTTTTCTTTCAGTAGTTATACCTTCTTGGGAGATTATTACCTCCTTTCCCCTGGTAGATTTTCTTCCCTGAGAAAGGTGGGAGACATTGTCAAGGGTTTTTTAGAAATCCAAGTAGAATGCAAGGAAATATCTGCCTCACATGCTGGCTGAATCCTTCAAAGAACTCCAGCAGTGATCTGCAAGGTCTAGCTTTCTTTTGCCATGCTCATCCTTCTCCATGAATGCCTTATGGGAGTGTCTGAACCTTCCTGTCTGCTCTTGGCTCCAGTGTCGGCAGATAACTGGAGCTCTGCAAGGGAACAAAACCGGTGGGAGGTAGACACAAAGTTTCTTAAGAAACAGTTTGAGAGGACTGAGCTGATAATTTAGACACAACCCCAGTTATCTTCATGAAGACCAATGGCTAATGATTAGGCATAATCATAATAATCTCATTAAATAAATAATAAATGCTTTGAGTCTGCAAGCACCTAATCACAAGAATTTTATCTTCTGCTTTCCGTGATTCTTCTACGATGTGCAGCTGTCAGACTGTTCCTATTAACTGGACTTTGAAACCTCTACGTGCTCTGCTGTCAACACGACTTCTGTAGTGTCTGTAAGTTCACAGAGTGACCTATCTTTTGCAGACTTACATTTTAAAATATTTCTCATTCTATTTTTGCCATCTTTATGTATACATGTTGAGTGGTAAAATGCAAATTTAGAAGGCCTGGTATGAGGATCATTCATACTTTAAAATGGTATTTTTTATATGGAAAGGGCCATTATCCTAATTAAGCTGGCCCAACTTGAGGCGCGGGTGTATTCACTTGTGCATACACATACAATCTAATGCATTAAATGCATATAGATCTATTCACATGTATTACACACTATATATACATTTAATGCATCCAGACTGTGTGTATGTCATGCTTTTTGTGCAGAGCGACCTAATGCAAAGCGCACTGCGATGACTATCGCTCCCATTTGGCACACAGAGAAGACTGTGCTGGATAAATTGTTCACCAAAAACCATCAGCCAGGCTGGCCACGGGCACTATTTACACCAGCAAAGTGCTTTTGATACGGATTGCGTGAGAGACACGGCACAAAAGATGGCTGCATTGCAGTGGACCGAGGAGCGTTACTCCAGGATGAAGGCAGGAAGCAAAAATAGCCTTGCCACGCCGCTATCACAGAAAGTTTCTAAAGCGGGAATGTGAATTCCCTGCCCTGCATGCACGCAGCCTGCGGCCGCTCAGCTCCACGCCTCTGCCCCAGCTCAGCACCAGCTCCAGCTCAGCACCAGCCGCAGCCCAGCCCGTTCCCCAGCCCCAGCTCAGCACCAGCTCAGCACCAGCCCCAGCCCAGCCCCTTCCCCAGCACCAGTTTCAGCACCAGCCCCAGCTCAGCCCCTGCCCGGCGCCGCCCCTCTCCTCGCTGCCGCCAGGATGAGCGCACGGCAGAGGGCTGGCCGTCGCTTGCAAGGGAGCTGGAGCGAAAGGGAAGGGGCAGAAAATGGAGCGGCAGTAATGTCCTGAAGGTAAAGCTATGCTCAGTTGTTGTTGTCTTTTTTTCTTTTTTTTTTTTTTTTCCTCGTCCCCGAGCCTGCCTCTCGCTTGGTTTGTTTCGAGCAGAGGGAAGGAGACTTGTTGAGAAGGCGTCACTTTATAAAAGTTTGCATATTTTGCTGAGTTTTTTTTTTTTTTTTTTAAGGGGGGGTTGTACTATTCGTAATGCAACTGTGCGATGTGGCCAAGATCTAAATATACGGCTGTGAAAACAACCCCTGAGATAGCGACACCAATAGCAGAGGCTATTGTTTAACTTTTGGGATTCCGATTAAATCCTGAAATGTTAAATATTTATTTAATGCGTACGGAGATCAGGAATTCTCGCTAGCTACACTAATGGAGTCAGAACAGGCAGCGAGGTTTTTTGCCTACTCCCCTCCCAAATCTAAATGGGGACTTCCAGATCTAAGAGCAGGGACTTTGTGCCAATGCTCAGACTGGAATATGAACATTAAAGGACAAAACGCTTTAGCTTTGTTTTAGGAGTTTTATTTCAGTTGGTTAAGCAAACTATCACATTTTTTCCCATTTCTCCAGCTCAATCCAAACATAACATTCCAAAGGCTAAAATCTGGTACAAAATAAAACCTACTTAGTAGCAGCTGAAGTTACATTCACAGTCTAAAAATGATCTGAAAGCGCCTCGAGAGTCCTAAATGTCATCTCTGCTAACGCTCCTGCCGTGGCCTATGTACTGCTGCAATCCTCTGAAGTGGTTACCTGTCCAAGAGTTGGGAACAGACGATAAGAAGCCAGCAGACAGAAAGCCAAAGAGACACTAAAAGCTAAAGAACACGGTTCTTCATGATGTTACACTGCAGCAGTTAGCTTTCTTAAATGTTAATACATTTTCCCTCAGAGATGCTTCTTGGCTCAGTGTTTGTTGTTTTTTTTCTCTGTACTATTTTGTACATTGTCACGAGTACATAAGATCAGTTTAGCGTATGAAGGCTCTCTAAATTTTGGCTGGAGTTTCAATGAACTCACAGGGAAGGCGGGTGTGGGGTGATAAACTTCAGGCTCTGTGAGTTCACATCTCACTAAAGCATTTTACTCAAAAGGAACACTGTCCTAGAGTCAAAGTATGGTTAAAGTTATAGTTTGTCCAGAGAAGGGCAACGAAGCTGGTGGAGTCACCATCCCTGGAGGTCTTTAAAAGACGTTTAGATGTAGAGCTTAGTGGTATGGTTTAGTGGAGGACTTGTTAGTGTTAGGTCAGAGGTTGGACTAGGTGATGTTGGAGGTCTCTTCCAACCTAAATGATTCTGTCATTCCCAAGCTGTGGTGAATTGTAATTAAGGTTGTGAACTACTTTAGTGACAGTGCCTCACATGGGGCCCATCTCAGCAGTTGGAGCAAAAGGTTTATGACCTTCTAATTTTTCCTTTACCATGTGAAATATGAAGGTGTTGGGATAATAACAGTAATGCTAACATTTCAGATTTGCAAAAAATGTAAGCAAAATTGAAAATATATCCTTTGCCTTTTGATTTTCCTCCTTGTATTTCCTTTCCAAACATATGTCATAGGGCAGTGCTTAAAGAGTGGACGAAATCCCATCAGTGGTGTAAAACCCTGAATGAAAAATAACATTTGACTATTACTATGAGAAAGTAGAGATTTCCTCATCTTATTGGCTTCTCCCACAAGTTTTAATTTCTGTTTCGGAAAATGACCCAGTTCCCTTTCCTCTTTTTATTTATTTATTTATTTTTAAATAAGACTTCTGTGGAAATGGTTTTATTGTGAACAGAAGCAAATAACTTGCATCATGCTGTCCCAAACTACACCATACTACTGCCCCAAAACACTTTAATTTTATGATAGGTATTATTATGCTTGTATATGCAGATCTTGATACTGTAAAGGAAATTATTAAAGCCAACTATTTGGTCATGAGGATTGAAAAAAAATTTGTTTCCCAAGTGTGCCACAAAATTTAAATACGAGTTGTAAAGGCCCGGTGTGGTTTAACTTGAGGACTTCGGTGAAAATACACCTAATGCACTCAGAAGGTCAAGTCCTGTCCGCTCCGCCATGGGAAAGCTTTGGTAGTCTGTATTGCCATCACTAATTGCTTTGTGTTGTGAAATCCTCGGGTGATAATGTGCTGTTAGAAAGTTGTCTTATGAGTAATTAAGCTTAGGTCTAGCTATTATAACCTGATTTGTTACTCATACACTAGAGTCATCGGCTGTGTTTTCTCTCAAGATGCAGATAAAGCTCAGTGTCCTCTTCGCTGGTCTAAGGCAAAAGTGCCTGCATAATGAATGGAGAGATTTTAACTATAGGTAGGTTCAGGCACATGTAGCAGGAAGCATTATCTTTAACACAATAGGTACAATTATTGTATTTCAAATTTCAATCATTTGTATTTCAAATTGTTCCTTTTTCCTTTTCCTTTCCTTTCTTTTATTAAGAGGGAATGATGTGGGATGTGTACCTTTCTTCAATTAAAGTTTAAAATACTGTTTTTACTCATAAGTAAGGTTTTTTTTTTTTTTTTTTTAATCTGTCTTTGAGAGTGTTTCTGTTTATTGTATCCAAGCTTCTCCATAGAGTGGGTGTAACCAGGAGAAGAATTTGGCCCATAATGTGAGCTAAATTTTCAGCGCTTCCACTATTTAGAGCTCTGCTGTGTTAAAAATAGCTTCCCTGTGGTTTTGGCCATGGAGCCACAAATACAACTTTTCAGTGCAGAGTTATTGTGGATGTTGGTCCCAACTATTGCTACAAGAAATGGAATTCCAGCTCACGACTGTGTCAACAGATGGTCGTATTGAATGTGAGGTTGTGTGTTAGATCTTCTCACTGTCCCAAACAGAGAATGCGTCCCACCCAAATGCCAATCGCATTCAAAGGGAGCATGCTCCCAAGGAAGCACTTGGCCTTGGGAGTGAAAAGCCCTGGGAAAAACTGAGCCCATGCTGGCAATAAATTGGAAGAATGTACACAGAAGGCTCCGAGGGTGGCTAACGGTGCAGGATGTTAAACAGGTGCTAGGGAAGTGAGTAAATCTTTAAGAAGAAAACAACACAATTTTGTTCGTGAGTAATTTTGAGCATAGTTTACACAAAACAAAAAAGCTCGCAGGGACGTATGATGTATCTTCCTGCTGCCTACAGGTTTTTGATGCGGTTGCTACAGCCAGCTTTCAGGAGGTGGGGGCTACCTTCCCTCTGAGCTTAGCAGTGGGTGACAGACTCCAGAAAGTGTTCTTGCAATCTGAGGTCATGTTCTGGAAATGGTTGAAAATCACCAATTTAGAAGAATGCCAGTGAGAGTACTGTATGTCCATGTACCGCTGAAGCAATAGTGAATGCAAGCCGGGAGGCAGTCTAGAAAACTAGCAACAGTGGAGGAAAATTCAAAGGAACTATGCCATTTTAAATTCTTTTATTTATCGTTTCCTCTGTGAAGCAGTGTATTACTTCACGTTAATCAGCTGGAATTTTTTTTCCATTCCTCCAGGAAGGTTCCGCCTCCCGTTCTGCAAAGCAGATCCAATTTAGCAGTACTTTGCCCTGACCAGATGCTATGCACAAGTTTCAGTGGTCCAGGGTTCACACTCTGATATGGACTTTGCAACAGGCCTCAGTGTTCTCTTCTATTCATTGCTTATGCGTCTACTCTTCCTGCATTGTCCTCTCACCCTTCTTAGGACTTTGACTTTTTTGTCTGTTCTTTTGACATTTATTGGTTGGATTTCATGTTCAGTTTTGCACCTTTAGTTGACTCTCAAATCTGTTAAACTAGATATACCATCCCTAATATATTTACATTTTTCTTCTCTAGTGTGAAAAGACAATGTTGATTTAAACTAAAAAAACCTTTACACAATGTCTTTAGTTCAAACATCTTCATAGATGTAGCAGCACTCAGCAGTTTGATCTCATTTATTCGTTCAGTCTAGTAAAAAAAAAAAGCCGGCAGCTTTTTTTCTTGGAAGTATACCTTTAGCTTGTCTTTCCCTCCCCTGACCTACAATTTCATGTTGAGGTCCTGTATCTATAGCTTCAAGAAACAAGAGTAATCCTTCTCTCCCCTTCTCTGCAGTGCTGTGTGAGTTGGGCAATGTAAGATTTCCAGAAGCGTGGCTGTAACAATACTAGGGAACTCAGTGGCTGGGAGCCAGCGAGTGTAAGTTCACAGTAGCCCACACCACCAAAAGCCCTGCAGATAAACACTTTTAATACATTTCCTCCAGACACTAAGCAATTTTTTTTCATTTGGATTTAACTTTCTTACATGTGTGATGTAATGTACACAACATTTGTGTTGTTTTCTTGTTGTGAGGCAGCCACATACCATCTATTGTGTTTGTTCTCAGCATGCTGTAAATTGTGGGGCTATTTAAGAGGACCAAATGGCCAGAGTGAATGCCACCTCCCTTTCCACTGGCTGAACTCTGCTCAGACATAACCCTCTTGTTCTGCCTCAAAAATATACGTAAAAGTATGTATAGTATGTTAGCCCCTCCTTAGCCTTTCCCACCCTGAAAATTTTCGAATAGGGATGGCATGTTCCCCTCTCCACTGCCAAGAAAAAAAAAAAATCACAGTATTTCCCCCTTCCCCCATTTCTTCTCAGCACACAGCTGTGAGAGTCTAACTTTCAGGAGCTATCCTATCTGTTTCCCCCGATTTTGTTTTGAAGCTGGATTTCGTTTAAATATCCAAGTCATCTTTCACACTGCAGGATTTTTTTGACATAGTTTTAAAGTGGCCTTGCAAATGTTTAATGTGGGTAGAGACATGGTAATTGTTTATATATATATATATATATGTTCTTTTTATCCTATTATTTTGCATGTTTTTTTTTTTTTTTTTAATAAAAACCTCCCCCAGCAATTTAGAAAGTTGATAGGGAATTAAGTTGAACAATGCAGTCATTTTAGAAGTCACAGGAAGGCCAAAGTTTCATAATAAAGCTACTTTTTTTTTTTTTTTCAAAACTATTTCCTTATAATTCAAACAATCTATTTAATTTTCACACCATTCATTTCTAACCAAACAAAAAATCTCATTAAAAAATGTAGAGATCGTATTCAAAATCTAGCGAGAAAATCAAAATAATGTAATTTAAGATACTTGTTGAACTTCATAGTTGCTTCTCAACCATGCAAGGCCTGATACAAAGCAGCGGTAATTTTTCTGTTGATTGTTTTGCACTTTGATCAGACTGTAAGGTTATAGCTAGTCCAACAAACATGCACAGCAGCTCAGGTTTTATGAGAAGACAGTCTTCTGTCTTCATTGGTATTAGACTGTGTGCAAAGGAATGTGAAACAGGTAGTTGTACTTTACTTGACTTTACAAGGCTGGAGCAAATGTATAAACACGTGCAGTTGTCTCTGCAGAATCTGAGCATGCTGTTATAATTAAAATGTTTAAGTAGAAAGTTAGCTAGTTGTTTTTCCTTAGATTATCAGAGTTACATGTCTGTATTTTGAAAAATGTACATTTGCCAATGCTAAAAGAAGACGGATGGATTCATGAGTTATGAAATTCATGAATTTCCCAAATTCATGTAGTCACATGATTTCCAGAAACTATGTGCAGGATGCCTCAAGTCTACTTGCTGCAACCCTATTTTTGAGTTTTGTATGTTACTAGAGTACACCAACTTCTGTCGACTATATACAGCTTTGTATGTAGTCAACAGAAGTGTACGTGGTGTTAATTTTTTTGTGACCTTAAGCATAAACAGACTTGAATCATGAGATAGCAGATGTAATTTACTTTATCCTTTACTCTGTCCCATTGACTAGAACCAGGTAACTTGTCTTTTGCAGTTGGTCATTTGCCATTTAACATTAGACAAAGAATTAGTCTGTGGCAGAATGATGAAAAAGAGGAAAACTATTTTTCAGTTGGTAGATTATATTTGTTATTACTCTACTCCAAAATAGTCTGTATATTGTGCTTAAGATTATCACTGCTTTCTAAGGAGTAGTGTGTTGTGAGCAGACATGCCTAACTTGCCTGTATTTTTAAACTGGGAACTTTGCACAACTTAGAGTTTTGGAAAACTTGGAGTTTTCCCGTAAGCTTGCATGCACACCTGCAGTGTTCCTCATAAACTCTAAAACCTCTGCAGGAGGAAGCACATCAGAGCTCTGTCTCGTAGCTTCACTTGACAACATACAACTGTTTTGTAACTTCTTAATAAGAGAACATTTTGTTTTGTAGAGACATGATGGCTGGCACATGAACAACACCTCAAACGCTGCTGCCAATTTGTTGTTTGTTACTTGGTTTATTAATTAAGTTACACAAAAGATTTGGAAAAAGACCAACAGCCTTCAACAGCCTTTTTTTTTTTTTTTTTGGTCCCATATTTTGGACTGCCTGGCCAAAGCAGAACAATTGCTGGTGCAGAGATACACAGAAGTCCCCAAAGGCGGTTAGGGCGGTTAGCTCTGTTCTTTGATTGAATTATACCAAACCCATGCACCTTCACTGTTTGTCATGAACTTTAGTAGGGATATCCTTCCTGTTGGTCTATTAATTGACCTCTGTATAGATCTGATCAGAGTACACTGGTGCTAAAAACTTCTGTTTACATCAAAAGCCACATGGTTTTCAGCCAGAAAAAAAAATAATCTTCAAAGCTCAAACTTATTTAAAATTGAAACCAGTTTGGCTCACTGGCTATTTTCCCCATTTCTACAAACTTTACCTCACTTTTTTTCTTCTTCTTATTTTTTTTTTCTGGAGTTAATTTACACAAAGAAGGGGTTTCATGTTCTTTCTTTCTGGCTTAATTATATAAAATATAATGTGTGTATATACATATATATATATATGTATATAAAATTCCTTTACATTTGCCTGTTTCTAGAAATTTTTTTTGGAAGGAAGAATTTTAATAGCAAGATTCGGTTGGCATAAGAGACACCAGGTTTTTAATGGCTCAAAACTGGTGTAGTTACACGTCCTGCAACAGAAATACAGATTTGTATACAAAGGATGGTTTTGCCTAGTGTATCCTTCCCATATGCTATTTTTGCCAGGGGAAGTAACTTTTCTCTAGAAATTTCTGTAGTGGATCAGGCAATCATTCAGCTAAGTTCAGCAGTGTGTCTGAAGAGGCCTCAGGTAGGCCTCAGGCACCTTTGGGTTCTGAAGTAGTCTTCCTGTAGAAAAAGTTTCCTCTTAAAATCATTTTGAGGACTGAAGTGTGAAATACTTTCCCCTCATTGTGGATATTTTCATTAAGAATATGAAGCTAAGTTTCTCCGTGCCATCAGTTTGGACCTCGCCAGTGCTTTGTGGTGAGCAGTGCCACCTGCTCAGGAGCCGGGACAGCAGCACTAGGCTTGGTTAGGCCTTCATGGAGGCCTCTCAAGTATCTCATCTGTCATGAGGGAAACAAAACTTTGCCAGTCCTTCCTCATGATGAGAGGCATTAACAACTCATTTTTATTGTTGATTTTAATGAAGTTTGTGTGTTCTTCAGTTACGGCTGAAATACTGGCTTTTGGAGTTCCCAATATCTGTTGCTTGTTGAGGGGAATTTCACACATGGAAATGTTGTAACTTCAAGTCATGGTGCTGAACTCGGTTCTTCTTTAATTTTCCCTCGTATTCACTGATTTACATAGTTAATAATGACAAGAAATGAACGATTAGGCTGCAGCGTGCTTGATCAAGGTCAGGCATTGTTGTGGCTTCTTGGAGGTAGCATTGGCCAGGCACCTCTCTGAAATGAGCTTCTCTGCCATCCAACAAGTGGCTGTGAGGAAGCGGTGGCCATTTCCATGTCACGTGGCAAGGACAGTTTGTCTCATTGGGTATTTTCCCCATTTCTACAAACTTTACCTCACTTTTTTTTTTTTAAATTATTTTATTTTACTTATTTTTTTTAACTGAAGTTAATTTACACGAACAAATAAGTGGTTTAATCATATACAATATAGTATATATGTATATATATAATGCTTTTACATTTGCCTGTTTATAGTATTTTTTTTTTCAGAAGGAAGAATTTTAATACCAAGATTCAGTTGGCATGCCCGAAGCCATGGCTACACCAGGTTTTTAATGGCTCAGAACTGGTGGAGTTACACGTCCTGCAACAGAAATACAGATTTGTATGCAAAGAATCGTTTTGCCTAGTATATCCTTCCCATATGCTATTTTTGCCAGGGGAAGTAACTTTTCTCTAGATATTTCCGTAGTGGATCAAGCAACCATGCAGCTAAGTTCAGCAGTGTGTCTGAAGAGGCCTCAAGTAGGCCTCAGGCACCTTTGGGTTCTGAAGTAGTCTTCCTGTAGAAAACGTTTCCTCTTAAAATCATTTTGAGGACTGAAGCGTGAAATACCTTCCCCTCATTGTGGATATTTTCATTAAGAATATGAAGCTAAGTTTCTCTGTGCCATCAGTTTGGGCCTCACCAGTGCTTTGTGGTGAGCAGTGCCTGCCGCTCAGGAGCCAGGACAGCCGCACTAGGCTTGGTTAGGCCTTCATTGGGCCTGTAAACTATCTCGTCTCTCATGAGGGAAACAAGACTTTGCCAGTCCTTCCTTTCAATGAGAGGCATTAACAACTGATTTTTTTGTTGATTTTAATGGAAGTATGCGTGTTCTTCAGTTACGGCTGAAATACTGGCTTTTGGAGTTCCCAATGTCCGTTGCCTGTTGAGGGGAATTTCACACATGGAAATGTTGTAACTTCAAGTCATGGTGCTGAACTCGGTTCTTCTTTAATTTACCCTCATATTCACTGATTTACATTGTTAATAATGACAAGAAATGAACAATTAGGCTGCAGCGTGCTTGATCAAGGTCAGGCATTGTTGTGGCTTCTTGGAGGTGGCATTGGCCAGGCACCTCTCTGAAATGAGCTTCTCTGCCATCCAACAAGTGGCTGTGAGGAAGCAGTGGCCATTTCCATGTCATGCGGCAAGGACAGTTTGTCTCATTGGGTATTTTCCCCATTTCTACAAACTTTACCTTGCTTTTTCTTTCTTGTTTTTTTTTTTTTTTTTTTTTTTAACTTATTTTATTTTACTTATTTTTTTTTAACTGGAGTTAATTTACACGAATAAATAAGTGGTTTATTTATATAAAATACAGTATATATGTATATATATAATTCTTCTACATTTCCCTGTTTCTAGGTGTTTTTTTTTTTTTTTTTTTTTTTTGAAGAAAGAATTTTAATAGCAAGATTCAGTTGGCATGCCGTAAGCTGTGGCTACACCAGGTTTTTAATGGCTCAGAACTGGTGGAGTTACACGTCCTGCAACAGATTTGTATGCAAAGAATCGTTTTGCCTAGTATATCCTTCCCATATGCTATTTTTGCCAGGGGAAGTAACTTTTCTCTAGAAATTTCTGTAGTGGATTAGGCAACCATGCAGCTAAGTTCAGCAGTGTGTCTGAAGAGGCCTCAGGTAGGCCTCTGCACCTTTGGGTTCTGAAGTAGTCTTCCTGTAGAAAACGTTTCCTCTTAAAATCATTTTGAGGACTGAAGCGTGAAATACCTTCCCCTCATTGTGGATATTTTCATTAAGAATATGAAGCTAAGTTTCTCCGTGCCAGCCAGGACAGCCGCACTAGGCTTGGTTAGGCCTTCATTGGGCCTGTAAACTATCTCATCTCTCATGAGGGAAACAAGACTTTGCCAGTCCTTCCTTTCAATGAGAGGCATTAACAACTGATTTTTATTGTTGATTTTAATGGGAGTATGCGTGTTCTTCAGTTACGGCTGAAATACTGGCTTTTGGAGTTCCCAATATCTGTTGCTTGTTGAGGGGAATTTCACACATGGAAGTGTTGTAACTTCAAGTCATGGTGCTGAACTCGGTTCTTCTTTAATTTACCCTCATATTCACTGATTTACATTGTTAATAATGACAAGAAATGAACAATTAGGCTGCAGCGTGCTTGATCAAGGTCAGGCATTGTTGTGGCTTCTTGGAGGTGGCATTGGCCAGGCACCTCTCTGAAATGAGCTTCTCTGCCATCCAACAAGTGGCTGTGAGGAAGCGGTGGCCATTTCCATGTCACGTGGCAAGGACAGTTTGTCTCATTGGGTATTTTCCCCATTTCTACAAACTTTACCTTGCTTTTTCTTTCTTGTTTTTTTTTTTTTTTTAAATTATTTTATTTTACTTATTTTTTTTTTAACTGGAGTTAATTTACATGAATAAATAAGTGGTTTATTTATATAAAATACAGTATATATGTATATATATAATTCTTCTACATTTCCCTGTTTCTAGGTGGTTTTTTTTTTTTGTTTTTTTTTTTTAAGAAAGAATTTTAATAGCAAGATTCAGTTGGCATGCCGTAAGCTGTGGCTACACCAGGTTTTTAATGGCTCAGAACTGGTGGAGTTACACGTCCTGCAACAGATTTGTATGCAAAGAATCGTTTTGCCTAGTATATCCTTCCCATATGCTATTTTTGCCAGGGGAAGTAACTTTTCTCTAGAAATTTCTGTAGTGGATTAGGCAACCATGCAGCTAAGTTCAGCAGTGTGTCTGAAGAGGCCTCAGGTAGGCCTCAGGCACCTTTGGGTTCTGAAGTAGTCTTCCTGTAGAAAACGTTTCCTCTTAAAATCATTTTGAGGACTGAAGCGTGAAATACCTTCCCCTCATTGTGGATATTTTCATTAAGAATATGAAGCTAAGTTTCTCTGTGCCATCAGTTTGGGCCTCACCAGTGCTTTGTGGTGAGCAGTGCCTGCCGCTCAGGAGCCAGGACACCCGCACTAGGCTTGGTTAGGCCTTCATTGGGCCTGTAAACTCTATCTCATCTCTCATGAGGGAAACAAGACTTTGCCAGTCCTTCCTTTCAATGAGAGGCATTAACAACTGATTTTTATTGTTGATTTTAATGGAAGTATGCGTGTTCTTCAGTTACGGCTGAAATACTGGCTTGTGGAGTTCCCAATGTCCGTTGCCTGTTGAGGGGAATTTCACACATGGAAGTGTTGTAACTTCAAGTCATGGTGCTGAACTCGGTTCTTCTTTAATTTACCCTCATATTCACTGATTTACATTGTTAATAATGACAAGAAATGAACAATTAGGCTGCAGCGTGCTTGATCAAGGTCAGGCATTGTTGTGGCTTCTTGGAGGTGGCATTGGCCAGGCACCTCTCTGAAATGAGCTTCTCTGCCATCCAACAAGTGGCTGTGAGGAAGCAGTGGCCATTTCCATGTCATGCGGCAAGGACAGTTTGTCTCATTGGGTATTTTCCCCATTTCTACAAACTTTACCTTGCTTTTTCTTTCTTGTTTTTTTTTTTTTTTTTTTAACTTATTTTATTTTACTTATTTTTTTTTAACTGGAGTTAATTTACACGAATAAATAAGTGGTTTATTTATATAAAATACAGTATATATGTATATATATAATTCTTCTACATTTCCCTGTTTCTAGGTGTTTTTTTTTTGTTTTTTTTTTTTGAAGAAAGAATTTTAATAGCAAGATTCAGTTGGCATGCCGTAAGCTGTGGCTACACCAGGTTTTTAATGGCTCAGAACTGGTGGAGTTACACGTCCTGCAACAGATTTGTATGCAAAGAATCGTTTTGCCTAGTATATCCTTCCCATATGCTATTTTTGCCAGGGGAAGTAACTTTTCTCTAGAAATTTCTGTAGTGGATTAGGCAACCATGCAGCTAAGTTCAGCAGTGTGTCTGAAGAGGCCTCAGGTAGGCCTCTGCACCTTTGGGTTCTGAAGTAGTCTTCCTGTAGAAAACGTTTCCTCTTAAAATCATTTTGAGGACTGAAGCGTGAAATACCTTCCCCTCATTGTGGATATTTTCATTAAGAATATGAAGCTAAGTTTCTCCGTGCCATCAGTTTGGACCTCGCCAGTGCTTTGTGGTGAGCAGTGCCACCTGCTCAGGAGCTGGGACAGCAGCACTAGGCTTGGTTAGGCCTTCATGGAGGCCTCTCAAGTATCTCATCTGTCATGAGGGAAACAAAACTTTGCCAGTCCTTCCTTTCAATGAGAGGCATTAACAACTGATTTTTATTGTTGATTTTAATGGAAGTATGCGTGTTCTTCAGTTACGGCTGAAATACTGGCTTTTGGAGTTCCCAATGTCTGTTGCTTGTTGAGGGGAATTTCACACATGGAAATGTTGTAACTTCAAGTCATGGTGCTGAACTCGGTTCTTCTTTAATTTACCCTCATATTCACTGATTTACATTGTTAATAATGACAAGAAATGAACAATTAGGCTGCAGCGTGCTTGATCAAGGTCAGGCATTGTTGTGGCTTCTTGGAGGTGGCATTGGCCAGGCACCTCTCTGAAATGAGCTTCTCTGCCATCCAACAAGTGGCTGTGAGGAAGCGGTGGCCATTTCCATGTCACGTGGCAAGGACAGTTTGTCTCATTGGGTATTTTCCCCATTTCTACAAACTTTACCTTGCTTTTTCTTTCTTGTTTTTTTTTTTTTTTTTTTTAAATTATTTTATTTTACTTATTTTTTTTTAACTGGAGTTAATTTACATGAATAAATAAGTGGTTTATTTATATAAAATACAGTATATATGTATATATATAATTCTTCTACATTTCCCTGTTTCTAGGTGTTTTTTTTTGTTTTTTTTTTTTTGAAGAAAGAATTTTAATAGCAAGATTCAGTTGGCATGCCGTAAGCTGTGGCTACACCAGGTTTTTAATGGCTCAGAACTGGTGGAGTTACACGTCCTGCAACAGATTTGTATGCAAAGAATCGTTTTGCCTAGTATATCCTTCCCATATGCTATTTTTGCCAGGGGAAGTAACTTTTCTCTAGAAATTTCTGTAGTGGATTAGGCAACCATGCAGCTAAGTTCAGCAGTGTGTCTGAAGAGGCCTCAGGTAGGCCTCTGCACCTTTGGGTTCTGAAGTAGTCTTCCTGTAGAAAACGTTTCCTCTTAAAATCATTTTGAGGACTGAAGCGTGAAATACCTTCCCCTCATTGTGGATATTTTCATTAAGAATATGAAGCTAAGTTTCTCCGTGCCATCAGTTTGGGCCTCACCAGTGCTTTGTGGTGAGCAGTGCCTGCCGCTCAGGAGCCAGGACAGCCGCACTAGGCTTGGTTAGGCCTTCATTGGGCCTGTAAACTATCTCATCTCTCATGAGGGAAACAAGACTTTGCCAGTCCTTCCTTTCAATGAGAGGCATTAACAACTGATTTTTTGTTGATTTTAATGGAAGTATGCGTGTTCTTCAGTTACGGCTGAAATACTGGCTTTTGGAGTTCCCAATGTCCGTTGCCTGTTGAGGGGAATTTCACACATGGAAGTGTTGTAACTTCAAGTCATGGTGCTGAACTCGGTTCTTCTTTAATTTACCCTCATATTCACTGATTTACATTGTTAATAATGACAAGAAATGAACAATTAGGCTGCAGCGTGCTTGATCAAGGTCAGGCATTGTTGTGGCTTCTTGGAGGTGGCATTGGCCAGGCACCTCTCTGAAATGAGCTTCTCTGCCATCCAACAAGTGGCTGTGAGGAAGCGGTGGCCATTTCCATGTCACGTGGCAAGGACAGTTTGTCTCATTGGGTATTTTCCCCATTTCTACAAACTTTACCTTGCTTTTTCTTTCTTGTTTTTTTTTTTTTTTTTAACTTATTTTATTTTACTTATTTTTTTTTAACTGGAGTTAATTTACACGAATAAATAAGTGGTTTATTTATATAAAATACAGTATATATGTATATATATAATTCTTCTACATTTCCCTGTTTCTAGGTGTTTTTTTTTTGTTTTTTTTTTTTGAAGAAAGAATTTTAATAGCAAGATTCAGTTGGCATGCCGTAAGCTGTGGCTACACCAGGTTTTTAATGGCTCAGAACTGGTGGAGTTACACGTCCTGCAACAGATTTGTATGCAAAGAATCGTTTTGCCTAGTATATCCTTCCCATATGCTATTTTTGCCAGGGGAAGTAACTTTTCTCTAGAAATTTCTGTAGTGGATTAGGCAACCATGCAGCTAAGTTCAGCAGTGTGTCTGAAGAGGCCTCAGGTAGGCCTCTGCACCTTTGGGTTCTGAAGTAGTCTTCCTGTAGAAAACGTTTCCTCTTAAAATCATTTTGAGGACTGAAGCGTGAAATACCTTCCCCTCATTGTGGATATTTTCATTAAGAATATGAAGCTAAGTTTCTCCGTGCCATCAGTTTGGACCTCGCCAGTGCTTTGTGGTGAGCAGTGCCACCTGCTCAGGAGCTGGGACAGCAGCACTAGGCTTGGTTAGGCCTTCATGGAGGCCTCTCAAGTATCTCATCTGTCATGAGAGAAACAAAACTTTGCCAGTCCTTCCTTTCAATGAGAGGCATTAACAACTGATTTTTATTGTTGATTTTAATGGAAGTATGCGTGTTCTTCAGTTACGGCTGAAATACTGGCTTTTGGAGTTCCCAATGTCTGTTGCTTGTTGAGGGGAATTTCACACATGGAAATGTTGTAACTTCAAGTCATGGTGCTGAACTCGGTTCTTCTTTAATTTACCCTCATATTCACTGATTTACATTGTTAATAATGACAAGAAATGAACAATTAGGCTGCAGCGTGCTTGATCAAGGTCAGGCATTGTTGTGGCTTCTTGGAGGTGGCATTGGCCAGGCACCTCTCTGAAATGAGCTTCTCTGCCATCCAACAAGTGGCTGTGAGGAAGCGGTGGCCATTTCCATGTCACGTGGCAAGGACAGTTTGTCTCATTGGGTATTTTCCCCATTTCTACAAACTTTACCTTGCTTTTTCTTTCTTGTTTTTTTTTTTTTTTTTAAATTATTTTATTTTACTTATTTTTTTTTAACTGGAGTTAATTTACATGAATAAATAAGTGGTTTATTTATATAAAATACAGTATATATGTATATATATAATTCTTCTACATTTCCCTGTTTCTAGGTGTTTTTTTTTTGTTTTTTTTTTTTGAAGAAAGAATTTTAATAGCAAGATTCAGTTGGCATGCCATAAGCTGTGGCTACACCAGGTTTTTAATGGCTCAGAACTGGTGGAGTTACACGTCCTGCAACAGATTTGTATGCAAAGAATCGTTTTGCCTAGTATATCCTTCCCATATGCTATTTTTGCCAGGGGAAGTAACTTTTCTCTAGAAATTTCTGTAGTGGATTAGGCAACCATGCAGCTAAGTTCAGCAGTGTGTCTGAAGAGGCCTCAGGTAGGCCTCTGCACCTTTGGGTTCTGAAGTAGTCTTCCTGTAGAAAACGTTTCCTCTTAAAATCATTTTGAGGACTGAAGCGTGAAATACCTTCCCCTCATTGTGGATATTTTCATTAAGAATATGAAGCTAAGTTTCTCCGTGCCATCAGTTTGGGCCTCACCAGTGCTTTGTGGTGAGCAGTGCCTGCCGCTCAGGAGCCAGGACAGCCGCACTAGGCTTGGTTAGGCCTTCATTGGGCCTGTAAACTATCTCATCTCTCATGAGGGAAACAAGACTTTGCCAGTCCTTCCTTTCAATGAGAGGCATTAACAACTGATTTTTTGTTGATTTTAATGGAAGTATGCGTGTTCTTCAGTTACGGCTGAAATACTGGCTTTTGGAGTTCCCAATGTCCGTTGCCTGTTGAGGGGAATTTCACACATGGAAGTGTTGTAACTTCAAGTCATGGTGCTGAACTCGGTTCTTCTTTAATTTACCCTCATATTCACTGATTTACATTGTTAATAATGACAAGAAATGAACAATTAGGCTGCAGCGTGCTTGATCAAGGTCAGGCATTGTTGTGGCTTCTTGGAGGTGGCATTGGCCAGGCACCTCTCTGAAATGAGCTTCTCTGCCATCCAACAAGTGGCTGTGAGGAAGCGGTGGCCATTTCCATGTCACGTGGCAAGGACAGTTTGTCTCATTGGGTATTTTCCCCATTTCTACAAACTTTACCTTGCTTTTTCTTTCTTGTTTTTTTTTTTTTTTTTTTAACTTATTTTATTTTACTTATTTTTTTTTAACTGGAGTTAATTTACACGAATAAATAAGTGGTTTATTTATATAAAATACAGTATATATGTATATATATAATTCTTCTACATTTCCCTGTTTCTAGGTGTTTTTTTTTTGTTTTTTTTTTTTGAAGAAAGAATTTTAATAGCAAGATTCAGTTGGCATGCCGTAAGCTGTGGCTACACCAGGTTTTTAATGGCTCAGAACTGGTGGAGTTACACGTCCTGCAACAGATTTGTATGCAAAGAATCGTTTTGCCTAGTATATCCTTCCCATATGCTATTTTTGCCAGGGGAAGTAACTTTTCTCTAGAAATTTCTGTAGTGGATTAGGCAACCATGCAGCTAAGTTCAGCAGTGTGTCTGAAGAGGCCTCAGGTAGGCCTCTGCACCTTTGGGTTCTGAAGTAGTCTTCCTGTAGAAAACGTTTCCTCTTAAAATCATTTTGAGGACTGAAGCGTGAAATACCTTCCCCTCATTGTGGATATTTTCATTAAGAATATGAAGCTAAGTTTCTCCGTGCCATCAGTTTGGACCTCGCCAGTGCTTTGTGGTGAGCAGTGCCACCTGCTCAGGAGCTGGGACAGCAGCACTAGGCTTGGTTAGGCCTTCATGGAGGCCTCTCAAGTATCTCATCTGTCATGAGGGAAACAAAACTTTGCCAGTCCTTCCTTTCAATGAGAGGCATTAACAACTGATTTTTATTGTTGATTTTAATGGAAGTATGCGTGTTCTTCAGTTACGGCTGAAATACTGGCTTTTGGAGTTCCCAATGTCTGTTGCTTGTTGAGGGGAATTTCACACATGGAAATGTTGTAACTTCAAGTCATGGTGCTGAACTCGGTTCTTCTTTAATTTACCCTCATATTCACTGATTTACATTGTTAATAATGACAAGAAATGAACAATTAGGCTGCAGCGTGCTTGATCAAGGTCAGGCATTGTTGTGGCTTCTTGGAGGTGGCATTGGCCAGGCACCTCTCTGAAATGAGCTTCTCTGCCATCCAACAAGTGGCTGTGAGGAAGCGGTGGCCATTTCCATGTCACGTGGCAAGGACAGTTTGTCTCATTGGGTATTTTCCCCATTTCTACAAACTTTACCTTGCTTTTTCTTTCTTGTTTTTTTTTTTTTTTTTTAACTTATTTTATTTTACTTATTTTTTTTTAACTGGAGTTAATTTACACGAATAAATAAGTGGTTTATTTATATAAAATACAGTATATATGTATATATATAATTCTTCTACATTTCCCTGTTTCTAGGTGTTTTTTTTTTGTTTTTTTTTTTTTGAAGAAAGAATTTTAATAGCAAGATTCAGTTGGCATGCCGTAAGCTGTGGCTACACCAGGTTTTTAATGGCTCAGAACTGGTGGAGTTACACGTCCTGCAACAGATTTGTATGCAAAGAATCGTTTTGCCTAGTATATCCTTCCCATATGCTATTTTTGCCAGGGGAAGTAACTTTTCTCTAGAAATTTCTGTAGTGGATTAGGCAACCATGCAGCTAAGTTCAGCAGTGTGTCTGAAGAGGCCTCAGGTAGGCCTCTGCACCTTTGGGTTCTGAAGTAGTCTTCCTGTAGAAAACGTTTCCTCTTAAAATCATTTTGAGGACTGAAGCGTGAAATACCTTCCCCTCATTGTGGATATTTTCATTAAGAATATGAAGCTAAGTTTCTCCGTGCCATCAGTTTGGACCTCGCCAGTGCTTTGTGGTGAGCAGTGCCACCTGCTCAGGAGCTGGGACAGCAGCACTAGGCTTGGTTAGGCCTTCATGGAGGCCTCTCAAGTATCTCATCTGTCATGAGGGAAACAAAACTTTGCCAGTCCTTCCTTTCAATGAGAGGCATTAACAACTGATTTTTATTGTTGATTTTAATGGAAGTATGCGTGTTCTTCAGTTACGGCTGAAATACTGGCTTTTGGAGTTCCCAATGTCTGTTGCTTGTTGAGGGGAATTTCACACATGGAAATGTTGTAACTTCAAGTCATGGTGCTGAACTCGGTTCTTCTTTAATTTACCCTCATATTCACTGATTTACATTGTTAATAATGACAAGAAATGAACAATTAGGCTGCAGCGTGCTTGATCAAGGTCAGGCATTGTTGTGGCTTCTTGGAGGTGGCATTGGCCAGGCACCTCTCTGAAATGAGCTTCTCTGCCATCCAACAAGTGGCTGTGAGGAAGCGGTGGCCATTTCCATGTCACGTGGCAAGGACAGTTTGTCTCATTGGGTATTTTCCCCATTTCTACAAACTTTACCTTGCTTTTTCTTTCTTGTTTTTTTTTTTTTTTTTTAAATTATTTTATTTTACTTATTTTTTTTTAACTGGAGTTAATTTACATGAATAAATAAGTGGTTTATTTATATAAAATACAGTATATATGTATATATATAATTCTTCTACATTTCCCTGTTTCTAGGTGTTTTTTTTTTGTTTTTTTTTTTTGAAGAAAGAATTTTAATAGCAAGATTCAGTTGGCATGCCGTAAGCTGTGGCTACACCAGGTTTTTAATGGCTCAGAACTGGTGGAGTTACACGTCCTGCAACAGATTTGTATGCAAAGAATCGTTTTGCCTAGTATATCCTTCCCATATGCTATTTTTGCCAGGGGAAGTAACTTTTCTCTAGAAATTTCTGTAGTGGATTAGGCAACCATGCAGCTAAGTTCAGCAGTGTGTCTGAAGAGGCCTCAGGTAGGCCTCTGCACCTTTGGGTTCTGAAGTAGTCTTCCTGTAGAAAACGTTTCCTCTTAAAATCATTTTGAGGACTGAAGCGTGAAATACCTTCCCCTCATTGTGGATATTTTCATTAAGAATATGAAGCTAAGTTTCTCCGTGCCATCAGTTTGGGCCTCACCAGTGCTTTGTGGTGAGCAGTGCCTGCCGCTCAGGAGCCAGGACAGCCGCACTAGGCTTGGTTAGGCCTTCATTGGGCCTGTAAACTATCTCATCTCTCATGAGGGAAACAAGACTTTGCCAGTCCTTCCTTTCAATGAGAGGCATTAACAACTGATTTTTTGTTGATTTTAATGGAAGTATGCGTGTTCTTCAGTTACGGCTGAAATACTGGCTTTTGGAGTTCCCAATGTCCGTTGCCTGTTGAGGGGAATTTCACACATGGAAGTGTTGTAACTTCAAGTCATGGTGCTGAACTCGGTTCTTCTTTAATTTACCCTCATATTCACTGATTTACATTGTTAATAATGACAAGAAATGAACAATTAGGCTGCAGCGTGCTTGATCAAGGTCAGGCATTGTTGTGGCTTCTTGGAGGTGGCATTGGCCAGGCACCTCTCTGAAATGAGCTTCTCTGCCATCCAACAAGTGGCTGTGAGGAAGCGGTGGCCATTTCCATGTCACGTGGCAAGGACAGTTTGTCTCATTGGGTATTTTCCCCATTTCTACAAACTTTACCTTGCTTTTTCTTTCTTGTTTTTTTTTTTTTTTTTTAACTTATTTTATTTTACTTATTTTTTTTTAACTGGAGTTAATTTACACGAATAAATAAGTGGTTTATTTATATAAAATACAGTATATATGTATATATATAATTCTTCTACATTTCCCTGTTTCTAGGTGTTTTTTTTTTGTTTTTTTTTTTGAAGAAAGAATTTTAATAGCAAGATTCAGTTGGCATGCCGTAAGCTGTGGCTACACCAGGTTTTTAATGGCTCAGAACTGGTGGAGTTACACGTCCTGCAACAGATTTGTATGCAAAGAATCGTTTTGCCTAGTATATCCTTCCCATATGCTATTTTTGCCAGGGGAAGTAACTTTTCTCTAGAAATTTCTGTAGTGGATTAGGCAACCATGCAGCTAAGTTCAGCAGTGTGTCTGAAGAGGCCTCAGGTAGGCCTCTGCACCTTTGGGTTCTGAAGTAGTCTTCCTGTAGAAAACGTTTCCTCTTAAAATCATTTTGAGGACTGAAGCGTGAAATACCTTCCCCTCATTGTGGATATTTTCATTAAGAATATGAAGCTAAGTTTCTCCGTGCCATCAGTTTGGGCCTCACCAGTGCTTTGTGGTGAGCAGTGCCTGCCGCTCAGGAGCATGGACAGCAGCACTAGGCTTGGTTAGGCCTTCATTGGGCCTGTAAACTATCTCATCTCTCATGAGGGAAACAAGACTTTGCCAGTCCTTCCTTTCAATGAGAGGCATTAACAACTGATTTTTATTGTTGATTTTAATGGAAGTATGCGTGTTCTTCAGTTACGGCTGAAATACTGGCTTTTGGAGTTCCCAATGTCCTGTTGCCTTGTTGAGGGGAATTTCACACATGGAAATGTTGTAACTTCAAGTCATGGTGCTGAACTCGGTTCTTCTTTAATTTACCCTCATATTCACTGATTTACATTGTTAATAATGACAAGAAATGAACAATTAGGCTGCAGCGTGCTTGATCAAGGTCAGGCATTGTTGTGGCTTCTTGGAGGTGGCATTGGCCAGGCACCTCTCTGAAATGAGCTTCTCTGCCATCCAACAAGTGGCTGTGAGGAAGCGGTGGCCATTTCCATGTCACGTGGCAAGGACAGTTTGTCTCATTGGGTATTTTCCCCATTTCTACAAACTTTACCTTGCTTTTTCTTTCTTGTTTTTTTTTTTTTTTTTAATTATTTTATTTTACTTATTTTTTTTTAACTGGAGTTAATTTACATGAATAAATAAGTGGTTTATTTATATAAAATACAGTATATATGTATATATATAATTCTTCTACATTTCCCTGTTTCTAGGTGGTTTTTTTTTGTTTTTTTTTTTTGAAGAAAGAATTTTAATAGCAAGATTCAGTTGGCATGCCGTAAGCTGTGGCTACACCAGGTTTTTAATGGCTCAGAACTGGTGGAGTTACACGTCCTGCAACAGATTTGTATGCAAAGAATCGTTTTGCCTAGTATATCCTTCCCATATGCTATTTTTGCCAGGGGAAGTAACTTTTCTCTAGAAATTTCTGTAGTGGATTAGGCAACCATGCAGCTAAGTTCAGCAGTGTGTCTGAAGAGGCCTCAGGTAGGCCTCTGCACCTTTGGGTTCTGAAGTAGTCTTCCTGTAGAAAACGTTTCCTCTTAAAATCATTTTGAGGACTGAAGCGTGAAATACCTTCCCCTCATTGTGGATATTTTCATTAAGAATATGAAGCTAAGTTTCTCCGTGCCATCAGTTTGGGCCTCACCAGTGCTTTGTGGTGAGCAGTGCCTGCCGCTCAGGAGCCAGGACAGCCGCACTAGGCTTGGTTAGGCCTTCATTGGGCCTGTAAACTATCTCATCTCTCATGAGGGAAACAAGACTTTGCCAGTCCTTCCTTTCAATGAGAGGCATTAACAACTGATTTTTATTGTTGATTTTAATGGAAGTATGCGTGTTCTTCAGTTACGGCTGAAATACTGGCTTTTGGAGTTCCCAATGTCCTGTTGCCTGTTGAGGGGAATTTCACACATGGAAATGTTGTAACTTCAAGTCATGGTGCTGAACTCGGTTCTTCTTTAATTTACCCTCATATTCACTGATTTACATTGTTAATAATGACAAGAAATGAACAATTAGGCTGCAGCGTGCTTGATCAAGGTCAGGCATTGTTGTGGCTTCTTGGAGGTGGCATTGGCCAGGCACCTCTCTGAAATGAGCTTCTCTGCCATCCAACAAGTGGCTGTGAGGAAGCGGTGGCCATTTCCATGTCACGTGGCAAGGACAGTTTGTCTCATTGGGTATTTTCCCCATTTCTACAAACTTTACCTTGCTTTTTCTTTCTTGTTTTTTTTTTTTTTTTAAATTATTTTATTTTACTTATTTTTTTTTAACTGGAGTTAATTTACATGAATAAATAAGTGGTTTATTTATATAAAATACAGTATATATGTATATATATAATTCTTCTACATTTCCCTGTTTCTAGGTGTTTTTTTTTTGTTTTTTTTTTTTGAAGAAAGAATTTTAATAGCAAGATTCAGTTGGCATGCCAGTAAGCTGTGGCTACACCAGGTTTTTAATGGCTCAGAACTGGTGGAGTTACACGTCCTGCAACAGATTTGTATGCAAAGAATCGTTTTGCCTAGTATATCCTTCCCATATGCTATTTTTGCCAGGGGAAGTAACTTTTCTCTAGAAATTTCTGTAGTGGATTAGGCAACCATGCAGCTAAGTTCAGCAGTGTGTCTGAAGAGGCCTCAGGTAGGCCTCTGCACCTTTGGGTTCTGAAGTAGTCTTCCTGTAGAAAACGTTTCCTCTTAAAATCATTTTGAGGACTGAAGCGTGAAATACCTTCCCCTCATTGTGGATATTTTCATTAAGAATATGAAGCTAAGTTTCTCCGTGCCATCAGTTTGGGCCTCACCAGTGCTTTGTGGTGAGCAGTGCCTGCCGCTCAGGAGCCAGGACAGCCGCACTAGGCTTGGTTAGGCCTTCATTGGGCCTGTAAACTATCTCATCTCTCATGAGGGAAACAAGACTTTGCCAGTCCTTCCTTTCAATGAGAGGCATTAACAACTGATTTTTTGTTGATTTTAATGGAAGTATGCGTGTTCTTCAGTTACGGCTGAAATACTGGCTTTTGGAGTTCCCAATGTCCGTTGCCTGTTGAGGGGAATTTCACACATGGAAAGTGTTGTAACTTCAAGTCATGGTGCTGAACTCGGTTCTTCTTTAATTTACCCTCATATTCACTGATTTACATTGTTAATAATGACAAGAAATGAACAATTAGGCTGCAGCGTGCTTGATCAAGGTCAGGCATTGTTGTGGCTTCTTGGAGGTGGCATTGGCCAGGCACCTCTCTGAAATGAGCTTCTCTGCCATCCAACAAGTGGCTGTGAGGAAGCGGCGGCCATTTCCATTTATTTCCATGTCACGCAGTGAGGATGGTTTTGAGAAAAGTAGGTGTTTGTCCTACACGGGTGTTACACCCAGCACGAAGATTCTCATGCATATGGGCCGTTGTGGAATTTTCCTAATATCACTGTCCTCGGAGGTGTTTGAGGAAAGGTTGGTGGCATTGGTAGTAGGGTGAAGGTTGGACCAGATGATCTTGAAGGTCTTTTCCAGCCTTAACGATTCTATGATTCTAATATTGCTAACATTTTCCTGAAACTTTCATCTTTTTTTGGGGATTGTGAGATCTAGCTGCCTGAAGGACCTCAGCACTGCACATAAAACCCAGTGCCAGAAAATGTCCCCCAAATGCCCAGGCCAGGCCTACGCCAAATAGTGGGCTGGCAGCAGGAGGCAGGCAGGGCCGGCATATGTCCCACAGCTGGGACCGAGCAGACCGGGCATGGTGAGGCCGTGGCCAGCGGAGGCCATGGTCAGGTCCCAGCGTGGTGAGGTGAGCGCGGGCCAACAGGGAGCTCGAGCAGAGCTTTTTATGCCTCCATCTTGTGGCAAGCCACATTTGAGACGAGACAACACGGCCATCTGTTTTCTTCTTATTATTATTTTTTTAAATTTTGGGTTCTGCTTCAGTTTTATTTCATTTTTTTAGCCGCTACCCCGGAGCACGACTCCCTCCGAGGGCCCTTCCGCCGCTCTCCTCTCAGCGCTCCCGCCCCTGCCCCTTCCCGCCGCTTCCTCCCGGCAGCGCGCACGCGCGGCCACCGCCAGCCCGCGCGCTCCCGCCCCCTTCTCCCCCCCCCCTTCCCCTCCCCGCGGGGCTCCCCCCGCCCCTCCGCGCACATCCGGGTCCCGGCGCTGGCCCCGCCGGCCCCGCCGCCGCCGTCCCCGTCCCCTCGCGTCGTGGTGGGAGCGGGCGGCCCAGGCCCAGGCCCAGCCGCCGCCGCCGCCGGCCCTCAGGGGGACGTCCGCCGCGGCCGGGAGGCTGCCCGCGCTCCGTGCCGGGTGGGTGAGGGCGGCCCGGGAGCCTGGGGAGGCGCTATCTGCTTCGGGAGGGGGGTGTGAGGTGGGGGGGTGGGGAGAGCCGCGGGCCCGAACTTTCTGCTCCCTTTGAGGAAGTTTTTGCCCCCTTTTGGAAACTTTGTGCCCCTCGCTGAGAGGTTTTGCCCCTGTCGGAAAGTTTGTGCCCCCCCTCGGGAAGTTTCTGACCCTTTGGTTGAGGCCGGGACCCTCCTCACAGGGCCGCTGGGGGGTGTGGGGGGGTTGGAGGAGCAGCCCCACTAACCCCACAAACCCACGCTTCGTGCTGTGCACGGAGCTGCCTCAGTACTAATAAAAGGTTTGCTTTTTCTACCCCTTTTTTAAGCTGAGGAACTCTGCTCTTAGATTGTCAAAGGCCAGAGCAAGTGAAAGAGGAACGGGATAACTGCCCGTGTCCCGGGCGTGCTGGTGAAGCTGCGCCTTCTCGCTCGGGCTCTCTGGTCCGCCTCGGCCTCGCCAGCCTTCCCCCGGCATTGACAGCTGCTTGACAACAGATGGGCCGCAGAATTGATTCAGAGGGGCAATTTTTGTTTTCTGTGGGTTGTAAACTTAATAGAGGAAATATGGTCTTGCGGTTAAAGCACAAGACTGGGGATCAAGTGATCTGCGTTCTCTTCCAGTAGTGTAGTTTTTGATGTGACTTAAAGCAAGTTAAATGAAGGTATTTCTTAGGAAAATGAAGAACTGATTTCCCAAAGGTTCAGTAACAGGCCTTGAAGCTTGTGGTGGAATCTATGGGTTTACATGATTTATTCAGTGAGTGACGTGGACTCCCTGCTTTAATGCAGCCTCTGAGGAATAACTGTCAAAAGTTTGCATTAGCCTGTGAGTTTTGTCTTGTCATGGGAAATTAGATTGTCAGTGTGTGATGGCTTTAGATGAAATCTCTTGCTGGTTTTCATTCCTTCGTTAATTTCAGGTAATTTATCTGTCATGTGTGGGTTTAAAATCCTGACGACTGAAGCAGGTGTTGTGCAGTGCACGTCCCGATTATGGGAGTTCTGCGTGGATTATCTTCCCGATATTCTGATTCCTGATATTCTGAGAGAATCCCAGTGAAGAGAAGGGAAAAAAAATGGTACATACATTTCTCAGTCACGTGCCCGTGCTCTTCAAAAGCTGTAATGCTTTACGAAATTGGCAGCTGGTGGTAGTGGAAGTTAATAGAAGAAGCAAATAACTTAATTGAAGATGTTTCATAATTAGTATGTTGTAACTTCTGAGTGCTATGT
The DNA here is from genome assembly GCF_013377495.2 of Cygnus atratus. Taxonomy (NCBI): domain Eukaryota; kingdom Metazoa; phylum Chordata; class Aves; order Anseriformes; family Anatidae; genus Cygnus; species Cygnus atratus. Next base: position 3,913,571 of record NC_066375.1, read on the forward strand.
CTGTGTAGGGTGTTGCTGAATTTAATGTCTTAATTCCTGCTGTTTGATAGTGGTTTAGTCTAACATCTGATATAAAATTTTGTTCATTTGGCCTTGAAATTGACAGTAAGTGTTTAATGGTACTTATTTTGGAAAAGAAAACCACAGCAAACCTTGTGCTTGCTGGGGTACCTGCCATTGTTAAACCTTTCTTTCCTTTTCAAAAGTGGAGAAAATACACTTGAGGGAGGAATTTTCTTTTTTTCCTAAAGAAAACTTTCCTAGTGGAAGCCCAGGAAGATGGGCAGTTGGGGTAAGGATGAGAAATAAAAGAAGAGGATGAGAGGCTTCCCTTGCATTTCTCCTCTTGATGACGGAAGATCACAGCAAAAGGGTGTGCAGCGTACAGCTGTAGTGGGTGCTTTTCCTTTGAGGTTTAGAGCTTTAACCTGCGGTGGAACCTGAAGGAACGGTAGCTGTGGACCCTGTACTTGGTTCTTGTTACGAAGTCAGATTCTTCATCTCACAGCTTGAGCAGGTGATCTCCTTTGCAGAGTTTTCAGGATGACAGAATGGTATCTGAGTTGGAAGAAATTCCATCTCTTAAGATAGAGTGCTAATGCTCTGTTAAATGTTGTATTTCTGTATTTGGTCAAACGGCCTTTGCAAATTATGTTGTGATTTTTAGTCTTCCAGAGGACGCTTTTAATTTCAGGAAGATGTTCTATTATATTCTCTTTATGGTTCTCTAAAGAAAACTCTAAAAACTCCTTTGTTGCCCTTAGCTAAATTATATACCTGCAGACATACTGCTGGGGGAATTCTTTGCAAGTCCGTATTCCTTACTTTGCTGCCAGTTAAATGCTCCTTGTTGTTTAAAATGCAGGTTTCTTCTAATGTCTGTGATAGCTTTGTTAAAATTATTTTAAACGTGCTAATATTCCTTAAAAGATCCCTAGATCATTTTTTATAGCAACAGGTTTAGTCCGTTCAAGTAAAGAGAGCAGTTCGTGCTCAGAACTAAAAGGTACTTGTGTTAGCTGAGAACACTTCAGATGTTTCGTGGCTAACATTGATAAACAACTCATTAAAAGCAAGTTGAACAGTAATTCAAGACTTCCGCAGTTATCATTAGTCTCGGTGCGAGTTCCTGCACTGCTCTCTGGAAGCCTTCTCAGCGGTGCTCCTGTGACCACGTCGAAAAGTTTGGCCGGCGCTTCAGCCCGCTTGACCAGGGTGGGTTGGCAAGGTGCGGGACGCCGCCTGCCAAGTCCGTATCCCTCCTGACCTACCACCAAGGTTGCGCCCGCCAGGACTGTCATCCTTGACAGAGGATCTTTGTCAGAACGCTGCTACCGATCCACCAACTATGAGGTAGTGTCTCTGAATTCTGGGTCAGCGCATGTCACAAACTGACAAATTTAGAATACTTCGCCATTCATTCATTCTGTGCAAGGGGGAAAAAAGGCTTGCTGAATTACTATTGTCAGTGTTCCCTCCAAATCCTGTAGGCATTGTAAACTTGTCACAGTCTTAATGCAATTCAGTTGGAGTGGAAGCGAATACACACACGTATACATCTTTATTTTTTCTTCCCCTCTTTTAATGCTTTATGAAAGTCTGCAGTCCCTGCTTTCAAGTTACATTTTTTGTTGCCAATTCACGTTTTTAGTGGCAGTATTTAGGATTTTATTCTTTAATGAAGGCTTTGGGTGTGAGCAGCTACATTTTTGGAAGGCTTTGTCAGGTTTTTTAATTTCTTAATGTATTTTAGGGCTTGTGGAAAGTATAAGCATGTCTTCTTTTTTCCTTTTTTTTTTCAGGTGGAGTATTGAATCCATTTTAAATACCCATTTGCTTGGCTATGTCCACCAACCTGCCAGTGGAAGAATAAGCTTTTGCCTTCATGTTTAGTGAAATTTAGTGATGTCCTTGTATGTGTTTTTAATCAAGAAACGGCTGCTAACTTGTAGTTATCTGCTGTGGTTAGAGTAGATCCTGAATAACCTTAAAAATATGAGGCAGTTTTAGGGCTGACTTTCAGAAGTGCTGACTACAGTTGATGATGGCATTTTTCAGCATAATGCTTCTGTTGGAAAATGCCAGTTAGGTGAAATAAGAGTGTGAGAAAATGCACAGTTCTGGTAAAATACTTAAAAGAGAGATTTGGGTTCTAAGGTGGAATTTGCAGGTTTTGAGACTTCTACAAAGCTGAATAATTAGAGTACTTGTGGAAACCAGGGCCATGTGAGCACAGGATTTTTGTATTCTAAGTGGATGCCTTAAGAAATAGATACATCTTTCAGGCCTGGGAAGGTTTTGTTTTTTCCCCTCTGTCTCTTTTCCACGGTATCACACTTCAACTTGAGTTGTACCATGATGCAAAACACGTTCAAAACTTTCTGTTCTTTGGTCACACTACTTCCTGAGGTTTTCTTGGCATCAGTTGCCATTTTGAAATGCAGTGGAGTTCTAGTGAACTCTTTCTGGCTGTACCTCGTTGGAGATACAGTTCTTTATCACTTGTATTATTTTCTTGCAGTGAATTTTGAGAAGACTAAGAAAAAAGAGGCAAACAGGCATCACCTTTGTGCTCTGAGCTGTACGGCTTTTATGGTACCAGTTCTTCCATGTCCCATTCATTACTTGCATCTTGTGCTTGGCCTCACAGTTTTTGTTGTTTCTATACCAGTGCTAGTTAAATACTTCTCAGCTGACAGAGTTATATGCTTCAGGTTTTTTTAAAGCTGTGTTAGATGATGTACAGATGTGGAAATGAAAAGAAGTAGTATTGTGTGAGAAAGCCATGTCTGAAGTTGTTAATACAGTTTTTGTTGGGAGAGCAGTCACAGTTAATAAAATTTTTGAAGATACCAGACAATTCTTTTCTGTTCTTGTTTACATGTATTATTAATTAAAAAATATTGCCTTACAAGGCATGTTTGAAGCAAAGAAATCTAGAGCTAGTATAAAAGCAGTTATGTTTCACTCAATTAGATGTCTTTTTATATATGCAAGCCCAGTTCTGATGGAAATACCCCAAGTTCCGTGTTGGTATCCTTCCTAAAATCTCATTTCATCTTTTCCTTACCCCTGAGGGGAGGGGGGAGAAAAGTTAACCAAATGATGGGTGATACTTTTCATTTTTCATGATAGCTTTTCTGCACAGGATAATTGAAGAAAAGTCTTTTCTGTTCCAGAGCTGTGGCGATGGCAGGGAATGCGTAGGCCCTTGAAGTTTGTTGCCCAGGTGTGACCTTAGGATTCATTTTAACTGTGATGTGCATGGAAAAATTGTGGAACTCTAATGTGTCTTCTGTATTTGTCCGCAAGAAAAGACTAATGAATGCCATTGCATGGGACCATATGGTAGGCCACAGTGTGAGATGTAGGCTTTGGAAAATGATCGCAAAACCAAGCACAATCCTGCACAGCTCCTGTTTAAGACATTTATAAGGAGAAAAGGATCTTACTAAAACAAAGTGAAATTGATGCGAATCCAAGTGAATAGAAGTTGTAGTTTTAGATAGTTTTAAAAATATGTTGATAGCTGAGTATAGTGCAATAAACTTACTACACTGTAAGTGGGTTTGGGAGCTTTCTGTATGAACACACAAACTGTTTTAATGTGTCCGTGGAGGCAAAGTACTGAAGCGTTTCTAAGTTTGAAGGGGCAATGAGGTTAGGCACCAGAGCTGACTGCTAAACAGTTTTAACTGGCAAGTCTGAAGCAGTTCTAACGACCTACCAATTGTGTAGCTAGTTATAAGGGGTGGTTTGTTTATATTGTGAAACTGAGTCTCAAAGCAGCTTCTAATCAGGAGCACTTCTGATTGGATCGGGTGCTGCAGGAAGCTTCATTTGCAAACTAGTAAATGAAGCAGCAAAGAATAGCATTTGTACAGTTGAAATGCAAGCTTAGTGTTGACAGTAGGAAAGGATGAGGGTCACGTAGTTAGGTATTTTATGCTTTTTATTCCTAGGGGGTGATGGGCTACTTGGTGAATGGGATTTAAAGTTCAGATCTTACAGGTAGGAAATTTGTAGTTTGGAATAAGTAGCAGTAGACTAAGAAAATCTCAGAAGAGGAACCAAAACGTAGTTCTGCTGCTTCATGTTTGTGATGGTAGATGAACGATAGTCTATTTTTCCCCTCTTCACAAATGAAAAGTCATTTGTGCGTTGTGATGTTACCCAAATTTGTTTGTATTTAGATGGCATGATGAGG